>NC_091282.1:401248922-401943089 GCF_032444005.1 Ranitomeya imitator
CAACAACTTTTTTTATTTGTCTCCAGATTAATCTTGCCAGTCGAAGCATGGGCAGCGGATGAGGGGTGGTCATTCTCTCCGATTCTAGAAAACTCAATGGACATTCCACCCGAGCAGAATGAAGCAGATGATGTTCAGAATTAGGAAGATAACCACCAGGCATCCACGTGACCAATGTCTTAGCCTGCCCGGCCAGATAATATAGAAAAAAATCCGGTAACGCCGCTCCACCCCCCTGCTTAGGTCTCTGCAAAACAGAAAGTTTAAGTTTGGGCCTAGATTTTCCCCATACAAAAGAAGTTATTTGGGAGTTTAAATTAGTAAAGAGGGACTTAGGTACTGGTACTGCGCTATGTTGAAAACAATAACTAAGTTTAGGAAGCAGAATCATTTTAATTAGGTTGATACGGCCCGCAACAGATAGTGGGAGTTTGCTCCATGATGCAAATTTGGATTTGACTAGTTCTAACAATGGATAAATATTAAGTTGTAG
The DNA here is from genome assembly GCF_032444005.1 of Ranitomeya imitator. Lineage (NCBI taxonomy): Eukaryota > Metazoa > Chordata > Amphibia > Anura > Dendrobatidae > Ranitomeya > Ranitomeya imitator. The sequence goes on from NC_091282.1 coordinate 401,249,416, forward strand.
ATCATAATTGCTACTTTGGGACATATAGATACCTAAATACTTAAAATTGGATACGACCGGCAGTGAGGACAGAGTTTCAAGATTTAGCATGGGGGCACAAGAGAGAGGCAATAGAGCAGATTTGTCCCAGTTTATATACAGGCCAGAGTATTTACTAAAGACGTCTATAATAGCAATCACTTTGGGCAGTGTTTCCTTTGCCTTGTCCATGAATATTACCATATCGTCGGCATATAAGCCGATGGTATCCACCCGACCCGCTATATCTATGCCCCTGATATCCGGGGAGGATCTCATACGTATTGCCAGTGCCTCTATTGCGAGAGCAAAGAGAGCCGGCGAGAGGGGGCATCCCTGACGGGTTCCCCTAGACAATGAGAGGGACTTAGAGATGGAATTATTTATAATTATGCGCGCCTTAGGTTTCATATATAATACACTGATCCACCTTAGAAATTTATCTCCAAAGCCATATCTCTGTAGGCATGCTGACAGGAAGGGCCATTCAAGAGAATCGAAGGCCTTGGCCGCATCCAGGGATGCTACTGCCCAATTGTTATCGGACACCAAAGAACTATATTGAATTATGGATTGAACTCGCCTAATGTTAATGGAAGTATTTTTACCAGGCATAAAGCCAGTCTGATCTGGATGAATAAGGTCCAATATGATGGAATTCAGTCTAATGGCCAGAATTTTAGTGAAGATTTTATAATCTACATTAACTAACGATATGGGCCGATAGGAGCCACATTCCAGAAGGTCCTTCCCCTCTTTTTTAAGTATAACAATATTTGCCTCATAAAAAGTGTCAGGCATACATCCTCCCTCCCATATGCCCTGGAACACTTTCCGTAGGAGTGGCGCTAGTATACCCCGATATCTCTTGTATAGCTCAACAGGAAACCCGTCCGGCCCAGGAGCTTTCCCAGAGGACATGTCCATTATGGCATATTCTACCTCTTCCAATGTGAATGCAGCATCCATAAGTTCTCGCTGAGTGGGATTCAATGTGGGGAATATTACATCTGATAAATAATCCAGACATTGTGAAACGCCGAGGCCACTTTTGGAGCTATATAATGATTCATAGTAGTCATAAAAACATTGAAGTATTTCTTCTGTCGTGGACACTAATGAGCCGTCTGACGCACGAATCTGCAATACTGTATTAGATGTATTATGCTGACGTACCAGATAGGCTAGAAATTTACCGGTTTGATTTCCCAATTCAAAGTATGACTGACGTGCGAAGAACAGCTTACGTTTAGATTTGGTGTCCATGTGCTGAGTGTACAATCTCTGTGAGGTCAACCATTCAATTCTATTGCCATTAGTTTGGCTAGCTATGTATGCGGCCTCCGCATCTTTCAGTCTCTGTTCCACCCCATCATCCTCCCTCAAGGTCACCCTTTTTATGTATGTAATCGTGGAGGACAAACATCCCCTCAAGTATGCTTTGAGGGTATCCCAGAATAAATTAGTGTTCTGGGGCTCTGGGTGAGACGATATGAAACAATTTAACTGATCCTCTGTTCTGTCGTTATTATCCATTAGTTTTAGCCAAAAGGGGTTCATCTTCCAGACCATGCCACTCCTTGGTTGTCCAAATTTGAGTTTAAGTATAATCGGGCTATGGTCCGATATCCCCCTATTACCGTGTTCCACACTATCCACCCACGTTGCCAGCCCACTAGAACCGAATATGTAATCTATGCGGGATAGAGATTGTCTAGTAGATGAGTGACAGGTATACCCCCGCACTCCAGGGTGACGTATCCACCATAGATCAAGCCATCCACTACCCTCTATAAATGATGCCAACTGGGTCGGGGCCGAAGAGGGGGGCTCCCCGGATCTCCCGTCGTCCAATCTCAATTTATCAAGGCTATTATCCATGACTAAGTTAAAGTCTCCCATACAAATGACTTGTGCGTCCGGATAATTTAGAGCAAAGCTCATTGCCATCCGGAGAATTGACATGCTAGCTGGGGGAGGGTTATAGACACATAAAATCACATATTCGCTAGAATTAATTAGTGCATGCACAAAAACAAATCGGCCATCAGGGTCCCTTCGAGCCTCCTTAGCTTCCCATCTAACATCTCTATGTATTAACAATGAAACTCCTCTCGAGTAACTGGTATGGAAAGCATGTATGTACCATTGTACCCACGGCTTCTGTACACATCGGGCTGTATCTCTGGTCAGATGAGTCTCTACTAGGGCTATTATATGGGGGTGGTGGTGCCTGATTTGCGAAAAAACCTTAATTTTCTTTCGGGGGGATTTAATACCTCGTACATTCCATGTCATGCATACTATTTCAGACCCCATGTTTACTTATCCAAATATGATACATGCTATTACTCAGGCAAAGGTCAAGGGTGGTACATAGGAAGCAAGAGCATTGTCGGCGGCAGTTTCTACTTAAATAACAGAGAAAACCAATAAAAGAAGAAAAATTGAACAAGAACCAAACAGTATAGGAGCAACGTTCTGTGCTCCCATTGTTAAAGAGGTAAGGGGATACCCCCGCTGGATTCAGCGTCCGGTATAGTTGGTAATCTGGACTTCTCCAGAGAGAGCTCCTTATTTAGTAATCCAAAGAATTCTACTTGACTAGACATATTCAGGATTCCTTTACTCAAGACTCCCCATGAGATCGTAACCATTCGGTCACCTCCGCTGGATCCGTGAAGAACACAGAAGAACCCTTATAGACAACACGGAGCCGGGCCGGGAAGATCATTGAATAGATGATATTTCTGTCCCTGAGTTGCCTCTTGATCTCCATAAATCTGGCCCTTTGCTTTTGAAGTTCCACAGAAAAATCCGGGAAGATCGAGATTACAGCATTATCGAATTTAATGGGGCTTTTCTGTCGCGCCAGCCGTAAAATAGTATCTCTATCCTTGCAATTGAGGATCCGTGCCAGAAAAGGTCTAGGTGGGGCCCCGGGAGGAAGAGGTTTTGTGGGTACTCGATGGGCTCTTTCCACAGCAAACGTCGATGAAAATTCATCTCCCAAAGAAGATTTGAGCCACCCCTCTAGGAATACCTCAGGTTGTTGACCCTCTGAGCGCTCCGGCAGTCCAATAATACGGATATTATTCCGGCGTAATCTGTTTTCTAGGTCATCTGCCTTTTGTTTCCAGGCATTTATAGAGCCAGCTACTTTTGTCAACTTGGCCTCCATGGGTGTGATGGTATCTTCTACATGTGATACCCTCGTCTCCACTTCTGTAATGCGTCCCTTCATAGTCTGCATGTCTTGACGGAGGCGCCCCACCTCAGTGTGTACATCCTCTATCTTTTCGGTGAGAGATGTTCTGGTTAGGGAAATAGCTTGCATTAACTGGTCCGACGCTTGTTTAAGCGTCAGTTCCTCCTGTCGCCTCCCTCAGTACCATCAGAGGGACGATTTTTGCGTTGCACTTGAGAGGAGTTATTTCTAAGATTACGTGTGTTATCAGAGGGATCAATTCTGGCAAATTCCTTCAGTTTGTCAGCTGCCCCTGAGCCCTTAGTGCGCTGCATGATTAGCAAGGTCAGAGTCACAATATATATATATATAAGCCCAGCAGAGCTATCACAGGGTGGCGTCCGCAGCGAACTGAAAAGTTATAAATGGGACAATCTCAAAGCTCCACTAGGGTGCTGTGCACCAGGGAAGGTTCACCGTGCCTGCAGTGTCAGCAGCCAAAAGAGGGATCCAGAGCCCTCAGGAGTAATGGCACCGACAAGTGGAGTGTCTTAGATATGAGGAGCGCAGGGCCCAATTTTCCAGGGCACACACCGCGCGTCCTCCCAGTGTGTCCAGGATATGTGTTCGCTCCCCCACTTCTACAGCGCTGCAGAGATGTTAAGATGGCGCCGCGTCTTCAACTGCCGAAGCGCGCGCTCTGAGGGTGACAGCCGCTCCACACAGGCACCGCTTCCGTCCCAGTCTCTCACTCACCCGGTGCACCACAAACCTACAGCACCTACCGCAGGCGTCGGCAACTGCCTGGGGATCAGAGTGGGGTCCCGTCCTGACTCAGAGTAGCACCGCGTCTCTTCCAGCAAAGCGTGCTCTGCCCAAGATGGCCGCTTCCCAGCCGCAGGTCCGTCCTGAGATCTTCAATCTCCGCGGCTCCCCGGTCACAGCGATCCCCCGACAGGGTCCCGGAAAGTCGTCTGAGGTCAAGGGGGTCCAGCGGTGGTGAGTATATTAAAATGAGGATATTAAAAAGGATTTGGGAGCTCTCTCACAGTGCGTCCTCTCTCCTTCACTACATAGCCACGCTCCCCTGTATGTGTTTTTTTAACATTCAACACATTAGCCGGATGATGGGACTACTTTCTCATCATTGGCTAATGGTGTAACTGTAGCAGGCATAGCCGGATGGGGCTAGTAGTCCCATCGAACGATGCCTGCCTACACACACACACACACAGCCCCACACACACACGCACACAGATTCACGCAGACATCGGCACACACACATACATGCACATAGCTCCTCGCACACTCTTCCGACACACTTCCCTCCTCCCGATCTGCAGCGTTTCTCGCAGGTACATCTGCAGCAAATCCACACATCTTTTTTACATCTGCGGTTCTGCTGCGGATTTGCCTGACTCAATGGAAGTCAATGGCTGCAGAAATGCTGCAGATCCGCAAAAAGAATTGACATGCTGCGGGAAAAAAAATGCTGCGTTTCTGTGTGGATTTTTCTGCAGCATGTGCACAACAAATCTCCATTTCCCAAAGATTAACATTGGCTGTGCACTACACTGCAGATTTGATGCGAATCCGTGCGGTCAAAAATGCTATGGATCCGCAACTAAATCTGCAACGTGTACATATAGCCTTAATATTTTACATATGTAGTAAATACAACCATTCATCTTCTACATGTTATTTCTGATCTTTTCAGTCCCCTTTTTTCTACTAAACTTTAACTCCTGCCTTTCTTACAATTGTACAAAAATGGGCCATTTTGAATTTGAGCTAGTCTTTCATCGAGCTTCATGCACTGGAAATAAATAGCAATGGTGCATGAATGGGATTTCAGAAGCTTGGAATAAAGTCCTGAAGGACATCAGTTAAATCGAAATAAGGTGGGATTATGGCACAGCCAGCTTGGCTGGCGAATAGCTAATTAACGTACATGTATGAAAGTTCTTTTATAAGGAAATCAAACCTGTACTTCTGCAAATAGAAATAACTTTAGTATGCACAGAAGTAAATCTAACAGCCAGTCATGATGGTTTAAAGGAAAAAAAGCTTCTGAAATGTTTCCTTTAAAGTTGCTGTCTCTACTGAAATTAATATGTTGTTCACACTGTCCATAGGGAAGCAGGATGGTAAGCACTGATAAATGATATGAATGAAACAAGATAAACAGAGCACCCAAAATGCAACACAATACAACACAAAAATGGTGTCATCAGGAAAATAATGAAAATATACTGTACATGCTAAATTTACCAGGAATACATTTTCCTTTTGCAATAAAATATATTTTCCTATTTCGGTTATGACTTGTTATATCAGGTAAAGGAGACAAGCCCAAGCACGATGCCTAATTATACGTGATTAAAACTGATTAAATTATTTCAATATAAGTATTAGCTAAGGCAATCTAAAAAGTCTGGACAGTATCCAGCGCCTTGTGGCCTCCTGTCTAATGTCAAATGAAGACTCTATTTACAAAGATGTAAACCGTAGAGGACTATAAATATGTATATTTACTTTTACTATATGATATAAAAAAACTATATAAGTTTATCAATTGTGGAAACAACCCTTTTGCATAATGGTCTCTACTGCACCAAAAAGATCTACATGGCTCAAAAAAATAAATCAAACTTCTGTGAAATCAAACTGTCCACTTAGGAAGCAACACTGTTTGACAATAAATTTCACATGCTGTTGTGCAAATGGAATAGACAACAGATGGAAATTATTGGCAATTATGAAGACACACTCAGTAAAGGAGTGGTTCTGCAGGTGGGGACCACAGACCACATCTCAGTACCAATGCTTTCTGGCTGATGTTTTGGTCACTTTTGAAAATTGGTTGTTCTTTCACACTCGTGGTAGCATGTGACAGACTCTACAACCCACACAAGTGGCTCAGGTAGTGCAGCTCATCCAGGATGGCACATTAATGCAAGCTGTGGCAAGAAGGTTTGCTGTGTCTGTCAGCATAGTGTCCAGAGGCTGGAGGCGCTACCAGGAGACAGGCTAGTACACCAGGAGACGTGGAGGGGCGATAGGAGGGCAACAACCCAGCAGCAGGACCGCTACATCAGCCTTTGGCAAGGAGGAACAGGAGGAGCACTGCTAGAGCCCAGCAAAAAGACCTCCAGCAGGCCACAAATCTGCATGTGTCTGCACAAACTGTTAGAAACCGACTCTATGAGGATGGTCTGAGTGCCCGACGTCTACAGATGGGGGTTGTGCTCACAGCCCAACACCGTGCAGGATGCTTGGCTTTTGCCACAGAACAGAGGATTGGCAAATTCGCCACTGGCGCCCTGTGCTTTTCACAGATGAAAGCAGGTTCACACTGAGCACATGTGACAGACGTGACAGAGTCTGGAGACGCCGTGGAGAGCGAGCTGCTGCCTGCAACATCCTTCAGCATGACCGGTTTGGCAGTGGGTCAATAATGGTGTGGGGTGTCATTTTTGGGAGAGCCGCACAGCCCTCCATGTGCTCGACAGAGGTAGCCTGACTGTCATTAGGTACCAAGATGAGATCCTCAGACTCCTTGTGAGAGCAAATGCTGGTGCGGTTGGACCTGGTTTCATCCTAATGCAGGACAATGCCAGACCTCATGTGGCTGAAGTGTGTCAGTAGTTCCTGCAAGATGAAGGCATTGAAGCTATGCACTGGCCCGCCCAATCCCCAGACCTGAATTGGATTGAACACATCTAGGACATCATGTCGAGCACTATCCAACGTAACGTTGCACCACAGACTGTCCAGGAGTTGGCGGATGCTTTAGTCCAGGTCTGGGAGGAGATCCCTCAGAAGACCATTGCCGCCTCATCAGGAGCATGCCCAGGCGTTGTAGGGAGGTCATACAGGCACATGGAGGCCACACACACTACTGAACATCATTTCCTTCTCTTGAGGCATTTACACTGAAGTTGGATCAGCCAGTAACTTCATTTTCCACTTTGATTTTGAGCATCATTCCAACTCCAGACAACTCCGTGGGATATTAGTTGTGATTTCTGTTGATAATTTTTAGGTTTTATTGTTCTCAACACATTCCAGTATGTAATGAATAAAGATTTACAACTGGAATATTTCATTCAGTGATATCTAGGATGTGGGATTTTAGTGTTCCCTTTATTTTTTTGAGCAGTGCAACCAATCCAACACTGAGGAAGATACCAAAAAGTCCTCTTCTAAACAAGGCTGTGGAGTCGGAGTCTATATAAAATGGACTAATTCCGACTACTAAAATACATAATAAATTGGGTACAGTATTTAAATGCAGTATGTGATTAATATTTTTTCATAAGAATTTGGGAAAGTTATGAATTGTCCTATAAATGTCTGTTCTATTCCTGATCTAAGCATCTCAGCTTTTAGTTGAGATTAATCTGTGCTGCACTTTATGTAAATGCTCGGTAGTAAAGCTCCTCCTCTACAGATCAGAGCAAAAAGGCACTGATAATGAATGCCTGCAGCCCTGCACTCATCTCCAGAACTGCTAGCGTGAACAAGAAACTAGGATTAAGGAAAGTACTTCTTAAGGCCTGTCCCACACGTCCAGATAATTCCGGTATCTGAAAAATCGGTACCTGAGTTATCCGTGTCCGTGTGCTCACGTGGCACATCAGTGTGCCACACGTGCGGCAGCCGTGTGCCGACTGGGTACCACACGCACCGTGCAGGAGACAGCGCTAGAGATAAGCGCTGTCCCCTGCTTTGGGTGCTGAATCCAGAATTAATTCCTTCTTCCCAGCAGCGTTCGCTGGGGAGAAGGAATGAAAAATCATTTTTAAAAAAAAAATTTTTGTGGTTAAAATAAAGTTCCCGGTAATCTCCCCCCTCCCACCCCCTGTGCGCCCGCCCGCTGGCATTAAAATACTTACCCAGCTCCCTCGGCGCTTCCATCCTCTCAGCTTCGCAGTTCTTCCTGTATGAGCGGTCACGTGGTGCCGCTTATTACAGTGATGAATATGCGGCTCCACCCCTATGGGAGGTGGAGCCGCATATTCATCACTGTAATGTGCGGCACTACGTGACCGCTCATACAGGAAGAGCTGCGACGCTGACAGGATGGAAGCGCCGAGGGAGCTGGGTAAGTATTTTAATGCCAGCGGGCGGGCGCACAGGGGGTGGGAGGGGGGAGATTACCGGGAACTTTATTTTAACCACAAATTTTTTTTAAAAAAAATGATTTTTCATGCCTTCTCTCCAGCGAACACTGCTGGAGAGAAGAAATGAATGGGGCCTCAGCACCACAAGCTGGGGGAACAGCGCTTACTGTAGCGCTGTCTCCTGCATGGCACACGGACTGCACACGGACAGCATCCGTGTGCGGTACGTGTTTTACACGGACCCATTGACTTTAATGGGTCAGTGCGCTCCCACGAACACTGACATGTCTCCGTGTTTTACAAACGGACACACGGTTCGTGAAAACACGCTGACATGTGCAGACACACATTGATTTTAATGTGTCTACGTGAGTCAGTGTCTCCGGTACGTGAGGAAACTGTCACCTCACGTACTGGAGCTACTGACGTGTGAAACCGGCCTAAAGCATATCTAAACTTTCAATAAACTGTGCATAAATCAATAGTTCAGTGTATCTTTTCTCTGTATGCTTCATGATTTAGTTTTCTTTTTCTCTGAGCTCGTGTCTGGAGAGGTTAGTTGATCTAAAACTCCTCATATTATTAGCTTTCCTAACAGTTTCAGTTTCTTTGTGGAGTATGATTTAGCACAAATTTGCTCCTTCCCTCTTCCCCTCTTCACAGACTGTGAATCATCATGATGTGAAACATTCCTGAGATTGAAAATTCAGAGTAAAGCTATCTAATAACAAATATTACTAACTTTTTATTTGTCATCATATGTATTATTGATTAATGCAAAATTTGTTTTCTTTCTATCCAAAATTATACATGACTAGCTGAAGAGCCCGGCGTTGCCTGGGCATAGTAAATATCTGTGGTTAGTTATAGCACCTCACTTTTTCCCCCTCACATCTCTCATTTTCTCCCTCACACAGTGGCGTAGGAAGGGGGGTGCGGGGGGGCGGTCCGCCCCGGGCGGCACAATGCTGGGGGCGGCCGGCGCTGCAGAAGAAGATAAAAAAAAAAAAAAAAAAAAAGACGCCCCTTTAAATCTTCGGGCGGCGCCGTCCGCCGCCACGACCAGGGCCAGCTCCCCCCACCCCCGGGTCCCGCCCCCGCCCCCGCCCCCCGCTCTATACTCACCTCTCCTGGTTCCTGCGGCGCCGGCAGCTGCAGCGTCCTCTGACTCTGCGACGTCTCAGAGCAGAGGGCGCGATGACGTCACTACTGTGCGCGCCGCTCTGCCTCTCTGTCCTGAGCGTCGCAGAGCCGGAGAGACGCTGACTGCACCGGACCTGCGCTGGGAACGGGAGAGGTGAGGATTTTACTTTTTTTTTTTTTTCTTTATTTCTGACTGTCTGGGGCTGGGGCAATGCTGGAGACCATGGGGCAGAATGCTGGACACACTGGGGCAATACAGGAGACCATGGGGCAGATTGCTGGACACACTGGGGCAATACTGGAGACCATGGGGCAGATTGCTGGACACACTGGGGCAATACAGGAGACCATGGGGCAGATTGCTGGACACACTGGGGCAATACAGGAGACTATGGGGCAGATTGCTGGACACACTGGGGCAATACAGGAGACCATGGGGCAGATTGCTGGACACACTGGGGCAATACAGGACACCATGGGGCAGATTGCTGGACACACTGGGGCAATACTGGAGACCATGGGGCAGAATGCTGGACACACTGGGGCAATACTGGAGACCATGGGGCAGAATGCTGGACACACTGGGGCAATACTGGAGACCATGGGGCAGAATGCTGGACACACTGGGGCAATACTGGAGACCATGGGGCAGATTGCTGGACACACTGGGGCAATACAGGAGACTATGGGGCAGATTGCTGGACACACTGGGGCAATACTGGAGACCATGGGGCAGAATGCTGGACACACTGGGGCAATACTGGAGACCATGGGGCAGAATGCTGGACACACTGGGGCAATACTGGAGACCATGGGGCAGAATGCTGGACACACTGGGGCAATACTGGAGACCATGGGGCAGAATGCTGGACACACTGGGGCAATACTGGAGACCATGGGGCAGAATGCTGGACACACTGGGGCAATACTGGAGACCATGGGGCAGAATGCTGGACACACTGGGGCAGTACAGGAGACTATGGGGCAGAATGCTGGACACACTGGGGCAATACTGGAGACCCTGGGGCAGATTGCTGGACACACTGGGGCAATACTGGAGACCCTGGGGCAGATTTCTGGACACATTGAGGCAATGCTGGAGACCCTGGGGCAGACTTCTGGACACACTGGGGCAATGCTGGACACTGGGGCAGATTGCTGGACACACTGGGGGTAATATACTGGACACACTGGGGCAATGCTGGACACTGGGGCAGACTGCTGGACACACTGGGGAAAGGCTGGACACTGGGGCAGATTGCTGGACACACTGAGGGCAGATTGCTGGACACACTGGGGGTAATATGCTGGACATACTGGGGCAGATTGCTGGACACACTGGGGGTAATATGCTGGACACACTGGGGCAGATTGCTGGACAACATGGGGGTAATATGCTGGACACACTGGGGCAGATTGCTGGACAACATGGGGGTAATATGCTGGACACACTGGGGGCAGGACTTGAGGCATGGGCAGAATGTAGATACGGGGCATGATTGGAGACACGGGGCAGGATTGGATCATGGGGCAGGACGGATACGATGGAGGCTGGTGGGGCAGGATGGGGAGATCATATGGGGTAGAATGGATACTCATGAGGGCAGGATGCAAGAACATATGGCTGGAGCCAGGAATGAGATAAACGGGGCCAGGGTGGGGAATATTATTACCATAGGGGATAATTAAGGGATATTGTTACTGCAGTGATGTATTTATTTTATTTTTTGAGTATACTGTTTTAAATGGGGGGGCGGTCCTGTTACTGTGCAGAGTGACACTATATCACCTTTTTTTCTTCATGTGGTGTAATGTAGAAGTTGTGAAAAATTAAGTAATGTGTTCTGCAAGCGGAGCTCGAGATAACTGTGTTATTTCCTGCAGAAACGAGTCCTGGCTGGAAGGAATGATGGCGGTCTGTGCTGGATAAAAGATGAAGGACTTCACCTAGAGACGTCACTGGTGAGTCAGTGTTACCTATACACTGACACTATACACTGTATACTATATAGAGGTCCTGTGCATAATGTCACCAGTGATCTCTGTATTACCTCTACACAGACACTGCATACTAAGTACAGATCTCCTGTGAATACTGGCACTTATGGTGATAGTATTGTGGTTTTTTTTTTTATTACTGATCAGTATTGTAGTATTCAGTCACTATGTGGTGGTAATATGTGGTCTGGAAATGGTGCGGTGGTATTTGTCCCATGTATGTAGTATTATTCGGTCACTATGTGGCCTGGTCATGGTGTGGTGGTATTAAGTCACAGGTGTGGCATGTGGGGGTGACACCATTAGGCCCAGTTTAAGTTCTACAAAACAGGAAAACCATTTTTGGTAACCTTTGTGTGTATTGAGCTGGAGGGGGGGTGGGATGGTGGGATGGTGGGATGGTGGGATGGGGGGGGGGGGGGCGCCAAACTCGGGAACAGCCCCGGGCGGCAAAAGCTCTAGCTACGCCTCTGCCCTCACACCTCTCATTTTCTCCATCAATCCTCTCATTCCCCCTAACACTTGTCATTTCGACCTCACATCTGTCATTTTCTGATCACTCCACTATTTTCCCTCACTCCTCTCATTTTGTACTCACACCTTTTCATTTTCACCTCACACCTCTCATTTTCACCTCAGTATATACATGTTTGTCATCTCCCTTATATATAGTATACACCTGTATGTCATCTCCTGTATATAGTATATACCTCTATGTCATCTCCTGTAAATAGTATATACCTGTAGGTCATCTGCTCCTGTATATAGTATGTACCTGTATGTCATCTCCTCCTCTATATATTATATACCTGTGTGTCATCTCTCCTGTATATAGTATATATCTGTGTGTCATCTCCCCTGTATATAGTATATACCTGTGTGTCATCTCCTCCTGTATTAGACCTCGTTTACACGTTATTTGCTCAGTATTTTTACCTCAGTATTTGTAAGCTAAATTGGCAGCATGATAAATCCCCAGCCAACAGGAAGCCCTCCCCCTGGCAGTATATATTAGCTCACACATACACATAATAGACAGGTCATGTGACTGACAGCTGCCGTATTTCCTATATGGTACATTTGTTGCTCTTGTAGTTTGTCTGCTTATTAATCAGATTTTTATTTTTGAAGGATAATACCAGACTCTTGTGTGTTTTAGGGCTAGTTTCGTTTGTCAAGTTGTGTGTTGAGTTGCGTGTGGCGATATGCATGTAGCGACTTTTGTGAGATGAGTTTTGTGTGGTGACATGCGTGTAGCAACTTTTTGTGTGTCGAGTTGCATGTGACAGGTTAGTGTAGCAAGTTGTGTGCAGCAAGTGTTCATATCCCCGTGTGTGGTGAGTATCCCATGTCGGGACCCCACCTTAGCAACTGTATGGTATATACTCTTTGGCGCCATCGCTCTCACTCTTTAAGTCCCCCTTGTTCACATCTGGCAGCTGTCAATTTGCCTCCAACACTTTTCCTTTCACTTTTCCCCATTATGTAGATAGGGGAAAAATTGTTTGGTGAATTGGAAAGCGCAGGGTTAAAATTTCACCTCACAACGTAGCCTATGACGCTCTCGGGGTCCAGACGTGTGACTGTGCAAAATTTTGTGGCTGTAGCTGTGACTCCTCCAACACTTTTCCTTTCACTTTTTCCCCATTATGTAGATGGGGGAAAAATTGTTTGGTGAATTGGAAAGCGCGGGGTTAAAATTTCGCCTCACAACATAACCTATAACGCTCTCAGGGTCCAGTCGTGTGACTGTGCAAAATTTTGTGGCTGTAGTTGCGACGCCCCCAACACTTTTCCTTTCACTTTTTTCCCCATTATGTAGATAGGGGCAAAATTGTTTGGTGAATTGGAACGCGCGGGGTTAAAATTTCACCTCACAACATAGCCTGTGACGCTCTCGGGGTCCAGACGTGTGAGTGTGCAAAATTTTGTGGCTGTAGCTGCGATGGTGCAGATGCCAATCCCGGACATACACACACACACACACACACACACACACACACACACACACACACACACACACACACACACACACACACACACATTAAGCTTTATATATTAGACTAGCTGAAGAGCCCGGCGTTGCCTGGGCATAGTAAATATCTGTGGTTAGTTATAGCACGTCACTTCTCTTATTTTCCCATCACTCCTCTCATTTTCCCAATCACATCTTTAATTTTCCCCCTCACATCTCTCATTTTCTCCCTCACACCTCTCATTTTCTCCCTCACTCCTCATTCCCGCCTAACACTTGTCATTTCGACCTCACATCTGTCATTTTCCGATCACTACACTATTTTCCCTCACTCCTCTCATTTTGCACTCACACCTTTTCATTTTCACCTCACACCTCTCATTTTCACCTCAGTATATACATGTTTGTCATCTCCCTTATATATAGTATACACCTGTATGTCATCTCCTGTATATAGTATATACCTGTATGTCATCTCCCCTGTATATAGTATATACCTGCTGTGTGTCATCTCCCCTGTATATAGTATATACCTGTATGTCATCTCCTCCTATATATAGTAAATACCTGTATGTCATCTCCTCCTATATATAGTATATACCTGTATGTCCTCTCCTCCTATATATAGTATATACCTGTATGTCATCTCCTTCTATATATAGTATATACCTGTATGTCATCTCCTCCTGTATATAGTATATACCTGTGTGTCATCTCCCCTGTATATAGTATATATTTGTGTGTCATCTCCTCCTGTATATAGTATATACCTGTATGTCATCTTCTATATATAGCATATACCTGTATGTCATCTCCTCCTGTATATAGTATATACCTGTAGGTAATCTGCTCCTGTATATAGTATATACCTGTGTGTCATCTCCTCCTGTATATAGTATATACCTGTATGTCATCTCCTCCTGTATATAGTATGTACCTGTGTGTCATCTCCTCCTCTATATAGTATATACCTGTATGTCATCTCCTCCTCTATATAGTATATACCTGTGTGTCATCTCTCCTGTATATAGTATATATCTGTGTGTCATCTCCCCTGTATATAGTATATACCTGTGTGATCTCCTGTATTAGACCTCGTTAACACGTTATTTGCTCAGTATTTTTACCTCAGTATTTGTAAGATAAATTGGCAGCCTGATAAATCCCCAGCCAACAGGAAGCCCTCCCCCTGGCAGTATATATTAGCTCACACATACACATAATAGACAGGTCATGTGACTGACAGCTGCTGTATTTCCTATATGGTACATTTGTTGCTCTTGTAGTTTGTCTGCTTATTAATCAGATTTTTATTTTTGAAGGCTAATACCAGACTTGTGTGTGTTTTAGGGCGAGTTTCGTCTGTCAAGTTGTGTGTGTTGAGTTGTGTGTGGCGACATGCATGTAGCGACTTTTGTGAGATGAGTTTTGTGTGGCAACATGCGTGTAGCAACTTTTTGTGTGTCGAGTTGCACGTGACAGGTTAGTGTAGCAAGTTGTGTGCAGCAAGTTTTGCGCATGGCGAGTTTTGCACGTGGTGAGTTTTATGTCTGGTGCCTTTTGAGTATGTGCAAGTTTTGTGTGAGGCAACTTTTGCATGTGTTGCAAATTTTGTGCATGTGGCAATTTTTCCGCGTGTGCAAGTTTTGCGTGTGGCGAGTTTTCCATGAGGTGAGTTTTGCACTTGTGGCGAGTTTTGCGTGAGCCTAGTTTTTGCATGTGGCGAGTTTTGCGCGTGGTGAGTTTTGAGCGGCGACTTTTGTGTTTCGACTTTTATGTGGCGAGGTTGGTGTATGTGTGGTGAAATGTGTGCTGAGGGTGGTATATGTGTTCAAGCACGTGGTAGTGTGTGGCGCATTTTGTGTGTGTGTTCATATCCCCATGTGTGGTGAGTATCTCATGTCGGGGCCCCACCTTAGCAACTGATCGGTATATACTCTTTGGCGCCATCGCTCTCATTCTTTAAGTCCCCCTTGTTCACATCTGGCAGCTGTCAATTTGCCTCCAACACTTTTCCTTTCACTTTTCCCCATTATGTAGATAGGGGGAAAATAGTTTGGTGAATTGGAAAGCGCGGGGTTAAAATTTCACCTCACAACATAGCCTATGACGCTCTCAGGGTCCAGACGTGTGACTGTGCAAAATTTTGTTGCTGTAGCTGCGACGCTTCCAACACTTTTCCTTTCACTTTTTTCCCCATTATGTAGATAGGGGCAAAATTGTTTGGTGAATTGGAAAGCGCGGGGTTAAAATTTCACCTCACAACGTAGCCTATGACGCTCTCGGGGTCCAGACGTGTGACTGTGCAAAATTTTGTGGCTGTAGCTTCGACGCCTCCAACACTTTTCCTTTCACCTTTTTCCCCATTATGTAGATAGGGGTAAAATTGTTTGGTGAATTGGAAAGCGTGGGGTTAAAATTTCACCTCACAACATAGCCTATGACGCTCTCAGGGTCCAGACGTGTGACTGTGCAAAATTTTGTGGCTGTAGCTGCGACGCCTCCAACACTTTTCCTTTCACTTTTTTCCCCATTATGTAGATAGGGGCAAAATTGTTTGGTGAATTGGAACGCACAGGGTTAAAATTTCGCCTCACAACGTAGCCTATGACGCTCTCGGGGTCCAGACGTGTGACTGTGCAAAATTTTGTGGCTGTAGCTGCGACGGTGCAGATGCCAATCCCGGACATACACACACACACATACACACATTCAGCTTTATATAGTAGACTAGCTGAAGAGCCCGGCATTGCCTGGGCATAGTAAACATCTGTGGTTAGTTATAGCACGTCACTTCTCTTATTTTCCCATCACTCCTCTCATTTTCCCAATCACATCTTTAATTTTCCCCCTCACATCTCTCATTTTCTCCCTCACACCTCTCATTTTCTCCCTCACACCTCTCATTTTCTCCCTCACTCCTCATTCCCGCCTAACACTTGTCATTTCGACCTCACATCTGTCATTTTCCGATCACTACACTATTTTCCCTCACTCCTCTCATTTTGCACTCACACCTTTTCATTTTCACCTCACACCTCTCATTTTCACCTCAGTATATACATGTTTGTCATCTCCCTTATATATAGTATACACCTGTATGTCATCTCCTGTATATAGTATATACCTGTATGTCATCTCCCCTGTATATAGTATATACCTGCTGTGTGTCATCTCCCCTGTATATAGTATATACCTGTATGTCATCTCCTCCTATATATAGTAAATACCTGTATGTCATCTCCTCCTATATATAGTATATACCTGTATGTCATCTCCTTCTATATATAGTATATATCTGTATGTCATCTCCTTCTGTATATAGTATATACCTGTGTGTCATCTCCCCTGTATATAGTATATATCTGTGTGTCATCTCCTCCTGTATATAGTACAGTATATACCTGTATGTCATCTTCTATATATAGCATATACCTGTATGTCATCTCCTCCTGTATATAGTATATACCTGTAGGTAATCTGCTCCTGTATATAGTATATACCTGTGTGTCATCTCCTCCTGTATATAGTATATACCTGTATGTCATCTCCTCCTGTATATAGTATGTACCTGTATGTCATCTCCTCCTCTATATAGTATATACCTGTGTGTCATCTCTCCTGTATATAGTATATATCTGTGTGTCATCTCCCCTGTATATAGTATATACCTGTGTGATCTCCTGTATTAGACCTCGTTAACACGTTATTTGCTCAGTATTTTTACCTCAGTATTTGTAAGATAAATTGGCAGCCTGATAAATCCCCAGCCAACAGGAAGCCCTCCCCCTGGCAGTATATATTAG
Source organism: Ranitomeya imitator (assembly GCF_032444005.1). Lineage (NCBI taxonomy): Eukaryota > Metazoa > Chordata > Amphibia > Anura > Dendrobatidae > Ranitomeya > Ranitomeya imitator. The sequence continues at coordinate 401,266,669 of NC_091282.1, forward strand.
CTCACACATACACATAATAGACAGGTCATGTGACTGACAGCTGCTGTATTTCCTATATGGTACATTTGTTGCTCTTGTAGTTTGTCTGCTTATTAATCAGATTTTTATTTTTGAAGGCTAATACCAGACTTGTGTGTGTTTTAGGGCGAGTTTCGTCTGTCAAGTTGTGTGTGTTGAGTTGTGTGTGGCGACATGCATGTAGCGACTTTTGTGAGATGAGTTTTGTGTGGCAACATGCGTGTAGCAACTTTTTGTGTGTCGAGTTGCACGTGACAGGTTAGTGTAGCAAGTTGTGTGCAGCAAGTTTTGCGCATGGCGAGTTTTGCACGTGGTGAGTTTTATGTCTGGTGCCTTTTGAGTATGTGCAAGTTTTGTGTGAGGCAACTTTTGCATGTGTTGCAAATTTTGTGCATGTGGCAATTTTTCCGCGTGTGCAAGTTTTGCGTGTGGCGAGTTTTCCATGAGGTGAGTTTTGCACTTGTGGCGAGTTTTGCGTGAGCCTAGTTTTTGCATGTGGCGAGTTTTGCGCGTGGTGAGTTTTGAGCGGCGACTTTTGTGTTTCGACTTTTATGTGGCGAGGTTGGTGTATGTGTGGTGAAATGTGTGCTGAGGGTGGTATATGTGTTCAAGCACGTGGTAGTGTGTGGCGCATTTTGTGTGTGTGTTCATATCCCCATGTGTGGTGAGTATCTCATATCGGGGCCCCACCTTAGCAACTGATCGGTATATACTCTTTGGCGCCATCGCTCTCATTCTTTAAGTCCCCCTTGTTCACATCTGGCAGCTGTCAATTTGCCTCCAACACTTTTCCTTTCACTTTTCCCCATTATGTAGATAGGGGGAAAATAGTTTGGTGAATTGGAAAGCGCGGGGTTAAAATTTCACCTCACAACGTAGCCTATGACGCTCTCAGGGTCCAGACGTGTGACTGTGCAAAATTTTGTTGCTGTAGCTTCGACGCCTCCAACACTTTTCCTTTCACCTTTTTCCCCATTATGTAGATAGGGGTAAAATTGTTTGGTGAATTGGAAAGCGCGGGGTTAAAATTTCACCTCACAACATAGCCTATGACGCTCTCAGGGTCCAGACGTGTGACTGTGCAAAATTTTGTGGCTGTAGCTGCGACGGTGCAGATGCCAATCCCGGACATACACACACACACATACACACATTCAGCTTTATATAGTAGACTAGCTGAAGAGCCCGGCGTTGCCTGGGCATAGTAAACATCTGTGGTTAGTTATAGCACGTCACTTCTCTTATTTTCCCATCACTCCTCTCATTTTCCCAATCACATCTCTCATTTTCTCCCTCACACCTCTCATTTTCTCCCTCACTCCTCATTCCCGCCTAACACTTGTCATTTCGACCTCACATCTGTCATTTTCCGATCACTACACTATTTTCCCTCACTCCTCTCATTTTGCACTCACACCTCTCATTTTCACCTCAGTATATACATGTTTGTCATCTCCCTTATATATAGTATATACCTGTATGTCATCTCCCCTGTATATAGTATATACCTGCTGTGTGTCATCTCCCCTGTATATAGTATATACCTGTATGTCATCTCCTCCTATATATAGTAAATACATGTATGTCATCTCCTCCTATATATAGTATATACCTGTATGTCATCTCCTTCTATATATAGTATATAACTGTATGTCATCTCCTTCTGTATATAGTATATACCTGTGTGTCATCTCCCCTGTATATAGTATATATCTGTGTGTCATCTCCTCCTGTATATAGTATATACCTGTATGTCATCTTCTATATATAGCATATACCTGTATGTCATCTCCTCCTGTATATAGTATATACCTGTAGGTAATCTGCTCCTGTATATAGTATATACCTGTGTGTCATCTCCTCCTGTATATAGTATATACCTGTATGTCATCTCCTCCTGTATATAGTATGTACCTGTATGTCATCTCCTCCTCTATATAGTATATACCTGTGTGTCATCTCCTCCTGTATATAGTATATACCTGTATGTCATCTTCTATATATAGCATATACCTGTATGTCATCTCCTCCTGTATATAGTATATACCTGTAGGTAATCTGCTCCTGTATATAGTATATACCTGTGTGTCATCTCCTCCTGTATATAGTATATACCTGTATGTCATCTCCTCCTGTATATAGTATGTACCTGTATGTCATCTCCTCCTCTATATAGTATATACCTGTGTGTCATCTCTCCTGTATATAGTATATATCTGTGTGTCATCTCCCCTGTATATAGTATATACCTGTGTGATCTCCTGTATTAGACCTCGTTAACACGTTATTTGCTCAGTATTTTTACCTCAGTATTTGTAAGATAAATTGGCAGCCTGATAAATCCCCAGCCAACAGGAAGCCCTCCCCCTGGCAGTATATATTAGCTCACACATACACATAATAGACAGGTCATGTGACTGACAGCTGCTGTATTTCCTATATGGTACATTTGTTGCTCTTGTAGTTTGTCTGCTTATTAATCAGATTTTTATTTTTGAAGGCTAATACCAGACTTGTGTGTGTTTTAGAGCGAGTTTCGTCTGTCAAGTTGTGTGTGTTGAGTTGTGTGTGGTGACATGCATGTAGCGACTTTTGTGAGATGAGTTTTGTGTGGCAACATGCGTGTAGCAACTTTTTGTGTGTCGAGTTGCACGTGACAGGTTAGTGTAGCAAGTTGTGTGCAGCAAGTTTTGCGCATGGCGAGTTTTGCACGTGGTGAGTTTTATGTCTGGTGCCTTTTGAGTATGTGCAAGTTTTGTGTGAGGCAACTTTTGCATGTGTTGCAAATTTTGTGCATGTGGCAATTTTTCCGCGTGTGCAAGTTTTGCGTGTGGCGAGTTTTCCATGAGGTGAGTTTTGCACTTGTGGCGAGTTTTGCGTGAGCCTAGTTTTTGCATGTGGCGAGTTTTGCGCGTGGTGAGTTTTGAGCGGCGACTTTTGTGTTTCGACTTTTATGTGGCGAGGTTGGTGTATGTGTGGTGAAATGTGTGCTGAGGGTGGTATATGTGTTCAAGCACGTGGTAGTGTGTGGCGCATTTTGTGTGTGTGTTCATATCCCCATGTGTGGTGAGTATCTCATGTCGGGGCCCCACCTTAGCAACTGATCGGTATATACTCTTTGGCACCATCGCTCTCATTCTTTAAGTCCCCCTTGTTCACATCTGGCAGCTGTCAATTTGCCTCCAACACTTTTCCTTTCACTTTTCCCCATTATGTAGATAGGGGCAAAATTGTTTGGTGAATTGGAAAGCGCGGGGTTAAAATTTCACCTCACAACGTAGCCTATGACGCTCTCAGGGTCCAGACGTGTAACTGTGCAAAATTTTGTTTCTGTAGCTGCGACGCCTCCAACACTTTTCCTTTCACTTTTTTCCCCATTATATAGATAGGGGCAAAATTGTTTGGTGAATTGGAACGCGCGGGGTTAAAATTTCGCCTCACAACGTAGCCTATGACGCTCTCGGGGTCCAGACGTGTGACTGTGCAAAATTTTATGGCTGTAGCTGCGACGGTGCAGATGCCAATCCCGGACATACACACACACACATACACACATTCAGCTTTATATAGATTACCTATTTTTGCAGGAATAACAATATACCATATTTCATTAGAGGACAAAATAATTTTGAGAGTGAATTAAGGCTACGTTCAGATTTGCGTTGTGCGCCGCTGCGTCGGCGACGCAACGCACAATGCAAATAAAAACGCACCAAAACGCATGCAAAAATGCTGCGTTTGGCGACGCATGCGTCTTTTTTTGCCGAAATTTGGACGCAAGAAAAATGCAACTTGTTGCATTTTCTGCGCCCAACGCTTGCGGCCAAAAAAAAACGCATGCGTCGCACAACGCAGCACAACGCATGTCCATGCGCCCCCCATGTTAAATATAGGGGCGCATGACGCATGCGTTGCCGCAGCGTCGGGAAACGCTAATGTGAACGTTGCCTATATGATTACAAAATGCTTAAAGGGACACTGTCACCTGAATTTGGAGGGAACAATCTTCAGCCATGGAGGCGGGGTTTTTGGGTGTTTAATTCACCCTTTCCTTACCCGCTGGCTGGAATATTGGATTGAAGTTCATTCTCTGTCCTCCATAGTACACACCTGCGCAAGGCAACATTGCCTTGTGCAGGCATGTACTACGGAGGACAGAGAATGAACTTCAATCCAATATTGCAGCCAGCATGCAGCCAGCGGGTCAGGAAAGGGTGAATCAAACACCCAAAAACCCCGCCTCCATGGCTGAAGATTGTTCCCTCCAAATTCAGGTGACAGTGTCCCTTTAAGAAGCTTCCTATGAAGTCTGCTGTATTTTAGTATCTAACATTAACTCAATATAAAAAATATTTTGTGCCTCAGGCTATGTGCACACGTCAGGATTTCTTGCAGAAATTTTCCTGACAAAAACCGGACATTTCTGCCAGAAATCTGCATGCATTTTTACCGCGATTTTACCGCGTTTTTCACGCGTTTTTGGTGCGTTTTTGGTGCGTTTTTCCCAAATGCATAGAATTGTGGGAAAAACGCAGAAAATCCGCAAAAATAATGAACATGCTAATTTTTTTACCGCGATGCATTTTTTTCGCGGAAAAAAACGCATCCATGTGCACAAAACATGCAGAATGCATTCTAAATGATAGAATGCATAATGAATGCGTTTTTAATGAGTTTTTATAGCGTTTTTAGCGCGAAAAACGCAAAAAAACCTGAACGTGTGCACATAGCCTCAGGGTATGACAGATGAAAACAAATGCTGTGAGCTTAGGGTACCGTCACACAGTGCAATTTTGATCGCTACGACGGCACGATTCGTGACGTTCGAGCGATATAGTTACGAGATCGCAGTGTCTGACACGCTCCTGCGATCAGGGACCCCGCTGAGAATCGTACGTCGTAGCAGATCGTTTGAAACTTTCTTTCGTCGTCTAGTGTCCCGCTGTGGCGGCATGTTTGCATGGTGTAACATATATCGTATACGATGTGCGCATAGTAACCAACGGCTCCTACATCACACATACGTCATGAAATTATCGCTCCAGCGTCGTAGATTGCAAAGTGTGACAGCAGTCTACGACGCTGGAGCGATATTGTTACGACGCTGGAGCGTCACGGATCGTACCGTCGTAGCGATGAAAATTGCACTGTGTGACGGTACCCTTACACTCAGAAGTTTTCAAAGCTGTGACTGAGAAAGATTACATCAACACCAAGAAACCAGTGCCCAACACTTCCTGACATGCAAAGGAGGAGGAAAGAGCTTCCCAAACATGAGTTACAAGATATTTTGTAAGTGACAAAGTTACTGTAACAATGACAGCAGATATGTTTAAAAGACAACTCATAGAGCTTGTTGTGAAAGGCGGTGTACCATTATCATTATTTGCACGACACGCTTTTACAGCTCTTAATGGAGAAATGTCCCGTAAACTTGGTGTTTTTCTGGAAAGAGAAAGTATTAGAAAATTAGAGATTGAAGAAGCCCTTTAATCTAAAAGAGAATCTTAAAAAGACTCTCAAGAGATGCTTTGTGTTTCTTAACCCCTTCATGACCTTGGGATTTTTCGTTTTTCCGTGTTCGTTTTTCACTCCCCTCCTTCCCAGAGCCATAACTGTTTTAATTTTCCGTCAATTTGGCCATGTGAGGGCTTATTTTTTGCAGGACGAGTTGTACTTTTGAACGACATCATTGGTTTTAGCATGTCGTGTCCTAGAAAACAGGAAAAAAATTCCGAGTGCAGTGAAATTGCAAAAAAAGTGCAGTCCCACACTTGTTTTTTGCTTGGCTTTTTTGCTAGGTTCACTAAATGCTAAAATTGACCTGACATTATGATTCTCCAGGTCATTACGAGTTCATAGACACCTAACATGACTAGGTTATTTTTTACCCAAGTGGTGAAAAAAAATTCCAAACTTTGCTAAAAAAAAATAAAATTGCGCCATTTTCCGATACTCGTAGCGTCTCCATTTTTCATGATCTGGGGTCGGTTGAGGGCTTATTTTTTGTGTGCCGAGCTGGCGTTTTTAAGGATAGCATTTTGATGCAGATACATTCTTTTGATCACCCGTTATTGCATTTTAATGCAATGCCGCGGCGACCAAAAAAATGTAATTCTGGCGTTTCAATTTTTTTCTCACTACGCTGTTTAGCGATGAGGTTAAAGCTTTTTGTTATTGATAGATCGGGCGATTCTGAACGCAGCGATACCAAATATGTGTAGGTTTGATTTTTTTTTTATTGATTTATTTCGATTGGGGCGAAAGGGGGGTGATTTAAACTTTTATATTTTTTTATTTTTTTCACATTTTTTTTTACTTTTGCCATGCTTCAATAGCCTCCATGGGAGGCTAGAAGCAGGCACAGCACGATCGGCTCTGCTACATAGCAGCGATCTGCTGTTCGCTGCTATGTAGCAGAAAATCAGGTGTGCTGTGAGCGCCGACCACAGGCGATGTGTAACCATAGAGGTCTCAAGGATCTCTATGGTTACAATACTGAAGCATCGCCGACCTCCGATCATGTGAGCAGCATTTAAGTAGTTAATAGGTGCGGGCAGATCGCGATTCTGCCCGCACCTATTGCGGGCACATGTCAGCTGTTCAAAATAGCTGACATGTCCCGGCTTTGATGCAGGCTCACCGCCGGAGCCCGCATCAAAGAGGGGCTTCTGACCTCAGACGTACTATCCCGTCCGAGGTCAGAAAGGGGTTCAAATGGATGCCTGCACACTTCACAGAGTGAACTATTTTGCTATCACTGTTCGATTTATTTGTGACAACAAGAAAATTGTTACCAAAACACTGGCAGTAAAAGATATTAAAGCTCATCACACTGACCAGTTTCTCAAGGCCTTAGTGGAAAAAGTTCTGCAAGATTATGAACTAAAAAAATAACAGGTTCTTGATATTGTAACTGGCAATGCTTCAAACATGATAAGTACAATTAAACTGATGAATGAGAATAATGAAGGTGAACAGAAAACTTCAAATTCAGCATGTTTGAGATGGAAGGCCACTGTCCTGTAACTGAGGAACAAACAGATATTACTACAGAAGAACAGCAAAATGATACTTTACAATTAGATGATCTTGTTGAAGCTACTTCAAAGCTTTATCATATTCATCACATGCGCTGTGTTGTGCGCACGTTATAGCTGGCAATAAGAGAGTCTGCAAGAGGGACATACTGGTACTCTGGCAGAGTGAGGACATTGGTTATTGATGACAGAATCCCTAAAATGGATCCATCTTGAAGAGACATGTTGGAAAATGGGCAATTGCGGATCAAGCCACTCGGTGGGGCAGCACCTATTTAATGATTGAGTGATTGCTCGAGCTGAAACCCTTTCTTGTAGACATGGGCAAACCTCAGGTAACACTAGATAAAGGTCAATGGACACAGGTGGCTGAATTGAAGGAATTGCTTCATCACCAATTTACAGTGACAAAAAAATTAGAAGCTGAGGATTTAACTTCTGGCATTTTCATAAAGGAGTGGAAGAACTTGCTGTTTTGCCTGTCCCAAACAGGGAGTTTAATTAGAGATGGTATTGCTGCTTCAATGAAAAGGAGAGAGACACTGCTATAAGAAAACCAAATTCTTCTGGCAGCTGTTTATGTGGACCAAAGTCATCGTATATTGCTGGACAAAAACAGTTTACTAAGCGAAAAGAAGCTCTGACTGAAGTAGCAGTTAGGATGATTGGTCTACAGGACTGCCAAGAGCAAGAAGACTTTGGTCTTGCCAGTGCTACCATATCTTCAACCTCATCAGACTTTTCATTTTGAAAAATATTTGGACGACATGGAGGCAGCAAAGCGTTGCCGCAGGGAAAAAGATTCTACTCCCATAGCAAACAGATTGACCATATTTCAGCAAAATTTTTCACATGCTCTCAAAGAAGTAGAAGAGTTCAACCATTCATCAAAACTGACTGAGCACGAGGCAATTTCTTTATACCCTGAAACTGTTAGAGATGTTGCCCATGTGGTTACCGCTTTGCCACCAACCCAAATTACTGTAGAGAGGTTGTTCTCTAGCGTTAAAATAATTAGGTCAGATTTGAGGTGATCTATGAAGGAGGATCTGATGGAGGCGATACTATTTCTCAGAACAAATTCATAGACTGCACAAATGCAATTCAATACGTTTTTGTTGAAAACTTTTTTCCACTTACTGCAAAGTGTATAATAAATTGTAAATATGCAAAGTTTTTTTGTTTTAAAGTTGTATTCCAATAAATATATTTTATGTTCTATCTAAATGGCTTGATTATTTTATCATAATAAAGATTAAAAGCCTGATGTTACCATTTTATTACAGTAAATTTATCACTTAAACATGAGCCATGTATGAGGGAGTCAGAGTCGTGGAGTCAGTGCTGTGGTGCGCATGCGCCTGCTTGCTTTCCTCCCTGCGCCTCCTGTGTTCGGCCGCTACCCGTGTGTGGTCCGGTGACTGGGCTGTCATGGCAACACCATGCGCCTGCTCGCCTGGCTCCAGACGCTGGCTGGATCGGGTGGTGGCGGGGTGGGCGGCCGCGGGCGCATGCGCCGCTCAGATACAGCCCTTAAGCCATCCGGTCACATGACGATCATGTGACCGGTGATTTATGGGATAAAAAGTCCTGGCCGGACAGAAAGGGACACTCCCCCTTGAGAAAGCGAGCGGACTTGCAGCGAAACGCGCGTCGGGGGCATTGCCGGATTCAGGGGTTCCTCAGTACCTTGGTAAGAACTGTTTATGAGTTGTGTTCTGGTGGGGTGCTTTCTGACACCATTAGGCTTTTCACTTATGCCTCTCTGTGGACACTCCTTATATTAACCCCCTCCTGGGCTGTTTTTTAGCCAGACCCTTATGGATAAAGCCATATTAGGCATGACTGTGATACATGGGGTACAATTGTAGGCTATACAACCCATTTTTTTTTTTTGGGGGGGGGGGGGTTGGAGGCTATAGATCCTTCATTTGTTTATTAAAATATTATATAATCCTATGCTAGGGGAATCTGTGCCAGCACGGTTATGGGTATTGAGGTTACCTTATGGTGTCTTTAATTGGTGTTTTTTTTAAGTGTGTGTTTTTTATTGTATGTTTCCAATAAAATTTTGTACAATTTTTATAAACGCTCCCATCGTTCTCCTGTTTTTTGTATATTTCTCAGAACAAGTTCATAGACCACACAAATGTTACTCAGAACATTATTGTTGAAAATTGTTTTTCTCACTTACTACATAGTGTATTGCATATTTACATTTTATTTAAGTTTTTTTGTGTTCTAAAGTTGTATTCCAATTAATATATTTCATGTTCTATCTAAATAGATTGATTATTGCATGAGGGAGTTGGAGTCAAACAAATTGAGGAGTCAGAGGATTGGCTTACCGACTTCACTGCCTTGCTTCTAAACATACTTATGCGGCCAAGAAATAATACGTACATAGCCAATATTGAAGGGAATCTGTCAGTAGGATCAACTCTCGTAAGCCGTTTATATGACTATGTAGGTCATAGGAAACTGAATAAAGTTGTACCTTGATAGTTTCAATTTGATGTCTTCTTCCAGAGAAATTCACGTTTTTCTTAAAGGGAAATCACCAGTGAGAGACATGCAATGACAATCAGTTATTGTCTGCTCTCCTGATCTACATGTCTCACACTGGTAATGTATATACAGTATATATATATATATATATATATATATATATATATATATATATATAAATATATATATATATTTATATATATATATATATATATATATATATATATATATATATATATACTAGATAGATGCCTGATGATATTGCATCGGGAGGGCGGTAATGTCACGATGGTGGCAGGCTTTGCAGCTTTGAGAATCTCTCCCCCCATGTGCTCACCCACCTATCCACTCTTTCTTTCCCCATGTGCTGACTTCTCCCGTCTGTGCTCTCTTCTTTGACCTGTCTACCCCATGTGCTATCCCCCTTGTCCGCTGTCTTTCTCCTTCCTGTGCTGTGTTCTCCCCTCATGTGCTGTCCCGTTTGAGCTGTCTCCCCCTGTGCTCTGTCTCTTTCACCCAGTGCGCTTTGATCGCAGAGGATACATTTTGTGAGGTAAAATATTGTTTAAAAAGTCAGTGAAATATTTTACCTGACAAAAGAAATCCTCTGTGATCCCCCGCTGTAATGTCAGCATTGTTTTTTTCTTCCTCCCCTGCCCGGGAGATGTGGTACGCTCCGTACACGGACAGACACACAGACAATTTTTAAAATGAACTTTCGTTTGTGGGAAAACCCCTTTAATGTGACCGGCTTCCTCTGCCTGTAGAGACGTCGTGCATCTGCCGCCAGTATCAGCCGAATGATTCATTGCGCCTGTGCGGAATTTGCGCAGGTGCAGTAAATCAGACTGCTGCCATCTTTGAGCAAACAGATAGCGGTGGTCACATTAAAACTGCGCATGCACTCCTCCTGTACAAAGATGACGGTGGTCAGTGAATCATTTGGCTGATCCCGGCGGTGGCTTGTTCGCGACGGTGTTCCGCTGGTGGTACCGCGCAAGAGGCTGCGTTCAGCATATACAGTGTGTGTGTGTGGTGCGTACGGCGTATACATTCTGTATGTGTGTGGTGCATACGGTGTATACAGTGTGTGTGTGTGTGTGCGTGTGTGTGTGGTGAGATGGTGTTCCACTGGTAATAGCCGGGAAATCGGCAATGTGTAAGCATATTAACACACTTACACTGCTTTATATATTTATATGGGTTTATGGCATTAAACATTTCATGAGTGTTTCTTTAAGTCTCGGATTGTTATAAATTTTGGTTTAATACGGAGCCAAAAAATTAAATGAGAACATTCACTTCTGCAGAAAAACATAAAATCTATCTTTAAAATTCCCTTGTCTGCCATAGTCATTTGGAGATAAAAGCATAAAAGCCGCTGATTAAGATGTGTTGTGGTAATGGAATAACCATTGGCTCCACACAGCTGGCAACCTGCAAGGAAAGCGGACATTCAAAGGGGTGACAGCAAGGAAGGGTCTTTGAATGTTATTTTCAAGGTTGAAGTGTGAGGTGCTAGTAAATGTGTGATCTGGTAAAGTTATCCTATAGGCAGGGGTCTGAGTCTGTGAGGGGGCAGATGTATGCTGGGCTTTATTATGGGATCTTAGTAAGTCCACAGTATTGTGTTACTTTAAGTATCTACATTTATTCCAAGAACTCCTGAATTTGTTTATTTTAGTTCACTCTTTGTGTAGGTTTAAATGTGAATATACAAGCTTGTTATGGTGGGCTGGTTTCATGTGACCATAAAATGTCCACAACACCAGGACCCTGGCAGTTCTACTAACTTTACACCATAGAACCCCAGGTTAATTGAGACTTGGTTCAGTAGAAGCACAAGGTTATCCTAAAATTATGTAAATGTGCATTCACCATTCATTACAGTAAACAGAATTACATAACTCCATGTCCACACATGGAGAAAGGGAGACCTGGAAATCCTATTCCCACGGTGCTCATAGCTTCCAGACCCAGTCAGACATTTATGACATATTGTATAGCAAAACCATAAATGTGCTATCTGGTAAAGCTATTTAAGATGCCAGGAGTAGGCTACTAATGCAGAACCAACAATACCCTTAATTAACCACGTGTTAGTTACAATCTTCAAACAGGTCTTTAATCTCGGCAGGCAGCAGGGCACATTCTCCTTATTGCTGTGTCAGTGCCTGAAAACCTTCTTCACTCATCCTTTATGTACAAGGACTAGGTTTTTCCTAAGATCCCACTATTGCACGTGCACATGGATGCTCTATTGAGAGTCTGTAAGCACAAAATAACTGTTCAGACCAAGCATAAGCGCTCGGTGCAATCTTGACGTGGCTGAGCAGTGCAGTGCCTCGTTTTACTGTCTTCCATCTATTTCCACCCTTCACTGGCTCTTGTAAAGCTAGAGCTGTCAATCGAAAAATAGGAGGGTATAGATAGACAGAAAACAATTAGAAGGGAAGGGACATAAGCCTTCTCGGTCATGCCAAGGGTGCACCGGGCGCCTGTGCCTGGTTTGAACAGTCATTTTGTGTTGACAGACTCCCTTAAGGACTATCTTCTGATTTTATGTGTGTACAGGAAGAGTAGGGAAGAACAGCTTTTGTGAAATAAGCATTTGACCGAGAGGTATCAAAATCTTATAGGCACCCTTAGATAGTCATTCATTATTAGCCCGCTGTTTTTGTCTTTGTGAGAGCCACGATTATCTCACGCTACAGTAGCAGCAAACAAAGCCAGATTATCAAAATATTAAAATGGTTGGAAGTCAGAACATTGTTTCTGGAAAGAACTATTCAGATTTAGAAATCATATGGTGAATTCCCTCTTAGGTGCAGGAATGTCTGTTACATATCTACAATACACATTAAAATGCACACCTCCTGTAAGGATCTGTGCACACCGTAAGTAATTGCAGCAGACATTTCTGCACAAAAACATGTGTCTTGGCCAGAAAAAAGCTGCATAAAATATGCATGTTTTGTCACATTTTTTAGTTTGTTTTGTAATGCGTTTTTTTCCTATTAATTTGAAAGGGTGAAAAAACTATGCAAAAATACTGAAAGAATTGACATGCTACAGGTTTCAAATCCGCAAGGAAAAATGAAGCAGCATGTGCACAAGATTTCTGAAATCTCATTCACTTTGCGGGTATTGTAAAACACTGCATTTTTCCACAGCAAAAAGGAGCAGAAAAAAACGTAGCAAAAACGTAACGTGTGAATACGCCCTAACAATGACTGTATCCAATAATCCAATCACCGCATCCAATAATAAACACCTTCCTAACTGCTTCAGTCCTGATCCACCATCTTGTGACAGCAACTCCTGAATGACCGGAAGTCAGAGGCGACAGGCACAAGTTCTCAATGTACGTCTATGATGCCTTGTTCTGGCTCTAATGAGTGAGTTCTGGATCGCCCAGAAAATACTGGAGCGATCCGGCAGGTTACAACCTGTAGAAGACGACCAGAGCGGCACCAAGAATAGATGAAGACGGCGAACGGTGAATATAATACTAGGGGAAGGGACCTTTAATTAGTGGCACCACTCCAGCGCTGAAATAAAAAAAAGTTGGAGTGGTGTTTTAAAATATAAAATGAGTAATCTTGCAATTTTCACACTGGCTATTGTTTTTTTTTATAGACTACCTGTCATTTCAGAGTTTACAGCAATTTCCTTATCATTGGAGGCAAGATTACAAGATCCGATAGTCACAATAAACGAATGTCACAGGTGACCCTTCACAATGATCGCACCCATTAGATGAGTTAATATAATGATGGAGTCAGAGTCTGTTCATTGTGGCTAATGTGCAAGTGTTTTTCCTGAAAAAACAAGTGAGAGTTTATAAAAGCCCTAGCATCTAGTGTGAAAAATTCAAGGTTTCGCTCTCTTTTATTTTAAATAGTAATTATAAAAAAAGAAAACATTGCCATAAAAATATATGAAACACAAAAATCTGGTTTAAAATAAACCGGTAGGTTATTTTCCGAAGACACGTTCCTTTAAAGGTTCTTATGTGCAGTTTTCCAAAAAGTCCTGATTCTATCACAACATAAAGCAGACAAGTATAAAAAAGTTATATAAACAGTGTAGTCCAGGCTTGAAGCACAGCATAAGTCCATACGCCCATATGAAAACTCACAGAGGTGTCGGCAAGGTATGTGGTCCACACCATACAAAGGAGAGAATGTTTGTTTGTTTACTTACTAAAAAGAAAAAAATATTAATCCCAACCCAGGTGAAAACATGCCAACAGCAGAAGCAAGAAATCTCTTTCCTGAGGATAAACAACATTCTCAAGGAAAACAGTCTTGACTAATTGCTTCCTTATACTCTGCCTTGTACTGGCCAGATTGCAGCACAGGCTCAGATCTGAGACTACAAAGTTAGACTGCGTTATTAAATGGCCAAGATGATGGAACATAAAATATGGCAGACTATTGCCATTGCCGCCTAGGCTGCTTCACAATGTCTGTTTTAGCCATCAACAGCGTGTGCCAATTATGTCACTTTAACATTAACTTTCCAAAGAGGTGTACTGTTCTGAATGTTAAGAGAGCACTGAAGATGGTTGCACATGAAACCTCATAATCTGTTCTCTAGGATGTATACTAAATACACCAATGGACCAAGACGAAAGCATCAAACAAAGGTCAGTTTGAAGCCACTTTGAAAACTATATTATGGCACTGCATAACTAGCAATTCCCAAATATATTGTTAAGTAACTGGTATACTTCATTTACAAGTGACATTATCTTTCTAAAATCTTGTTGCATTTGGAACAGAGAACACACAAACTCCTTGCAGATGTTGCCTTTGGTGAGATTTGAACCCATGACCCCAAGCATTATAAGTACACCATGCTGCCCGTACAACAGGGCAAACAGGACTGATGATATGTTTCAATTTTTGGAAATCCCTTTAAGAGAAGAGCCCTGCAAGCCATTATTAGCCTATTCCTTGCTCTAGCTATGGAGTCTAATTTGATCAGTTTACACATGAAGGACTTTCTGCAAACAATGTGAAGACTATCAAGCAAGCAAACAGTTCATATTCCTTGGTGGCATACAAAAGCAAGCTGAATCAAATGAATTAATGTTGCTGATTTACACAGACATGTATCTGACGTGTATAGTGGAGTTCCACCTCTTCTCTGACGTCAGAAGTTGGAGGTAAAAAGATTGGATGCGTTGGATTATATGTTTTTATTTATTTTATGCAGACCTCCAGGTAAGTAATTTTTTCCAGTTGCTCATTTAACCCCTTACCGGCATCGGACGTACTATACCGTCCGATGCCGGCTCCCCTGCTTTGATGCAGGGCTCCGCGGTGAGCCCGCACCAAAGCCGGGACATGTCAGCTGTTTTGAACAGCTGACATGTGCCCGTAATAGGTGCGGGCAGAATCGCGATCTGCCCGCACCTATTAACTAGTTAAATGCCGCTGTCAAACGCAGACAGCGGCATTTAACTACCGCTTCCGGCCGGGCGGCCGGAAATGACGTCATCGCCGACCCCCGTCACATGATCGGGGGTCGGCGATGCGTCTGGATGGTAACCATAGAGGTCCTAGAGACCTCTATGGTTACTGATCACCCGTCGCTGTGAGCGCCACCCTGTGGTCGGCGCTCACAGCACACGTGCAATTCTGGTACATAGCAGCGATCAGCAGATCGCTGCTATGTAGCAGAGGCGATCGTGCTGTGCCTGCTTCTAGCCTCCCATGGAGGCTATTGAAGCATGGCAAAAGTTAAAAAAAAAAGTTTAAAAAAATGTGAAAAAAATAAAAAAAACTTACGTTTAAATCACCCCCCTTTCGCCCCAATCAAAATAAATCAATAAAAAAAATATCAAATCTACGCATATTTGGTATCGCCGCGCTCAGAATCGCCCGATCTATCAATTAAAAAAAAGTATTAACCTGATCGCTAAACAGCGTAGCGGGAAAAAAATTCGAAACGCCAGAAATACGTTTTTTTGGTCGCCGCGACATTGCATTAAAATGCAATAATGGGCGATCAAAAGAACGTATCTGCACCGAAATGCTATCATTAAAAACGTCATCTCGGCACGCAAAAAATAAGCCCTCAACCGACCCCAGATCATGAAAAATGGAGACGCTACGAGTATCGGAAAATGACGCAATTTTTTTTTATTTTTTTTTTAGCAAAGTTTGGAATTTTTTTTCACCACTTAGATAAAAAATAACCTAGTCATGTTTGGTGTCTATGAACTCGTACTGACCTGGAGAATCATAATGGCAGGTAATTTTTAGCATTTAGTGAACCTAGCAAAAAAGCCAAACAAAAAACAAGTGTGTGATTGCACTTTTTTTGCAATTTCACCGCACTTGGAATTTTTTTCCCGTTTTCTAGTACACGACATGCTAAAACCAATGATGTCGTTCAAAAGTACAACTCGTCCCGCAAAAAATAAGCCCTCACATGGCCAAATTGACAGAAAAATAAAAAAGTTATGGCTCTGGGAAGGAGGGGAGCGAAAAATGAACACGGAAAAACGAAAAATCCCCCGGTCATGAAGGGGTTAAAGGGAATCTGTCACCCCTGGGAACGTATATGGCCTACTAATATGGGCATACAGGTAATAGAAATGTTACACTAGTCCTACCTGTCTGCCTCATGTTAGCGGTCTTGTTGTGGAGAAATCTTATATTCTTCCCTTATGTTATAATGATTTCTTCCAGGCTCTGGGGTGTGCGGTGCCTGGAAGTAATCCCTGCCTCCTCTCCTCATTACAATACTACCCCTCCTCCCACACATGTCAATTATGGTGCTGCTCTACCACTACTTCAGTTGTGGCGCTGCATTCAGGGATCTTCTGCGCAGGTGCTGGCGAGTCACTGTGACCTCTGGCGCGCGTGCCGATAAGGTGCTCTCCTCACTTCCTCCAGAAAGGCCGTACTGGGGGCCCACGGCACGTAAAGGGAGGCCGCCATGACGGGGTTACGTGGGACCTGGGGAGCTGGAGCAGTTAGAAGGGATACGGTGGTAAGGGGTTAACTGGGAACTTGAGGGGTGGCTTTAGGGGCATTTTTTGAAAATAAGGGGTGGAACTAGGGGACTGTGGGGAGGGGGCACATAAAAAGGGGCACGCTCCTCACGCAGGCATCCATTTTAGGTGCCTGCGTGACAAGTGAGGAATCTCCCGCCCACCCTCCCTTTTTTGGTTAGGGTAATGGGGGGGGTGAAGTCGGCATATGTGGGCTTTTGGAGTATTGTTTTAAGAGGCGTCTAAATGTATTTATTTTGTTATGTGAATGCTGTCAGGGTATTGTCACGGCAGTTGGCGGGGGTGGAGGTCCTCGAAGTCGGTGGAAATGGTAAATCGTGGTTCAATGGGGTGGGGATCTTGAGAGGTCCTGGACACCCCATGAGAGAATTTAACAAGGCGCGGTACGGTTATTCCGCGTGAGGTGGATTTATGGACCCCTGGCATGGGGGTGGGTTCGGTGGACCAGGATTGGTTGTTATCTATCCCTGAGCTGGTGCTTTACGGCTGGGGGTAAGACTCATCCTGGGCTGAACATTGTGGAGTTTTTGGGATACTGAGTTTTTTATAACTTTGGGGCTTCGAGGACCGCCCCTCCTATTCTGGGTTGTCATAAAAGTTCTGTTATCTTTTATTTAATAAAATGGCTGCTGTGGCCAATTAAATCCAACATATGTCTCCGTCTGCTGTTTTGAGTACGTTAGAAGTTTATTCTTTAGATTGTTAAGAGATCTGTTTAAGGGGGTTGGGGTAATTTTTTCCAGGTCACGGAACTCACGTATACCCTATGTCACTGCATAGTCATTGCTAGGAACCATGTGTACATAGCGATGACTATGCAGGGAGGATGTGAGGAGAGCACCTTATCGACGCATCCGCCAAATGTCACTGTAGGGAAAGTCCTGGATTCCCAGCAGTTTTCCATGCGGTTTACAGTACCATGTAAACCTATGGAAAACCAAATTCACTGTGCACATGCTGTGGAAAATACTGCGCGGAAACGCTGTGTTGTATTTTCCGCAGCATGTCAATTCTTTGCGCGGATTCCGCAGCATTTTATACCTGCTCCTCAATAGGAATCCACAGGTGTAAATCCGCAGATTTTTTTATGTCACTAACCCCATTTAAAAAAAATCTTGCAGTTTTTACCCTGGTCATTAAGTCTCAAAATAAACTAACAATTCACTGCAATCATTTCATTGTCTAAATGCGAAAGAGTTCAGGAGAACACCGGATCTACTAAACAGAATAGATGACTGTCACAACTCACCTCCTCCCCTTCCCTGCACAAAGACCTCTGCACGGATCACAAATCATGCCTGGAAAACTCCCTCATAAATATATCTTTAATCTATTGTTTCCTATGATCCGTGTGTCTGTTACAAATTCGGCTTCTATATGCTGTCACCAGGATTTTGTCACCTGCCCCTCCATCATGTTTGATCTCAGATGAAGTAGCAAACACCTGGTGATAGATTTACGAGCAGATTATGCAAGATGGCCACTCATTTTATAATGTACAGAAAATAGAATAATGTATGACCTGAATACAAATATCTGATTTTAATTAGTAAAACATAGTTGTTACATACCTTTCAATTCTTCTTTATGTTAGTGTCAATTGACATTGTACATTTTTACTATTAGGAGGTTTTTGATTTCCACTCATTTTTTATACATATATATTTTATACACTGTTCATTCTGTATTTATGGTATTTAGATCAATGGTAGTTAATACATGTAGAAACATATTTGGGGTTAGGTGTTTGGTTTCCAGAACATGGTGGTTATGGGTGTGAAAGCGTTGCACTGCACTCGTCTGCAGCCAAGATAATGATGCAGAGGTCTCCTAATTCTGAATGTGGTCTGCATCAAGATGTTTCAGTAGCTGGGTTACTTTCCAGTATACCACGAAGTGTAAAGAAATGGAAGTCTGACTCTCACCACCATGACTTTGTACATATTGTTACACTCAGCAGACAATTCAATTACTTTTCTGTATTTCAGTTTGCTAAATGAAAGACATGTAGACCAACGATTCACTCTTTTTGTCATACACTTTGACTTGAGTGAAAAACGTGTCGTATCCTGTCCCATGGGTGTTGGGATGCTCAATAATGTAAATTATAAGGTGCAGGTATAATGTGTTAGAGCTCTCAGGCTGTATGATATTTTGATATACAGAAATGTCAACGATTAGGTGAATATCATATGAAGGAATTCATCAAGAACTGTCTGACTTACCCCGAGGAGTCGGAACGAGTCTATCATGACTGTCCAGTTGCCCCAAGGGCTCATTTGAATTGGATAAATCGCCTGTTTCACCTGTAACAGAAGTAAACATCAGTCAATAGAAATATTTCATTATAAAGTCAAGCCTTAACGAAAAGGATGTCCATGAAATGATCATCTCAACAACTATTTACTAGTGCCCTCACAATCTAACCACCAGAACTATGAAGCACCCCTACAACACAAATAATATGTCATTGGAGTTCCCAGTCAGAGAATTACCGACACATTTCTTGTATCCCTACTATGCTTACATGATAACAAAACCAGCTAAATCATAAAAGGCACATATTACATATTTGTAAATAATAATACATTGTAATTATGCCTTTTCAAAGTGCATGGGACCTGATGGTGCATCAGAATTAACTATTAGCCTACATTGAAAAACAGCACTAGGTATATATAACTACACAAATAAGAGATAGTACAGTATATAGCAGAGGGATACCGCCGGGTCTATGCCAGACCCAAAACTCTCTCAGGAGTATGTTAAGTATCAGAGCATAGAGATTCTATTAAAACATAACTTTTAATTTGAACCTTAAAATATCACAGGGTATTAAGCAATATAATATACGTAAAAACAACCATAAAGGAACAGTTGCCCTAAAACAATCCATTTGGTGTCTCACTCATCATATAATATGCACAATGGAAATCTGGGTTTATATTAAACATTACAATTAAAATTGTAAAGATCTCACCCAAGCCAAATTAAAGGACGTGATGGTTTGTAGAATTCCATGGGCATCAGATGAACTAAGGGACATGGAAAGGCTCTGTTAAGCCCTGTCATGCCCCGTGTGTATCTACCAGCCTGACGAGGGCAGTACCCAGGTGTGGTACTAATCAAGCCCCAAAAAACAAAATCCCTCCCAAAGCATTTCCACCTTACTAATCAGGTTTCATCAGGGGAGGGTACCTGTGGGGGGGGAGGGGAGGAAAAAATGTCAGTGAGTGCCAGATGTTGTCAGTCTACTTGAGACAATATAGGAGATCACAAAGAGTCCTGTAGTGACAGTGACATTCTGGTTTGGTGTACAGAGTGCTGCAGCACCTTCTTCAAACAGGATTCTCCCTTTGTGATCTCCTACATTGTCTCAAGTAGACTGACAACATCTGGCACTAGCTGCCTTTCTTTCTCTTTCCCCCACAAGTACACTCCCCTGATGGAACCTTATTATTAAGGTGGAAGCGCTTCAGGAATTTTGGTCTTTGGGGTCACCTAGATTACTAGATTAGTACCACACCTGGGTACTGCCCTTGTTAGTGTGAGAGTCACGCATGGGGCATGACAACCCTTAAAAGGGCATTTCCATGTCCCTTATTTCATCTGTTGCCCATGGAATTCTACGGACCATTACCTCCTTTGGCTTGGATGAAATCTTGATAATTTTTGTCTTGATGGTTACGTACATTCAGATTTCCATTGTACATATTACGGTATATGGTGAGTGAGACACCCATTGGATCAGTTTCGGGCAACTGTGCCTTTATGGTTGTTTTTACGTACCGTATATACTCGAGTATAAGCCGAGATTTTCAGCCCAAATTTTTGGGCTGAAAGTGCCCCCCTCGGCTTATACTCGAGTCAAGGTGGGTGGCAGGGTCGGCGGGTGAGGGGGTGAGGGCGCTGAGGTATACTTACCTAGTCCCAGCGATCCTCGCGCTGTCCCTGCCGTCCCACGGGCTTCGGCGCTGCAGTTTCTTCCTCTCTTCAGCGGTCACGTGGGACCGCTCATTACAGAAATGAATAAGCGGCTCCACCTCCCATAGGGGCGGAGCCGCTTATTCATTTCTCTAATCAGCGGTGCCGGTGACCGCTGATAGAGAAAGAAGCTGCGGCACCGAAGACAGGAGGGGACAGCGCGAGGATCGCCAGGACTAGGTGAGTATAGCATATTCACCTGTCCTCGTTCCAGCCGCCGGGCGCCGATCCATCTTCCCGGCCGGCGCCTCCATCTTCCCGGCGTCTGCGCTCTCTGACTGATCAGGCAGAGGGCGCGATGACGCATATAGTGTGCGCGGCGCCCTCTGCCTGATCAGTCAGAGCAGAGACGCCGGGAAGATGGAGGCGCCGGAACGAGACGCCGGGAGCTGCAATCAAGGGAGGTGAGTATGTGTTTTTTTTTCTTTATTGCGGCAGCGGCGGCACAAATTTATGTGGAACATCTATGGGGCACAGTGAACGGTGCAGAGCACCGTATATGGCACAGCACAGCTATGGGGCACAGTGAACGGTGCAGAGCACCGTATATGGCACAGCACAGCTATGGGGCACAGTGAACGGTGCAGAGCACCGTATATGGCACAGCACAGCTATGGGGCACAGTGAACGGTGCAGAGCACCGTATATGGCACATCTATGGGGCACAGTGAACGGTGCAGAGCACCATATATGGCACAGCTAGGGTGCACAATGAACGGTGCAGAGCACTATATGGTTCACACCTATGGGGAAATATGAACGGTGCAGAGCACTATATGGCACAGCTATGGGGAAATAATGATCTATTTTTATTTTTGAAATTCACCGGTAAATGCTGCATTTCCACCCTAGGCTTATACTCGAGTCAATAAGTTTTCCCAGTTTTTTGTGGCAAAATTAGGGGGGTCGGCTTATACTCGGGTCGGCTTATACTCGAGTATATACGGTATATTACATTGGTTAATACCCTGTGATATTATAAGGTTAAAATTAAAAGTTAAGTTTTAATAGAAGCTCTCTATTCTATAATATTTCACAAATAGGAGACACTCAAAATATTTACTACATATATAGAATGCCAACATCTTTAAAAATAATTAAAATTATATCACATTATAGGGAAAAGTGGCATCACTGGAAGCAAGAAACACGAGGGTATACAGACGTGAAGATATCAAATACTTGGTATGATAAAAATTGGTGACTGATGGGACATCAAACATGCAAAGTGCCGCAAAAGTAGCTAATAAGTACTAATGGCCGGCCAACCATTTGTTTCATATCATGATTTAATCTAATCATGTCTGTATACCGTTCTATTTTCCTTTCTTCCCCATCATGTGAGCCCTTTTAAATAATTTTTTTATGATGGTGGTATTTCCTTATACGTAATAAAGATTTAGAATGCCGTATATACTCGTGTACAAGCTGAGATTTTCAGCACATCTTTTGTGCCGAAAACGCCCCTCTCGGCCTATACATGAGTCATTGCCGGCAGGGGAGGGGGGGTAGTGTGGAGGAGTAGAAGACATCATACTCACTCTCCCGGTGTCATTGCTGTACATCAGTCCCTGCATCTTGGGCGCCGGCATCTCTTTTTCTGTCTTCCTTCCTGTGCTGAGTGGTCACTTGGTACTGCTCATTAAAATAATGAATATGCACGCGTCTCCACTCCCACAGGCATGGAGCACATATTCATTACTTTAATAAGCGGTAACACTGACAGCTCAGCACAGGAAGCAAGGCAGGAAGAGAGATGCTGGTGCCCGAGATGCAGGGACTGATATGAAGCGCCAGGAGGGTGAGTAGGACTGGGGGAGGGTGAGCCATGCGATATTCACCTGTCTCCGTTCCACCGCTGTGCTGTGTTTTCTGCGTCCTCTGGCTGTGATGTTCAAGTCAGAGGGCGCGATGATGTGGTTAGTGCATGCACTCTGCCTGAACAGTCACTGCCGAGAGCCCGCGACGCTGAGGGGCAGCAACGAGAGGTGAGTATGTCTTTTGTTTTATCGCAGCAGCAGCATTATATGGGGCATATTTTAATATGGAGCATCTTGTGGGGCCATCATTAACCTTTGTGCAGTATTATATGGGGCATATTTTTCTATGGAGTATCTTATGGGGCCATCATTTACCTTTATGGAGCATTATATGGGGCATATTTTTCTATGGAGCATCTTATGGGGCAATTATTAACCTTTATGCAGGATTACATAGGGCATATTTTTGTATGGAGCATCTTATGGGACCCATCATGAACTTTATGGAGCATCTTATGGGGCCCATCATGAACTTTATGGAGCATTATATGGGGCATATTTTCTATGGAGCATCTTATGGGGCTCCTGATTCAATATGTATATTCAAGACTTAGAGAGATGGCACAGACTTCAATTGTCCTGGTTTGGTAGAGTTAGTGTAATTAAAATGGACCTATTGCCACGTCTCTTATATTAAACAATCCCATTATATTTACCTGCTTCTTTTTTTTTCTCGCGTCTTAAGAAGGTAATTACCCGATTTGTTTGGTCACATGCTAGATCACATACATCATACTTTGTATTAAGCAGATCTAAGCAAATGGGGGGTATTGGACTACTGGATTTTATGGTTTACAGTCGGGCATCAATAGGAACCTGTATTTTAGATCTATATCACAGCAGGAATAGTAAGAAGCGGGTTAATTTGGAAGGTGACCTTATTGGAGGCGATCCTCAAATAACATTATGGAACACAAGGGGCGAAAGGGAGGGGGGCTTTGCTTGCCCTTTATGACTAGAAGCATGATTTTATTTATCCGGCAGAGCGGCGGGCGCCTACAAATCTCGACATCCCCTGGACCACTTACACTAATATATGATAACCTTAATTTTCCTGAAGGGCTTCACAGGGAGACCTACCTGAACATAGGTAGAGCCTCAAGGCCTATAATATACGACTACTTAAATCAGACTGGTATTAAACCTCTACATGAAATATATCAAGGGGAGGAGCCTCCTATGGGCACTTGGTTTTTCTATGAACAATTGAAAAGTTTCATATACACAACATTTAAACAAAACAATATTGTAAGAGCATTGACCCCTTTTGAGAAACTTTGTATTGCTGGGGAACCTCCGGTCCACACGGTCTCTTTACTATATAATCTTTTCCAAAGGGGTCAAACCCGAACGCACAATTTTCCAATATTTTTTTCGAAATGGGAGAATGACCTGGGGATATCTTTATCTCAAGAGGAAAGGGCAAGATCCTATCTGTGTCGCAGGAGAGGAGCTATAAGATCTTGTCAAGGTGGTATAGATGCCCTTCCTTGGTAAATGCTATGTTCCCGGTGATTCCAGACACATGTTCCTTTTTCCTACGCGCATCTCCAGCATATGTCCATATCTGGTGGGATTGTCCGCCCATGCAGAAATTGTGGATGTCAATCTTTGATCTCTATAATAAACTATTTATCTGTAAGGTCCGGCCCACAGCAGAATTAGCCCTCTTGTCCTTATGTGACCTGTAGATATCTGGGTTTAAAAAGAATCTCCTCAGACATTTCCTCACGGCTACTAGGAACTTGATTCCCCGGTATTGGAAACAAGAAAAATTCCCCTCATGTTCTGAATTTGTTGCAGAACTTAACGATATTTATAGAATGGAGCAATTGATAAATCAGACTACCGGGGATCCTACAAAATTCTACTATACTTGGGCTCCATGGATTGCATTCAGGGAAATCCCAGAATTAGACGTATGGCTATCTAGACCCTGATCTATATTTGAAATGGCTCCAGATGTTTTTACATTCGAAATACTGTTTATCTAACTTAACCTGCTTCCATGATCTGAAACCAACTTCAACAATTTACCATCTTCTCCACCGTTGGATGGGAGTGGGGGTTCACCCGAGGGAGGGAATCCGCCCCCCCCCCGTACCCAATTACCTATATTATACCTACTTGTCCTTATCTTTATTCCTTTTTCTCTTCTTTCCTTCTCTCATTATCTTTCCTTCTTTCAAACTCTCCTCATCTTACATATATATATATATATATATATATATATATATATATATACATATATATATATATATATATATATATATATATACATATATATATATATATATATCTACTATCAATACTTGTAATTAAGCATTTGCAGTTATGAATAGTTTTTCCGATGATTGCTAACATTGTTAAAGTGGAAAAGAGTTAATATTGACATTGGCCAATAAAATCTTGAAATTGTTGGGACGTTAACTTTATAACAGAAATGTAGACTGTGTTCTATTAATTACACTGATTATGTTCTCACTGTATTTCATTTCTGCATTGTTTATTTGCTTCAATAAACACAATTTAAACAATATGGATATTCAAAAACATTTAACCTACGGATGTCTCCATTAATTTTACTTTTATTGGTATTTATTTTTAATTTTGAAATTTACCAGTAGCTGCTGCATTTCCCACCCTATGCTTTTACTCAAATCAATAAGCTTTCCCAGTTTTTTGTGGCAAAATTAGGTGCCTCGGCTTATACTCGGGTCGGCTTATACTCGAGTATATACGGTATCTTCATATTTGTTAAGTTTCTATTTACCTGGCGTCGTAATTGAATGCATGCCCATATTACAAGGAAAGAAACAGAGTCATGAGAATAAACTACCGTAGTAGGGTAAATAGGCTGTTATTCTGGATCTAAACAGTCTCATAAGATCCATCTAGACCTCAAATTACAATATAAACAGGCATAAATAGTAGAAATAGATAGTGGTACATCGTTGTATAGTGTGGAACCTTTACTATCATTTTGCTTCCCAAAATTCAAAAATACAATAGAAATAGCAATAATGAAGCAAACTGAAATAATGGAGGTTGCCAAAGTGCAAGTCCCAGTAGTCAATGAATCAGTTCTATTGTAGTGGCTTAATCACTGCATTAACCCAACGCCCCAACGATTTTGAATGCTGACCATTAACACAGAGACAGTAGTTACGAGAGGCCTTTGACATTCTTAGAACGCAAACCTCCATAGAGACTGAAGGCCAAATAATGCATGTTAATAGTGGGAGGTCATTTCCATTCATAGTTAATGCTATAGAGGGATCTGAATAAATGCAGATTTCATGCTGAGGTCTCCCAACCATTATTGAGTATCTGCACATTATCTGGGTTGGAATGCTTGCTCGGGCTCATTAAAAGCAACCCGGCCTGCTAAATACATCTCTATTCACATTCTAATTTCATTTTGTGCATACACTGATTTCCGCATTGCTATAGAGCAGTCAGACTCAGGCTTTGCCCTTGGCCAGGCCAAATGGTTCTACTGTTACATAAAAACATTTGTAATCAATTTTAGGATTGCTTTCTTTGGCGAGCTGCAAAATGTTTATTTTCTCAATGTAATGGCACAGTACTTAGGAAAAATTGACTTGCTCCAGCACAACTACAATGGGCACATTGTGCACTCAGGCGAATATTCGTAAGTGGTGGTTCAAAAATATATCTGTGTACCCATGGGGTAGGCTCGCAAGAATTTTCTGGCTATAGCTAAGAAACAATTGATGCATGTAAGACAGGCTTTATTGAATGACGGAGAATAGTTTAATCATTACTGCATATCTACATTTCTAAATGCATGATTGCCAGTAAGAAATAAGTTCTTTATAATGAGGGCCTAATATACATTTATAGTTCTGTATATCCATGTGACGTCTTTTTATACAAAAGTATTGGGATACATATATATACAGCTCTGACAAAAATTAGGAGACCACTGCAAAATGTTCTGTTTGTCTGATTTTTCTTCCTATAGGTATATTTTTGAGTAAAATGTTCTTTTATTCTATAAACATCTGACAACATGTCTCCGAATTTCCAAGCAATAAATTTTGTATTTTTTTTTTTCGGAAAAGGAGAAATGGTCAAAATGAAAAAAAAAACAACAACAACAGTGCTTTCGGACCTCAAGTAATGCAAAGAAAGCAAGTTCAAATCATTTACAAACAACAATATTAATGTTTTAACTCGGGAAGAGTTCAGAAATCAATATTTTGTGGAATAACCATGATTTTTAATCACAGCTTTCATGCGTCTTGGCATGCTTTCCACCAGTCTTTCACACTGCTCCTGGCACAAAAATGTAAGGGTATGTGCACACGTTCAGGTTTTTTCGCGATAAAACCACATTAGAAACTGCAGACATATGCATTCTATCATTCGGAATGCATTCTGCAATTTTTGTGCACATGATGCGTTTTTTTCCCGCTACAAAAACGCATCGCGGTAAAAAAAAAGCAGCATGTTCATTAATTTTGCGTTTTTTTTCGCGTTTTTCCCGCTATTCTATGCATTTGGAAAAAACGCAAAAAAACGCATAAAAAACGCATGCGGATTTCTGGCAGAAATGTCCGGTTTTTGTCAGGAAAATTTCTGCCAGAAACCGGTTTTTACGTACCGGTAATAGGATTTTACGGAGCCACGACAGCACCCCTACGAGAGAGGGGATCCGCCCACCTTCCGGACAGGAACCTACAGGATTTAAAGGGGCGGTCCCCCTCACCACTCCAGTTTGTGTTTCAGAGTATAAGGGACACCGCCATTGAGTTAGTACATAAACATATATACTTAAACATTACTAAATACCATCACCTTCTAAAGAGTGATTTTTTAAAAGCACACTTTCCCAAAAGGGTGCAGAAACCAGTGATCAACTACGGGGGGGAATGTGCGGGTGCTGTCGTGGCTCCGTAAAATCCTATTACCGGTACGTAAAAACCGGTTTTCCTATCGCCACGACAGCACCCCTACGAGAGATTTTCAAAGATCAATCACCTGGGCGGGACTACAGCACTAAGTACTGTACGGACAAAAACTAAATTGGCCTCTGAAGATAAGTCAAGACGATAATGTCTATAAAAGGTGGAAGGAGATGACCACGTTGCCGCCTTACATATTACGTCTATGGAGACGTCCGCTCTTTCCGCCCAGGATGAGGCCATGGCTCGAGTGGAGTGGGCCCTGATGCCATCTGGTGGTGTCTGGCCTTTAGCAGTATAAGCAAGATATATGACAATCCTTATCCATCTGGCGATAGACGCTTTAGTTATACTCGCCCCTTTCCTTGGATTCTGAAAGGAGACAAACAGAGCCCTACTCTGCCTTTATGGTTCTGTTTTGTGTAGGTACTCTAATAGAGTTCTTCTGACATCTAGCATGTGATATTTCTGCTCGTCAGCTGAATTCGGATTGTCACAGAAAGATGGTAAAATTATTTCCTGACTTCTATGAAATTTGGAAGCCACTTTTGGTAGGTATGCTGGATCAGGTTTTAACACTACCCTGTCCTGAAAGACCATTAAATAAGGAGGATCTATCGATAACGCTTGTAAATCACTCACTCTCCTAGCAGAGGTCAGGGCTACTAGGAAGGCTGTCTTTAAAGTTAAATTTTTGATGGAGACAGAATCTAACGGCTCAAAGGGAGGTTCTGTTAAGGTGTCTAAAACCAAATTTAAATCCCATGGTGGTAATCTAGGAATATACACTGGGTTACTACGTTCAGAGGCCTTAATAAATTGGGAAACCCATCTATTTCCCACCACATCACTGTTATATAATGCCCCCAAAGCTGATACTTGGACTCTAAGGGTATTTACCGCCAAGCCCAATTCTCGGCCTTTCTGTAAAAACTCCAGAATAGCCGGAATTGGAACCTTGCCTGAAAAGGGATGTTGGTAGAAGGCAAGGAATTTTTTCCAAGTTTTAGCATAGATCTTTGTAGTAACCTCTTTCCGGCTATTTAAAAGGGTAGCTATCAGAGCTTCTGAAAACCCTCTTCTCCTCAATAACTCCCTCTCAAATTCCACGCCGTCAGATGCAGGGATTCCACATTGGGGTGGCTGAATGGACCCTGAGAAAGAAGCTCCTGACTGACCGGTAGTACCCAGGGGTCGGTCACAGACATTGTCCTGAGTAACGAGAACCATGCCCTCCTGGGCCAAAAGGGGGCAATCAGGATCACTCTCGCCCTCTCCTCCCTGATCTTCCTGAGGACTATAGGGATCAGACACATTGGGAGGAACGCGTAAGCCAGAGGGAAATCCCAGTGAATTTGAAGGGAGTCTATTATACAGGGCTTGTCCGCCACTCGAAGAGAAGCGAACCTCCTGCTCTGTCTGTTCTCTTTCGTTGGAAATAGATCTATAACGGGCAACCCCCATAGGTCTAAAATCTGTTTGAACACTCGTCGATTTAGCACCCATTCTCCCTGACGCAGAGAATGACGGCTGAGGTAGTCTGCCTCTGTGTTGAGCTCTCCCCGAATGTGAACGGCTGACAGAGAGTGAAAGTGAGCCTCGGCTACGTTGAGTATGTTTGTGGTGATATTCATTAGAGATCTTGACCTTGTACCTCCTTGACGGTTGAGATACGATACTACTGTTGTGTTGTCTAACTGGACTCTTACGTGCGAATCCTGCAGAGATGGTAGCAACCTGAGTAGGGCCTTTTTTACTGCCGTAAGCTCTTTCCAATTCGAGGACTCTTGAGCCTCTAAGAGAGACCATAGCCCTTGAGTCCAAACATCTCCTATATGAGCTCCTCATCCTATCGGACTGGCATCGGTTGTAACCGTATTGTCTGGAACTATACTCCAGCGTACTCCTTTCCCTAAATGTCCTATGTTTAGCCACCATCTCAGACTGTGTAGAGTGGCGGTGGATAGCCTGAGTCTTCCGCCTAATTGCCCTTGAAGACTCCTCTCTGCATCCAAGACCTGGGCCTGCAACACTCGAGTGTGGAATTGAGCCCACTGGACGGCTGGTATGCAAGATGTTAATGATCCCAGGAGGGACATAGCATCTCTCAAAGTCAGATCTGGTCTTTTTGTTACCGTACTGACTTTGTGTACAATTCTCTGCTTTTTCTCTTCTGGAAGGAAACATAGTTGCTCTTCCGAATCCAGCAGAATACCTAGGAAAGTCTGAGTTGTTGATGGTTCCAATCTTGATTTTTCCATATTGACTAGCCAACCCAAGTCCTGTAAGGAAGATATTACATGATTTAGGCGACTTCTACATTGAGAAAACGAATTTCCCACTACCGGGAAGTCATCCAAGTAGGGTATAATTAACGTATCATGCTCTCTGACATAGGCCATTACTTCCGCCATGACCTTAGTAAACACCCTCGGCGCCATAGATAGACCAAATGGCATTGCAGCAAACTGAAAATGTCTGACCTGGTCGTTTAAGCGCACCGCCATTCTGAGGAATTGTTGATGATCCTGGTGAATGGGCAGATGGTAATACGCATCTTTTAAATCCAGGACTGTCATATAACATCTGGGAAAAAGGAAGTTTAGTCGCGGTTTTAATAGATTCCATTTTAAAGGCATTGTATTTTAGATGTTTGTTCAATCTCCGTAAATTTATGATGGTTCGAAAGGATCCATCTGGCTTGGAGATCAAAAATAAAGGGGAATAAAACCCTTTCCCCTGCTGATGTTTTGGAACCTCTACTATAACCTCCTTCCGTCTTAATATCTGAATCTCATTTTCAAGGGCCTTTTGTTGGTCTAAGGAATCAGGGGCAGTCAAGATATAAAAATCAGAAGGGTTTTCCTGGAATTCTAATTTTAACCCTGAATTAATTATATCCAGAACCCATTTGCTCGAAGATATTTTGGCCCACTGAGCATAGAAGTATTTTAATCTGCCCCCTACTGGAAGATCTTTATTAACGATAATTTCTTCTTCTTCTGGAGGAAGATGATGAAGCATTAAAGTCCGAACCTTTCTTTTTCGGGTCTGTTGGTTCTCAGTCTTGGTTGTAGTAAGGTCTTCGGTATTGGAAGCGTCTCCTGAAGGTATTCCTAAAGGTAGGATTGAAAGCTTTAGGAAAACCTTCCTTCCTATCCTCAGCCTTAGCTAGGATGTCGTCCAATACCGGGCCAAACAGGTACTCACCCCTACACGGTATTGTACACAGTTTAGCTCTCGCCTGGGCATCCCCTTTCCAGGTCTTAAGCCATAGGGCTCGGCGAGCAGCGTTTGAGAGACCTGCTGATCTTGCTGCTAATTTTAAGGAATCCACCGAGGCATCCGCTAAATACGCCACCCCTTCCCGTATTTGCGAAAGGGAGTTCAGCATCTTGTCTCTGGGCACCTTGGATTTCAGCTGTTCCTCCAGCTGGGATATCCATACCATGACGGATCTAGCCGTACACGTGCTAGAGATAGCAGGCTTGAACACTCCTGCAGATGATTCCCATACTTTTTTCAAAAACATGTCGGCCTTTCTATCCGACGGATCTTTCAGAAGGCCCACATCCTCCAGCGGCAAAGCACCGGCTTTAGACGTAGAAGCCACCGCTGCGTCCACTTTTGGGATTTTCATCCATTCTGCTAGATCATCGTCGTCAAAAGGATACCTTCTTTTGGCTGATGACGGCAGGAAACCTTTATCCTGCTTATCCCATTCCCGTTTTATAAGGGACTTAACTGTATCCACCACCGGGAATGTCTTACGACTCCTCTGGCACAAGCCCGCAAACATTATGTCCTGTGCGGACCTTGGCTCCTTGTTCTCTTTAACACCCATGGTAGCTCGGACTCCTTTAACTAACATGTCCATATTCTCCACCGAGAAACAAGGCCTTCCCTCTTCATCTGAGGAGGATGGAGATGAGGAGCGGGAACATTCACCTTCTTGCAGGGACAGACTAGATCCTGGAGATATGTCCCTGCCCGACCTTTCCTGGTGGCTGCTTCTAAGGGAATAGCTTATTTCCTCCCTGATGACCGCTCTAAGGTCTGATGACCTAAGGGGAGCTTCCTCTTCTAAGGTCTGACAGATACAAGTCTGACAAAGCCTTTTAGTGTAACTGTCAGGCAAAGGAGTCGTGCATGGAGCACATTGCTTGTGCTTAGGATTTAGCTGATTTTTTACCCTAAAACAAAGCACAAATAACAGACCATATTAGCACCAGGTGTTTTGTTAACACTCACCATAAGGCTGATTCTGTGAATACCGGTTCTGGAGGAGTAGGATCCAAATGTGACGCTGGGGCGCTCGCACGCTGCTGCCCCCGTACCACGCTGCTGCTGCTTCTCCTTGAGCGGCCGCTACCACTCTTGCTGCGCTGCTCCGTTCTCTTTCCATGAGGGTGCTCGGCGTCCCCTACTGAGGACATTGCTGCACGCTTCATTCCAAAGCCGCTCTTTTCATAACGCTGCAGCGCTCCTCCCCCGGCTTACCCCGGAAGTGTACGAACTACTTCCGGGTTCACCAGCGCCGGTGTGTACCGCGCTCCACTGCGGACCAGGACGGCACTGCCCGACTCCTGGGATGCAATTGCTTGGTCAGACGAGGGGGGGTCTGCAAGCAGGACACCCCCGACGCTGCTTCCGAGCCCCCGATTCTGCCGTTCTCACAGATACCGTGCAGAGGCATGGAGGCCCGGGTAAGACTGATCCTTACTGCAGGCTCCCGCCGTCCGGACAGGAACCCAAACTGGAGTGGTGAGGGGGACCGCCCCTTTAAATCCTGTAGGTTCCTGTCCGGAAGGTGGGCGGATCCCCTCTCTCGTAGGGGTGCTGTCGTGGCGATAGTAAAATCCTGACGTGTGCACATACCCTAAGCAGTTCTTTGATGTCTTGTGACTATCCATCATCCTCTTGATTACATTCCAGAGGTTTTCAATGGTGTACAGGTCTGGAGATTGGGCTGCCCATGACATGGATTTGATGTGATGGTCTCTTAACTTTTGCCAGGGCTGTATATATATTATCTCAGTCAGATAATTACAGAGTCTGGCTATGGATACAAGTTCAAAAGTGGAAGCACCATCAGCCACCTCCTCTACATGGATGACATCAAGCTGTAAGCGAAAAATGAAGGAGACATCAACTCACTGATCCACCTGACAAGGATCTACAGTGAAGACATTGGGATGTCCTTCAGACTGGAGAAGTGCGGCCGGTTGGCAATAAAGAGAGGCAAGGTAGCCAAGACTGATGGAGTGGAATTACCAGCAGGGCACATAGCCGATGTACAGACATGCTTCAAGTACCTAGGCATCCCACAGGGATATGGTAATCATGATGAGGAGGCAAGGAAAGCAGCAACATCCAAATAACATCAAAGGGTAAGACAGGTCCTGAGGAGCCAGCTCAATGGGAAGAATAAAATCCATATGCCATGCCAGTTATCAGATACCCTGCTGGCATAGTGTGCTGGCCAAAAGAGGAGGTGGAAGGCACAAAAGCTCCTCACAATGAATGGAGGTCTCCACCCTAAGCCTAACACACAAAGATTGTATACCAGCAGAAAGGAGGGTCTTCGAGGCTTGATAAGCACCCAAGCCACCATCACGGATGAAACAAGGAATATCCAGAAATACATCAGGAAAATGGCACCAAAAGATGAGATGCTGAGAGAAAGCCTAAGGCAGCAACAACAACAGATCTGGAAGTAAAGCTTTAGTCACACTAAACGACTTACTAACGATCACGACCAGCGATACGACCTGGCCGTGATCGTTGGTAAGTCGTTGTGTGGTCGCTGGGGAGCTGTCACACAGACAGCTCTCTCCAGCGACCAACGATCAGGGGAAAGACTTCGGCATCGTTGAAGCTGTCTTCAACGATGCCGAAGTCCCCAGGTAACCAGGGTAAACATCGGGTTACTAAGTGCAGGGCCGCGCTTAGTAACCCAATATTTACCCTGGTTACCATTGTAAAAGTAAAAAAAACAAAAAACACTACATACTCACATTCTGATGTCTGTCACGTTCCCCGCCGGCGTCCACAGGGTTAAAACTGCTTTCGGCAAGAGCGCTCCTAATGCACGCGCTGCTGCCGAAAGCTTTCCTGCACTGACTGTGCCAGCGCCGGCAGTAACAGCGGTGACGTCACTGCTGTGTTCTGCTCTACGGCCGGCGCCGACACATTAGCAGCGCTCCTGCCGAAAGCAGTTTTAACCCTGTGGACGCCGGGGGACATGACAGACATCAGAATGTGAGTATGTACTGTGTTTTTTTAAACTTTTACAATGGTAACCAGGGTAAATATCGGGTTACTAAGCGCGGCCCTGCGCTTAGTAACCCGATATTTACCCTGGTTACAAGTGAACACATCGCTGAATCGGCGTCACACACGCTGATCCAGCGATGACAGCAGGTGATCAGCGACCAAAAAATGGTCCTGATCATTCCCCAACGACCAACGATCTCCCAGCAGGGGCCTGATCGTTGGTCACTGTCACACATAACGAGATCGTTAGCGGGATCGTTGCTACGTCACCAAAAGCGTGACATTGCAACAATATTGTTAACGATATCGTTGTGTGTGACTCCCCCTTAAGAACAAGAACATGTATCATCATGGCAAGACAAGCCGCTGCATCGGACGTACGTACCATCAACAGATAATGAAGGTGGCTGACATGGAGAAATTCTACCAATGGCTGGAGAAAGCAGGACTCAGACAGCACAGAGGCACTAATCACAGCGGCACAAGCCTAACACACAAAGAGTGTATACCAGCAGAAAGGAGGGTCTTCGAGGCTTGATAAACACCCAAGCCACCATCACGGATGAAACAAGGAATATCCAGGAATACATCAGGAAAATGGCACCAAAAGATGAGATGCTGAGAGAAAGCCTAAGGCAGCAACAACAACAGATCTGGAAGTAAGAACAAGAACATGTAGCATCATGGCAAGACAAGCCGCTGCATGGGACGTACATACCATCAACAGATAATGAAGGTGACTGACATGGAGAAATCCTACCAATGGCTGGAGAAAGCAGGACTCTGAGACAGCACAGAGGCACTAATCACAGCGGCACAAGAGCAAGCAATAAGTACCAGATCCATAGAAGCAGGAATCTAGCACACAAGACAAGACCCAAGGTGTAGACAATGAAAAGAAACCTCATAAACCGTCCAACACATGGTGGCAGGATGCAAAATGCAAGCAGGAACAGCGTATACCGAATGCCACAATCAAGTGGCGGGGGTTGTACACACAGGAACATCTGAACAGCATATGGGCGAAGTCCCCCTAAGTTCAAGTGGGAGACCCCAGAAAAAGTGGTGAATGAAAGGGCTAAAATCCTGAGGGACTTCAAGATCAAGACGGATAAGCAGGTGTTGGCTAACCAACCAGACATTGTGATAGTAGACAAGGATCAGAAGATAGCAATGATAATAGCTGTGGCAGTGCCAAGTGACAGCAACATCAGAAAGAAGGAATATGAGAAGCTGGAGAAATACCAGGGCCTCAAAGAGAACTGGAGAACATGTGGAAGGTGAAGGCAACAGTGATTCCAGTGGTGATAGGAACACTTGGAGCAGTGACCCCTAAGTTGGAAGAATGGCTACAACAGATACCAGGAGCAACATTTGAGCTCTCTGTCCAAAAAAGCATTTATATACACATGGTTAAGTGGTCTTAGTATTTCTTTAAAAAAAAAACATTCATAATAAATTGTTAATTTAATTCTTAGGCCCAATTCTAAAACAGACCATTTTGATATCATAGAACTAAGGATTAATCAGATTATTTAACCACATATATTAGGACATTGTTCGTAAATCCTTGATGAAGGTACCTGGATTAGGCTAGATTCACTATATCCTCTATGGATGGCAAAATACATAGCTGATGACAGTCATCTGCATTAGAGTACCACCTGCAGCACCCTAGGAGAAAGTTGTAAAGACTTGCTCATAATCACTTGTTTGACCAGACCCTCACGTCATTGTTCTTTGCACCACCGTGTTAAATGTTCTGCTCTTTACGGTAAACCTTCCAGTTTTGCATGACTCTGCATAAAGGAGCAAGGAAAATAAAAGCAACTAGAGGAACTCAAAGCAAATGTAAAAAAAATGTAAATAATATTAGTCAGTCATGTACTGGTAACACTAACTATCAGTCTTGCTTAGAAGACAGATGATCTCATCGGTGGCACCACTGCAAGTCACTTTATCTTTATCTAATTGACCCTTTGGCATTTAGAGCAATGCTGACAATCCCCTGGCATAAATCTTCACTTCTCAGAACACTTGAGTACAGGTCATGTTATTTGCTTCAATTCCTTTCAACAGTTAATGTCTGCAGTTGTCTTACAGCAATGCTAACAGGATGCCTCCACAAAAGAAAGGCATGACTAATTGTATCTGCTTTTATCAATGGCATTTATAGCATTAGTGACATCATCCTCTTTCTATTCTATGGACTAGAACAAACATTCTAACATACTGTAGACTGTATGGTAATTTGGCTTTATACCGTATACTCGAGTATAAGCCGATCCGAGTATAAGCCGACCCCCCTAATTTTGCCACAAAAAAAAGTGGGAAAACTTAATGACTCGAGTATAAGCCTAGGGTGGGAAATGCAGCAGCTACCGGTAAATGTCAAAAGTAAAAATAGATACCAATAAAAGTAAAATTAATTGAGACATCAGTAGGCTAAGTGTTTTTGAATATCCATATTGAAACAGGAGCCCCATATAATGCTCCATACAGTTCATGATGGGCCCCAAAAGATGCTCCATATTAAAATATGCCCTATATAATCCTGCATAAAGGTTAATAATAACCCCATAAGATGCTTCATACAGACACTTGCCCCATACAATGCTGCACAAACGTTGATTATGGCCCCATATAGACACTTGCCCCATATAGTGCTGCACAAACGTTGATTATGGCCCCATATGATGCTCCATACAGGCACTTGCCCCATATAGTGCTGCACAAACGTTATGGCTCCATACAGACATTTGCCCCATATAGTGCTGCACAAACTTTATGGCCCCATATGATGCTCCATGCAGACAACTGCCCCATATAGTGCTCCATACAGACACTTGCCCCATATAGAGCTGCACAAACATTGATTATGCTCCATATGATGCTCCATACAGACACTTGCCCCATTTGCTGTTGCTGTGATAACAAAAAAAAAATCACATACTCACCTCTCGTCGCTCAGGCCCCCAGCACTTTCAATATTCACCTGCTCCTCGCTCCGGGCGCTGCTCCATCTTTAGCGTCTCCTGCACTAATGTTCAGGCAGAGGGCGTGCACTAACCACGTCACCGCGCCCTCTGACCTGAGCGTCACTGCAGAAGACGCTGAAGACGGAGCGGCGTCAGAACGGGGAGCAGGTGAATATCGCGCAGCGCTCCCCTCCCCGTTATACTCACCTGCTCCTGGCGCTGTGCAGTCCCTGCATCCCCGGGAGATTCTTCCTGTATTGAGCAGTCATCGTTACCACTCATTACAGTAATGAATATGCAGCTCCACCCCTAAGGGAGGTGGAGCCGGATATTCATTACTGTAATGAGCGGTACCATGTGACCACTCAGTACAGGAAGAAGCTGGGGCGCCAGGAAGCCAGGGACCTGCAGGGACTGCGCCAGGACTAGGTGAGTATACAGTGCCTACAAGTAGTATTCAACCCCCTGCAGATTTAGGTTTAATAAGATGCAAATAAGTTAGAGCCTTCAAACTTCAAACAAGAGAAGGATTTATTAACAGATGCATAAATCTTACAAACCAAAAAGTTTTGTTGCTCAGTTAAATTTTTATAAATTAATGTTAAACATAAAAGTGTGGGTCAATTATTATTCAACCCCTAGGTTTAATATTTTGTGGAATAACCTTTGTTTGCAATTACAGCTAATAATCGTCTTTTATAAGACCTGATTAGGCCGGCACAGGTCTCTGGAGTTATCTTGGCCCACTCCTCCATGCAGATCTTCTCCAAGTTATCTAGGTTCTTTGGGTGTCTCATGTGGACTTTAATCTTGAGCTCCTTCCACAAGTTTTCAATTGGGTTAAGGTCAGGAGACTGACTAGGCCACTGCAACACCTTGATTTCTTGCCTCTTGAACCAGGCCTTGGGCCTTGGTTTTCTTGGCTGTGTGCTTTGGGTCGTTGTCTTGTTGGAAGATGAAATGACGACCCATCTTAAGATCCTTGATGGAAGAGCGGAGGTTCTTGGTCAAAATCTCCAGGTAGGCTGTGCTATTCATCTTCCCATGGATGCGGACCAGATGGCCAGGCCCCCTGGCTGAGAAACAGCCCCACAGTATGATGCTGCCACCACCATGCTTGACTGTAGGGATGGTATTCTTGGGGTCGTATGCAGTGCCATCCAGTCTCCAAACGTCACGTGTGTGGTTGGCACCAAAGATCTCGATCTTGGTCTCATCAGACCAGAGAACCTTGAACCAGTCAGTCTGAGTCCTCCAAGTGATCATGAGCAAACTGTAGACGAGCCTTGACATGACGCTTTGAAAGTAAAGGTACCTTACGGGCTCGTCTGGAACGGAGACCATTGCGGTGGAGTACGTTACTTATGGTATTGACTGAAACCAATGTCCCCACTGCCATGAGATCTTCCCGGAGCTCCTTCCTTGTTGTCCTTGGGTTAGCCTTGACTCTTCGGACAAGCCTGGCCTCGGCACGGGAGGAAACTTTCAAAGGCTGTCCAGGCCGTGGAAGGCTAACAGTAGTTCCATAAGCCTTCCACTTCCGGATGATGCTCCCAACAGTGGAGACAGGTAGGCCCAACTCCTTGGAAAGGGTTTTGTACTCCTTGCCAGCCTTGTGACCCTCCACGATCTTGTCTCTGATGGCCTTGAAATGCTCCTTTGTCTTTCCCATGTTGACCATGTATGAGTGCTGTTCACAAGTTTGGGGAGGGTCTTAAATAGTCAGAAAAGGCTGGAAAAGAGATAATTAATCCAAACATGTGAAGCTCATTGTTCTTTGTGCCTGAACTACTTCTTAATACTTTAGGGGAACCAAACAGAATTCTGGTGGGTTGAGGGGCTGAATAATAAATGACCCTCTGAAAAGACTTTTCACAATTTAAAAAAAAAAAGAAATACCGTATATACTCGAGTATAAGCCGAGATTTTCAGCCCAAATTTTTGGGCTGAAAGTGCCCCCCCCGGCTTATACTCGAGTCACGGTAGCGGTGGGGTCGGCGGGTGAGGGGGAGAGGGCGCTGAGGTATACTTACCTAGTCCCAGCGATCCTCGCGCTGTCCCTGCCGTCCCACGGGCTTCGGCGCTGCAGTTTCTTCCTCTCTTCAGCGGTCACGTGGGACCGCTCATTACAGAAATGAATAAGCGGCTCCACCTCCCATAGGGGTGGAGCCGCTTATTCATTTCTCTAATCAGCGGTGCCGGTGACCGCTGATAGAGAAAGAAGCTGCGGCACCGAAGACAGGAGGGGACAGCGCGAGGATCGCCAGGACTAGGTAAGTATAGCATATTCACCTGTCCACGTTCCAGCCGCCGGGCGCCGATCCATCTTCCCGGCCGGCGCCTCCATCTTCCCGGCGTCTCTGCGCTCTGACTGTTCAGGCAGAGGGCGCGATGACGCATATAGTGTGCGCGGCGCCCTCTGCCTGATCAGTCAGAGCAGAGACGCCGGGAAGATGGAGGCGCCGGAACGAGACGCCGGGAGCTGCAATCAAGGGAGGTGAGTATGTGTTTTTTTTTCTTTATTGCGGCAGCGGCGGCAAAAATTTATGTGGAACATCTATGGGGCACAGTGAACGGTGCAGAGCACCGTATATGGCACAGCACAGCTATGGGGCACAGTGAACGGTGCAGAGCACCGTATATGGAGCACATCTATGGGGCACAGTGAACGGTGCAGAGCACCGTATATGGCACAGCACAGCTATGGGGCACAGTGAACGGTGCAGAGCACCGTATATGGCACAGCACAGCTATGGGGCACAGTGAACGGTGCAGAGCACCGTATATGGCACAGCTATGGGGCACAGTGAACGGTGCAGAGCACCGTATATGGCACAGCACAGCTATGGGGCACAGTGAACGGTGCAGAGCACCGTATATGGCACAGCACAGCTATGTATGGGGCACAGTGAACGGTGCAGAGCACCGTATATGGCACAGCACAGCTATGGGGCACAGTGAACGGTGCAGAGCACCGTATATGGCACAGCTATGGGGCACAGTGAACGGTGCAGAGCACCGTATATGGCACAGGTAGGGGGCACAATGAACGGTGCAGAGCACTATATGGTTCACACCTATGGGGAAATATGAACGGTGCAGAGCACTATATGGCACAGCTATGGGGAAATAATGATCTATTTTTATTTTTGAAATTCACCGGTAAATGCTGCATTTCCACCCTAGGCTTATACTCGAGTCAATAAGTTTTCCCAGTTTTTTGTGGCAAAATTAGGGGGGTCGGCTTATACTCGGGTCGGCTTATACTCGAGTATATACGGTAACATTCTTTTTTGCTGCAGTGCATTTCACACTTCCAGGCTGATCTACAGTCCAAATGTCACAATGCCAAGTTAATTCCAAATGTGTAATCCTGCTAAATCTGCAGGGGGTTGAATACTACTTGTAGGCACTGTAATTAGACAGCCCCCGCTCCCCCTCCCCTGCCGACCCCTGGGTATGACCCGAGCATAAGCCGAGAGAGGGACTTTCAGCCCCCAAAAATGGGCTGAAAATCTCGGCTTATACTTGAGTATACACGGTAATTACCTTTTTCTAAAGGTTGCATTTACAATGGTCAACCCGCAGATATTAAGCAACCGCAGGTCGGCTACATTATAAGCTGTTCAGCAATTGATAAATAACCTATATAGACATTTGTAAAAATTGCCAAAATTGCAGACACAGAGAACAAGATGGTGGTACACGAACTGGTGTATTGCCCATTTATTTATTGAAAGGATAACAATGTGAACACTGAGGAATCACAGACAAAATACATATGCAGAGCCAAATCACCTAGTATTGTAAACCAGGGAAAGAAAGTTAATAATAAAGTTCCAGTGGACCTGTGTTCCAGACAATGCCCAAAAGGACAGCAAAGAGGGCATGGGCTCACACACAATCCACCCAACACATGTTTCACAACAGCTTCCACCAAAACAAAACTTTTGCAATAGGGACAGTGCAGATTAAGTCTGTAAAATGCTGTGAAACATCAGGGTGTAAAACAAAGTATGTTTAAGGAGTACAATATGTAAAGAATAGTATTTACATATTTAAAGTGTAGGATCTATTTGGATTACTCATTGGCCAACCAACTATTTTGTAATTTTGTTTCTGGTGTCCTTCGACAGCTCTTTGGTCTTCACCATAGTGGAGTTTGGAGTGTGACTGTTTGAGGTTGTGGACAGGTGTCTTTTATACTGAGAACAAGTTGAAACAGGTGCCATTACTACAGGTAATTAATGAGTGGAGGACAGAGGAGCCTCTTAAATAAGAAGTTACAGGTCTGTAAGAGCCAGAAACCTTGCATGTTTTTAGGTGACCAAATACTTATCTTCCACCATAATTTGCAAAATAAATCTTGCCAAATCAGACAAGGTGATTTTTTGGATTTCTTTTCTCATTTTGACTCATAGTTGTGGTCTACCTATGATGTCAATTACAGGCCTCTCTCATCTTTTTAAGTGGGAGAACTTGCCCAATTGGTGGCTGACTAAATACTTTTTCCCCACTGTATGTTAGATATTTTAATCATTCTTTTTTCAAATAACTGTAATCCCCCTACTAAGGAAAATTTTATAATTTGTCTGATTTCTATAACAAAATTTTTTATCTTTCCAATTATTCTTTGCTAGGATCAATAACAACAACCATTTAATGGTTGGCCAAATTACATTGAACCTTTCCCTCTGGTGTTGCTTTCTTATAAAAATAACAAAATTAGGGCTATTATGCTGAGGATAATGAAACCCAATTATGGCTGAATAAAAACATATATTTTGGACAAACTAGGCGGCCCAGATGTTAAGACGTAAAGCCACTCTTCAGATACATAAATCCACCAAATGAACACATTCTTTATTTTAGTTCCTTCTTATATTTTTTTCATAAAAATTAACTTTTTTGACCTTCTAAGAAAATCCAACCTTTGGTGCTCTTTAGACAATGAGC
This sequence comes from Ranitomeya imitator, assembly GCF_032444005.1. Taxonomy (NCBI): domain Eukaryota; kingdom Metazoa; phylum Chordata; class Amphibia; order Anura; family Dendrobatidae; genus Ranitomeya; species Ranitomeya imitator. The sequence continues at coordinate 401,308,210 of NC_091282.1, forward strand.
CTAGTGTACACTTTGATTCAGCTGCCAAGCTGATTACTTTGGCTGTGAGAGAGAAACGGCTACTTAGCTTTCTGAATCAGATCCTTTCATTGAAATGTGGCCTTTCTTCCCCCTCCTGTAGCCTCAATATTCCTGGCAACTGATTGCACAGCGGTTTTGGCAACTATGTCACGGTGGTGACCAGCTTACAAAACTGACGACAGGACCATAAGAACCATATGATAATTGAATCCAAGTAATTGTAAATGTTATATGTTGTTTCTTTATAGAATTTTATCCTATTATTTCCTCATTTCTTTCGGGTTTGTGCAATACGTTTAGGAAACTAAAATAATCTGTTACTTAAATTACTTAAATAATCTTGACGACAGAATATTAGAGTCATCTATTCACAGTTTATGCAAGCTGGATTGGAAATATTGCCATGTTTTCCCTTCCTTTTACAATACTCCTACAGAAAGTTCAGCTTTCTTCCTTGTGTACATTTGATCATTTATTTCACTATGAGAATCCATATTGCTTTATACACCCCAGTGGCTCAGTGGTTAGCGCTGCTGTCTTGGAAAAAAATCCCAACAAGGATATTTGCGATGAGTTTGTATGTTCTCCCCGTGTTGGTGTGGGTTTCCTCTGGGTTCTCCGGTTTCCATACACACTTCAAAGACCTCCTGATAAAGAATCTAAATTGTAAGCCCCAATGATGTCTGTACAGTGCTGCAGAATATGATGGTGCTAAATAAGTGAGTACGCTTGTGACATCTGTCAGAGACAGTACCATACTACTGCATGACCAAACCAGAACATCTGACCATACATGTTCATTTATATAACTGCTACCGACATATCAATGTTTGATGCTATTAGTTGCTTCATTATTGTATTCATTCATATCATGAATGTCCCTCGCTTGTTGGATCTGCAGATAAATTTACATGACTCCACGTGTTAAGGTACCGTCACAATAAGCGACACTGCAGCGATCTAGACAATAATGCCGATCGCTGCAGCGTCGTTGTTTGGTCGCTGGAGAGCTGTCACACAGACAGCTCTCCAGCGACCAACGATCCCGAAGTCCCCGGTTAACCAGGGTAAACATCGGGTTACTAAGCGCAGGGCGGCGCTTAGTAACCCGATGTTTACTCTGGTTACCATTGTAAAAGTAAAAAAAAAAACACTACATACTTACATTCCTGTCGCGTCCCCCAGCCTCAGCTTCCCTGCTCTGTGTCAGCGCGCTTGCCGGAAAGCAGAGCGGTGACGTCACCGCTGTGCTATGCTTTACGGCCGGCCGGCGCTGACACTGGGGGACACAGGGAAGCTGACGCTGAGGAACGTGACAGGAATGTAAGTATGTAGTGGTTTTTTTTTTAACTTTTACATTGGTAACCAGGGTAAACATCGGGTTACTAAGCGCGGCCCTGCGCTTAGTAACCCGATGTTTACCCTGGTTACCAGTGAAGACATCGCGGAATCGGCGTCACACACGCTAGTTTAATGTAACATATAGATACCATTGTCCAACAATTCCCCTCTGTCAATTTGCTGATCTCTTGTGTACACAGCTAGCACTGTTTAGCTAATCTGCTAAATGCCTCAAATTCTTGCTCCAAAAACAACATATCAACTTAACCCACACGCATATGCACATGTCCTCTCTGTAGGAGTCATATTTCCAGCCGATTAATCACATAATACTGGTAATGTGTTTAAGCTACCAAAGACATGACAATAAATATGACAATCAGGCTTTGATATGTACCAACAAAAAATGGTTCACTGTCAAGATCTGTAAAGCCATCCTTATGGGGAAAAATGGAAATGTTAAATAAGAACCAGGGTCTTGGTCCAGTAGATCCATATGTGGTGCATGACATAACATGATTTATCAAGGTAATACTTACGTGACATGTTTTAGAACTTAAAAAATAACTCAGATACAAAATGAAAATAGGTCCACTCTTCAATTAGAAGAAATAGAAAACAAATATTCTGCCATTTTCTTAAAAAAGCACTCAAAAAATACACTAGACACAGTTTATGTGTCCATTGTGTTCATAAAGAGTGTACTCCCCCTATCCTCCATGATTCAGAACTGGTATGAGTAGAACATCAATTACTGATGAGGGGTGGGGGGCATAGGACTCAGGAGCTAATCAAGAATACACCAATTGGCCAAACAGCTTAATGCTTTTGAGCAGATATGTCCTCAAACTATGTTAACCACACATACAAATGGGGAGAATAAGTATTTTATATATTTCCGATTTTGCAACATTTGCCACCTACAAAGAATGGAGAGTCTGTAATTTTTATCGTAGGTGCACGACAACTGTGAGAGACAGGATTTTAAAAACTCCATAAAATTACATTGTATGATTTTTGCATAATTCATTTGCATTTTATTGCATGAAATAAGTATACAATAGAAAAATAGAACTTAATATTTGGTAGAAAAATCTTTGTTTACAATTATAGAGGTCAGAAGTTTCCTGTAGTTCTTGACCAAGTTTGCACACACTGCAGCAGGGATTTAGGCCCAGTCCTCCATACAGATCTTCTTCAGATATTTCAGGTTTCGGGGTTGTCGCTGGACAACAGTTTCAGCTCCCTCCAAAGATTTTCAATTGGGTTCAGGTCTGGAGACTGGCTATGCCACTCTAGTACCTTAAAATGCTTCTTACGGAGCGACTCCTTGGATCCCTGGCTGTGTGTTTTGGGATATTGTCAAGCCACGACCGATCTTCAATGCTCTTACTGAGGGAAGGAGGTTCCCACCAAAATCTCACAATACAATTCCCCATCCATCCTCTATTCAATACGTCGCAGTCATCCTGTCCTCTTTGCAGAAAAGCACCCCCCAAAGTATGTTTCCCCCACTATGCTTCATGGTTGGGACGGTGTTTTGGGGGTTGTACTTATCCTTCTTCTTCCTCCAAACACGGCGAATTAAGTTGATTCCAAAAACTTCTATTTTGGTCTCATCTGACCACAAGGCCTTCTCCCATGCCTCCTCTGGATCATCCAGATGGTCACTGGTGAACTTCAAATGGGCCTGGACATGTGCTGGCATGAGGGGAATCTTGCGTGCCCTGCAGTATTTTAATCCATGACGGCATAATATGTTACGAGCGGTAATATTTGAGACTGTGGTCCAAGCTCTCTTTAGGTCAATGACCAAGTTATAATAATAATAATCTTTATTTTTATATAGCGCTAACATATTCTGCAGCGCTTTACAGTTTTTGCACACATTATCATCTCTCTCCTGTGTAGTTCTGGGCTGATTCCTGATCTTTCTCAGAATCATCCTTACCACACAAGGCGAGATCCAGAGCCCCAGACCAAGGAATATTGACAGTCATCTCGTGTTTCTTCTATTTTCTGACAATTGTGATAACAGTTGTTGCCTTTTCATCAAGCAGTTTGCCTATTGTCCTGTAGCCCATCCAAGCCTTGTGCAGGTCTACAATTTTGTCCCTAGTGTCCTTAGACAGTTCTTTGGTCTTGGCCATGGTGGAGAGGTGTGATTGATTTAGTGTGTGGACAGGTGTCTTTTATACAGGTAACAAATTCAAACAGGTGCAATTAATACAGATAATGAGTGCAGAGTGGGGGGCTTCTTAAAGAAAACGTACAGGTTTGTGAGAGACCAAATTCTTGCTGGTTGGTAAGTGATCAGATACTTATTTCATACAATAAAATGCAATTTAATTATTTAAAAATCATACAATGTGATTTTCTGTTTTTTTTGTTTTTTTTATTTTTTTTAGATTCTGTCTCTCACAGTTGAAGTGTACCTGCAATAAAAATTAGAGACCTCTCCATTCTTTATAAGGTGGGAAAACTTGCAAAATCAGCAGTGTATCAATTACTTATTTTGCCCACTGTCCTTCTGAGTAGCCTGATGGGAGGTCCACTTTTAGCTATTGGAGCTGGTTCCGTGTTTGCACATTTTGGGATGTAAAATAAAAAAAGACAGACGCATTGCATTTTTGAGGATCGACTTGAGCTGTTAGGGATGTGTATAATGACAATCTTGCTGACTGGTTCCAACAGAATCCAGAAAAACAATGAATGTATCTTGAGTTCAGGACCAGTACAAGTCATGTAAACTATATCTCTACAACCAGGACAACTTATTAACAGGTATGTAAGGAAGAGTGCGGGAACTTTGTATGTATGCCTAATCCAAGCATTTATGTGAGTCTTACTACCAATATTTAGTTACTTTGTCCCAGAAGTTTACATTAAAGTTCATGGGAATTTTACAAGAACATGAAGATAAAACCACATTACAAACTAAGCAAATAAATCTTGATTGCTGCCAGTCACAATGGCATTCAACAATTGCTTCTTCCCATTACGTAAACTCAATCCACATTTTTTACGTCTTTCTCCGAGTAACTTTACATTCCCATAAAAGGCTAACATGATTTAATGTATGCCATTTTGTGATGTAAGGATTTCCTTGGATACATTAGATATTTGCCAGCTAGTCTTAAGCACAGGTTTTGTTATGACATGCATGGTGTGTCACACCTTTTTCTTAGGGCACGTTAACCGATGAGGAATCTAGATCTTCCGTCAAGCAATGTAAATATTAGTAATGTCTTGCTCGGGTGGTGAGAATGTCAATTATCTGCACTAGTGTACATCTTCTTTAAAATATCTTTAGCTGCAGAGGCAGATTTACTGACAATATAACGCTATGGAGGGCAGCAGTACATTCACTCATTCAGTCTGCCGTGTGCCATGAGATTAAAGGGAACCTGTCACCCCGAAAATCGCGGGTGAGGTAATCCCACCGGCATCAGGGGCTTATCTGCAGCATTCTGTAATGCTGTAGATAAGCCCCCGATCTTACCTGAAAAAGGAGAAAAAGACGTTAGATTATACTCACCCAGGGGCGGTCCCGCTGCTGGTCAGGTCGGATGGACGTCTCCGGTCCGCTCCGGCGCCTCCTATCTTCTTTCCATGACGTCCTCTTCTGATCTTCAGCCACGGCTCCGGCGCAGGCGTACTTTGCTCTGCCCTGTTGAGGGCAGACAAAGTACTGCAGTGCGCAGGCGCCGGGCCTCTGACCTTTCCGGCGCCTGCGCACTGCAGTACTATCCTCTGCCCTCAAGAGGGCAGAGCAAAGTACGCCTGCGCCGGAGCCGTGGCTGAAGATCAGAAGAGGACGTCATGGAAAGAAGATAGGAGGCGCCGGAGCGGACCAGAGACGCCTATCCAACCTGACCAGCAGCGGGACCGCCCCTGGGTGAGTATAATCTAATGTCTTTTTCTCCTTTTTCAGGTAACATCGGGGGCTTATCTACAGCATTACAGAATGCTGCAGATAAGCCCCTGATGCCGGTGGGATTACCTCACCCGCTCTTTTCGGGGTGACAGGTTCCCTTTAAATTACTTAAATGTGACACTGGTGCTGCACCAATATTAATAACAATGCAATGATCAATTCAACAGAAATAAGACACATCAAGATAGCATGTATTGATCATTATCCACTAGTCACATGATATGCTACACTAAATACTTGGCCATAGCACCTTTAACAATTACTGGTTGTTTTAAAATTTGAATTTGCAGAGTTCACTGAATTTTTCCCAAAAAGGGGATTTGCTGCAAATAAATTGTGTGTATTTCAATACTGTACAGAAAGGAAGGAGGGTGGGAGGACAGAAAGAGGTAAGAGATGTTTCTGCTGATCTGTGATGACCCAATTGTGTACTGACCACCACTGTAAAGGTATGACTGTCTGCCATTATTAACAGTTCACCCTCCATCAAAACTTATTTTTATTAGCAGGTAATAAATACATGTTAATGGCAATTGTAGGACACAATTTTTACCATACTACAGAATAGAAAATTATATTGGGAAATAAGTACACGTTGAAGCACATTTTTGCCTTATTTGCCTTTTGATTATAGAATGTAATGTAGGAGTAGTCACCTCTTCATCCACAAACGCTACAGACAGATCTACTCCAGGAGAATAAACTGCAGGTATATTGTAACAAACTACTAATAGGGCAGCTGATCTTAACCCAAAGACTATAAATGGTCCACGAACACCAAATTATTCTGTATTAAAAATTCTGGGATACTGGGAGTGTTGATTGCAGTATCTCTGTAGTCATGTATCCCATACAGATTCCCAAATATAAAGTCACATTTTTTGCAACAGCAAAAAGATCAGGTCAGCTTTAAATGGTCTTCAAATGTCCATACATATTAAGTAGTGATAAGGTTCCTAAAGGAGAAAAAATGTAGCGCTATCTAAGATTAGTAAGATTTAATCAATTGAGGTGAGTATCTATAGGAAATTGCTCACCTGATGCAGTTATACAAACAGAGGCACAACTCCCGATTGAAGTATGGATGTATTTGCAAAAAACTACAGCCGACCTGATGAGGAGGTATTGGACTCTGAAAACGTGGATGCCAGAAAGAAGGACCAGGGAATGGTGCTGTCTTTGCCACCGAGCGAAATCAAGGTGCAGGAATTTCAGGATGCTTGCAGGTAACATTTTATTCAAACTAATATACAACAAATAAAAACTATATACACATCGCATTTCGGCTGTTTGCAGCCTTCTTCAGGTATGTATGTGACTTCAGGTGTTTTGAATTAAATTTTACCTACAAGCAACCTGAAGTTCCTGCACCTTGAATCCTCTTGGTGGCAAAGACAGCGCCATTCCCTGGACCTCCTTTTTGGCATACACATTAAATAGCAGTTGGCTGAACGAGCTCTCTCTCCCAGTTAGGCCAAATGCATGCATACTCAGGTTGGTAAAGCATGTTGAAGATGCTCCTAGATGCACCTGACCTGTCAGTGACTTATTATCTGCAGGAACAAAAGGAAAGGATGTTGAAGTATCAGCATGATGTATCTATCTCTTTCCTGATAATAATGCCCTCCATACACATGAGATGGCAGTCAGCTAAACGATCCTCCAATCGTTTGGCCTGCATCATGGCCAACTCTCCCTACACAGGACTCTCCCTACACAGGAGCACTCCCATGTTTTTTTATGAGAGCCATCGTCAGACATATCTGATGATGGCTTATTTTTGGGGACAATATCAGCAGTCGCAAATCGGATATGCCAGAGCTTGTACATTTGACTGACACTGAACTCATCGATATCAGTTAGTTCGCCTGACCTTAGTCTAGTGTATACGGTAAAAACATGGAATTATGAATTAAGACTAACTATAACAAGAGGGATCAATTCCAAGATGCAGCCAAGATCATTTGTATTATGGCTCCTATAGTCAATCATAATGGAATCAATTGTGTGACAGCTATGTTAAAAGTTTGATTGGCCGACAGGTAGCCACAAACACACTGAAATAATTTTTCTAGTAAATAGAATTAAGTAGAACTTAGCAAAAAATAGTTATTTATTGAGATAGGCTGGTCAAGAAATGTCTGATGGGTTAATCCTTGTGTCTATAGTCAGCTAAGTCACAAAATACAATTGCATTTTGCATGCATGTCTGTTCTTACTAACTGTAAAAAGATAATGTTACAGTAAAGCAATCTTATATGAGCTGTGTTACGGAGCAGTGTGTTCTGATTTCTGAACGATAATCTTTTATTTGATCATCCATAAAGCAAACAGTGCCTTGTCACATGAAACAAAAGTGCTTGTTTAAACAAGCTAAACCCACACCGCCTGCAAAAGAACAGCACTTGTCAACAAGGCTTGAGAACTAATTTAGCATGTTTTGCTTCAAGGCCAAAACCAACAACAGGTATATCCTTCAAAAATAATCCTATAGATGTGTGAGCATATGTAAACCATTCCTGCTGCCATCTCTCTACACATAGCGTTTCCCTGAGTCCTTGGATACTACAGCCTAAAGTGAAGAAAAAGTGAATCCATGGAAAAGGTCTTTGGAAGCTGACACAAGTTATTTGGACACACTTCTCCAGAACCATCATCTAAAGCAGAGGTGAGAAACCTTCTTTCTGTGAAGAGCCATTTGGATATTCTAGCCATCGTTTGTGGGACGTACAAACTGGGTAACTCTGCCCACAAAGTAAGTCTTGACGATGGCACTGGTGTCAGGAGTTAATCTTTCATTGCACGTGCCTCAGCGTTCAGTAGTGAACACTGAGTGCACGTACTCACAGAGCAAAAAGAAATTAATGGGCCGGTGGGCACAAAAACACAGCTGCTGGCCCCAGCACTGTAGTCCCCTGAAATCTGCTTGGGGGCCGGAGAAAAGGTCATCGCGGGCCAAAAATGGCCCTCAGGCCTGAGGTTCCCCACCCCTGATCTAAAGGGTTGATTTAGCCGATTCATTGTGCCTGATTCTTGAGCGGAATGAATCAGACATTGATTGAGTGGTTGCAGCATTTCTGACACACGATAAAATGCTGTGACTTTTTCACAAAACATACTTTTGAATGGTGGGACGATGCAAGTATGATGACTAGTCGAATGGTGGTACGATGCAACTAAACTATGATGACTAGTCGAATGGTGGGACGATGCAACTATGATGACTAGTCTAAGAGGCAGGTCCATGTCTGAGTCCTCCTCCCCAATCTCCTTGATTGATAGATCTCTTCCAATGTGTGTAAAGGGTGAGATCTGTGAGCCTAGGGATGCGGGTCAGGTAAAAGCTGGCGAGATCCTGCTTCGTCATGCAAATTGCATTACCGTTGACAGTTGTTTGAAAGTATATTTTCCCTGAAATGCTTCAATGTTTCAGAGTGAATTATATCTGGCTGCAATAATGGAAACTGGTCTCTGATTTATGCTAAATGAATTCCTTTCACCCCTTACCGCATTTGGACATGAATAAACATCCTGGTTAGGGGTCCTTGAATATACATCTGTGTCTAGCAGTCTGGTTGTTAACCCATTTAGATGCCACTGCCAATCTATGACCATGGCATATAAAGGGAATCTTTTACCTTGGAATATGTTATTTACCTGCAGACATAGAATTAATCTGCAAATAAATAACATTACAATGCTGCCCAGCAGCCTTACTGAAAGTGCGGCTAGCAGGAGAAAATAGACTTATTTCCTTTTGGGTGCTGCCGGTTTTCAGTGATGGGGCATGCACAGAGTGGTACAATCATGGATCACAGCACTGCTCACTATACTGTGAGTAGTGTCTGTAAATGCACACTGACACAGACATCTCGTTCTGCACTGATCTCCGGTGGAGTTCTCTGTCAATCAAAGTGCTGGGGTGTGCTTACAGCTGAAGCTCACAGTATAGTGAGAAGTGCTGTGAGCGATGACTGCAGCCACTCCGTTAGAAAGATTTCCAGGAGGAAATTAATTTATGTTATGGTAGCCGCAATTCCAGTAAAGTAGCTAGGCAGGTAATGCTATTTGCCTGAAGATTAACCCTACATCTGTAGCTAAATAGCATTTCCCGAGGTGACAAGTTCCTTTGAAATAGTGCAGTTTCCAGTCGCAAAGTACTGATGGCTTACCTTGGCCCCCAAGGGCCTGCTGAATGCCCCATGGCTGCCATCTTGGTCCTCCAAGGAAGCTCAGCCACAAGCTGAACTTCATGAAAAAAAAACAAAAAAAAAAAAAACAGAGCACTCCGTAGTAACATAACAACTGGTATAAAGTTGTTTGAATGGTGTGAATGTGGTAGTAACCTTGAAGGGTTGTACAGAGATAGACACAACTTTATGATTGAGGGTGTCTGGGTCTGAGATTTGTGGCTTAAGCACCTTAAAAGGAGCCTCTCTGACCTTACCCGGCACCTGTACACTGCAGTACTTTGCTCTGCCCTCAACAGGGCATATCAGTACGCCTGCGCAGGAGCGCGAAGCAGAGCAGACTGTGTGGATGATGCAAGAACATGTCATCCACATGAAGCAAGCAGGAGGACGGCAAGAAGATGGGAGGCACTGGACCACGAAGAGCGACACCCCTCGGAACGGACCACCCCACAGGTGAGTATAATAAGTTCTTTTTCAGTTCCTCCAGGTCGGGTTGGGGGCAGATATACAGCATTATAGAATGCTGTATATCAGCCCTGAAAGGCGGTGGCCGCATCTCATATCGGTCAAACCTGGTGACAGGTTCCCTTTAATAAATTATATATACTTATCTGATACTTTAGTGGGCAGTTCTACTCAAGGTTGAACTCCATAGGAGACCATGATTTTTCCTATATACTGCAATACTACAGCTTGTATTAGAAAAACAAGCCCTATATGCTAAGGGAAAAATAAAAAAAGTTATGGTTCTTGGAAGAAGGTGAGGAATATACAGGAGTGCAAAAATGAAAAATTCATTGGTGAATTAAAGGCAAGGATCCTGTGCAAATTTAGCCAAATGGCCTTCAGGCTTTTAGAAGTAATCCAGATCCTGTGCAAATGTTGTATTCCTCCGTCCTCTCTTCAATAAAAACAGAATTGATCCAAAGAAATCATTCATTCTGACTATATTCCTCTCTATTTCTGGCTAAAGGTGTAATTTGTAATTAGGATGATTAAATGATCAACAGTTTAGTCAAATCTGATTACACATGGCAGATGAACATCTAACCTTCTGTAAGCAGCTGAAGATTTTTACAGATCCCGAAAATCCTTCCAACATGAGAAAAGAATACTGTGCTCAGTTGTAGGAGAAAAGGGTATGCCCATATGGCACATTGGATAATGTAACATCCCAAACACCTCTTATCAGTAGAAGCAAATTCTTATTGGGCTACTACATATGGTCAGCCTTAGGCAATTTCCAGTCCTAAAATAGTTCACCTTTTTTTCTGATAGCCATTGTTTAAGGTCTCTTTCACATTTCCGTCGGTACGGGGCCGTCACAAACCGTCGGCCCGACATACCGACGGACGTTGTGCAAAATTGTGCATAACGTGGGCAACGGATGCAGTTTTCCGACGCATCCGCTGCCCATTATGAAGTCCGGGAAGGAGGGGGCGGAGTTCCGGCCGCGCATGTGCGGTAGGAAATGACGGTTCTGACGGACAAAAAAGATTACATTGAACGTTTTTTCGTCATGACGGACCGCAAAAACACGATGCATCCGTTGCACGACGGATGCGACGTGTGGCCATATCTCGCAATGCGTCACTAATGCAAGTCTATGGAGAAATAACACATCCTGCGGGCAACTTTGCAGGATGCGTTTTTTTCTCCAAAATGATGCATTGCGACGTTGGCCAAACGACGGAAGTGTGAAAGAAGCCTAAAACAAAAATCAACCTTCCTTGCTGTACTGAACCAGATTAACTCAGATGACAAGAAACACCTCATTAGTAGAACAACAAAAATGAAATCATTACATTCGGTTTCCAGTATAATAATTCATATAGGGCAATATATTGCCAAAGTCATAAAACGCCTGCAAATGCATTTTGTCAAATAAATTCTATTTTTAATTAAGCGACTTACAGTTCTCACTTTCAAGGCCAGTGTAACTAAAACCGAGACTTCTATATTCCAAACATCTGTTTTTGATGGTAATAAAAAACACAGTATATTTAAAGTATGTCTATTTAAGTCCATATGTTGATTTGTAGGAGTGCTAAAACTCCTTTACATAACGTGCTAGCAGAGAAACTCTGCCACCTCATAAATAAAGGCACTTAGAAGGCAAGAATTACTCAACCTACACAAACCATAGATTTCCCCTACCTCAAATTAATAATGTAATAGCAAACAAATCATTTAGGCCAGAATGCATTTATCTGGGGCCTCTTTAAGGTACATTAGACTAATTAATTTGTTATGCCAAAGCAATGGAAATTTTCAATCCAGGCGGTCTACCTCGAAAACTGTGCGAAAAGAGGAATCTTGGCTGAAAAAGCAACAGGTAATACAATAAATTAATAAAGAGTAATGTTAGGTAGAGCGAGATGCCTATGTGAACGGCAACATGAAATTCCTATCCTAAGTACCAGCAAGTCCTTATTTCAACTGATCTTTAAGCTTTTGGCCAAGTCATTACTAAGCTAATAATAGAAATTAGAGGATTTTTGGGACTTTTCACAATGGTAGGACTATCATAATAATTAGCATTGGTGTGCACAGTGAAATATGGTCCCAAAGGTTACATAGTGGAAAATTGCATATCAAGTATATTGTAAGTACGTACACTGTACGTTACCACAATATAAATTAATCTACAAATCCCTCATGTCATTATATAGAGTCAGAGACTGTTTTCTTTACATTTACCCTAGCCCAAAAATAATAAAACACATGGAAAGAAACATCATTGATGCGTGGATGAATCTTTCTTAATAGGCTTTCCCAGAATAGCGCTCAGAAATGGTAAAGTAAGAATATAGTCAGCTTCTCTCTTGGCAACATGACAAAATATGCAGAGCCACAATGGTGGTTTACTGTGTTTCCCATTCTAGTACCCACAAATTTACGGTATACTAAAAACTTTTATAATGGTTTTGTAAGTATTTTTTGTGCATTAGTATCCCTATGTTTCTTTTGAACGTATTTCTTGTCTGTGAAAAAACAACAACATGTAATTGCAAACATTTTACGAAACACTTTAACCCCTTTACCCCCAAGGGTGGTTTGCACGTTAATGACCAGGCCAATTTTTACAATTCTGACCACTGTCCCTTTATGAGGTTATAACTCTGGGCCTAGTGATTCTGACATTGTTTTCTCGTGACATATTGTACTTCATGATAGTGGTAAAATTTCTGCGTTTACTTGTGAAAAAAATGGAAATTTTGCAATTTTCCAACTTTGAATTTTTATGCAATTAAATCACAGAGATATGTCACACAAAATACTTAATAAGTAACATTTCCCACATGTCTACTTTACATCAGCACAATATTGGAACCAAAATTTTTTTTTGTTAGGGAGTTATAAGGGTTAAAAGTTGACCAGCAATTTATCATTTTTACAACACCATTTTTTTTTTAGGGACCACATCTCATTTGAAGTCATTTTGAGGGGTCTATATGATAGAAAATACCCAAGTGTGACACCATTCTAAAAACTGTACCCCTCAAGGTGCTCAAAACCATACTCAAGAAGTTTATTAACCCTTCTAGTGCTTCACAGGAATTTTTGGAATGTTTAAATAAAAATGAACATTTAACTTTTTTTCACAAAAAATGTACTTCAGCTCCAATTTGTTTTATTTTACCAAGGGTAACAGGAGAACATGGACCCCAAAAGTTGTTGTACAATTTGTCCTGAGTACACCGATACCCCATATGTGGGGGTAAACCACTGTTTGGGCGCATGACAGAGCTCGGAAGCGAAGGAGCGCCATTTGACTTTTCAATGCAAAATTGACTGGAATCGAGATGGGACATCATGTTGCGTTTGGAGAGCCCCTGATGTGCCTAAACATTGAAACCCTCCACAAGTGACACCATTTTGGAAAGTAGACCCCCTAAGGAACTTATCTAGATGTGTGGTGAGCGCTTTGACCCACCAAGGGCTTCACAGAAGTTTATAATGCAGAGTCGTAAATAAAACAAAATTTTTTTCCCACAAAAATTATTTTTTAGCCCCCAGTTTTGTATTTTCCGAGGGTAACAGGAGAAATTGGACCCCAAAATTTGTTGTCCAATTTGTCCTGAGTGCGCTGATACCCCATATGTGGGGGAGAACTACTGTTTGGACGCATGGGAGGGCTCAGAAGGGAAGGAGCGCCATTTGGAATGCAGACTTAGATGGAATGGTCTGCAGGCGTCACATTGCGTTTGCAGAGCCTGTAATGTACCTAAACAGTAGAAACTCCCCACAAGTGACCCCATATTGGAAACTAGACCCCCCAAGGAACTTATCTAGATGTGTTGTGAGAACTTTGAGCCCCCAAGTGTTTTACTACAGTTTATAACGCAGAGCCGTGAAAATAAAAAATCCTTTTTTTCCCACAAAAATTATTATTTAGCCCCCAGTTTTGTATTTTCCCAAGGGTAACAGGAGAAATTGGACCCCAAAAGTTGTTGTCCTATTAGTCCTGAGTGCGCCGATACCCCATATGTTGGGGTAAACCCCTGTTTGGGCACACGGGAGAGCTCGGAAGGGAAGGAGCACGGTTTTACTTTTTCAACGCAGAATTGGCTGGAATTAAGATCGGACGCCATGTCGCATTTGGAGAGCCCCTGATGTGCCTAAACAGTGGAAACCCCCCAATTATAACTGAAACCCTAATCCAAACACACCCCTAACCCTAATTCCAACGGTAACCCTAACCACACCTCTAACTCTGACACACCCCTAACCCTAATCCCAACCCTATTCCCAACTGTAAATGTAATCTAAACCCTAACCGTAACTTTAGCCCTAACCCTAACTTTAGCCCCAACCCTAACTGTAGCCTTAACCCTAGCCCCAACCCTAACCCTAACCCTAATGGGAAAATGGAAATAAATAAAATTTTTTAATTTTTCCCTAACTAAAGGTACCGTCACACTAAGCGACGCTGCAGCGATACCGACAACGATCCGGATCGCTGCAGCGTCGCTGTTTGGTCGCTGGAGAGCTGTCACACAGACCGCTCTCCAGCGACCAACGATGCCGGTAACCAGGGTAAACATCGGGTAACTAAGCGCAGGGCGCGCTTAGTAACCCGATGTTTACCCTGGTTACCATCCTAAAAGTAAAAAAAACAAACAGTACATACTTACCTACAGCCGTCTGTCCTCCAGCGCTGTGCTCTGCTCTCCTCCTGTACTGTCTGTGTGAGCACAGCGGCCAGAAAGCAGAGCGGTGACGTCACCGCTCTGCTTTCCGGCCGACCGACGCTCACAGTCAGTGCAGGAGGAGTGCAGAGCACAGCCCCGTAGGACAGACGGCTGTAGGTAAGTATGTAGTGTTTGTTTTTTTTACTTTTAGGATGGTAACCAGGGTAAACATCGGGTTACTAAGCGCGGCCCTGCGCTTAGTTACCCGATGTTTACCCTGGTTACCAGTGAAGACATCGCTGAATCGGTGTCACACACGCCGATTCAGCGATGTCTGCGGGGAGTCCAGCGACCAAATAAAGTTCTGGACTTTCTTCCCCGACCAGCGACAGCACAGCAGGGGCCTGATCGCTGCTGCCTGTCACACTGGACGATATCGCTAGCGAGGACGCTGCAACGTCACGGATCGCTAGCGATATCGTCTAGTAATAATAATAATCATTTTTATTTATATAGCGCCAACATATTCCGCAGCGCTTTACAAATTATAGAGGGGACTTGTACATACAATAGACATTACAGCATAACAGAAATACAGTTCAAAAGTGTGACGGTACCTTAAGGGGGTGATGAAGGGGGGTTTGATTTACTTTTATAGAGGGTTTTTTAGCGGATTTTTATGATTGGCAGCCGTCACACACAGAAAGACGCTTTTTATTGCAAAAAATATTTTTTGCGTTAACACATTTTGAGAGCTATAATTTTTCCATATTTAGGTCCACAGAGTCATGTGAGGTCTTGTTTTTTGCAGGACGAGTTGATGTTTTTATGGGTAACATTTTCGGGCATGTGACATTTTTTGATTGCTTTTTATTCCGATTTTTGTGAGGCAGAATGACCAAAAACCAGCTATTCATGAATTTCTTTTGGGGGAGGCGTTTATACCGTTCCACGTTTGGTAAAATTGATAAAGCAGTTTTATTCTTCAGGTCAGTACGATTACAGCGATACCTCATTTATATCATTTTTTTATGTTTTGGCACTTTTATACGATAACTATTTTATAGAAAAAATAATAAACTTTTGCTGAGGGCCCCACTTTGCTTAAAACTGGCCCTGATCCTGTGCAGTATAAACATGCGTCCACACACATTATCCCCAGCTAGTGGCTACAATAGCTGAGCGCCATGTTTTGTAGCTGACCAAGCCTCAGATATCAAGTGATCACTTTTTAGTATGTTATCAGCTTTTGGACAGATGAGACAGCCGAATATAAAGTCACCTCAAGCGAGAGAACTTAACACAGAAAAAAATAAAGTACAAAAAAATGTCAATGGCATCATCAGATGCAGGTATCCTTACTGTATTCATTCACTTGTGCATGTCGGTCCCCTGCTTATTAGGTATAAACAGATCATCCTTGCACAATAAATGCCTTTTCTGACCCCATGAGTAAAGGCTTTCTTGTTATTTCTGAATGTGGTGCAAAAATGTGGTATGTGTTAACAGCAGGACACTCGTGAAATGTTAACATTCTGTGATCCAGATGGATGACAGGATTTTCACTGCTCACATGCATGGTATATTACTTATCCAAAGTCCAAATAGGCCTAACGTTGTTATCGTAAGTGTGATCTATAGTCATCTATAGTCATAGATGGGCAGTGAGTGTTCTAATGTGCACCCAAACTGTATACATTGGACAGCAAGTAATGTGTGCACAAATGGACATGTCATTTGTCTTATACAGACATTAAAACATTTCAAGGAAAATTAAAAGCCCAGCATCTCACATTGCTATTCAGCTGTGCCAGATAATACAAAACTATTAGTTAAGGTCAAAGAATGAACTCTGCAGCCCTATGCAAGTTATTAAGCACTTCCTTTCCGCCTAAGCCAAATTTGAGATCACTCTATCCTTTAAATCATGTTTGTTTTTGTAGTTCCTGCCAAAATAAATCAGTTTAATTCATAGTAGTATTGGACAGTATTAAGGATTTTAATTTACTCGGGTAAGCTCAATCCCTGACACAGATCCAATGTGAGACCATTAAATGAACCTACACAATGTTTTCTTGGCTAACAAAGATTGAACTGGTGATATAAAAGTGGCTGAAGTGGAATCATATATTCCTGACTTCAGTACACTCATCTTGATCTGACTGACGGTACCGGGAAATGGCACTGAAAGTTGCTGGACTACTGTTTTCCCATCTGCCTACTCATCTCTACATCTCCTACTCACACATTCAAACTGAGCCGCTGTGTCACTTCCGTCCTTACCGCCGAGCTACAGCTGTGACCCTGTTGTTGATGTTGATGAACTAAAAAAGACTAATGTTTGATGCAACAAAAAAGTCTGGATGCCATTCTTGGAAAATAAATATTACAGATGATAGACACTAGATTTTGTGATGTAATGTGGATCCAAAAATTGGTTGCCATATTTGGAGTTTAGAAGGAATTTTTCCCCTACTATTGGGCAATTAGCATTGCCCTCATGGGGTGTTTGGGGTTAGGTCACAGATTGAACTCGATAGATCTGGTTGAACTATGAAGCTATATGAGGTTATAGCTATAACTATCACCACATAAGGACCACTATTGGGAAGTAATCATCTCTACAGCACTCATTGTACCACTCAAATCCAAAATCTTTACTATAGGGCAGAGTTATATCTAATGGAAGGGCCAAACATAATATTCGGAAAGACAGAAGTTACCCTGGAAGAAGTTACTGTCACCTAGTTTGATTGCAAAGACTTCGAAGAAAGAAGCAGTTGGTGCCAATCTCTCCTACTCGACATTTTTCTTTGTACCCAAGATTTCTGAATTCTGCATAGGGTGAGCCATTGACGTTCGTTCAAGAGCCCAATGTCACAGGAAAGGATAAACTAAAAGGGGCACATAATTTACCCCATAAACTAATTTCTTAGCTTGGCCAGTGAAAAAAGACGTTGTCCTGCTACATATTACCCAACAACTACAACAGGCTCCAAAAAGTTAAAAGGAAGACCCCAGTCTCACAGACTATTGTCCTATGAGCACGTTACACTATTGTGGATGGGTTTTATGTAGCGTCACTTGTCCAGTTTTTGATTATGGTATGATTTTTATTGGGCACCTACGAAACCATGTGGCAGCATGAATCCGTGTCTGGCAATTGCATTCTGCTGCTGCCTTCTCCCTGTTATGTTGCAGCTTTGCCGCAGATGCAATGTATATTTCACAGGGTATAAAAATATTTGCTTCAATCCAAGGGCAGCACGGTGGCTCAGTGGTTAGCACTGCAGCTTTGTAGCGCTGGAGTCCTGAGTTCAAATCCCACCAAGGACAACATCTGCAAGGAGTTTGTATGTGCTCTCCGTGTTTGTGTGGGTTTCCTCCGGGTTCTCCGGTTTCCTCCCACATTTCAAAGACATACTGATAGGGAATCTAGATTGTGAGCCCCATCGGCAACATTGATGATAATGTGTGCAAACTGTAAAGCGCTGCAGAATATGTTAGCGCTACATAAAAATAAAGATTATTATTATTAATCCCTGCCTTTAAGGCAACCTTGTCTCAATTTTAACATCAGAAGAATAGTAGGAGAAATGTCCTAGTCATTGGGAAGTTCTGTAGATCTGGGAGAGATAAGGCAAGTACATCTTGTATTCATATAATTGATATGCTTGATATTAACTCTGTATATTTGTATTAGTAGGGCTGCAATGTTCTAACCTCTTCGGCCATTATCGCATACAAAACGAATCAATCTAGTGTGGGATCCAGATGCCTGCCATACCACACAAATGTTTATGTTGTAATTAATCTCAGTTTCCTTCATACGTCCTACTTCAATGCAGACTAACACATTATAAGATTTAATAAAAGAGTTCCTTTCAACATGAACATTTATTTTAAGTTTTTTTGTAATATAATTTACATTAGGTCTATTCTTATAATAAACATGACTGGCGGGCACGGGTGGACACTATACAGTACAATAGTTCATCATAATTTCATTTGTTTTGGACCCCTGTGTGGCTGCATAGGTTGCACCAATGGATTTTCCAACCCCGATATAGACACTACATACAAACAAAAACATGAGTCGATATAAAAAAAACTATGCACACCAGAAACAAATGTTTATATGTAGAATCTATGCACACATGGCAGCACAGGGGTTAGCACTGCAGACTTACAACGCTGAGATCCAGGATACAAATCCCAGCAAGGACAATATCTGCATGGAGTTTGTTCTCCCGTGTTTGAGTGGGTTTCTTCCAGATTCCTCCCACACTCAATGACATACTGATTGGGAAATTAGATTGTGAGCCCCAATGGGGACAAAGATGATAATGTATGTAAAGCGCTGTGAAAAATGGAGGCCTGATTACAGTGAGCGCTAACTGGTCACAGCCCCGATGCCTACCCAATGACTGGAAGTGATCGGCTGCAGGCGGAATCTAACTCCATTTTCTCTCTGCGGCTGCACTTTCAATTAGAAGGCCACACACATTTAAAGGGACCCTATAATGTCACAAAACGTTATTAACCTGCAGATTTAGGGTTAGTCTGCAGGTTAATAGCATTTTGAACCTGCCCGGCACTTAAGAGATCTGCTGCTGGGAGGAAATTAACTTTATTCCTCCCAGCAGCGTTCGGCTTCCAATCACATGGGTGGTGACGGCGCAATTTCAGTGAAATTGTGAATAGAGACTGGCAGCTGTAGCCGCACCCTCAGCACTGACTGACAGATGACATCAACGCTGAGACTGAAACCATGTCACCAATATGACTGGAAGCCAAACACTGCAAGGAAGAATTAAGTTAATTTCCTCCTGGCAGCGGGGCTCTCAGTGTCAGGCAGGTTCAGAACGCTATTTACCTGCAGAATAACTCCACATCTATAGGTTAATGGCATTTTTCTAAATGATTATAGATTAGCACTATAGCTGCAGGTAACTATTGTTTTTTGTTGTTGACAGGTTTAACAGTCGTAAGTCTCATTCACACATCGGTTTGTATCCATTTTTTACAGATACAGCACATACCAGTCTATGGTGCTATTCATATGTCTGCGTTTTATCACAGACTGTATGTCCGTGCAAAACTCACAGAGACACATCCATTTTTTTCCGTTATCACAGATGAAAATTGACAACACAGATTCTGTGGCTCAGTGAAGGATGACGTGTGTGTGCTGCCTGTATAAGCGCAAAGGATAGGAGAAGCTTTGTCATTTATCTATCCATGATAAACACTGATGACACACTGATGGTGAAAACGGACACACGGATCATACACTGATGACACACTGATGGTAAAAACGGACACATGGACCATACACTGTTGACACACTGATGGTAAAAACGGACACACGGACCATGCACTGATGACACGCTGATGGTAAAAACGGACACACGGACCATACACTGATGACACACTGATGGTAAAAATGAATACACGGACCATGCACTGATGACACACTGATGGTAAAAACGGACACCCTGACCATGCACTGATGACACACTGATGGTAAAAACGGACACACTGAGCATGCACTGATGACACACTGATGGTAAAAACAGACACACGGACCGTACATTGATGACACACTGATGGTAAAAACGGACACACGGGCCGTACACGGATTACACACTGATGGTAAAAACGGACACACGGGCCGTACACGGATTACACACTGATGGTAAAAACAGACACACTGACCATGCACTGATGACACACTGATTTTAAAAACAGACAGATGGACCATACACTGATGACACACTGATGGTAAAAATGGACACACAGACAATACACTGATGACACACTGATGGTAAAAACGGACTCACGGACCATACACTGATGACACACTGATGGTACAAACGGACACACGGGCCGTACACTGATGGTAAAAACTGACACACTGACCATGCACTGATGACACACTGATGGTAAAAACGGACAGATGGACCATAGACTGAAGATACACACCAATGGTAAAAGCGGATACACGGACCATGCACTGATGACACATTGATGGTAAAAACGGACACACGGACCATAGACTGATGACACACTGATGGTTCAAACGGACACAGACCATAAATTGATGTCACACTGATGGTAAAAATGGACACACGGACCACAGGACAAAATTGGGCATGTTCACAGCCCCATATAATAACATTGGCCTGAGTGGACCGATAATAGGGTCTCCTGCACAAGCCCTTAGAGTAAGTTAGAAATGGCAGGAACTTCCCCTAAGTACAGATAATTAGGAGTGAAACAGTATTTTCTCAAGCTTCACAATCTTTTTGGAAGAATGAAGACAAGTTCTTCTGGGTAAACATTACTGGGCTGCTCAGTGCTATGAATGCCCTATCAGCGGGTACAGATGAAGCTCTGGTAATATCACAAGAAGGGCAGCACGGTGGCGCAGTGGTTAGCACTGCAGCCTTGCAGCGCTGGAGTCCTGGGTTCCAATCCCACCTTGGACAACATCTGCAAAGAGTTTGTATGTTCTCCCCGTGTTTGCGTGGGTTTCCTCCGGGTTCTCCGGTTTCCTCCCACATTCCAAAGACATACTGATAGGGAATTTAGATTGTGAGCCCCAACAGGGACAGCGATGATGATAATGTGTGCAAAACTGTAAAGCGCTGCGGAATATGTTAGCACTATATATAAATAAAGATTATTATTATTAAGAAGCATGACAATGAATCTGTGTATACGCTGAATCAGTACACTGAACCCAACCTACGCATGGCAAGCACTGCCATGTGTCTTCAATTAGTTTAGTCAGATGTCCAGCCTGGCAGAAGAAAAATTACTGTCTGCCCAACGCTGCTGTCCAGACAGCATTCTTTAGTGCCAAATTAAGCACCAATTTCGGATTCTTAATAACATAGTTGCTGAACAGTAGGCTCTAACATATCATCCACAAAGTTAAAAGTGGATATCAAGGCTTCAGCTTCTTTCTGTTTTGGAATCTGATCCCCCTGATCATGAGAAGCTGGTTGTATAGGCATGATGCTGGTAGCAGTAGGCCATGACAAATACCAGCTCCTAGCAGAATGGTAGCATTACAAAGCACCCTCATCTGGGAAGTCACAAATAAGCCTCCATTATTGACATTCAGCTCCACAACAATGCGTCCGGGTCACAAAAAAGACTCCCTCTTGAATTGCTCCTCTAAATGACTTCCCCGGGTCAGATAGTTTGGAAGCAGGATGTATAGGACATGATGCTATTAAGGAAGAGCAATCACTCTAAGAGTAAAAAGTAGCAATTAAACTCACAAAAATTCTATCATCTCCTGTGTGAACATATGCTCAAGGATTCAAAACAATAAAATGATTTGATTGACAAGAATATGTTCTTTATATGAACTGTGCAGAGAAGCACATAGTCCCCGCTGGTCCACTTTACAGGCCCATGAACTCTCCAAGAGCCACTGTATCCCCCCTAGTAAAACTACACGTTTGGACACACGAAAGAGATAAATAACTAATTTATGCTACTTTTTTTTATACATTAATGTAACTTTTATTACACATTAGCTCATTATCCTCAGGTAAATTCACTAATTGCATTTTAAAGCCCATACACAACTAACGAATGATGATTAAAAATGAATAGTATCTAATACGGTAGATATGATTGTTACAGTCACCATCCAGGTACCACCATTTTCAAACGTAAGTTCGGAAAGTTTCTAGCTGTGCATGTATTGTCAATGGAGATTTTACAATGTCGTTAATTGCAGAGCTAATTTTAAAGGGGTTGTCCACTACTCTGACAACCCTGTCTCAATCACCATGTTTGCACCAGTAAAATAACAACACCTATTCTCACTCACCTCCGGTGCCAGAGCTGTTCCAGTAGCATTGGTATTCGCTCACCCGGGGCTCGTGTGAGAGAATGTGAAGTAAGTGCCCAGCCGCAGATCTGACTTCTGTTTGATTTCTGATTTGACCAAGGGTGGGGAAAATGAAGCTGGAGCAGATTGGGCGCAGGGCTCACGTCACATAACTATCTAACAAATAACTATTTAAAGGAATGGTCTCAGACTAAATCTTCAAGAACGCACCACTATCGACCCGTTGACTTCCTGCTTTGCCGACGGCAATGTACTCCTGAAAATTGACAGTTTAGACCAGCATTGTCGCTCCAGTGGTCTGAAATGTGCTCTCTTCCAGGCTGCTAGCAGAAGTAACTTTATAAACAAATCTATTTAGAAAAAAAGGTCCTGAAAACTCAAACAATAAAACTTAACCCCTTTCCAATGTTGGGTGTAATAGTACATCCACAAAGGACTTATCCTGTTTGGTGCGGGCTCCGGTGCTGAACTCGCAGCTTTCCAAGCACATGTCAGCTGATCTATACAGCTAACATGTGCCCGCAACAGCCACGGGTAGAATCGCGATCCACCAGCAGCTGTTAACTAGTTAAATTCCACTATCAATCTCAGATAGCGGCATTTAACTCGCTCTTACCGGAAGAGAGTCCTTTATCCCACCCATTGGTGACCCGGTAACATGATCGCGAGTCACCGATGGGTCAGCATGACAACCAGAGGTCTGAAGCAGACCTCTATGGTTGGCATACCTGGATTGCTATGACCGCCGCCCGGTCGTCAGAACTCATAGCAAGTAAGCATTTCTGCTACACACAGACGATCTGATCATCGCCTGTGTGTAGGGGAGGCGATCGAAGTAGTGCCGCTTCTAGTCTTCCATGGAGACTATGGAAGCATGCAAAAGGTAAAAAAAAAAAGTTTAAAAAAAAAATAAAAAAAATAAAAATGATATAAAAGTTCAAATCACCCCCCTTTCAGCCCATTCAAAATAAAATAAAAAAATCAAATGTACACATATTTGGAATTGTCGTGTTCAGAATCTCCCGATTTAACAATATAAAAAAAGAATTAACCTGATCACTAAACTACATAATGAGAACAAAGTCAAAACACCAGAATTACGTTTTTTGGTCACAATGACATTGCATTAAAATGCAATAATGGGCTATCAAAAAATCGTATCTGCACCAAAATGGTATCATTAAAAACATCAGCTCGGCACGCAAATAAAAGCCCTCATCCAACCCGAGACCACGAAAAATGGAGATGCTAAGGGTATCGGAAAATGCGCAAATTTTTTTCGCCACAAAAGAACCTAGACATGTTTAGTGACTGTGAACTCATAATGACCTGGAGAATCATAATGGCAGGTCAGTTTTAGCATTTAGTGAACATGGTAAAAAAAAGGAAAAAAAACAACAACTGTAGGATTGCACTTTTTTGCAATTTCACCACGTTTGGATTTTTTTCCCATTTTCCAGTACAAAATGTTAAAACCAACCATGTCTTTCAAAAGTACAACGTGTTCCTAAAAAAACAAGCCCTCGCATGGTCATATTGAGCAAAAATTAAAAAAGTTATAGCTCTGGGAAGAAGGGGAGCAAAAAACGAAAACACAAAAACTTAAAGGGAACCTGTCACCCCGTTTTTTCAAGAAGAGCTAAAAATAGCGTTAAATAGGGGCAGAGCTGGGCTTTACATTAGTGTATTTTGGAGCCTTTATTCCCCACCTATGCTGCCGAAATACCTTTGTAAAGTCGCCGTTTTGGGCTGTCACTCACGCTGGTCAGGTCATATGGGCGTGGTGACAGCGCTGTTTCTCCCCCAGATCTCCGTTGGTGGCGTACTGGTGTGCGCATGTCCAAGTGGCGAATCCACTGCGCAGCTTCAAGGAAAATAGCGTGATCTGCGCTATTCAGCCATTTATCGGTGGGCGCGGCCATCTTTGTGAGGCCGCGCGTGCGCAGATGGTTCATCTCGGCTTCCCGGGGCTTCAAGAAAATGGCCACGGGATTCCGCGCGTGCGCAGATGGAGATCGCGGCGGCTATTTTCCTGCAGCCGAGATGCGAACTCGGCTTCAGGAAAATGGCCGTCGAGATCGCCATCTGTGCACGCGCGGCATCCCGCAGCCATTTTCCTGAAGCCCCAGGAAGCCGAGAAGAACCATCTGCGCACGCACGGCCTCACAAAGATGGCCGCGCCCACGATAAACGGCTGAATAGCGCAGATCGCGCTATTTTCCTTGAATCTGCGCAGTGGATTCGCCACTTGGACATGCGCACACCACTACGCCACCAACGGAGATCTGGGGGAGAAACAGCGCTGTCACCACGCCCATATGACCTGACCAGCATGAGTGACAGCCCAAAACGGCGACTTTACAAAGGTATTTCGGCAGCATAGGTGGGGAATAAAGGCTCCAAAATACACTAATGTAAAGCACAGCTCTGCCCCTATTTAACGATATTTTTAGCTCTTCTTGAAAAAACGGGGTGACAGGTTCCCTTTAAATACCCCTGGTCATTAATGTTGTTAAAAAGACCCTCCTACTATTTACAACACATTTATTGTATTATTATAAAAATGTGGGGCTAAAAAAATCTAATAGCGTTGCAGAGAGAAGGGACAGTGGGGCTAGCCTTATACCAGTCTCACGCACTTTCCCTACCTTGCAGCGGAGGTCGCCTTTTCATGGTATTAAAATAAAAGTATTGTAAATAGTAGGAGGGTCTTTTTAAATTTTTGTTTCAGAAGTAACTTTACTTCTGCAGCAAGGCAGAAGCGCATGGGGACTGAAGTTGGTCGTAGCTTCAGAGTGTCACAGCAGGCTGGAAAGCATAGAGCCTGCTCGTGCTGAACACTCCTTGCCTAGGTAATCGGCCAGGCTGGGACTGCAGGGTTTCCGGAAATGTAAGCAACGAGCTGGACACTGTCAATTAAAAATCCTTGTGTTCTTAAAAACATAAAAGATTTTTAATAAATAGTAAAGTTACTTATTTTTACAATCACTATGAAACTTTATCCATTTATGAACTTGAGACATCCCCTTCCAGTCACATATTGGCTATGAAGCAGAAAGCTAGGCAACAATGAAGTGCATACATAAAACTTCATTTACGCTCATCTCTGGTTACTTAATCTTGTGTATAAGATAGAACCAAGTTGCAGTCCAGATCTTATATGATCTCCTCATAAAGAATAGTAAGCTCTTACACATTTATACATGCACTGAGATGCCTAGTCACATTTTAGGTCAAATATGGGGTTTGACAATTTTTTGTAAATTTACTTGATGTTCAGAATCACATGATGGAAAGTTAAGAAACAAGCTACAAACTTTTTCAAGAAAATTGTCCCATGAAATGTCAGGTTACCAATCTCATTTGTCTCTTGGGCACCTTCAACATTTTATTCCCCGCAAGCCTGGTTTCACCATTATGACAAGGCCAAGTTTTACAATTCTGACCACTGTCATTTTATGAGATCATAACAATGGAACGCTTCAATAGATCCCACTGATTCTGAGACTGTTTTTTTTCATGACATATTGAACTTCCTGATAGTGGTAAAATTTGTTCAATATGACTTAACATTTTTTTTTTTAGAAAGTTAGAAGGGTTAAAATTTGATGAGTGATTTCTCATTTTTCCAACAAAATTTACAAAACCATTTTTTTAGCGACCACCTCACATTTAAAGTGACTTTGATGATCCTATATGACAGAAAATACCTAAAAGTGACACCATTCTAAAAAAAAGCACTGAAAATCACATTCAAGAAGCTTTGTTAATTCTTCAGATACTTCACAGGAATTAATGGAATGTGGAAGAAAAAAGTGAGCATTTAACTTTTTTTCCACAGAAATGTCCCTTTAGACCCAATTTTTTTATTTTCAAAAGGATAACAGGAGAAAATGAATCCCAAAATATTTTGTGCAAATTCTCCTGAGTACACCAATACCCCATATGTGGGTGAAATATACTGTTTGGGCCAACAGCAGGGCTCGGAAGGGAAGGAGCGCCGTTGGACTTTTGGAGCGCAAAATTGGCTGGAATCATTAGAGGACGCCAAGTCGCATTTGGAGAGTCCCTGATGTTCCTAAACAGTGGAAACACCCCCACAAGTAACCCTATTTTGGAAACTAGACCCCTTAAGGAATGAATCTAGAACCTCTAGGTGTGTCACATAAGATTATAACGTAGAGCTATGGAAATAAAAAAAAATCACATTTTTCCCACAAAAATATTCTTTTCACGCCAAATCTATTATTTTCACAAGGATAACAGAAGAAAATGGACAATAAAATATGTTGTGTAATTTCTCCTGAGTATGCAGATATGTGGGGGAAAACTACTGTTTTGGAAAGCAGACTTTGATGGAATGGTCTGTGGTTGTGAAATTGCGTTTGGACAGCCCCTGATGTGCCTAAACAGTGAAAAAAAACCACAAGTGACCACATTTTGGAAACTAGACCCCTCAAGGAATTTATCTAGCCATGTGCTAAGCACCTCAAACCCACAGGTGATTCACAGTATTTTACAATGTTGATCTGTGAAAACGAAAAAAATATATTTTTCCTACAAAAATGTTGTTTTAGCCCAAAATATTTTTATTTTCACAGGGATAGCAGAAAATCCACTCCAACATTTGTTGCCCAATTTTTCCTGAGTAAACCGATACCCCATATGAGGTCGAAAACTACTTTTGAGGCACAGTGCAAAGCTCAGAAGGGAAGAAGAGCCGTATTGGAGTTCACATTTTTCTGGACTGGTTTGAGGGTGCCATGTCACATTGTTAGAGAACCTGAGGTGCCAGAACAGCATAAATATCCCCATTAATGATCTCATTTTACTATTACACTCCACAATGAATTCACCTAGGAGTGCAGTGATCATATTGACACTACAGGTGTGTCTCAGAATTTTATACCATTGGTGCAGTAAAGAAAAATAATAACATTTTTACCACAAAAATTTTGTTTTAGGCCCAGATTTTACAGTTTCACAAGGGGAAATTGGTAAAAATAGGTCGGTGTGATTACAGTGTTAACAGATTTATATTCTTTTTTTATATTTCCCTTCTATCACACACTAAAAAACGTTTTTTATTGCAAAAATATATTGACATATTTTGAATGCTATAATTTTTCATTTTTTGTCGGACAAAGTCATGTTAGGGCTTGTTTTTTTGTGGAACAAGTTGACGTTTTTATTGGTACCATGAATGAACAAAAACTAACAATTGAGGATTTGCTTTATTTTATTATTTTTTCAATGCTGTTCCGCATGTGGTAAAATTGATAAGCCGCTTTATTCTTCTGGTCAGTATGACTACAACAATGCCATATTTGTTTGTTTTTTATGTTTTGGCGCTTTTTCACCATAAAAACTATTTTACAGAAAAATAATTATTTTTGCATCACTTTATTAGCTGTAACTTTTCTTATTTTTCCACTGATGGGGATGTATGGTGGCTTGTTTTTTTGCGGGACAAGATGACATTTTCAGATATAACATGTTAATTTACATTTGTCTTTTTGATCGTGTTTTATTCCACTTTTTGTTTGGTGATATGATGAAAAAGCATAATTTTTTTGCCTTGTTTTTTTTTTTATGGTGTTCACTGAAGGGGTTAAGAATGGTGACAGTTTTCTGGGGTAGATCACAGTGTAGCTATGCTGCAGTACCTACTGTAGCTGTTGCTGCTACACTTTGAATGGAGCTATCTTTGGCAGCTCAGTTGAAAGTGTTTACATCATGCTGCCGCACAAGCAACTAAAGGCCCCGTCACACATAGCGACGCTGCAGCGATACGGACAACGATCCGGATCGCTGCAGCGTCGCTGTTTGGTCTCTGGAGAGCTGTCACACAGACCGCTCTCCAGCGACCAACGATGCCGGTAACCAGGGTAAACATCGGGTAACTAAGCGCAGGGCCGCGCTTAGTAACCCGATGTTTACCCTGGTTACCATCCTAAAAGTAAAAAAAACAAACAGTACATACTTACCTACCGCTGTCTGTCCCCAGCGCTCTGCTCTGCACTCCTCCTGTACTGTCTGTGTGAGCACAGCGGCCGGAAAGCAGAGCGGTGACGTCACCGCTCTGCTTTCCGGCTGACCGACGCTCACAGCCAGTACAGGAGGAGAGCAGAGCACAGCGCCGGGGACAGACAGCGGTAGGTAAGTATGTAGTGTTTGTTTTTTTACTTTTAGGATGGTAACCAGGGTAAACATCGGGTTACTAAGCGCGGCCCTGCGCTTAGTTACCCGATGTTTACCCTGGTTACCAGCGAAGACATCGCTGAATCGGCGTCACACACGCCAATTCAGCGATGTCAGCGGGACCTCAACGATCAAAAAATGGCCCAGGCCATTCCGACACGACCAGCGATCTCACAGCAGGGGCCTGATCGCTGGTACGTGTCACACATAGCGAGATCGCTACTGAGATCGCTGTTGCGTCACAAAACTTGTGACTCAGCAGCGATCTCGCTAGCGATCTCGCTATGTGTGACGGGCCCTTAACAGCTGGTCGTGGGGGTGCTGGGTGTTAGCTCATCAAAAGCAGATTTTGTGGTCCATCACGAAGATAGGTCATCAACATGTATGCCCAGACAACCCCTTTAATGGGAAAGAGCTTACAGTACCAATTACCGACACTACACGATATACAGAAATGTACTTCTGATGCAATGATCTTCCTTCCATCAGTTGATCATTGGGGTAATAGGATTTAGACCCCTAAACATCAGCTATTAATGACCTATCCTACACAATACTCAGCTTTTATCTAGGCTGAAATGACTGATGACAAAAAACAACAGATAACAATCAAAACAAATTAAATGGAACCTCTCACCAGGTTTTTGACTTAAGGCCCCTTCACACTAAGCGACGCTGCAGCGATACCGACAACGATCCAGATCGCTGCAGCGTCGCTGTTTGGTCGCTGGAGAGCTGTCACACAGACCGCTCTCCAGCGACCAACGATGCCGGTAACCAGGGTAAATATCGGGTAACTAAGCGCAGGGTCGCACTTAGTAACCCGATGTTTACCCTGGTTACCATGCTAAAAGTAAAAAAAAACCAAACACTAGATACTTACCTACCGCTGTCTGTCCTCCAGCGCTGCGCTCTGCTTCTCTGCTCTCCTCCTGTACTGGCTGTGAGCCGGAAAGCAGAGCGGTGACGTCACCGCTCTGCTTTCCGGCTCACAGCCAGTACAGGAGGAGTGCAGAGCACAGCGCTGGAGGACAGACAGCGTTAGGTAAGTATCTAGTGTTTGTTTTTTTTTACTTTTAGCATGGTAACCAGGGTAAACATCGGGTTACTAAGCGCGGCCCTGCGCTTAGTTACCCGATGTTTACCCTGGTTACCAGTGAAGACATCGCTGGATCGGTGTCACACACGCCGATCCAGCGATGTCAGCAGGAGTCCAGCGACGAAATAAAGTTCTGGACTTTATTCAGCGACCAACGATCTCCCAGCAGGGGCCTGATCGTTGGTCGCTGTCACACATAACGATTTCATTAACGATATCGTTGCTACGTCACAAATAGCAACGATATCGTTAACAATATCGTTATGTGTGAAGGTACCTTTAGGCTAGGTTCACATTGCGTTAATGGGTTAACGCTAACGGACTGCGTTGCACGGCAAAAATGTCGCAATTAATGCCGTGCAACTGGTCCGTTAGTGCACCCATTGACAGCAATGTGATTTGTGCCTGTAGCGCATCGCTAGCGCATGCCTTTTTTGGCATGCGCTAGCGATGTGCCGTTCTTTTGTGACGCACCTCGGACGCTGCTTGCAGCGTCTGAGGTCCGTCCCTCGCTAGTGCAGATCGGGGATCTGCGCTAGCGGGGACGGCGAACACGGACCCAAAATAAACATGGCGTTAGCGCAATCCGCTAGCGCTATGCGCTTAACAGATTGCCCTAACGCAATGTGAACCTAGCCTTATGGACCCTGACCATCACCTTTAAAATCATTCAAATAGTGCTACTACAACCCCTTTATACCCTAATAGGTGCCCTTGCACACCGCAGAAAAGATCTCACTCCTGCGCAGTGGAATTAGAGATCGGCACAGGCGCGCCTCACTGTCCCCTACTGAACACCCAGGGAGCCGGTGACATACAAGTAAAGCACAAGACTTTGAGCACTGAGTGGATGATGTAGGAGACATCATCCACTTCCATCCAAATAGAAGGGTATTGCTGAGCGTGATCTGGATTTGCCCATCAGATTGTACAGCACAATTTGTATGCAACGCAATACATGATTACAACACTTTTTTGGAGGTATGCAAGCGCACCTATGAGGTTACAAAGGGGATGTAGGAACACCCTTTTCATTATTTTAAAGGTGGTGGGCATGGTTTATAAGGAAAAGAACTGGTGACCAGTTCCCTTACATTTAATACTTCTTGAGAACACTGCTGCGTAAATATTCATTGAAGTTGAAAATGAACATTATTGCTGTTGTGAAATAATATTTTGCGGTTACAAGTAGCCACATTCCTTTTCATAATAATCCTTCTGCTAACAGAAGACTCATTTGTAAAGACATTCTCCATGCCCATGGAATCTGATAGCAGAAATCCTTTCTGTGTATGCATTTGTGCCACCTGTAATTCATACATCAAGTTTGTTTAATATCTGGTCTTCTGCCTTTCATCAGCTATGATCGGCTGTTGAAAGGCTCCTTGTTTATGTTCTCTGTGCTAAAGGTTTGTTTCCTCCAGCCTCCTGTGTCTTGCCGTGCTCCCAGGCTGTATGCCTGCGGGTACAAAATAAAGGGTCGCACGCGTGGTCATACTGTGTGGACTGGCATATTTCCCAAACGGTCTCATTTATTATTAGCGGTATTATTATTGCTACCATGTGTGTTCCTGATTTATTTTTTTATTGTTGTTGATATTAACCCCTTCAAGACCCAGCCTATTTTGACCTTAAAGACCTTGCCGTTTTTTGCAATTCTGACCAGTGTCCCTTTATGAGGTAATAACTCAGGAACGCTTCAACGGATCCTAGCGGTTCTAAGATTGTTTTTTCGTGACATATTGGGCTTCATGTTAGTGGTAAATTTAGGTCAATAAATTCTGCATTTATTTGTGATAAACACGGAAATTTGGCGAAAATTTTGAAAATTTCGCAATTTTCACATTTTGAATTTTTATTCTGTTAAACCAGAGAGATATGTGACACAAAATAGTTAATAAATAACATTTCCCACATGTTTACTTTACATCAGCACAATTTTGGAAACAAAATTTTTTTTTGTTAGGAAGTTATAAGGGTTAAAATTCGACCAGCGATTTGTCATTTTTACAACGAAATTTACAAAACCATTTTTTTTAGGGACCACCTCACATTTGAAGTCAGTTTGAGGGGTCTATTTGGCTGAAAATACCCAAAAGTGACACCATTCTAAAAACTGCACCCCTCAAGGTACTCAAAACCACATTCAAGAAGTTTATTAACCCTTCAGGTGCTTCACAGCAGCAGAAGCAACATGGAAGGAAAAAATGAACATTTAACTTTTTAGTCACAAAAATTATCTTTTAGCAACAATTTTTTTATTTTCCCAATGGTAAAAGGAGAAACTGAACCACGAAAGTTGTTGTCCAATTTGTCCTGAGTACGCTGATACCTCATATGTGGGGGTAAACCACTGTTTTGGCGCACGGCAGGGCTTGGAAGGGAAGGAGCGCCATGTGACTTTTTGAATCAAAAATTGGCTCCACTCTTTAGCGGACACCATGTCACGTTTGGAGAGCCCCCGTGTGCCTAAAAATTGGAGCTCCCCCACAAGTGACCCCATTTTGGAAACTAGACGCCCCAAGGAACTTATCTAGATGCATAGTGAGCACTTTGAACCCCCAGGTGCTTCACAAATTGATCCGTAAAAATGAAAAAGTACTTTTTTTTCACAAAAAAATTCTTTTAGCCTCAATTTTTTCATTTTCTCATGGGCAACAGGATAAAATGGATCCTAAAATGTGTTGGGCAATTTCTCCTGAGTACACCAATACCTCACATGTGGAGGTAAACCACTGTTTGGGCACATGGTAAGCCTCGGAAGGGAAGGAGCGCCATTTGACTTTTTGAATGAAAAATTATTTCCATCGTTAGCGGACACCATGTCGCGTTTGGATAGCTCCTGTGTGCCTAAACATTGGCGCTCCCCCACAAGTGACCCCATTTTGGAAACTAGACCCCCCAAGGAACTAATTTAGATGCCTAGTGAGCACTTTAAACCCTCAGGTGCTTCACAAATTGATCTGTAAAAATGAAAAAGTAATTTTTTTTCACAAAAAAATTCTTTTCGCCTCAATTTTTTCATTTTCACATGGGCAGTAGGATAAAATGGATCATAAAATTTGTTGGGCAATTTCTCCCGAGTACGCCGATACCTCATATGTGGGGGTAAACCACTGTTTGGGCACTCGGCAGGGCTCGGAAGAGAAGGCGCGCCATTTGACTTTTTGAATGGAAAATTAGCTCCAATTGTTAGCGGACACCATGTCGCGTTTGGAGAGCCCCTGTGTGCCTAAACATTGGAGCTCCCGCACAAGTGACCCCATTTTGGAAACTAGACCCCCCAGGGAACTTATCTAGATGCATA
Source organism: Ranitomeya imitator (assembly GCF_032444005.1). Lineage (NCBI taxonomy): Eukaryota > Metazoa > Chordata > Amphibia > Anura > Dendrobatidae > Ranitomeya > Ranitomeya imitator. Next base: position 401,341,317 of record NC_091282.1, read on the forward strand.
TTGAGCACTTTAAACCCCCAGGTGCTTCACAGAAGTTTATAACGCAGAGCCATGAAAATAAAAAATAATTTTTCTTTCCTCAAAAATGATTTTTTAGCCTGGAATTTCCTATTTTGCCAAGGATAATAGGAGAAATTGGACCCCAAATATTGTTGTCCAGTTTGTCCTGAGTACGCTGATACCCCATATGTGGGGGTAAACCACTGTTTGGGCGCACGGCAGGGCTCGGAAGGGATGGCACGCCATTTGGCTTTTTAAATGGAAAATTAGCTCCAATCATTAGCGGACACCATGTCACGTTTGGAGAGCCCCTGTGTGCCTAAACATTGGAGATCCCCCAGAAATGACACCATTTTAAAAAATAGACCCCCAAAGGAACTAATCTAGATGTGTGGTGAGGACTTTGAACCCCCAAGTGCTTCACAGAAGTTTATAACGCAGAGCCATGAAAATAAAAAAAAAAATTATTTTCTCAAAAGTGATCTTTTAGCCTGCAATTTTTTATTTTCCCAAGGGTAACAGGAGAAATTTGACCCCAAAAGTTGTTGTCCAGTTTCTCCTGAGTACGCTGATACCCCATATGTGGGGGTAAATCACTGTTTGGGCACATGCCGGGGCTCGGAAGTGAAGTAGTGACGTTTTGAAATGCAGACTTTTATGGAATGCTCTGTGGGCGTCACGTTGCGTTTGCAGAGCCCCTGATGTGGCTTAACAGTAGAAACCCCCCACAAGTGACCCCATTTTGGAAACTAGACCCCCAAAGGAACTTATCTAGATGTGTGGTGAGCACTTTGAACCCCCAAGTGCTTCATAGAAGTTTATAATGCAGAGCCGTGAAAATAATAAATACGTTTTCTTTCCTCAAAAATAATTATTTAGCCCAGAATTTTTTAATTTTCCCAAGGGTAACAGGAGAAATTTGACCCCAATATTTGTTGTCCAGTTTCTCCTGAGTACGGTGATACCCCATATGTGGGGGTAAACTACTGTTTGGGCACATGCCGGGGCTTGGAATTGAAGTAGTGACGTTTTGAAATGCAGACTTTGATGGAATGCTCTGCGGGCGTCACGTTGCGTTTGCAGAGCCCCTGATGTGCCTAAACAGTAGAAACCCCCCACAAGTGACCCCATTTTGGAAACTAGACCCTGAAAGGAACTTATCTAGATGTGTGGTGAGCACTTTGAACCCCCAAGTGCTTCATAGAAGTTTATAATGCAGAGCCGTGAAAATAATAAATACGTTTTCTTTCCTCAAAAATAATTATTTAGCCCAGAATTTTTTATTTTCCCAAGGGTTACAGGAGAAATTGGACCCCAAAAGTTGTTGTCCAGTTTCTCCTGAGTACGCTGATACCCCATATGTGGGGGTAAACCACTGTTTGGGCACACGTCGGGGTTCAGAAGGGAAGTAGTGACTTTTGAAATGCAGACTTTGATTGAATGGTCTGCGGGTGTCACGTTGCGTTTGCAGAGCCCCTGGTGTGCCTAAACAGTAGAAACCCCCCACAAGTGACCCCATTTTAGAAACTAGACCCCCCAAGGAACTTATCTAGATATGTGGTGAGCACTTTGAACCCCCAAGTGCTTCACAGACGTTTACAACGCAGAGCCGTGAAAATAAAAAATCATTTTTCTTTCCTCAAAAATTATGTTTTAGCAAGCATTTTTTTAGATTCACAAGGGTAACAGGAGAAATTGGACCCCAGTAATTGTTGCGCAGTTTGTCCTGAGTATGCTGGTACCCCATATGTGGGGGTAAACCACTGTTTGGGCACACGTCAGGGCTCGGAAGTGAGGGAGCACCATTTGACTTTTTGAATACGAGATTGGCTGGAATCAATGGTGGCGCCATGTTGCGTTTGGAGACCCCTGATGTGCCTAAACAGTGGTAACCCCTCAATTCTAACTCCAACACTAACCCCAACACACCCCTAACCCTAATCCCAACTGTAGCCATAATCCTAATCACAACCCTAACCCCAACACACCCCTAACCACAACACTAACCCCAACACACCCCTAACCCTAACCACAACCCTAATTCCAACCCTAACCCTAACCCTAACCCTAAGGCTATGTGCCCACGTTGCGGATTCGTGTGAGATATTTCCGCACCATTTTTGAAAAATCCGCGGGTAAAAGGCACTGTGTTTTACCTGCGGATTTTCCGCGGATTTCCAGTGTTTTTTGTGCGGATTTCACCTGCGGATTCCTATTGAGGAACAGGTGTAAAACGCCGCGGAATCCGCACAAAGAATTGACATGCTGCGGAAAATACAACGCAGCGTTCCCGCGCGGTATTTTCCGCACCATGGGCACAGCGGATTTGGTTTTTCATATGTTTACATGGTACTGTAAACCTGATGGAACACTGCTGCGAATCCGCAGCCAAATCCGCACCGTGTGCACATAGTCTAATTCTAAAGGTATGTGCACACGCTGCGGAAAACGCTGCGGATCCGCAGCAGTTTCCCATGAGTGTACAGTTCAATGTAAACCTATGGGAAACAAAAATCGCTGTACACATGCTGCGGAAAAACTGCACGGAAACGCAGCGGTTTACATTCCGCAGCATGTCACTTCTTTGTGCGGATTCCGCAGCGGTTTTACAACTGCTCAAATAGAAAATCGCAATTGTAAAACCGCAGTGAAATGCGCAGAAAAAAACGCGGTAAATCCGCCATAAATCCGCAGCGGTTTAGCACTGCGGATTTATCAAATCCGCAGCGGAAAAATCCGCAGAGGACCAGAATACGTGTGCACATTCCTAACCCTAACCCTAACCCTAGCCCTAACCCTAACCCTACCCCTAACCCTAGCCCTACCCCTACCCCTAACCCTAACCCTATTCTAACATTAGTGGAAAAAAAAAAATTTCTTTATTTTTTTATTGTCCCTACCTATGGGGGTGACAAAGGGGGGGGGTCATTTATTATTTTTTTTATTTTGATCACTGAGATAGATTATATCTCAGTGATCAAAATGCACTTTGGAACGAATCTGCCGGCCGGCAGATTCGGCGGGCGCACTGCGCATGCGCCCGCCATTTTGGAAGATGGCGGCGCCCGGGAGAAGACGGACGGGACCACGGCTGGATCGGTAAGTATGATAGGGTGGGGGGGGACCACGGGGGGGGGATCGGAGCACGGGGGGGGGGAATCGGAGCGCGGGAGGGGTGGAACGGAGCGCGGGGGGCGTGGAACGGAGCACGGGGGGGCTGGAATGGAGCACGGGGGGTGGAACGGAGCACGGGGGGGGTGGATCGGAGTGCAGGGGGGGTGATTGGAGCACGGGGGGTGATTGGAGCACGGGGGGAGCGGACACGAGCACGGGGGGGAGCGGAGCACTGGACGGAGGGGAGCCGGAGCAGTGTACCGGCCAGATCGGGGGGGTGGGGGGGCGATCGGAGGGGTGGGGTGGGGGCACACTAGTATTTCCAGCCATGGAAGATGATATTGCAGCATCGGCCATGGCTGGATTGTAATATTTCACCCGTTATAATGGGTGAAATATTACAAATCGCTCTGATTGGCAGTTTCACTTTCAACAGCCAATCAGAGCGATCGTAGCCACGAGGGGGTGAAGCCACCCCCCCTGGGCTAAACTACCACTCCCCCTGTCCCTGCAGATCGGGTGAAATGGGAGTTAACCCTTTCACCCGGCCTGCAGGGACGCGATCTTTCTATGACGCCGCATAGGCGTCATGGGTCGGATTGGCACCGACTTTCATGACGCCTACGTGGCGTCAAAGGTCGGGAAGGGGTTAAAGGGAACCTGTCAGGTCCCCCGTGCCCCCAGAACAACCAGCAGTTGTGTTTGCATATTCCCAAATTAACAATCCCTTTATTACATTATATACAAAAACAGATCTTTAGAAAAAGTATTTTTAAAGTCCGTTTATGATATGTAAATGAGGGATTTGGCCTGGCAATGGAGCATTACTGTCCCCAGACTAGTGGGCACACTTAGCATGTGATCACGCCCTTGTTGATAACATGGCTTACAAGCGCCGGCATCATCGCCAGCACCTTATATACCTCGTGCACTCACTTCATTGATACACGAGGTATGTATAGCGCTAAGGATGACGCCAGCACTTGTAAGCCATGTTATCACGCCCACAGTGCAATAACATGCTAGGTGGGCAGACTAGTCTGGGGGCACTAATGCCCCATCAACTTAGTCAGAGGCCTCATTTACATATCATAAATGGACTTTAGAAATACTTTTTCTAAAGATCTGTTTATGCAAGTAATATAAAAGGGATTGTTAGGCAGGGAATTTACATATGCAGACACAACTGCTGGTGGTTCTGGGGATACGATACGATACGATACGATACGATACACTTTATTGATCCCGTGGGAAATTATGGTATCACAGCAGCACAACTTAAATCATAAAAATCATAAAGGAATTCCATAGTTGACATGACAGTTTGTTGACAGAAGAACATTATACATTATACATTAGAATAGGACATACACAACGAGTGAACTGAAATGTAGAGAAATAAGTAGACATTCACCTTGGTGGTTTAACCCTAATGTTATTGTTGTACATTCCCATGGCAGTTGGCACAAACGATTTCCTATATTTTTCCTTCTTACACCTCAGAAGTATTAGCCGGTTACTGAAGGTGCTCTTCTGTCTCATGAATAGCTCATATAGTGGATGTGCATTATTGTTCATAATTGTCATACACTTTTTCAGAGTTCTTCTCTCCACTACCTCCCCAAAAGAGTCCAGATTGCAGCCCACAGCAGAACTTGCCTTCTTAATAATCTTATTCAGCTTATTAGCATCAGAGGCCCGCACACTACTACCCCAGCACGTGATTGCAAAAAAGATGGCACTTGCCACCACAGATTGGTAGAACATTTCTAACATTTTGCTACACACATTAAAAGACCTCAGTTTCCTTAGGAAATACAGTCTGCTCATCCCCTTCTTGTAGACAAACTCTGAGTGGCATCTCCAGTCCAGTTTGCTATCCAAATGGACCCCCAAATATTTGTAACTCTCCACCTGCTCTACCTCCTGACCAGCAATAGTGATCGGTAAGCATTCCAACTTTATCCTGCTATAGTTGGCCACCAACTCCTTGGTTTTCTTAACATTTAGCTGCAGATAGTTACCATTGCACCAATCCACGAAATTCGACACCACCCTTCTATATTCCTCATCCCCCTGCTCTCCCCTAATGCATCCCACAACCACAGAGTCATCCGAAAATTTTTGAAGATGGCAAAGTTCAGATTTATACTGAAAGTCTGATGTATACAGTGTGAATAGAAAGGGCGCAAGCACCGTTCCCTGGGGGGCACCTACACTGCTCAATAATCTGCTTGACACCACTGCTCCCATCTGTACAAACTGTGGCCGATCTGATAGGTAGTCAGTTATCCAATTTCTCATCCCCTCCTCCACCTTCATATCAGTCATCTTTTTGTGTAGTAAAAGTGGCTGCAGGGAGTTAAATGCACTCGAGAAATCGAAGAACATCGCTCGCACCGTGGTTCCGTCAATCTCCAGAAATGAATGTACCCTATGTAACAGAGAAAGGATAGCATCATCCACCCCCAATCTATGTCGGTAAGCAAACTGAAGGGGATCAATAAAAGCATTGACCCTCGGTCTTAAGTGAGCAAGCACTAATCTTTCCAAGGCCTTCATAGCATGAGATGTTAAGGCTACAGGACGATAGTCATTTAGGGTTGCAGGAGAAGAAGTCTTGGGTACCGGCACCAGACAGGAAGTTTTCCATAACACCGGTACCCTCTGTGTTTGTATACTTCCATTAAATAGGCGTGTAAAGACAGTACACAGCTGGTCTGCACAAACTTTAAGGACACGTGAGCTGAGTCCATCAGGTCCTGCAGCTTTACCAATGTTAAGTGACTTAAACTGCCTCCTCACATCATTTTCGGATACTCTAAAATTGGTCTGCTCATCCTCCAATATCGATGTTGCAGAATTTGCACCCAGGATATGGGGGACATGACAGGTTCCCGTTAAGACTTGGCTGCTACAAATTGTTAAAAATAATTTCCCTGTAGGAAAAAGAAGTCACCTCACTGCCTTCCCCATTGACATCACAGTGGACGATATATATCCAGGTATAAATATACAAAGATGTGAATCAATTGGAAGAGGGGGAATCAGTGAGCATAAATATTTTAAAAAATCACTTTCTATACAGTTTTAGCCCTATAGAAAACTTTTTTTAAATTTCCTCTAAAATATTCTATTCTTTTAACTGTTTTTATTCCTCTTCCTTCTGATGTTTGTTATTTGATACTAGAATATGAATAGAACTGTAGTGCAGAGCACCCTGTAATTACAATTTAGCTATTAGGTAAGTCCTGCTATCCTTACTACTGCATAAAAAGCAGGCACTAGAACTTTCCATAGTACAAATTCAGGAAATCCAGAAGAGTGAATTTCATGACAGCTGTGTGTATGTACATGATGAATAACACTATTTCTGGCCATGATATGGCTGGCATCCTGCATTTTTCACCAGTCAGTTCCTCTGCAGACTCTTTCTTTAAAAAGGCTATCCAAGATTTTACTTATTTTTTTTTGCTATGGGACTAATATGTTAAGGTACTGTCACACTAGACGATATCGCTAGCGATCCGTGACGTTGCAGCGTCCTCGCTAGCGATATCGTCCAGTGTGACAGGCAGCAGCGATCAGGCCCCTGCTGTGCTGTCGCTGGTCGGGGAAGAAAGTCCAGAACTTTATTTCGTCGCTGGACTCCCCGCAGACATCGCTGAATCGGCGTGTGTGACACCGATTCAGCGATGTCTTCACTGGTAACCAGGGTAAACATCGGGTAACTAAGCGCAGGGCCGCGCTTAGTAACCCGATGTTTACCCTGGTTACCAGCGTAAAAAAACAAACAGTACATACTTACATTCAGCTGTCTGTCCCTTGCCGTCTGGTTCCTGCCTTGACTGCTGGCCATAAAGTGAAAGCAGAGCACAGCCACAGCGGTGAGTCACCGCTGTGTGACTCACCGCTGTGCTGTGCTTTCACTTTCACTTTGCGGCCAGCAGTCAGTGCAGGAACCAGACGGCAAGGGACAGACAGCTGAATGTAAGTATGTACTGTTTGTTTTTTTACGCTGGTAACCAGGGTAAACATCGGGTTACTAAGCGCGGCCCTGCGCTTAGTTACCCGATGTTTACCCTGGTTACCGGGGACCTCGGGATCGTTGGTCGCTGGAGAGCTGTCTGTGTGACAGCTCTCCAGCGACCAAACAGCGACGCTGCAGCGATCCGGATCGTTGTCGGTATCGCTGCAGCGTCGCTATGTGTGACGGTACCTTTAGGGTGCTTTCAAATTGCTTTTAGGCACCCGTTCAATGGCCTTGTCGGGGCTTAAATACAAACCACTCACAAAATGGGATTCGGATGTAAGCGCCAAGGGGCCATAGACTATAATGGTGCTGACAGAGCAAACATGCATTTTGCTGTGCATAATTTCCGGGCATGTACGCCTCCTGTAGGCATATACTCAAACGTAGTAGACTGCGTCTGAGTGTCAACCTCCGTATACACGTAGGCGTATACACTCAAAAACACCGGTACACTGACACCTCATTGTGCTGGCAGTCTGTATTTCTTTATCCAAGACTAATTTAAACTGTTTTTTTCCAAAGGGGAAGAAATGGCTCATAAATGATGAAAAAAGCAAATTTATCTTGATAAAATAAATTACAAAGTTTTGCTTACACTGTTCATCTATAGAAAGTTCGTTAAAACTACACTGTTCAACATTGACATGGCATCACCAAGAAGGAAATGTTGTGAAATTATGGAAATCAAAGTATTAATGGAGATGTGAATGATATGCAAATGATGACAAATATAGAAACTAAATGTTCAAAACATCTCAATTAGAGTTGCACACACTTACATGCTTCGGCTGCTATCATTGATGTTTTTAATGGTTGTCTGAGAAATGTCCTGTCACACTGAATGCACTTGGGCATGCAAATCATCAAGATCCTCTATTGGCAACTCTCTTTGCAATTGCCAACCAATGACGTCCAGATGCTAGATGGGAGACAAGTTCAGAGATGCTGCAGGCTATGGTAGCATAGCCAGGCCATGCAGACTGCTCACAGTAGCAAGGTCAACATGAGGTTTGTCATTGTCATGTTGAAAAACTGCTCCTAGGACATTTTGGAGAAACAACTGTACCACTGGTTCCACCACCAAATCAATGCAACACCGAGCTGTTATTCTACCTGGAATGAAAACAAGAGACGTTCGGCTATAGCACATAATAATCCCCACACTATAATCCCAAGAATATGTCTGGTGTGATGTTCGATTGTGAAGGCCTCTTCACGGTGTTGCCCACATGGTCTTCTCTGACTATTATTGCATTGAAGACAAAAGCAGGATTTGTCACTGAAGAGGACAGACCTCAACTCCAGCCATCAAGGCTGCATTACAGCCTCCATTCTCCATCTGGAAACTCGGTGGGTAACGTCATTAAGAGAACTTCACAAGGGAACATCACTCTGGCCGTACTCTTGTGATTATGGTGTAGTGTCTTCTGACTTTGCAAAACAGCTTTCAACCAACCGATAAAAAACCTTCACAGCATGCCAAAGAATATAAGTGTACTGTATGTATTTGTGCAAATGCACATACTCGATACTGAATACATTTAGATGTTTAAACAATATTGGTTCCATTTTTTTCAAATTTCCATATCAGTAACATGACTATTCATGCTGTGATTTCCATAACACCAAGAGTTTTCCATCTTGTTGTAATTTCAATGCTGAGGAGTGGATACTAACCATTTAATGTACTTAGTGTATATGAAAAAGCCAAAGTGGTTAATATAATTTAGGACCATATACAGGTACGATAGAAAGAATCTCGAAAATATTCTCTGAGTATTATGCCCTAATCTCACTAATATAACCCATCTGTTCTAGATATTTTCAAAAGTTGTCAGGCAAAGCTATGACATGAACCATTTCTTAAGGATTTTAACCTCCTGAATTCAAATCTGACAATGAAAATTTTTAGTTAACTCTTGTTTCTAAGATATCAAAGAGTTTTCCTTTTACTGCTACATATAATTAGTGCATACAAGTGTCAGTACTTGGAAACATTATTTTTGCAAACAAAAAGATGCAGAATGTTTTGTTATGACAAATTTCTGATATTTATTTAGAGGAAACTTAGTAACAATAAAAATAACTAAAACATGTATAAACATTATAGCAAATTATAAACAATTCTTTATTTGCTTTTACACTTCTACATTGGATCATATCTAACAATTGCCCAACAGTAAGCTGCAAGCTTTGATTGATTCCATTTTCCTTGATATCTTTGGTGGAAAAAAGTCTTGTGAATGTAAGAAATTAATCTTTAAGGACATGTTACAGCTAAGATCCTCATATGTTTTAAGAAGATTTTCCACCAACACCTGCCCCTAAGTTTCCTCAAAAAATTAAGTTACAGTACCATGAATGCAAATGTGTTATGAAAAGCAATTCAGTACTACAATGGACATAGCGGTCAGAGCACATACAGTGATCTGACAATAACCCAAAATCATAGAACGAGCTCTGAGACGTGGGAACTCTGCAAACCGCAATCCCTAATCCTCTCCAAACAACACTAGAGGCAGCCGTGGATTGCGCCTAACTCTGCCTAGGCAACTCGGCACAGCCTGAGAAACTAACTAGCCTGAAGATAGAAAATAAGCCTACCTTGCCTCAGAGAAATACCCCAAAGGAAAAGGCAGCCCCCCACATATAATGACTGTGAGTTAAGATGAAAAGACAAACGTAGAGATGAAATAGATTCAGCAAAGTGAGGCCCGACTTTCTTAACAGATCGAGGATAGAAAAGGTAACTTTGCGGTCTACACAAAACCCTAAAGAAAACCACGCAAAGGGGGCAAAAAGACCCTCCATACCGAACTAACGGCACGGAGGTACACCCTTTGCGTCCCAGAGCTTCCAGCAACAAATTAGACAAGCTGGACAGAAAAAATAGCAAACAAATAGCAAAGAAGAACTTAGCTATGCAGAGCAGCAGGCCACAGGAATGATCCAGGGAAAAGCAAGTCCAACACTGGAACATTGACAGGAAGCCAGGATCAAAGCATTAGGTGGAGATAAGTAGAGAAGCACCTAACGACCTCACCAGATCACCTGAGGGAGGAAACTCAGAAGCCGCAGTACCACTTCCTTCCACCAACAGAAGCTCACAGAGAGAATCAGCCGAAGTACCACTTGTGACCACAGGAGGGAGCTCTGCCACAGAATTCACAACAGTACCCCCCCTTGAGGAGGGGTCACCGAACCCTCACCAGAGCCCCCAGGCCGACCAGGATGAGCCACATGAAAGGCACGAACAAGATCGGGAGCATGGACATCAGAGGCAAAAACCCAGGAATTATCTTCCTGAGCATAACCCTTCCATTTAACCAGATACTGGAGTTTCCGTCTAGAAACACGAGAATCCAAAATCTTCTCCACAATATACTCCAATTCCCCCTCCACCAAAACCGGGGCAGGAGGATCAACTGATGGAACCATAGGTGCCACGTATCTCCGCAACAATGACCTATGGAATACGTTATGTATGGAAAAAGAATCTGGAAGGGTCAGACGAAAAGACACCGGATTAAGAACCTCAGAAATCCTATACGGACCAATGAAACGAGGTTTAAACTTAGGAGAGGAAACCTTCATAGGAATATGACGAGAAGATAACCAAACCAGATCCCCAACACGAAGTCGGGGACCCACACGGCGTCTGCAATTAGCGAAACGTTGAGCCTTCTCCTGGGACAAGGTCAAATTGTCCACATGAGTCCAAATCTGCTGCAACCTGTCCACCACAGTATCCACACCAGGACAGTCCGAAGACTCAACCTGTCCTGAAGAGAAACGAGGATGGAACCCAGAATTGCAGAAAAATGGCGAAACCAAGGTAGCCGAGCTGGCCCGATTATTAAGGGCGAACTCAGCCAAAGGCAAAAAGGACACCCAGTCATCCTGATCGGCAGAAACAAAGCATCTCAGATATGTTTCCAAGGTCTGATTGGTTCGTTCGGTCTGGCCATTAGTCTGAGGATGGAAAGCCGAGGAAAAAGACAAGTCAATGCCCATCCTACCACAAAAGGCTCGCCAAAACCTTGAAACAAACTGGGAACCTCTGTCAGAAACGATATTCTCTGGAATGCCATGTAAAGAACCACATGCTGGAAGAACAATGGCACCAAATCAGAGGAGGAAGGCAATTTAGACAAGGGTACCAGATGGACCATCTTAGAAAAGCGATCACAGACCACCCAAATGACTGACATCTTTTGAGAAACGGGAAGATCAGAAATAAAATCCATAGAGATATGTGTCCAAGGCCTCTTCGGGACCGGCAAGGGCAAAAGCAACCCACTGGCATGAGAACAGCAGGGCTTAGCCCGAGCACAAATCCCACAGGACTGCACAAAAACACGCACATCCCGCGACAGAGACGGCCACCAAAAGGATCTAGCCACCAACTCTCTGGTACCAAAGATTCCAGGACGACCAGCCAACACCGAACAATGAACCTCAGAGATAACTTTATTGGTCCACCTATCAGGGACAAACAGTCTCTCCGCTGGACAACGATCAGGTTTATTAGCCTGAAATTCTTGCAGCACCCGCCGGAAATCAGGGGAGATGGCAGACACAATTACTCCTTCCTTGAGGATACCCGCCGGCTCAGACAAACCCGGAGAGTCGGGCACAAAACTCCTAGACAGAGCATCCGCCTTCACAGTTTTAGAGCCCGGAAGGTACGAAATCACAAAGTCAAAACGGGCAAAAAACAGCGACCAACGAGCCTGTCTAGGATTCAACCGCTTAGCAGACTCAAGATAAGTCAAGTTCTTATGATCAGTCAATACCACCACGCGATGCTTAGCTCCTTCAAGCCAATGACACCACTCCTCGAATGCCCACTTCATGGCCAGCAACTCTCGGTTGCCCACATCATAATTTCGCTCAGCAGGCGAAAACTTCCTGGAAAAAAAAGCGCATGGTTTCATCACTGAGCAATCAGAACCTCTCTGCGACAAAACAGCCCCTGCTCCAATCTCAGAAGCATCAACCTCGACCTGGAACGGAAGAGAAACATCTGGTTGACACAACACAGGGGCAGAAGAAAAACGACGCTTCAAGTCTTGAAAAGCTTCCACAGCAGCAGAAGACCAATTGACCAAATCAGCACCCTTCTTGGTCAAATCGGTCAATGGTTTGGCAATACTAGAAAAATTGCAGATGAAGCGACGATAAAAATTAGCAAAGCCCAGGAACTTTTGCAGACTTTTCAGAGATGTCGGCTGAGTCCAATCATGGATGGCTTGGACCTTAACAGGATCCATCTCGATAGTAGAAGGGGAAAAGATGAACCCCAAAAATGAAACCTTCTGCACACCAAAGAGACACTTTGATCCCTTCACAAACAAAGAATTAGCACGCAGGACCTGAAAAACTGTTCTGACCTGCTTCACATGAGACTCCCAATCATCCGAGAAGATCAAAATGTCATCCAAGTACACAATCAGGAATTTATCCAGGTACTCTCGGAAGATGTCATGCATAAAGGACTGAAACACTGATGGAGCATTGGCAAGTCCGAATGGCATCACTAGATACTCAAAATGACCCTCGGGCGTATTAAATGCAGTTTTCCATTCATCTCCTCGCCTGATTCGCACCAGATTATACGCACCACGAAGATCTATCTTGGTGAACCAACTAGCCCCCTTAATCCGAGCAAACAAATCAGATAACAATGGCACCGTGATTTTATTTAGAAGGCGGTAATCTATACAAGGTCTCAGCGAACCATCCTTCTTGGCTACAAAAAAGAACCCTGCTCCTAATGGTGACGATGACGGGCGAATATGCCCCTTCTCCAGGGATTCCTTCACATAACTGCGCATAGCGGCGTGCTCAGGCACGGATAAATTAAACAGTCGACCTTTTGGGAATTTACTACCAGGAATCAAATTGATAGCACAATCACAATCCCTATGCGGAGGTAGGGCATCGGACTTGGGCTCATCAAATACATCCCGGTAATCAGACAAGAACTCTGGAACCTCAGAAGGGGTGGATGACAAAATTGACAGAAATGGAACATCACCATGTACCCCCTGACAACCCCAGCTGGACACCGACATGGATTTCCAATCTAATACTGGATTATGGGCTTGTAGCCATGGCAACCCCAACACGACCACATCATGCAGATTATGCAACACCAGAAAGCGAATAACCTCCTGATGTGCAGGAGCCATGCACATGGTCAGCTGGGTCCAGTATTGAGGCTTATTCTTGGCCAAAGGCGTGGCATCAATTCCTCTCAATGGAATAGGACACTGCAAGGGCTCTAAGAGAAACCCACAACGCTTAGCATACTCCAAGTCCATCAAATTCAGCGCAGCGCCTGAATCCACAAATGCCATGACAGAATACGATGACAAAGAGCAGATCAAGGTAACGGACAGAAGAAATTTTGACTGTACCGTACCAATGGTGGCAGACCTAGCGAACCGCTTAGTGCGCTTAGGACAATCAGAGATAGCATGAGTGGAATCACCACAGTAGAACCACAGCCCATTCAGACGTCTGTGTTCTTGCCGTTTAACTCTGGTCAAAGTCCTATCGCACTGCATTGGCTCAGGTTTAAGCTCAGGTAATACCGCCAAATGGTGCACAGATTTACGCTCACGCAAGCGTCGACCGATCTGAATGGCCAAAGACATAGACTCATTCAAACCAGCAGGCATAGGAAATCCCACCATGACATCCTTAAGGGCTTCAGAGAGACCCTTTCTGAACATAGCTGCCAGCGCAGATTCATTCCATTGAGTGAGCACAGACCACTTTCTAAATTTCTGACAATATACCTCTATCTCATCCTGACCCTGACAAAGAGCCAGCAAATTTTTCTCTGCCTGATCCACTGAATTAGGTTCATTGTACAGCAATCCGAGCGCCAGGAAAAATGCATCGATATTACTCAATGCAGGATCTCCTGGCGCAAGAGAAAATGCCCAGTCCTGAGGGTCGCCGCGCAAAAAAGAAATAACAATCAAAACCTGTTGAACTGGATCACCAGAGGAGCGAGGTTTCAAGGCCAGAAATAATTTACAATTATTTTTGAAACTCAGAAACTTAGTTCTATCTCCAAAAAACAAATCAGGAATAGGAATTCTTGGTTCCAACATAGCTTTCTGATCAATAGTGTCTTGAATCTTTTGTACTCTTGCCGAGAGCTGATCCACAAATGAAGACAGACTTCTAATGTCCATCGCTACACCTGTGTACTGAACCACCCAAATGTCTAGGGGAAAAAAAAGGCAAAACACAGTGCAAAGAAAAAAAAATGGTCTCAGAACTTCTTTTTTCCCTCTATTGAGAATCATTAGTACTTTTGGCTTCCTGTACTGTTATGAAAAGCAATTCAGTACTACAATGGACATAGCGGTCAGAGCACATACAGTGATCTGACAATAACCCAAAATCATAGAACGAGCTCTGAGACGTGGGAACTCTGCAAACCGCAATCCCTAATCCTCTCCAAACAACACTAGAGGCAGCCGTGGATTGCGCCTAACTCTGCCTAGGCAACTCGGCACAGCCTGAGAAACTAACTAGCCTGAAGATAGAAAATAAGCCTACCTTGCCTCGGAGAAATACCCCAAAGGAAAAGGCAGCCCCCCACATATAATGACTGTGAGTTAAGATGAAAAGACAAACGTAGAGATGAAATAGATTCAGCAAAGTGAGGCCCGACTTTCTTAACAGATCGAGGATAGAAAAGGTAACTTTGCGGTCTACACAAAACCCTAAAGAAAACCACGCAAAGGGGGCAAAAAGACCCTCCGTACCGAACTAACGGCACGGAGGTACACCCTTTGCGTCCCAGAGCTTCCAGCAACAAATTAGACAAGCTGGACAGAAAAAAATAGCAAACAAATAGCAAAGAAGAACTTAGCTATGCAGAGCAGCAGGCCACAGGAATGATCCAGGAAAAAGCAAGTCCAACACTGGAACATTGACAGGAAGCCAGGATCAAAGCATTAGGTGGAGTTAAGTAGAGAAGCACCTAACGACCTCACCAGATCACCTGAGGGAGGAAACTCAGAAGCCGCAGTACCACTTCCTTCCACCAACAGAAGCTCACAGAGAGAATCAGCCAAAGTACCACTTGTGACCACAGGAGGGAGCTCTGCCACAGAATTCACAACAAAATGCTACCCATGCAGCCTTTTTCTTTGCCTTGCAACAAACACAGAATCTGATTTTGAAGAAGCTTACAAATCTGAGGTTCAATAAAGACTCCTTTCTTTAGCTTTGCTTCACTCTACCTTGGACATTTATCAATCAGATCCTTGAATGCATTGCCTTTATAAAGTTCTTCATTAGGCCCAACTTGATATGCAATGGTGGTAACAAAATCTTATGTGGGTCAATAAGTGTTGGATGCAAGACATTTTACTCCATGGCTGAAGTGTCTCTTTTATTATAGTGATATCATCTTGCACGACTATCCCACTCACAGAGAAAGCAGCATTACTGGGTGTATCCACCCTGGGGATCAAGTAAGAAACCACCTTTAAGGAACCACAGAGAGGCCACAAATGTTGGTTATTGTTCACACATCTCAACAGCTGTTTCATGTTGTCATAGGTTTCATTCATGTCGACTGCACAACCAAATAGAATTGAAGGTAGCACATTGCCATTATTCAGCAAGACAACTTTTAGGCTGGTTTTGGATGAATCGATAAAGAGACACCATTTCTCTGGATTATAACTTCTTTAGAGCTTCTATGAAACTGTTGATGTTCCATTCCACAATATCGCCCTCCATGAAGAAGTATTGGATAAGATCTTTAAAACGGTTGTGGAACAAAGACATCCAAACATCACCCGCTCTGCTGTAGCCTGGAACTTAAGAGCTCAGTCTAAAGGTACCGTCACACTCAGCGACGCTGCAGCGATATAGACGAGTCGATCGCTGGAGCGTCGCTGTTTAGGTTGCTGTAGAGACGTCAAACACAGCAACTCCAGAACGATGTAGGAGCGATCCAGTGACGTAACGGCGACTCACTTATTGTTCTCACTGGTTGTTAGCTCCATGTAAAACATTGCTGGCATCGTTGCTTTTGATGTCAAACACGACGATACACGCCGACCTGACGACCAAATAAAGTTCTGGACTTCGAGCTCCGACCAGCGATGGCACAGCGGGATCCAGATCGCTGCTGCGTGTCAAACACAACGAGATCGCTATCCAGGACGCTGCAACGTCACAGATCGTTGTCGTTCTCGTTGTAAAGTTGCTGAGTGTGACGATACATTTACTCTTGGGCAAATCCTAATCTCTAACAAGATCGTTCAGTTCACTTTCTGTTGTATGGTGTGGTTCATTTCTGGTTGCTGACAGAAAGGCTGGGCTGTCAGAGGAAGATGCTTCATGAAACAAAGTGCCATCTTTTTCCTCAATTGATTCGAATGAACATGTTTCTGGTGCTTTTGGAACCAGTAGTTCTTCCGTATGTGGCACTGGGCGTACTGCAGATTGAATGTTTGAATACTGTAAAGTCCACTTCCTCCTTGAAACTCCTTTCCTAATGAGGGGCTCCATGCAGAAATATTAATTGTTAGTGTGATCAGTTAGCTCTCTCCAGATCATAGAGACTGCAAAAGCATAGATTGTCTCTTCCCTGCAACCAGTGCGCTAGTTGTGATGTACATCTATTGCAGAACATGTGTGGAGTCCAACTCTTGTCCTGATCTATTCTGCAGCCAAAATTCAGGTTGTAGGCTTTCCTTATCAAGGTAGTTTGTGACGCAAAAGTGACTTCTCCGCCTATGTAGCAAAAACAATCCTCTTTGTTAATGCAAGAACAAGGCATATCTTAAAAAAACCTATAAAAACATGTCAATATGCTAAGAAACAAACCTAATATAGCCTATAACTGTATACCCTACACAGAAAGCATTTACAAAAGTAGATGATGCAACTTTAATTATGATTATGTCGATTGTCGCAGCTGAGTTGGTGTTTTTGGTCACCCTGAAATGATAGAATACTGAAGGCTCAATAGACTAAATAGATGATGTAACAGACTAGCTACAAACAATGCAAACATGATGATGAAATAAAAAAGACACAATTTTTGTATAAGCCTGCATGAAAAGTGTCACAATTAATTAGAATCTCCTCTGGATCTTGAAAATTAGAGCCAATCAGTAAATTTAAACATCATATTCATTTTTAGCAACAAAAATTAGTTGAGTTCAACTGTTTTTGTCTCTGAACCAATTTAACTGTATAAGAGTTTTACCATTACAAGGGCAAGCCACAAATGTGAATTTTTACATATGTACCTTATACACAGAACTTGTCATCTGGTTTATAGGAATCTCAAAGGTGACATTTATTTTAAAGGAACAAATAGGTGCTAAATGGAAGTTCTATCCAGTATAATGCTGGACTATTGAGTCTCCTCCCTCACTCCAGAAGACAAGTGACAATGCACAGCCAAGATAAGTGTACTGCCAATTCATTCATAGGAATGAAATAAAACCACAATTAAATTTTGAAGGGTCCATTACTTCATCTCTAACGTCTCTAAATCTACATTTGGAGACTACAAGATCTAATTTGAGGACACGGTACTCAATTACTAAACCACAAACCTGCTCATATTTTCTCATTGAAGTGACAATAGCAGAAACATGCAGTGAGCTGTCTGCCCACACAATCCCATCACAGAGGTATTTGATCTATGATATGGGTTCAGCTGTAGAAAGCTGGCCGAAAAAGACAGATTTATACAAGAAATATGAAGAAGTGTCTCTTGCTATCTGACTTAGATCTGCTTCAAAACCAGATGTTCAACATCAGTCACAAATAAATCAGTGTGGAATAGAAAGACTTTTGTACGGTGCGGGATTTTTCCACAAAGGATACGGTAAGATTGACTCACAAGTCTACAAACCCCAAGGTATTTAATCTACACTCTCATTCTTGAACTTGTATTAAAAAAGGTCAAATTATTAACAATTTCTTACAGTGCAGAAGAGGCAAAAAAATTAAGGTTATGATTTAAATTACTGTATATACTCGTGACTAAGCTGAGATTTTCAGCCCATTTTTAGTGCTGAAAACGCCCCCTTGGCTTATATACAAGTCATTGTCCAGAAAGCCGGAAGGGGAGTGGCGAAGCAGCGGCAGGAGACGACGGCTGTGGCACAGTGATAGCTGCAGCCTCCGGCTTCAAGAAGACATCATACTCATCCTCCTCAAGCCGTCGCTGCATCTCCGTCCCTGCATCTCTGTCCCGGCACCGGCAGCTCTTCCTCTGTGCTGAGCGGTCACGTGGTACCGCTCATCAAGGTAATGAATATGTACATGTCTCCACTCCCACGTGAACCCTGAGCACAGGAAGAGCTGCCAGTGCCAGGACAATGGAGATGTAGCGATGGTAAGAGGAGGGTAAGTAGGAAGGGGGAGGTGTGAGCCATGCGGGACCGGAGGTGTGAGCCATGCGGGACCGGGAGGGAACCGAGCCAAGCGGAACTGAGGGAGCCAAGCCATGCAAACCCTAACCCAAAGGTATGACAGGTTCTTTACCTGCTTTTGTCAGTGCAGGTTTCCTCAAAGACTGCACAATTCTCCTGTCCATAAAGTGACCAACGGTGAAGAATCATGCGACCTGATTAGTCCATCAGCCTCGTCCAATTGATAAACACCTCAAATGGAAAAGCTGATTTGTACTTAAAGGAGGCCGATGGAATTGTCTGGTCACATATTCCTGCACCAGCAGCCATTGTATGGATTGGATAGCTGTGTAGTCTGTGAGGAAAGCTGACCTGACAAGTGGAGCACATGACCAGATTAGTCCATCAGCTTCATCCAGTTGAAAAACACCTCACATGGAAAAGCATTTTTTCAGTTGAAGGAGGCCAATGGAAACATCTGGTCACATTTTCCTCAACCAGCAGCCATTGTCTCGACTGGAGAGTTGTGCAGTCTGTGAGGAAAGCTGCATTGACAAGTGCAGGTGGAGAACCTATCAGATTTATAGAATAGTAAGTGTACATCATGTCCCTGACACGTGTGTTAAATATAAAAAAGGCCATCCCCTTTAAAAGCCATCGGTTTTGGCAGCAGATCATACTTGGTAAATAGGACATTGCTGCCAAGAATAATGATATTCTATGTATACAGAACAATCATGTTAACAATTGTTTTGTGTGCACAGAAGTGGAGTTGGAATGTCTAAACAGGCTATTAAACTAACGCTGATTGGATTGCATCTATATGATCTGCGGTCATTTAATGGCTGAGATCATGCAATGTAAACCCAGACAAAAATTCAATTCTACCTATAACAAGGTGTGAGATCCCCAAAAAAAAGGAGCAAAGGAGCTTCCACAGAAGATGTAAATATCTTTACTTTATAACTCGGCAGTACAAAACTCTACTAACATGTAGCTGTACTGAGATGGAGAAACCTATAAGGATTCCTTCTTCTTTAACCCCTTAAGCCCCGAGGGTGGTTTGCACGTTAATGACCGGGCCAATTTTTACAATTCTGACCACTGTCCCTTTATGAGGTTATAACTCTGGAACGCTTCAACGGATCTTGGCGATTCTGACATTGTTTTCTTGTGACATATTGTACTTCATTTTAGTAGTAACATTTATTCGATATAACTTGCGTTTATTTGTGAAAAAAACGGAAATTTGGCGAAAATTTAGAAAATTTTGCAATTTTCCAACTTTAAATTTTTATGCCCTTAAATCAGAGATATGTCACGCAAAATACTTAATAAGTAACATTTCCCACGTCTACTTTACATCAGCACAATTTTGGAACCAAAATTTTTTTTTGTTAGGGAGTTATAAGGGTTAAAAGTTGACCAGCAATTTCCCATTTTTACAACACCATTTTTTTTTAGGGACCACATCTCATTTAATGTCATTTTGAGGGGTCTATATGATAGAAAATACCCAAGTGTGACACCATTCTAAAAACTGCACCCCTCAAGGTGCTCAAAACCACATTCAAGAAGTTTATTAACCCTTCAGGGGTTTCACAGGAATTTTTGGAATGTTTAAATAAAAATGAATATTTAACTTTTTTTCACACAAAATTTATTTCAGCTCCAATTTGTTTTATTTTACCAAGGGTAACAGGATAAAATGGATGCCAAACATTGTTGTACAATCTGTACTGAGTACGCTGATACCCCATATGTGGGGGTAAACCACTGTTTGGGCGCATGGCAGAGCTCGGAAGGAAAGGAGCGCCATTTGACTTTTAAATGCAAAATTGACAGGAATTGAGATGGGACGCCATGTTGCGTTTGGAGAGCCCCTCATGTGCCTAAACATTGAAACCCCCCACAAGTGACACCGTTTTGGAAAGTAGACCCCCTAAGGAACTTATCTAGATGTGTGGTGACCACTTTGACCCACCAATTGCTTCACAGAAGTTTATAATGCAGAGCCGTAAAAATAAAAAATCTTATTTTTTCACAAAAATGATCTTTTCGCCCCCAATTTTTTATTTTCCCAAGAGTAAGAGAAGAAATTGGACCTCAAAAATTGTTGGCCAATTTGTCCTGAGTACGCTGATACCCCATATATGGGTGTAAACCATTGTTTGGGCGTATGGCAGAGCTCGGAAGGGAAGGAGCGCCATTTTACTTTTCAATGCAAAATTGACTGGAATTGAGATGGGATGCCATGTTGCGTTTGGAGAGCCCCTGATGTGCCTAAACATTGAAATCCCCACAAGTGACACCATTTTGGAAAGTAGACCCCTTAAGGAACTTATCTAGAGGTGTGGTGAGCACTTTGACCCAACAAGTGCTTCACAGAAGTTTATAATGCAGAGCCGTAAAAATAAAAAATAATATTTTTTCACAAAAATAATCTTTTCGCCACCAATTTTTTTTTTTCCCAAGGGTAAGAGAAGAAATTAGACCACAAAAGTTGTTGTGCAATTTGTCATGAGTGCGACGATACCCCATATGTGGGGGTAAACCACTGTTTGGGCGCATGGCAGAGCTCGGAAGGAAAGGAGCGCCATTTGACTTTTCAATGCAAAATTGACTGGAATTGAGATGGGACGCCATGTTGCGTTTGGAGAGCCCCTGATGTGCCTAAACATTGGAACCCCTCACAAGTGACACCATCTTGAAAAGTAGACCCCTTAAGGAACTTATCTAGATGTGTGGTGAGCACTTTGACCCAACAAGTGCTTCACAGAAGTTTATAATGCAGAGCCGTAAAAATAAAAAATCTTATTTTTTCACAAAAATGATCTTTTCACCCCCAATTTTTTAATTTTCCCAAGGGTAAGAGAAGAAATTAGACCACAAAAGTTGTTGTGCAATTTGTCCTGAGTACGATGATACCCCATATGTGGGGGTAAACCACTTTTTGGGTGCATAGCAGAGCTCGGAAGGGAATTAGCGCCATTTGACTTTTCAATGCAAAATTGACTGGAATTAAGATGGGACGCCATGTTGGTTTGGAGAGCCCCTGATGTGCCTAAACATTAAAACCCCCCACAAGTGACACCATTTTGGAAACTAGACCCCCTAAGGAACTTATCTAGATGTGTTTTGAGAGCTTTGAACCCCCAAGTGTTTCACTACAGTTTATAACGCAGAGCCGTTAAAATAATTTTTTTTTTTTTCGCAAAAATTATTTTTTAGCCCCCAGTTTTGTATTTTCACAACGGTAACATACATAAATTGGACCCCAAAAGTTGTTGTCCAATTTGTCCTGAGTACGCTGATACCCCATATGTGGGGGGGAACCACTGTTTGGGCGCATGGCAGAGCTCGGAAGGGAAGGAGCGCCATTTGGAATGCAGACTTAGATGGATTGGTCTGCAGGCGTCACGTTGCATTTGCAGAGCCCCTGATGTACCCAAACAGTAGAAACCACCCACAAGTGACCTCATATTGGAAACTAGACCTCCCACGGAACTTATCTAGATGTGTTGTGAAAACTTTGAACCCCCAAGTGTTTCACTACAGTTTACAACGCAGAGCCGTGAAAATAAAAAATCCTTTTTTTTCCCACAAAAATGATTTTTAGCCCCCCAAATTTTTATTTTCCCAAGGATAACAAGAGAACTTGGACCCAAAAAGTTGTTGTCCAATTTGTCTCGAGTACGATGATACCCCATATGTTGGGGTAAACCCCTGTTTGGGCGCACGGGAGAGCTCGGAAGTGAAGGAGCACTGTTTTACTTTTTCAATGCAGAATTGGCTGGAATTGAGATCGGACGCCATGTCGCATTTGGAGAGCCCCTGATGTGCCTAAACAGTGGAAACCCCCCAATTATAACTGAAACCCTAATCCAAACGCACCCCTAACCCTAATCCCAACTGTAACCCTAACCACACACCTAACCCTGACACACCCCTAATTCTAATCCCAACCCTAATCCCAACCGTAAACGTAATCCAAACCCTAACCCTAGCCCTAACCCTAACGGGAAAATGGAAATAAATACATTTTTTTTAATTTTATTATTTTTCCCTAAGGCTAGATTCACATTGCGTTAGGGAAATCCGTTTAGCACTAGCGGATTGCGCTAACGCAATGTCTTTTTAGGTGTCGTGTTTAGTGGTCGTGTTAACGTCCCCGGTCTGGAAGATCGGGGATCGGACCTCGGGCGCGCCGCGGACGCTGCAAGCAGCGTCTGAGGCGCGCCACAAAAGAATGGCACCTTGCTAGCGCGAGCCGAAAATGGCACGCTCTAGCGATGCGCTACACCAGAAAATCACATTGCTGTCAATGGTTGTGCTAACGGACCTGTTGCACGGCGTTAATTGTGACATTTTCGCCGTGCAACGCTGTCCGTTAGCGTTAACCCATTAACGCAATGTGAACATAGCCTAACTAAGGGGGTGATGAAGGGGGGTTTGATTTACTTTTATAGCGTTTTTTATATCGGATTTTTATGATTGGCAGCCGTCACACACTAAAAGACGCTTTTTATAGCAAAAAAGTTTTTGCGTCTCCACATTTTGAGACCTATAATTTTTCCATATTTTGGTCCACAGAGTCATGTGAGGTCTTGTTTTTTGCGGGACGAGTTGACGTTTTTATCGGTTACATTTTCGGACATGTGACAGTTTTTGATCGCTTTTTATTCCGATTTTTTGTGAGGCAGAATGACCAAAAACCAGCTATTCATGAATTTCTTTTGGGGGAGGCGTTTATACCGTTCCGCGTTTGGTAAAATTGATGAAGTAGTTTTATTCTTCGGGTCAGTACGATTACAGCGATACCTCATTTATATCATTTTTTTTATGTTTTGGCGCTTTTATACGATAAAAGCTATTTTATAGAAAAAATAATTATTTTGGCATCGCTTTATTCTGCGGACTATAACTTTTTTATTTTTTTGGTTATGATGCTATATGGCGGCTCGTTTTTTGCGGGACAAGATGACGTTTTCAGAGGTACCATGGATATTTATATCCGTCTTTTTGATCGCGTGTTATTCCACTTTTTGTTCAGCGTTATGATAATAAAGCGTTGTTTTTTGGCTCGTTTTTTTTTTTTTTTCTTACGGTGTTCACTGAAGGGGTTAACTAGTGGGCCAGTTTTATAGGTCGGGTCGTTACGGACGCGGCGATACTAAATATGTGTACTTTTATTGTTTTTTTGTTTTTTTTATGTAAAGAAATGTATTTATGGGAATAATATTTTTTTTTTTTCTGCTTTATTTAGGAATTTTTTTTTTTTTTTTTTTTTACAAGTGTGGAAATTTTTTTTTTTTACTTTTTCACTTTGTCCCAGGGGGGGACAATACAGATCACCGATCTGACAGTGTGCACAGCACTCTGTTAGATCGGTGATCTGACATACAGCCGGGCAGGATTAGAGCTGCAGCTGCAGCCTGATCCTGACCCGGAAGTGCTCCCTGCAGGACCCGGATGCAGCCCGGCGGCCATTTTGGATCCGGGGACTGCAGGGAGAAGACGCTCGGTACACGGTGAGCACATCACCGTGCACCGATCGTCTCAGGGAAGCCCGCAGGGAGCCCCCTCCCTGCGCGATGCTTCCCTGCACCGCCGGCACACCGCGATCATCTTTGATCGCGGTGTGCCGGGGGTTAATGTGCCGGGAGCGGTCCATGACCGCTCCTGGCACATAGTGCCGGATGTCAGCTGCGATAGGCAGCTGACACCCGGCCGCGATCGGCCGCGCTCCCCCCGTGAGCGCGGCCGATCGCATATGACGTACTATCCCGTCCCTGGGAATTAAGTCCCAGGTCACCTGGACGGGATAGTACGTCATATGGGATTAAGGGGTTAAAGTGCTGTATAAATTCTTAACCTGATGTCATACACACGACCATCACAAGAGTCAACCATTCTTTAAAGAAGCACTCCTATCAAACTTTTTATCCTTTTAATATATTGCAATTATCATATTTTATAGCATAGTGCACTTACAACTGCTCATTTTGCCCTTCTCCCCAGTTAATTCTTATCTTTTCTCTGCTCTATGGAGAAGAATGAAGTGTCTTTTACAAGTAGAAATCATTCCCCTCTTCAACTCCTGACCCAGCTGCTTCGCCCCCCCATCATTGACTTTTTGTTAGACCAGCCACTCACACACCTTCTAAGTGCAGCCCTACTCACTGCGTGTTTTGCTCCGGTCCACCCAGTACCTGTCCATCACTCTGAGCTGCCTTGTGCCATCTTTCAGCTCAACTGCTTGTGAATCATAGTGGGGTGCGTGCGAACTCTGCAGGAATTGTATCCAATCTGCTCTGCAGAGATCTTCTTCCCTGGCCTATCACATATCAAGCGACTCCACCCTCCATGCGTCGCCTGAACTTAGGTTCTTAGTTGCTCAATCTCTATTTCCCGTATTGTTTTTTTTTCTGTTTTGTCGCACCTGTTATCGGCACAGCTTGCCTTCCCGTTTATTCTGATCTCTCCGCTCCATCAGGACCTTGGCTACGAATTCTGAGTCTAAGGCCGAGTTCACACTTGTGTACCGGGGCTTTGCAGAGGGTTGCGTACTTCCTCTGTTAAGCCCTGCCCACTTCCACACTTCTTCCATTTAGGTCCGCCTACTTCTGCATGCGTCCTGTGTACCTATCTTTAACATTGGGTACGCAGGACATGTGGATGTATGCGGATGCGTCATTTTGACGCGTCCTGCCATTCGCACAAAACGCAACAAGTTGCGTTCCCGTGCGGTCGGTGGGCGCGTCAAAACAACGCATCCGCATACATCCGCATTTCCTGCATACCCAATGTACCCAGGACACATGCAGAAGTAGGCGGACCTAAACGGAAGACGTGCGGAAGTAGACGGGGCTTAACGGAGGAAGTAAGCAGCCTTCCGCAAAGCCTCGGTACGTAAGTGTGAACATGGAGTAAGCTGCCTGCCCGAACCTTGGACCTTGCTTTAGTCTAATTCACCTGTACCCGGTCCTAGAGTCTCTGACCCTCTGGTCAGCTGCTGCAGTGACTGCATTGGAGTGGTTCCTGGTGTCTACCGACAGCCCAGCCTATCCTCACTATCAGAGGCTCTAGAGAATACCTAGTAGACACTAGGTAAGCCCGGACCGTGTCTCATTGGGTCAACACCTACTACTGTTACACTTTTTATGTGACTCATGAGTCATGCAGGGAAAATTGACCTCCTGCTTCTACATAGAGCTTAGAATTATTCAGCTAGTCAGTTTTTAATTTTGTGGAAAACAGTTGAATTAGCTGGGAAGAAAGACAAAATGAGCAATTGTAAGTACACAATGCTATAATATGAATATTGCAATATATTAATAGGATAAAAAAATTGATTGGAGTGCTTCTTTAAGAATAGGGTTTTAGAAGGAATTCTGATTAATATCTACGAAGAAATTGAACAACAAATGGAAAAATAAGCCATATTGCTATAATAAATTCTCACAAAAGTTGATTTACAAGTATCTCTTTTCTTAATCATATAAAATGACTAGTTCTGCAAGCTGATACTGCTATATAGCCACTTGGTATAGATACAGGACTACTAGACCCTACAGTACTCTTCCAGCACAGCCTTCTCTGCTCACCTAAAGTTAAGTCACTTTGTAGCTGGAAGTAGAAAAAATTGCATTAATAAATTAAACTTAAAAAAAAGTATAAAATGTGAAGAAAATGTGCACATGAAACAAATTAAAATAGAATAATATTAACTAAAGGAAATACTCTCCGTTCTCTCCAAGAGCACAAGTAAAATCCTTTAATGACCCCTGTTTGGAACAACAGCACACAAAGCTTTAATAACGTAACAAAATATTATGTACTTTGTAGAATAAAAGTTGTCTGGACTCATTCCTGGCGCCGATGGTTGAGTAAAGGAACCACAAGTACAGTACTGACAGGAAGATTCGAGGTTCTGATGCTACCGGAGCCAAGAGTACATATGTGCTACAGGAAATGTTACTTTATCACTGCAGAGAGAGCCCAGAGCTAAGCCCAGGAGACAGCCAGACAGCCATACTGTGTGACTTGGTCTTGGAAAAAGAAATTCCCACCTTAACTGTTTCCGTGCCACAGAGCATGGCAGAATTGCATTATTAGCCATTACCCTCAATTTATTACACAGAGTAAAACCTTCTCAGCAGGTATTTGGTTAGTGACATTATGAAAAAATGAAATGTAAATTGTGAATATGTGGCATAAGTGCTGATGATTCTTATAAATCTAACTGTTAAAAGTGACTTTTAGGCTGTGTGCACACGTTGCAGATTTTTCGCGTTTTTTTCCCATCATTTAGAATGCATTCCGCAATTTTTGTGCACATGATGTGTTTTTTTCCGCAAAAAACGTATTGCGGTAAAAAACGCAGCATGTTCATTAATTTTGCGGGTTTTTTTTGCTGATTTCCCACTGTATTATTTCATTGGGAACCTCTGGAAAAATCTGCAAAAAAACGCACCAAAAACGCGGCAAAAACATGGTAAAAAAGCGCATGCGGATTTCTTGCAGAAAATGTCCTGTTTTGCTCAGGAAATTTCTGCAAGAAATCCTGAACGTGTGCACATAGCCTTAAGTTAATGTGAGGCTGGATCCAGTAGCATAGCTACCAGGGGAGGGCAAGAGGTGGCAGTCGCCCTGTGGTGCCTCGCTCTGATTTGTCCACTCATAGCTACACTAACTATATTGGCATGCGTAGCACGCCTATACAGTTACACTTTGCAGAAGAGGTTGGAGACTCGATTTCCCTGCATTGCCACCCTATCCTATGTGGCCCTTGAGCAGGAGAGGAACCAATGCCCATCATCACAACTTTGGCTGGATGCCGATACATTTGAAAGCAAAGATGAGACATGAAGTGACATGCTCACTCTCCTATCATTCCCCCCTCTGTGTCTGATGTCTATGATGCAGACCATGGCAGCAGGAGCGATGAAGTCAATACATGGCGCCTGCTGTGCTGATGAGCAGGTGCTCGGAGCAGTGGGTAACAAGGAGGAGAGGTGAGTATTGAATTTTTTTAAGGGGAGTGCATTATACTGTATGGAGGCCTACTGTGAGTGCATTATACTGTATAGAGGCCTTTGGGGAGTGCATTATACTATATAGAGTCCTTTGGGGAGTGCATTATACTATATAGAGGCATATGGGGAGTGCATTATACTATATAGAGACCTTTGGTGAGTGCATTATACTATATAGAGGCCTAAGTGGAGTGCATTATACTATATGGAGGCCTATGAGGAGTGCAGAATACTATATGGGCTATGGGGTGCATGATACTATATTGAGGCTATTGGGGGGTCATCATACAGTGAAGAAGCTATCACACAGTGTTGGAGCCATCAAACAGTTTGGTGGCTAATAAGGGGTCAGTATAGTGTGTGGGGGGTTTGTACTGTGTGAAAGGGAGCATCATACTGTGTAAGTACTCTATTCGTATACCAGAAAAATACTCTATTATATCAGGCAAATACTGTTTATTATATCAGAAACATACTCTGTTTCATGTAGGAGTATGAAGACTTGAATTGTTGCTACTATAATGCCATAAATCTGACTAAAAATTTAACTAACTTGAAGATTTGGTTAGTTGAACAATAAAATAAAGTCAGTTGAAAGGAAAAAGGAGTTAAGAGAATATAGACAAGAAACTGTCCCATATTAATGCTATTGACTTGTGGGGTTAGTTAAAATACTGTGTCTTAAGGTACCGTCTCACAGTGGCACTTTGGTCGCTACGACGGCACGATCCGTGACGCTCCAGCATCGCTCCAATATCGCTCCAGCGTCGTAGACTGTGGTCACACTTCGCAATGTACGACGCTGGAGCGATAATTTCACGACGTATTTGCGATGTAGAAGCCGTTGGTTACTATGCGCACATCGTATACAATATCGTGCACACCTTTGTTACACCATGCGATCATGCCGCCACAGCGGGACACTTGACGACGAAAGAAAGTTTCAAACGATCTGCTACGACGTACGATTCTCAGCGGGGTCCCTGATCGCAGGAGCGTGTCAGACACAGCGAGATCGTAAGTATATCGCTGGAACGTCACGAATCGTGCCGTCATAGCGATCAAAATGCCACTGTGTGACGGTACCCTTATTCAATCCTGTAGTACAACCCTGTGTGGCTATGCTCGGATAAAGACAGGGTGGGATATTTGCTGCTTGTAAGGTAATTACAATTTGTTGAATTCTATTCTGTTTTCTTGTTTCTGTACCTATAATACTTTCAATAAAAAGACCATTGAAAAGAAAACAAAAATATTGTTATATCAGAAAAATACTCTGTTATTATATCAGAAAAATACTGTAATTATATCAGAAAAACAATGTATTATATCATAAAAATACTGTATTATATCATAAAAATACTCTATTACTTTATCAGAAAAAATACTCCGCTAGTTTATCAGAAAAGCACAATGCAAGTCCTTAATAAAGACCATTTACCAAGGGCCTAGATAGTGATCACAAGATCTAAAACAAATAGCCTAACCAAAATTTTGTAGCCAACTTCATAAAATTCCATATTCATACATTCACAGAGTAAATATCATTGTACTTATCGCGTGTAACTAATTTAAAAATTTTTGCGAAGATTCAACAACAAGTGGAACACAATTGTGAAGTTGAATGAAATTTATTGGTTATTTTACATTTTTATGGAAATTTAAAAACTGAAAAGTGGGGTGTGCAATATTATTTGGCCCCTTTACTTTCAGTGCAGCAAACTCACTCCAGAAGTTCATTGTGGATCTCTGAATGATCCAATGGTGTCCTAAATGCCTAATGATGATAAATATAATCCACTTGTGTGTAATCAAGTCTCCGTATAAATGCACCTGCTCTGTGATAGTCTCAGGGTTCTGTTTGAAGCACAGAGAGCATCATGAAGACCAAGGAACACAACAGGCAGGTCCGTAATATTGTTGTGGAGATGTTTAAAGCCGGATTTGGATACAAAATGTTTTCTGAAACTTTAAACATCCCAAGGAGCACTGTGCAAGCGATCATATTGAAATGGAAGGAGTATCATACCACGGCAAATCTACCAAGACCTGGCCGTCCCTCTAAACTTTCATCTCAAACAAGGAGAAGGCTGATCAGAGATGCAGCCAAGAGGCCCATGATCACTCTGGATGAACTGCAGAGATCCACAGCTGAGGTGGGACAGTCTGTCCATATAACAACAATCAGTCGAACACTGCACAAATCTGGCCTTTATGGAGGAGTGGCAAGAAGAAAGCCATTTCTCAAAGATATCCATAAAAAGTGTCATTTAAAGTTTGCAACGAGCCTCTTGGGAGACACACCAAACATGTGGAAGAAGGTGCTCTGGTCAGATGAAACCAAAATCTAACTTTTTGGCAACAATGCCAAACGATATGTTTGGCGTAAAGGCAACACAGCTCATCACCCTAAATACACCATCCCCACTGTCAAACGTGGTGGCGGCATCATGGTTTGAGCCTGCTTTTCTTCAGCAGGGACAGGGAAGATGGTTAAAATTGATGGGAAGATGGATGGAGCCAAATACAGGACCATTCTTGAAGAAAACCTGTTGGGAGTCTGCAAAAGACTTGAGACAGAGACGGAGATTTTTCTTCCAACAAGACAATGATCCCAAACATAAAGCAAAATCTACAATGGTATGGTTCACAAATAAACGTATCCAGGTGTTAGAATGGCCAAGTCAAAGTCCAGTCCTCAATCCAATCAAGAATCTGCAAAGAGCTGAAAACTGCTGTTCACAAACGATCTCCATCAAACCTCACTGAGCTCGAGCTGTTTGCCAAGGAAGAATGGGCAAGAATTTCATTCTCTCAATGTACAATACTGATAGAGACATACCCCAAGCGACTTGCAGCTGTAATCGCAGCAAAAGGTAGCGCAACAAAGTATTAAGTCAAAGGGGCCGAATAATATTGCACGCCCCACGTTTCAGTTTTTGAATTTACACAAAAATGTAAAATAACCAATAAATTTCATTTAACTTCACAATTGTGTTCCACTTGTTGATGATTCTTCACCAAAAAATTACATTTGGTATCTTTATGTTTGAAGAATGGTATGTGGGAAAAGGTTGAAAAGTTCCAGGGAGCCGAATACTTTCGCAAGGCACTGTATCTACTACATCTTGGAGTCCTCTCTTGACTCTTATGGTAAGTTTACACACTAGGCGCTTTTTCAGCGATTTTTTTCTGCAGCAAAACCTGATATCTTGGCAGGAAAGAAGCTGCAGAAAAAAAGCATGATTTCCTTGTTTTTTCTTGCATTTTTTTTTTGCGGCGTTATTGATGCCTTTTTTGCAGCGGTTTTAGCATACTATATGTTTGTCTTGTGCATGTTGATAAAGTGTAGTATTAAAAAAAAAAGTCCTATTCCAAATAATGTGGTTTTGGCACAAAAACTGCTGCAAAAAATGATACCTGTGTTTTTTGTGCGTTTTTTCATCACCCATTCAAGTCAATGGGAGCAAAACACTGAAAAAAACTGAAAGGAGTGACTATGTCCAAAAAACAATGCAAAGCACAAAATACTGATGACAAAAAACCAAGCTGTGTGGATGAGATTTTTGAAATCTCATAGACATGGCTGGTACTGTAAAACGCAGCTGAAAATTAACATAAAAAGCAGCAAAAAACGCCTAGTTTGAACTTAGTCTTAAACACTAGAATCTGACAGTATAGGAAGCAGGAAGCCACATGAAGTTGGAAGATGCTGTTTCAGCGAAGGGAAAGTTTTCCTCTACGTTGCTCACCACAGAGGAACCATCACTGACCACATCATGCTTCTAAATATGACTTAACAGATCCTCTCCATCATGATACCCGGGGCATGAGTAATATTTTCTTTAGTTCTTGATCCTTCTACTTTCCTATTTACTATATAATTTGTTGAATATAAAGCATGTATACATATCCTGTTATGTAGGACACAACCAGATGAGGTCACCGAAAAGAGTGGAAGGTCTAATAAAAAGCTTATCCTTTACAATGGAGCACAATATCTATATAGGAGCTATGGAATATGCAAATCTGTAGATATTCCCAAAGCTGAAGTGATGCACAGTGAAACTTTACCCGAAAGGAGTGTCTCTCAAAGATGGCCAGTATGTATAATATATGACTGAATTGAATTGAAATCTGTTGCAGGTAGTACTCGATGGGGAGCACTGTATAAAGTCAGCCTAGCTTTAATCTGTTCAAATTTCCCAAATAATAACTGATTTTACGGATACCAATACAAAAAATGTACTTACTTTAAATGCTAAAGAGGCAATTTTTACTAGTTTTAAGAAGAATAGTGAGTAAGCTCAATACTCCCCAAACAGCATACCGTATGTTGGTATACAGAGCTTTGAAATTTTAATCTATCGACACCTTATATTTTCTGTTGCTGCATTCCCAAATAATTAGCCTTTTCATTTATATACAAAGGAATGAAGTGGAATTTCCCTTTACAGTCACATCCGACTAAATCACTTGCTCAACTAGTGGACGGTGATCGTGAGACATAGAAGTTTGGCTATACCTGTCAATTTTCTAGGATAAATTACCTCATGATTATTAGTAATATAGTGATATTATTAGTTCCTGGTAAACTGATTGGCTGCTTTCCAAAATAAATTGCATCAGCTTGAATAATAGCAGCCTCCACCCAAAGTCTCACTTCAAGCTCCAAGGCTCAATCAGGACTGTGGAGTCAGTAAGCCAAACCTCCGACTCCTCAATTTTCCTGACTTCCAACTCCACAGCCCTAGTCACTACTGAGCCTGTACATAAAGTGCAGCACAGATTCATCTCAACTAAAAGTTGAGCTCCTTAGAGCAGGAACAGAGCAGACATTTATAGGACATTTCACAACTTTCCCAGATTATTATGACAAACATTTACAGCACATCGTGCATTGTATTACTGTACCCAATTTATTATATATTTTAGGAGTCAGAGTTGGTCCACTTTATACCGACTCCACCAAAATGGACACCAACACTGACTCTCCAACTCCACAGCCCTGGGCTCAATTGTAATATTTGTAGCAGGGCATAAGCCCTCATTGTGCCATGGCATTTAATTTACTGGTCTCTTCAGGAGTGGGACCTCAAAACAGCTGGGTATTTTAAATACAACCCTATTACCGTATATATACTCGAGTATAAGCTGAAATTTTGAGCCCAAATTTTTGGGCTGAAAGTGCCCCTCTCGGCTTATACTCAAGTCATGGTCGGTGGAGAGAGGACTGTCACATACTCACCTGCTCCTGGCGCTGTCCCCTGCCTGTCCCATGGTCTTCTGGTGCCGCAGCTCTTCCTCTGTTCAGCGGTCACGTGGTACCACTCATTAAAGTAATGAATATGGACTCCACTCCCATAGGGGTGGAGCCGCATATTCAGTCCTGTAATGAGCGGTACCAGTGACCACTGACAGAGGAAGAAGCTGCAGTGCCCGGAGAACATATGTCCGGGAGAAGGAGCCAGGAGCAGGTGAGTATTTCATATTTACCTGTCCGCATTCCACCCGCCGGGCGCCGCTCCGTCTTTCTGTCCTCTTGCTGTGACTGTTCAGGTCAGAGGGTGCGATGACATATTAGTGTGCGCACCACCCTCTGCCTGAACAGTCACTGCAGAGAGACGGGACACTGAGGAGCAGTGGGCAGCGACGAGAGGGGAGTATGCAATTTTTTTTTATTGCAACAGCAGCAGCATTATATGTGGCACAGCTTTATGGAGCATCTATGGGGCAATAATGAACGGTATGGAGCATTATATGTGGCACAGCTTTATATGGAGCATCTATGGGGCCATAATGAACTGTATGGAGCATTATATGTGGCACAGCTTTATATAGAGCATCTATGGAGCAATAATGAACGGTATGGAACACTATATGTGGCACAGTTTTATATGGAGCATCTATGGGGCAATAATGAACTGTATGGAGCATTATATGGGGCATCTATGGGGCCATAATGAACTGCATGGAGAATTATATGGGGCATCTATGGGGCCATAAAGAACTGCACGGGGAATTATATGGGGTATCTATGGGGCCATAATGAACTGCATGAAGCATTATATGGGGCATCTATGGGGCCATAAAGAACTGCATGGAGCATTATATGGGGCAACTATGGGGCCATAAAGAACTGCATGGAACATTATATGGGGCATATTTTAATATGGAGCATCTTATGGGGCCATAATGATCTGTATGGAGCATTATATGGGGCATATTGTAATATGGAGCATCTTATGGGGCCATCATGAACTGTAAGGAGCATTATATGGGGATCCTGATTCAATATGGATATTTAAAAACACTTAACCTACTGATGTCCAAATTAGTTTTACTCTTATTGGTATCTATTGTTATTTTTGGCATTTACCGGTAGCTGCTGCATTTTCCACCCTAGGCTTATACTCGAGTCAATAAGTTTTCACAGTTTTTTGTTGCAAAATTAGGGGGGTCGGCTTATACTCGGGTCGGCTTATACTCGAGTATATATGGTAAATTAAATACTTTTAAAATGAATCATTCAAATTAAACGTTGTAAACCCAGGTATCATTGAATTAATGAATATCTTAAAAATATTGTATTTTTCTGTAGGTCATCATTTGACAGATATCTGCATGTGCTGCTTGTTGTAAAAAAGGTGAGCTTTCCTGTATATACTGCATGTATAACATCTGCTGGCAGCTACAAGTATTCAATGCTGTTGCTGTTATCAGGTCTATGAATTATTATGTGATGATTGCTAGGATAATTTTTTGGTTTAGACATATGGAACTCACACAGGAGTCATATCTTCAGGACCTATCAAAAAAGCTATGATGTCAGACAAGTTCTTTTTTTTTCAAACGGAAATTTCCCGTAGTAGAAAACTGTACATATGGGGTGATTTCTATGTCCAGCCAATCTAAATCAACTCCTACAAAGCCGTGTCAAACAAAAAAAATAGACTTAGAAGCACAGAAAAGGCCACAGAAACTTTTATATAGATAAATGTAAAGGAAGCTTACCTTTATACAGACATGTTTCGTAAGAATGCTTTGTATGGAACCTACAATATCTAAGTATAATATGTAGGGCATCTTACACATGTTTTTAATTAAAAACAAGATATGCAGATGGTCAAGCAGTGACGGCTGACTATGGTAACAGTAACTAGATGTCTGACTGACTTGAAGGGGTTTTCTGGGACAAACAAATTGATGACCTGTCATCTTCAATATCAGAAAGGTGGGATTCTGACATGCAAAATGCTTTTTAGTTCCCGTAAGTGAAATGATTTTTAAGCTTGCTTAAAATCATCACGCTCTGCGGCACATTGTCCTGTGTAAACAGGACAAGTGCTGCCAAGAACAATGATATTCCATGTCTACAAAATTATCATATTAACAATCACTCTGTGTGTATGGAAGAGTGGTAAGCCTGTCTAAATAGGCTATTGCCCAACAATTAACTTAGAAGTTAGATTTAAAGAATACCTGTCTTTTGAGGAGAACTTGCAGCAGAGTCTGTGTCTGCCTTTAAGTCCATTCCTCTCCTCCTCCCCTTGCCCTCTTTATGGAACTTTATGAGCACTGACTACCATCTTCTATCTGAGTAATGGGAACACCAGTCTTCAACAAAGAGATATTATCCAGTTTAAGAGCATAAAGAAGTCGATTTCTCTGATACGATATATTACAAAGTTTGTTATCCTCATATGTATGATTGATTTATAAAAAAAAAAAATACACTTATTCTAAGTCTGTAATCTAATGGCAGTATATGCTGAATGAGTGTATGCACCTTTACAAACACTTTTCCTTCAAAGGCAAATCTATTGCCAGGTAAGCAGGTCATGTCAAAAAACGTTCTGAGCATTCCTCAAATGAAGATACCAGCTCTCTAGCCACCACACCTACCATAAACTATGACTGTTTAACTTTATGTCAAACAGACTTTCCTCCACAATGTCTAGATGCAAGGTTACAGAATATCTGCTGGGACCAAGACTAGGACTTTTTTCAATGTTGGCTGAGAGAGAACAGAAAAGTGCATTATGGAATATCCTGTGGGACTCATTTGCTCAAAGTAAGCCTAAAAGAACAGGAGAGCCGGACCTAACTTGTCAGTCTGACCCAAAGAAAAAAGGCAGGCCTGAAAAAAAAATAATTAGTCCTACACTACCATATTCCAGGAAGTCGGTGCAGACTGTGTACAGAAAATTGAGGGAAAAAATATAACATAATAATAATGTGAGGATGTCTGGAAAAGGTCTATCTTAAGTTTGGGAGACAATGACTTCTTTATGGCCTGGTTTCTTAATCATAGAGTTCAGTTAAAAGTTGCTATGCATTTTAGACATTATTCCCACATTTCTTATTTAGGCAAGTTCTATTTGGAATCAGTGTCCTGACAAAACAAGAGATACACTTCATGACTTAAAGGGCTTGACCAACACAGAATGTTTTTTTCTAGCCATGAATGCTTTCAGAAAGAATAAAAACGGAGATAAATATACTAAATGACTTAATTGCCTATATAAAAAGGTTGTCAAGGAGAAAAGACCTACAATAGGAAGCCATCCTATATGTAGAACAAAAGGGTTCCAGGCATTAAGTACATTAATCTGTAGGGCTGTCTTTTACAATTTAGCCCAATATTCTTGCAAAAGTGATTCATAGAGTCATTTAAGGAGTTATTAAAAACACATCATGCAAGGAATGGTCTGGAAAAGCAGTATTAGTCGCTAATTTTCAACATTATTTAAAGATTAGCTTTCGTAAATGTGTCCTAATACAACAAAATGAGCAGTGATTATTTTGTCATTATTACAGATTGCTTTCATTCACAAAATAGCCCAACCTGTTCTCATAGTTTAGGACTACATTGAAAGCCTTGTAAGACAGATCTAGAGGATGGCATCAATTGCGGTTATCAATACAAGATGTGAAATACACCTTTGTGCGAGGTTTGTGGTGCCACAACTTAGAAAAAATTGCTTATGGATTAATGCAGGCCTGAATCTGGTAGAAGAAAGAGGATCCTACAGCGGGCCAAATTCTTACTTAATATAACGACCATGAAGTTAAAGATTGGAATACACCATTTCATGTGAACAATGGAAAATACATATTTTAAGGTATTTTTATAGGTCTATAGCTTTTTTGTGTCATTTCTTTGTTAAAGACATAAGTTGGTTGATTGCCTAGCTCCACATCAACTAGACCAGCGCTCACCAACCTTTATGACCTAGAGAGCCACATTTCAGCTCTAATAAAAAGGGTCACAAGCTACATCCAGAGACCTCTGAGTGGTGACATCTAGCTTGTGCTTCCCTTCTCTCCCCGCAGTAATGTCACACAAAGCCCCCATTATCAGTGTAACGACAACCAAAGCTTCCCCATGGAAATCACACAGAGGCAGTATAGTTACATTCAGAGGTTGTAATCAAGCTTCCTCTCGCTGGCACTGGCAGTACCATCCTATCTTGAGCCTACCATATTTAATTGACCTCACTGCCACAACAAAGACCAGCTCATCTAGAACTGTTCTTCTTTGTGGGGCTCCTTACAAAAGTCACCATCTGGAGACCTGTTCTTCATAACGGTTTCCTAGAACAGATGTTAACGTACCAAGTTGACAGACAGCCACAAGTCGGACACCACAGGCTTGTGAGCCACAAGTTGAGGACCCCTGAACTCGACTGTTAAACCTGGCCCAGTGGGTCAAACTTTATTTCTGTGGCGAGAGGGTAGCAATGTTTTGTTCAGTTACATTACTATTATATGATGATGATGATGATGATTATTACTATTTGTAATGATACTACATTTACATAGGTCTATATAAGTTTGCACAATTCAAACTTAGAGAACATTGTGAAATTAAGGTGTGAGAATTTATGTAGACATACATTTGTACAGTATATAACTAGGTGCCACATCTGCTTTTTAAGGCTAGGGTCACATTGCGTTAGGGCAATCCATTTAGCGCATATGCTAGCGGATTGCGCTAACGCAATGTCCCAAAAGGGATCGCGTTTGGCAATCCTGCTAGAGCAGATACCCAATCTGCACTAGCGAGGAACGGACCTCGGACGCTGCAAGCGTCCGCGGTCCGTTCGAAACTAACGGGACATCGCTAGCGCATGCCAAAATGGCATGCTCTAGAGATCTGTTAGCACATTGCAGTCAATGGGTGCGCTAACGGATCCGTTACATAGCGCTAATTGCAACAATTGCGCCATGTAACGGAGTCCGCTAGCGGACACCCATTAACGCAATGTGAACCAACCCTAACAGAAAGCATTCATCTCTTGTTAGAACATGTAATCCCCAAACTCGCCTGCAGAGTAAAATGAACATGGTTTCAGTTTGGTTAGTGAATAATCTTTTTTCTTTCATTTCCAAATAAATACAGCAAGCCCTTTGTACCAGAAAGGATAA
Organism: Ranitomeya imitator; assembly: GCF_032444005.1. Taxonomy (NCBI): domain Eukaryota; kingdom Metazoa; phylum Chordata; class Amphibia; order Anura; family Dendrobatidae; genus Ranitomeya; species Ranitomeya imitator. The sequence goes on from NC_091282.1 coordinate 401,379,347, forward strand.
GTATGAATATACTACACCAACATTGGCTTTCTACAGCAGATTCTGTTGATCAAATGCAAATGTTTTGAGCTATGTCTCTGTTTGAAGCACTAATCTGTTAGATATGGTCAGCAGACACAAATCTCTTCAACATCTCAATGGTATGAAAGTTACCTATTCCACATTAGTCTCTTTCATTTCAAGCAAGCCAGATTTTGCTTTCAAAAGGGGAAAATCCAACAATGTAAATTGTTAATGATGTAGGATTGAAAACCTGGAATAAATGATTTCCAGGCTGCCGGGGGAAAATGGTCTATTCTGATAGAAAACATCAGAGAGTCTCCTTAAAGACTGGAAAATACAATGTGCAGATAACGTGTACAAATCAGACAGTTGTAGATAAAAGAAGTTCACAATCATTAAGAGGTGCAAATCCTGAATGAGGCCAAAATGTTTCCATATGTAGTTACAAGGCTCCTATACTATCAGGTAACATTGCCACATAGCTTACATAACTGTAATACATCCTGCCCCAATTTTGGGGTAGAGTAAAGGTACCTTCACACAACAATTTCGTTAACGATATCGTTGCAACGTCACGATTTTTGGGGCGTAGCAACGATCCCGCTAACGATCTCGTTATGTGTGACAGCGACCAATGATCAGGCCCCTGCTGGGAGATCGTTGGTCATTGGGGAATGATCAGGACCTTTTTTTGGCCGCTGATCACCCGCTGTCATCGCTGGATCGGCGTGTGTGACGCCGATCCAGCGATGTGTTCACTTGTAACCAGGGTAAATATCGGGTTACTAAGCGCAGGGCCGCGCTTAGTAACCCGATATTTACCCTGGTTACCATTGTAAAAGTTAAAAAAAAAAAAAAAAAAAACGTACATACTCACATTCCGATGTCTGCCACGTCCCCCGCCGTCAGCTTCCCTGCACTGACTGTCAGCGCCGGCCGTAAAGCAGAGCACAGCGGTGACGTCACCGCTGTGCTCTGCTTTACGGCCGGCGCTGACAGTCAGTGCAGGAAGCTGACGGCGGGGGACGTGACAGACATCGGAATGTGAGTATGTAGCGTTTTGTTTTTTTTTTTTTACTTTTACAATGGTAACCAGGATAAATATCGGGTTACTAAGCGCGGCCCTGCACTTATTAACCCGATGTTTACCCTGGTTACCCGGGGACTTCGGCATCGTTGAAGACAGTTTCAACGATGCCGAAGTCATTCCCCTGATCGTTGGTCGCTGGAGAGAGCTGTCTGTGTGACAGCTCTCCAGCAACCACACAATGACTTACCAACGATCACGGCCAGGTCGTATCGCTCGTCGTGATCGTTGGTAAGTCGTTTAGTGTAACGGTACCTTAAGACTGGCCATATGCACTAGATGGCTGTCGGTCGAACAATGCTTTGGCTGACAGCCAATTCAACTGACACTTCCATACACAAGAGAGCTGGTTTGACCAAAATCAGACATGTGTGATAGACATTTCTGCTGACCCTCAGTAGGCCTCAAGCCCCATACACATTACCCTGTCGGAGAAAACCGACAATATTGTCGTTGTCAGCCAACATTAGTGTATGAGGGGCTTAAGGAGATATGTATACAACTAAGGCATCCGTACACATTAAAGAGCACCAAATCTTTCATGCTGAGCTACACACACAATGTAATAATGGCTACAAAAATGAATAAAAAGTTTGTGTGGGTTTTTTTATAATTTCGCCTCTCTGTTACAAAGATATTAGGCGTCAAAGTATTTGGCACTTGAGTTAAAGTCTTCCAAGTGGTTATCAGATAGCAATTCATACAGGGAGAAGTGTACTCCCAGTGAAAAATGTTTGATAACACCCACTTGGACTTAGCTAAAGTTAACTAAATAGGTGCCAAATACTTTGGTGGCTAATATCTCTGCAAACAAGTGAAATTAAAAAATAACAAAAATGTTTTATTCTGCTCTGCATCCACTATTACATCGTATATCCATGTTCGTGCTAGCCAGAAGACGGGGAGCCTCAGGGACAAGAGCAGAGCGCTGAGGGACAGGAGTGAGGTATGTCTGTGTTTTTTTATTTATTAATATGTGTATGGGAAGTGAGGGCTCATATTGTATATTGGTTGCTATGTACAGGCTCATAATGTATGGGAGGCTATATGGAGGGCCCGTCCATTATATAAGAGGCTATGTGCAAGCTCATAATGCATACAGTGGGCTCATGCTGTATATAGGAATCTACTTTGCTTTGCAAATTAATTGGGACAAAGCAAAAAAAAAAAATGTTATAATGCACTATTACATACTATTTCTGAAAATTACTTTTTTTCACTGGCTAGTCGACCAAAATTTATTTATTATATATTAAAACTGGTTTGAATCACTGACTGGTAACCAACTTATGATTTTACTTAAAAAAATGCTTTGTCCCAATTAATTTGCATGGCACTGTATGTGTGGACTCATAATGTATACAATAGGCTGTATGGGGGCTCCTACTATACATACGGGGCTAAATGTAGGTTCATAATGTATATAGGAGGCTATGTGCTATGTGAAGGCTTATACTATATATGGGGAGCAATGTGTGGGTTCATACTGTATATAGGAGGATATATGGAAGCTCATACTGTATGTATGGGGTGGTGTGGGGGCTCATACTGCATGTAGGGGGCTATGTGGGAGCATATTGCCTAGACCTGTGAGCTGCTATCCTCATTGCAATACGGCTCATGGTCTTCCTGATTCAAGGAACTCCCTGATGAACCCCTGAATGACCAAAGGAGGGGGAAAACACATCAGAAGAAGATGCTATTAAGCTAACTACACAACTATTTAGGCCATATAGGGTCTATATACAGCTCTGGCAAAATTTAAGAAACCACTGCACAGTTTTATACAAATCAGCTTCTCTACATGCCTGACAGCCATTGCATTCCAGTGTCAGTTGAATTCCAACCAGAGTACACCTCATTCTACTTAATGTACTTCTGTTTAGGTGATCACCTGAACCAAATCTTGTTTAACGAAGGAAAGTATAAAAAAACACTGCTGTGGTGTTCACAATCCTCTTGCAATAGGACAAGCTGGATGGCAAAACAAGTGCTAGTAATATCCCAAAAGTAATAGGAATGAAAAAATAACTTTGAATAATGAGTTAAAAAGAAGTCTTGAGTGAGGAAAAGAAGGTCTCAATTCTGGCTTTAGAGGGACACGGTGAGCGTCATGTCGCCTCCATCCTTAAAATTTCTAAGACGGCAGTCCATTACAACAAGGTCAACTAGCAGACATTGGGGACAACAAAGCTACAGACCGGCAGAGGGTGAAAACGACTCTCTACTGACCAGGATGACTGTCATCTTATTCGAATGTCACTCAGCAATCGCAGGATGACATAAAGTGAGCTGCAAATGGCAGCTGGGGTGAAGTGCACGGCAAGAACAGTTCGTAACAGGTTCCAAGAGGCAGGGCTCAAGTCATGTAAAGCTAGAAAAAAAGCCTTTCATCAATGAGAAGGAGAGCCATCCTGAAGTTTGCCAAAGACTATAAGGATTGGACCATAGAGGACTGGAGTAAGGTCATTTTCTCTGATGAGTCTAATTTTCAGCTTTGTCCAACATCTGGTCATCTAATGGGTAGACGGAGACCTGGAGAGGCGTACAAACCACAGTGTCTTGCACCCACTGTGAAATTTGGTGGAGGACGGTGATCTGGGGATGCTTCAGCAAGGTTGGAATTGGGCAGGTTAATCTTTGCAAAGGATGTATGAATCAAGCCGCATACATGGTTATCCAGCTGATTTCTTCTGCTCAGGCAATGTTCCCCAAATCTGAAAACTGTTTTTTCCAGCAGGACAAAGCGCCATGCCACACAGCTAAGTCAATGAAGGTGTGGACGAAGGACCACCACATCAAATCCCTGTCATGGCCAGCCCAATCTCCAGACCTGAACCCCATTGAAAACCTCTGGAATGTAATCAAGAGGAAAATGGATAGTCATCAAAGAACTGCTTAAATTTTTGTGTGAAAGACTGGTGTAAAGCATGCCAAGAGGCATGAAAGCTGTGATTAAAAATCATGGTTATTCCGCAAGATATTGATTTCTGAACTCTTCCTGAGTTAAAATATTAGTATTGTTGTTTCTAAATGATTATGAACCTTTTTTTTTGCATTATTTGAGGTCTGCAAGCAATGCATTTTTTTGTTATTTTGACCATTTCTCATTTTTAGAAAATAAATACAAAATGTATTGCTTGGAACTTCGGAGACATGTTGTCAGTAGTTTATAGAATAAAAGAACAATTTACATTTTACTCAAAAATATACTTATAAAGAGAAAAATCGGACAAACTGAAAATTTTGCAGAGCTGTATATAAAAGGATAGTCCATGTCCGTAAAAACGTGACTATGAGGTATATGGATGTTTTGAGGTGTATGGAACCACTGGCGGAAAGGATTAGGATTTCGCCTTTAATTTCAGGGGTAATGGCAGGAAAGGAGGCTCATAAAATAAGTCTTTATGCGGATGATATTATTATTTCTTGTGTGAACATCAAACAGTCCTTATCGACAGTCTTAGAGGAGCTGAAGGAATTCAGTGAGATATCGTTCTATAAATTAAACTTGAATAAATCATCAATCCTTCCAGTTGCAATATCAATAGAGTCCATACAAGATATGAAGAAATTATTTTCATTCCAGTGGTTAAAAGAAGGAATTCCGTACTTAGGGATAATGTTGACAACTACAGATCAGATAATAAAAGTAAATTTTACAAATCTACATATACAAATTAAAATTTTACTAGAAGATATGCATAAAATCACTACTTCTTGGATAGCCCGTATTAATGCTTTTAAAATGATAGCCTTACCAAAGATCTTGTATTATTTCAAAACCCTCCCCCTAAATATACCAAAAAATATATTTATGACCTACAATTATTAGTTAGTAAATATATATGGGCATATAAGAAACCACGCGTAGCAAAGGCGTTACTATATCTACCTATGGAAGAAGGGGGGATGGGAGTTCCAGATCTAATGGCATATCATAGAGCCTCAATATTAGTGGGTTTAAAAGAATGGTGGCAGATGACTGGAAACCACAGATGGATGCAGATAGAAAAATTCTACTCTAGACGGGGTTCCACACATCTGGCGTTAGAGACAGAGTTAATTCAAACTGGACCCACCTCCCCCTTATTGCCAACAATGCAGGCGGCAATCCGGTTATGGAGACTGTTATTGCCCTCGCTGCTAGGGATACCATGTGAAACATTATCAATATATGCTATTGAGCCCCATATTCCTTATTTAAACCTCCAACAATGGCGAGGGGCAGGTATACAAACTTTAGCAGATATAATGGAAAGCACTGGAGTTATCCCTTTTGATCAATTGGCTAATAAATATATTGGAATATGAAAATATTTTTATCAGTATTTACAAATTAGGAATTTTTTAAATAAAATTGTAATAGCGAGACACTCCGGTATTACGGGAGAGGGAAAGATGGGAAAACTTATAATAACAGTAGGTCCAATTATAAAAGGAATATCGGTGTTTTATAGAGCTTTAGTTAATCCAGTGGAAGAGATTAAACTGCCCTATATGAAAAAATGGGAATTAGAGTTAGGGGAGGTATTAGAATTGAAACTATGGGGAAGTAGCATAAAGGAGGTTAAGAGAGTGTCAGCCTGTATAAATCACGTGGAACAATTAAAGAAAACTCAAATGAGATGGTATCTATGCCCAGAGGGAATTGCAAAATTTAATCCGCAATCCTCCCATTTATGTTGGCGAGGATGTGGACTAGTAGGCAACCAGAGACATATCTGGTACTTGTGCCCGAAGCTTTTATCCTTCTGGGGTGATGTGTTGAAACTGATTATGGAGATTACGGGGGTAATGGTACAAATTACTCCATCAATGGTGATTTTACACATCGGTTTGGAAATATTTCCTAAACAAATTAGAGGGTTGATATCACATATATTGATAGCGGCTCGGATAATGTTGGCTAGAAAATGGAAGGAGACCTCTCCTCCAACCCTAAAAGAGCTGACCGAAAAGCTGACTGTGAACTGTAAATATGAATTAATGTTGTCTCAGTCTCGTACTAGGAGAAAAAAGGTAGCAAAGATTTGGCAAACCTGGACTGTGAGTAAATATTATTTGTCTTAACATAGTTGTTAAGGAGAGGGGAAGGAAAAGAAGAAAGAAGGGAAAAGGGGAATTTAAAAAAAAAAAAAAAAAATTTTTAATTTTCTCTCCTTTTGTGATGTAATTATAATTTGTAATGGAAATAATTTATGTTTTTGTTGTTATGTGTCACTTTGTGAAAATAAAATAAATATTAAAAGTGAAATGGATGTTTTGTGGGTTTAACTGCTCTGCCACTTGACTGACCATCTATGATCTGAAGGGTTATTCTTTGTTTGACAAGGACATCATATATGTTTCATCTTGGACTTTGTTATGTTTTTTTTTCCTGTTCACATTGTTGAAAAATATTGATGATACCACCCAGCCCACTAGTATCTATATTGTATGTACAGTATTTACAGTGGGGCAAAAAAGTATTTAGTCAGTCAGCAATAGTGCAAGTTCCACCACTTAAAAAGATGAGAGGCGTCTGTAATTTACATCATAGGTATACCTCAACTATGGGAGACAAACTGAGAAAAAAAAATCCAGAAAATCACATTGTCTATTTTTTTATCATTTTTTTTTGCATATTATGGTGGAAAATAAGTATTTGGTCAGAAACAAACAATCAAGATTTCTGGCTCTCACAGACCTGTAACTTCTTCTTTAAGAGTCTCCTCTTTCCCCCACTCATTACCTGTAGTAATGGCAACTGTTTAAACTTGTTATCAGTATAAAAAGACACCTGTGCACACCCTCAAACAGTCTGACTCCAAACTCCACTATGGTGAAGACCAAAGAGCTGTCAAAGGACACCAGAAACAAAATTGTAGCCCTGCACCAGGCTGGGAAGACTGAATCTGCAATAGCCAACCAGCTTGGAGCGAAGAAATCAACAGTGGGAGCAATAATTAGAAAATGGAAGACATACAAGACCACTGATAATCTCCTTCGATCTGGGGCTCCACGCAAAATCCCACCCCGTGGGGTCAGAATGATCACAAGAACGGTGAGCAAAAATCCCAGAACCACGCGGGGGGACCTAGTGAATGAACTGCAGAGAGCTGGGACCAATGTAACAAGGCCTACCATAAGTAACACACTACGCCACCATGGACTCAGATCCTGCAGTGCCAGACGTGTCCCACTGCTTAAGCCAGTACATGTCCGGGCCCGTCTGAAGTTTGCTAGAGAGCATTTGGATGATCCAGAGGAGTTTTGGGAGAATGTCCTATGGTCTGATGAAACCAAACTGGAACTGTTTGGTAGAAACACAACTTGTCGTGTTTGGAGGAAAAAGAATACTGAGTTGCATCCATCAAACACCATTCCTACTGTAAAGCATGGTGGTGGAAACATCATGCTTTGGGGCTGTTTCTCTGCAAAGGGGCCAGGACGACTGATCCGGGTACATGAAAGAATGAATGGGGCCATGTATCGTGAGATTTTGAGTGCAAACCTCCTTCCACCAGCAAGGGCATTGAAGATGAAACGTGGCTGGGTTTTTCAACATGACAATGATCCAAAGCACACCGCCAGGGCAACGAAGGAGTGGCTTCGTAAGAAGCATTTCAAGGTCCTGGAGTGGCCTAGCCAGTCTCCAGTTCTAAACCCTATAGAAAACCTTTGGAGGGAGTTGAAAGTCCGTGTTGCCAAGCGAAAAGCCAAAAACATCACTGCTCTAGAGGAGATCTGCATGGAGGAATGGGCCAACATACCAACAACAGTGTGTGGCAACCTTGTGAAGACTTACAGAAAACGTTTGACCTCTGTCATTGCCAACAAAGGATATATTACAAAGTATTGAGATGAAATTTTGTTTCTGACCAAATACTTATTTTCCACCATAATATGCAAATAAAATGTTAAAAAAACAGACTGTGATTTTCTGGATTTTTTTTTCTCAGTTTGTCTCCCATAGTTGAGGTCTACCTATGATGTAAATTACAGACGCCTCTCATCTTTTTAAGTGGTGGAACTTGCACTATTGCTGACTGACTAAATACTTTTTTGCCCCACTGTATATACAGCGGTGTGAAAAAGTGTTTGCCCCTTCCTGATTTCCTAATCTTTTGCAAGTTTGTCACATGTAAATGTTTCAGATCACCAAACAAATTTAAATATTAGACAAAGATAACACAAATAAACACAAAATGCAGTTTTTAAATGATGGTCTTTATAATTGATTCACTCCACTTAAAACATAAATTAACTATGGTTTATCCCATCTTTGGGAAGCAGAGTTCAAATTCCATAGCAACACGGCAGGCCTGATTACTGCCACACCTCAATATCAAGAAATCACTTAAATAGGACCTTAATGACAAAAGCTAGCCATCATGACGCAATCCAAAGAAATTCTGGAACAAATGAGAAACAAAATAATTGAGATCTATCAGTCTGGAACAGGTTATAAAGCCATTTCAAAAGCTTTGGAACTCCAGCGAACCACAGTGAGAGCCATTATCAACAAATGGCGAAAACATGGAACAGTGGTGAATCTTCCCAGTGGTGGCCAGCCAACCAAAATTATCCCAAGAGCACAGCCACGTCTTATACAAGAGGTATCAAAAGACCCCGCAACAACATCTGAAGAACTGCAGGCCTCACTTGACTTGGTTAAGGTCAGTGTTCAGGACTCCACCATAAGAAAGAGACTGGGTAAAAATGTCCTGCATGGCAAAGTTCCAAGACAAAAACCACTGCTGAGCAATAAGAACATATAGGCTTGTCTTAGTTTTGCCAGAAGACATCTTGATTATCCCTAAGACTTTTGGTAGAATATTCTGTGGACTGGTGAGACAAAAGTTGAAAGTTGAACTTTTTGGAAAGTGTATGTCCCATTACATCTGGCATAGAAGTAATACAGCATTTCAGAAAAGGAACATTATACCAATGGTAAAATGTGGTGGTAGTGTGATGGTCTGGGGCTGTTTTGCTGTTTCAGGACCTGGAAGACTTGCTGTACTAAATAGAACCATGAATTCTGCTATCTACCAAAAAATCCTGAAGAAGAATATCTGCAGCCATCTGTTTGTGACCTCAAGCGGAAGCACACTTGGGTTATGCAGCAGGACAATGGTCCAAAACACATCAGCAAGTCCAGATCTGAATGGCTTAAGGAAAAAAATTAAAACTTTAGAGTAGACTTTAATCTGATTGAGATGTTGTGGCATGACCTTAAAAATGCAGATCGTGCTCGGAAACCGTCCAATGTGGCTGCATTACAACAATTCTGCAAAGATAAGTGGGCCAAAATTCCTCCAGAGCGTTGTAAAAGACTCATTGCCAGTTATCGCAAATGCTTGATTGCAGTTGTTGCTGCTAAGTGTGGCCCAACCAGTTATTAGGTTTAGAGGGCAACTACTTTTTCACAAAGGGCCCTGTAGGTTATCTTTGTCTAATATTTATTTTTTTGGTAATCTGAAATATTTAAGTGTGACAAACAGAATAACAAAAGAATAGGAAATCAGGAAGGAGGCAAACACTTTTTCACACCACTGTACGTAAGTTCATTACATATTATCTGACTACCTATTGAGGATGCCTGGCCAGTTAAAGTAATGGTAGGGCTACATAGGGGCACTCGACGAGGAACGAGGGCTCCATACTGTTTTTGATTTTAGGGTGACACCTCTGCTGTCAGGAAGGGAATTGTGAAGTTCAAAAACTAGTCCCTATTTTTCCCTTAATTTCTGCTCACTGTTTTTCTGTGCAAATGTGTGTGCATTTTTCATGTCTTTATGTATTGGGTTTTTAAACTAACTAAATAAAGAGAAAATTTTTCAAGTTTTTTTTTGCTATGGTTTACATGTATAAGGGACCTATAGGTTGACAGCTTTGGCTGTTGATTGTGGGGGCTCATGTTGTAAGTAGGGGGTTATGTGAGGGCTCATACTGTATACAGGGGCGTCTGTCAGCATTCTTATTATTATTATTTATTATTATAGCGCCATTTATTTCATGGCGCTTTATATGTGAAAAGGGGTATACATAATACTTAATTATTCTCAATATAAAGTCAATCAATTAACATACAAAATTACAATTAATATGTTAATATTAATATTGAGCAGAATTAAGTTTAACCTATTGGTTCGGCCCCTTGGGAAAATTATACTCCTACACCTGCTCTATTTTGTATAACACTATGCTATGCATAGTGCTGTACATAGGGGAGAAGTTTCTCTGTAGTTTTCCTTGCATGGATGTGCACCAAAGCACCTGTGTTGTTCACATGACCTGAAGTACTGGTTTATCCTTAAAGGAGACCCAGTACTTTCAAAACATATACCTCCTCACCCTAGAACGATATTTCATAGGAACCGTACGTTACGCAACTATATTGCACCTAGTAATACTGTAATAGGCCCAGTTCACCCAGGCCCCCAGATACCCTTGAACTCTGGCTGCTTCGCATGTGGAAATGCCAAGTGTCTTTGTTGTACCTCTATTGTGAACGGGACACGTGAATTTAAATCTAGCACAACAGGCACCATTTTTAGAATGAATTCACATGTTAACTGCCAATCCACCTATGTGATATAGTTGATTGAATGTGGCTGCGGTCTACAATATGTGGGCCACACCATACAAACCATGCACGTCAGGTTGAATAAACATCGCCAGAGCATTAGAAACGGCTTTCTTTTGCATAGCCTCTCCAAACATTTTATAATGATGCACCAAAAAATGTTTAAATCTCTGAAACTAACAATCATTGACCACATACCTGACACTGTGTCAGGCCGTTTTAGTAGCCTAATAAACAAAGAAAGCTTTTGGATATTTAAGCTCGGCACTTTGGCCCCGAGGGACAGAATGTTATGATAGAAAACGTAACCAGATAAACATTATTTTATTTCTTCTATTTATTTTCATTCGTTATTCTTATTTTTTTACTATTTATTTATTCATTTTTATTATTTTTTATATTGCTTTGTTTATATTGCTTTTTTTGGAGGCGGGGGGGAGGGGGGGATTCCACTGCATTTACCTTGCAGGTTTCCAAATGTGTTCAATACAAGTTCACGGCCATACTGTGTGATGGGCTGTGTTAGGCTACGTTCACATTAGCGTTACACTAATGTGCGTCGCTGTTGCGTCGGCGACGCAGCGGCGACACGCCCCTATGTTTAACATAGGGGACGCGTGCGTTTTTTTGTTAGCGTTTTTCGACACGTGCGTCGTTTCCGACGCTAGCGTCGGACGCAAGAAAATGCAACAAGTTGCATTTTTCGTGCGTCCGATTTTCGTCAAAAAACGACGCACGCGTCGCAAAACGCAGCGTTTTTGCGTGCGTTTTTGGTGCGTCGTGCGTTGCGTCGCCGTTGCGTCGCCGACGCACCGGCGTGCAACGCTAATGTGAACGTAGCCTATGATGTGACTGTTGTTTTAAAAAATTTGCATATGTAATTTTAATAGTGTTGTGATTGGTTGTTTTATATTTATACACTGCCTCCTTATTGTTACCAATAATTGTCTACCTGATGAAGACTGTACTTCCGCTGAAACGCGTTGTGGCTTAAACCCCATTCTGGTGTCTGAGTTTCCTTTCAGCACTCCTTTGACCAAGTTTCACCCTTTTCCTTGTTGACCTATCACATCTATCAAAGGGGATCATGTGACATGTCACATAATACATTGGGTACCTGGGGGGGCACTCCTTTCAAACTGCCCGGGACCCTGGCTACTCTTAATCTGCCCTTGTCCCCATCCATGCACACGATGAAGAAATATAGAGCCACACTATATAGTAGTAGATAACCTGGTATGCCTCGTTTTTGTGGAGCACGGAGTAAATTCTATTTAAAAAGCGGTCTTAGGTGGATAGTGGTTAGCACTGCAGCCTTGCAGTGCTGGGGTCCAGGGTTCTAATCCCACCCAGGACAACATCTGCAAAGAGTTTGTATGTTCTCCCCGTGTTTGCGTGGGTTTCCTCCGGGTACTCCGGTTTCCTCCCACATTCCAAAGACATACTGACAGGGAATCTAGATTGTGAGCCCCATCGGGGACAGTGATGATAATGTGTGCAAACTGTAAAGTGCTGCGGAATATGTTAGCGCTATATAAAAATAAAGATTATTATTATTCTTATAACCACTGATTTCAATATGCCTGATTTTACTTGTTATAAAATAGCTGTTTGTGGTTCGCCACTGTATTTTACAAGCATTTTTTAAGTAGACTATTGTTTTTTTTTACCAAAATAAATACCTTAAATTTTTTACTGTCCGAGTACATACCTAGAAGCTCCTTTGAAGTACCATTAGGCACAGGTTTGGAGCATAGAATCTTTGCTTCAATGTGTGATGTACATGTTTATTCTACTATATAATTGTCTAAGGGTCACTTCCGTCTTTCTGTCTGTCCTTCTTTCTGTCACGGATATTCATTGGTTGCGGCCTCTGTCTGTCATGGAATCTAAGTCGCTGATTGGTCTCGCCAGCTGCCTGTCATGGCTGCCGCGACCAATCAGCGACGGCCACAGTCCGATTAGTCCCTCTCTACTCCCCTGCAGACAATGCCCAGAGCCCGCTCCATACTCCCCACAGTCCCCGCTCGCACAGGGTTAATGCCAGCGGTAACGGACCGCGTTATGCCACGGGTAACTCACTCCGTTACCGTCACTATTAACCCTGTGTGTCCCCAACTTTTTACTATTAATGCTGCCTATGCAGCATCAATAGTAAAAGGATCTAATGTTAAAAATAATTAAAAAAATAAAAAAATCATTATATACTCACCTTCCGTCGCCTTTCCCGCTCCTCCCGACGCTCCGGTAACCGCTCCATGCAAGCGGCAGGTTCCGGTGGCAAGGATGGTATGCGACAACGACCTGCCATGACGTCACGGTCATGTGACCGTGACCTCATCACAGGTCCTGCGCGCCTGCGCAAGAAGGACCTACCATGAGGTCACGGTCATGTGACCGCGACGTCATCACGGGTCCTGCGCTACCAACCCTGGGACCGGAAGCTGCCGAGTGCACCACACACAGGCGACATGACTACAAGGGCTCCCTCGGAAGGTGAGTATATGTTTATTTTTTAACCTGTGACATACATGGCTGGGCAATATACTGCGTGGCTGGGCAATATTCTACGTGGGCTGTGCAATATACTACGTGGGCTGTGCAATATACTACGTGGGCTGTGCAATATACTACGTGGACATGCATATTCTAGAAAACCGGATGCGTTAGAATCGGGCCACCATCTAGTCTAACATAAATGGGTATTCTTTTAGCTGACTCAAAATCTTTCCTAAACAGTGCTAAATAAATGCAATTACAGTTAGCCTTTTCTGCGCGCTGGAGAACCCAAGACATTCAGAATGTTGACTAGAACTGAAGCTAAGGAAAACAAATCTGTAAAAGAAACGTGAGAAATTATTCAGTCAGGACTACACCCGAGTACTACAAGGCCAGCTGTCTGAACCGGTTAAAGGATGATACGTTACCGATATTATTTCTGCAGTTTTTCATTACTCCCTTTCTCTTTTTGACATCAACAATGTGAGTTGAAAGCATTTTGTAATATACCTAGACTCACAAGTATACCTTTTTGGGGTTTTAAGACAGCTCATATATCTAACATGGTTCATGAATGTAAGGCTGCGTTTACAAAAGATATTTATGTACTTTTTCATCCTTCCAGGACAGACATGAATTGGTATCACAAAATAACGGTGCTGGTAATAAAATCTTGCCAAAAATGGAGCATTTTGACTTATGGCCAAAATATGTCTGCTGTGCCATCTAAGTCACATGTGGCAACTATTTGGTTGATAAATATTCCAGTCCTGCATATTCTATTCAGGTCTATAAAATTCCGATAATGCATGCAGAAAGTCTTAGAAACCCCCACATTACTCAAGCAAGGGCCTTTGAACCAAGGAAATAGTTTCCTTTTATGACTTTGAGGACTGCCATATATGATTGCAAGCTACAAATAAACACTTCTACCAGAAATCCCAACATGGCAGTGAATGCTCTGCATCACATTCACAGGATCAATCTGGAGCGCATTATGGTATGAGGCTCAGCCTCTAGCTGCACTGATATTTAGAGTTATCCCCAGTGCTGAAGTATTCACATAACATCGTGTGCACACCTGGAGAAAAAGCCCAAGTCATATACCAATCAAGAAAAATGGCGATCACTTCCTGTTTACCGGCGACCAAGGATATTTATGTAAATCGGTGATAGCTACAAATTAGAGTGTTAGCTACAATTATATAAATAATCTTTAGCCATCCATCCTTATATCATTTAACATACTATTATTCAGTAATGTTTACAATACCACATTTAGCACTAAGTTCACTACTTATAGACAAATCAGTTTTTCATAATTATAATAATTTGCTTTAAACTGATTAATTATTTTGTCCTGATAATATAGGTTCATATGTATTAGTGCTAAGAAAAATGGAAAAATCCAGCATGTGCAGGAAATGAGGTAAGTATATTAAAATATCTTATTAGCAACATCGGTAAAAAATGCAAAAAAAATTTTTTTAAAAACATACAAAGGGAATAAAAGGACATGAGTCTATGTGTTTCAAGCATAGACTAAGAGCGGTTATGCTTGACCCATGTCCTTTTATTCTCTTTGTTTGTTTTGAATTTGAATTTTTCTTTTTTTTAACCCCTTAGTTACAGAGCCAAATTTTTGAAATCTGACCAGTGTCACTTTATGTAGTAACTCTGGAACGCTCCAACAAATCCCAGTGATTTTGAGATTGTTTTTTCGTGACACATTATACTTTATGATAATGGTAAATTTAGGTCGATATGTTTTGTGTTTATTTATAAAAAATATCAGAAATTTGAGAAAAATGTTAACAAAATAGCAATTTTCAAACTTTTAATGATTATCTCTTGAATCCAGATAGTCATACCACAGCAAGACATTAATAAATAACATTTCCCTCATGTCTGCTTTACATCAGCATCATTTGTAAAATGTTATTTTATTTTGTTAGCATTTTAGGAGGTTTAAAAATGTAGCAGTAATTTTTCATTTTTTCAAGGAAATTTACAACATTTATTTCTTAGGGACTTATCCATGTTTGAAGTGCCTTTAGGGGTCCCATATATTGGTAAACCACCAAAAGTGATACCATTTTAAAAACAGCACCCCCTGACATATTGAAAACGGCAGTTGGGTAGTTTATTAACCCTTCAGGTGCTTTTCAGGAATTAATGCAAAGTGGCATGACAGAAGTGAAAATGTGTATTTTTACCACCTAAATGCCTCTAACTTCTAAACAGATTACTACAGCCGACAGACTCTAAAGCCGCTATTTGGTCGTGAATTGCCATGGCAAACATCAGGACCACACAATCATGATCTGAGGGCAACAATTGGGAGAGGAAGCCCCCACACAATGTTAACCAATTATAATGATTTAGTCACTATTGAAAGCAGCATCTAAGGGGTTAAACAGAGTTGGACGGTGCAAACACTGATGGCTGATACAGCAAGTTGTCAGCTATAGTGCACAACCGACAGCTGCTGGTTTGTTACCTGTATGGGGAGGCTATTCGCTTATATCTCAGGTCAGTTAAAAGAAGTATTGGCTGTCATTATATATTATACTTACCTCATTTCCTGCAGATGCTGGATTTTTCCATTTTGCTGCTATATCTACACCCAGAATTCAGTTTGGAGCCTCCGAGCACCATACCTCGATTCAAGACATTTTTCAACAGTTGGTGTGCCGATATACAACTTTTCTATTTTTTGTTGCTATGGGCTTATACTCTACTGACTCTATGTGCCTTCACATATATGTGTTCATGGTGGTGTGATATGTATTTCATATATGTAAGTGCATGTTCATGGAGGAGTGCCAAGATTTATTTATTTTTACTCATCTATATAGCGCCATTAATTCAACATCACTTTACAGACATCATCATCATTGTCCCACAATGAGGCTCACAATCTAAATTCCCTATCAGGGTGTAGGAGGAAATCGGAGCACCTGTGGGGAAACCCACTCACACATGGAGCAAACATACAAACTCCTTGCAAAAGTTGTGGGGTTAGCACTGTTTTGCAGTGTTGGAGCCCTGGGTTTAAATCCCACCAAGGACAACATCTGCAAGGAGTTTGCATGTTCTCCCAGTGTTTGCATGGGTTTCCTCCAGGTACTCTTATTTCCTCCCACACTCCAAAGGCATGCTGATAGAAAATTTAGTTTCTGAGTCCCATTGGGTTCAGTGATGATGATGAGTGTAAAGTGAGGTGGAATGAATAAATTAGTCCTCTATAAATCTGACTTTGCTATCGACTCGACACTGCTCAGATACTTTCATAAAAGCAGCTAACCTAAATTATGAATTGTTCAAGTATATTACTGAAGCAATTGTTCCATGCATACCCTACATGGCTACACTTAATTAAAAGTCACTGGAAGTTCATACAGTGTAGCACTGAAATGTGCATGCTTCTCACAATTACAAGCTTAATAGATGCCTATGCTGAGACACTCCCTGCACCTACAATGTGTTGTAACATGTCACTGTGGCAGCCAGTGTGCTTCTGAAGGGCTGAAGGGACACTAACGTGGGATGTACAGTCATTATTCCTGCTACCACTATAATAAAGGCTCATCTGTTGACAGATGGTATTTATGTAGCCAAGGACATCTGGACTGCTAAGTGTCAAGACATGTCTTTGGCACCCAAGGAACCAGTCTACACTTTAGTACGTCTGCTTGAGCTTTCCTCTTTCAATTTATAGAAACTTTCACTTTACATTGCCACAATCCAGCAATTCTACCAGTCAGTATCGTAACTAAACTAAACACATAAAATAATAAGAAATAGTTTTCCAAGTTTTATATTTAGTTTACAACTTAAAAACAGCAGAATAAATATCAAGATCAGTTGAAATCAAATTCACACAAGTTGTAGCCAACACTGCAATGTAATATGAACATGGAACTCTAAAGGTACCGTCACACAGAACGATATCGTTAATGATATCGTTGCTTTTTGTGATGTAGCAACGATATCGTTAACGAAATCGTTATGCATGACAGCGACCAACGATCAGGCCCCTGCTGGGAGATCGTTGGTCGCTGGGGAAAGTCCAGAACTTTATTTCGTCGCTGGATCTCCCGCAGACATTGCTGAATCGGCGTGTGTGACGCCGATTCAGCGGTCTTCACTGGTAACCAGGGTAAACATCGGGTTACTAAGCGCAGGGCCGCGCTTAGTAACCCAATGTTTACCCTGGTTACCAGTGTAAATGTAAAAAAAAAAAACAGTACATACTCACATTCCTGTGTCTGTCCCCCGGCCTCAGCTTCCCGCACTGACTGTGAGCGCCGGCCGGCCGTAAAGCACAGCAGTGACGTCACCGCTCTGCTTTACGGCCGTCCGGCGCTGACAGTGCAGGGAAGCTGACGGCGCGGGGGACAGACACAGTAATGTGAGTATGTACTGTTTGCGCTTAGTAACCCGATGTTTACCCTGGTTACCAGGGGACTTCGGCATTGTTGGTCGCTGAAGAGCTGTCTGTGTGACAGCTCTCCAGCGACCACACAGCAACGAAACAGCAACGCTGCAGCGATCAGCATCGCTGTCTATATCGCTGCAGCGTCGCTTAATGTGACGGTACCTTAAGAATGAATAGGGCAGACAACATAATGCCAGCACCATGTTGATTTGTATTGTGAAGAGTAAAATTTTGCAAGCACAAAGTTCAATGGAA
This sequence comes from Ranitomeya imitator, assembly GCF_032444005.1. Lineage (NCBI taxonomy): Eukaryota > Metazoa > Chordata > Amphibia > Anura > Dendrobatidae > Ranitomeya > Ranitomeya imitator. The sequence continues at coordinate 401,397,203 of NC_091282.1, forward strand.
CATGCCACTATTTTTTCATCCGGGTCACTACAGTATCTGATAAAACCCTTTGAGTGCATTCCTACAGTTTTTAGCTATGCATTGATTGTGACGGAGGAGGTTGGCTTGGCAGCACACACAAGAGCGTTGATATAGTTTTCATTACAATGGATCTAGATAGATCAGTTTGTTTTCCTATAAGTATGTTAATAATTTGTCACATCTTATTAGCTGGCTCCATCAGTATTAGAAGCATTAATGAGGGGTATTTTCCGATGTCGTAGTGATGTGGTCGGCTTGAAAGATGTAGTGCAAACCTCTAAACAAAAGAGAAGAATGACTCTAAATAAATAAATATGTAAAGACATAAATGAGTAGGGGGATTTCCTGCCAGCTTAGGAGCATCTGGCCAGCTTTGCAGTCTGGAGCAGAAATTGGCCTTGTTCTGAGGACATGGAGGAGGCTACAAAGAGGCTCTTAGCTTTCTGCATATACCGATCATATTTCTCCACAATTATAACCTGTGAAGACTCTCTCTCCTGATACATGCTTTATTAACTTACATTTTCATTTCTTCTCAATGATAGGTAAAAGCAGACACAAGAAAGCACAGCTGCATTTGCCTTCAGTTGTTTTCCTTTAATTGCCATTAATTACTTAGAATATTCTGAATGAATATTAGTCAGAGCACTTAAATATTTGCATCCTTGAATAATTCACCTGAAGGATTCTTATATAACACTTTGCTCTTTCTAGAAATTATCGTTTACCATCTGCTTTCACATCTGTAGCGAACAGTCCAGGGAGCAGAGCAGCAATAAATTACCCGTATCTTTAAGATGCCATAGACCTACTGTTTCCCTGAGGATCTGATACTCTTAGATAGGGTCTGATATGATATGATGAAAGCACTAGACAGTGATTATAGAAATAGCGAAGGCCACCATAGACGTTAGATGAAAGACAACTGAACCTGCTGAGCATCTAATGTGTTTGAGGAACTCCTATCTCCCACCCGACAGATATTATGGGTGGTGAAAAAGAAAGGGTGGTTGGAATTTCAAAGCTGGGCCTGAGACCCACATGTATAGGGGATTCAGAGATTGCAATTTGGCTGACAGCTAGCTCATGTATCGCTAACTTGTGACTGATGCATCGGATCAATTGGAAAACATCTGTAATTATTATTGGGTTGCCATGGGTAACTCATCTTTTGTCTGCATCGGATATGATAAACATACAGTATCCCAATTACCTGCAGTTGCTATATGCAAGTTTAAGTTTTCAGCCTGGGAGAGGCATGTTTGATAAATATTAGATTCAGTTGTTGTGGCTGGTGGGCTTACATAAGTTGTCCAATTTGTGAACTAAGTACCTTTATTTTATAATTCTATTCTGTAAAGCAGTAATGCAGTTTACATGTCATATATTCAATGTTTGTATACATCTTAGAGCTTACAGAGTGCGGCTGAATTCTTTTGCTTGTATATTATGCAGTCATAGCAGCTTGCACCTGTTCACCCTTATCAATAAGAAAAGATCGCTAAATCTGTGGCTAATTACTCTTTTTGTCCGCATAGTATATGATACACAAAACCAAGTCACATGAAGTTATTATTTTCCTTTTTTGTTATGTCAAGCTAGATGTATACTGAAAGACTGCTAGAGTCAAAACGCATCAACACCAGAACACTTTTCTGTTTGTGACTTGATTTTAATGAAAACGTAATAAAGCTGTCAAGGGGCTTGCTGGATCTCCAAAACCTATGCGATGGTAGATGCCTACAACGGTGAGCTCATCTCGTTTTCTGCATACAATTAAAGGGCATGGCAAAGTGACTTTTCTACATAACTGAGATATAGGAAAAGTTAACATGAGTCATGTGTGAACAGATGAAAAAAGAAGATGGGTCACAACCTGCAATTGACTACACCCGATCCATACAGACAGATGTATGTGACTCATTCATTTACTATATACAAACTTTCCACAGGCTATTTGAGATTATAAAAATGTATTATTACGCTGGGTGGAGATGAATTTCCATTCACAGCACAGACATTTGTTTTGTATTGAAAAATGAATGTTACAATCCTTCCTTTGTAACAGAAAAGTGAAGATGTGTAGCTGTAAATAAGGATAAAAGTTTGTGAAATCTTGCTGATACAGTAATTTGACATGTGTGAATGACTTACATACAGTACTAAATCACCACCACTTTAATAATAAATACAATGTGAATTTCACATCTGTCCCATAATGATGCAAGAATGATCCTTTCCTTAATATACTGTATTTCGGTGTCAGTTATTGGTGGATTAAGTGCCTATATTCCCACAGACTGTTCCTAAAACTGGCTATGTGACATACTGTTATAATAATAATAATAATTTTTATTTATATAGCGCCAACATATTCCGCAGCGCTTTACAAATTATAGAGGGGACTTGCACAGACAATAGACATTACAGCATAACAGGAATACAGTTCAAAACAGATACCAGGAGGAATGAGGGCCCTGCTCACAAGCTTACAAACTATGAGGAAAAGGGGAGACACGAGAGGTGGATGGTAACAAATGCTATAGTTATTCGGACCAGCCATAGTGTAAGGCTCGGGTGTTCATGTAAAGCTGCATGAACCAGTTAACTGCCTAAGTATGTAACAGTACAGACACAGAGGGCTATTAACTGCATAAAGTGAATGAGAACAATTTTTTTTTTTTTTTTTTTTTTTAACCCCTTAAGCCCCGAGGGTGGTTTGCACGTTAATGACCGGGCCAATTTTTACAATTCTGACCACTGTCCCTTTATGAGGTTATAACTCTGGAACGCTTCAACGGATCTTGGCGATTCTGACATTGTTTTCTCGTGACATATTGTACTTCATTTTAGTAGTAACATTTATTCGATATAACTTGCGTTTATTTGTGAAAAAAACGGAAATTTGGCGAAAATTTTGAAAATTTCGCAATTTTCCAACTTTAAATTTTTATGCCCTTAAATCACAGAGATATGTCACGCAAAATACTTAATAAGTAACATTTCCCACATGTCTCCTTTACATCAGCACAATTTTGGAACCAAAATTTTTTTTTGTTAGGGAGTTATAAGGGTTCAAAGTTGACCAGCAATTTCTCATTTTTACAACACCATTTTTTTTTAGGGACCACATCTCATTTGATGTCATTTTGAGGGGTCTATATGATAGAAAATACCCAAGTGTGACACCATTCTAAAAACTGCACCCCTCAAGGTGCTCAAAACCACATTCAAGAAGTTTATTAACCCTTCAGGGGTTTCACAGGAATTTTTGGAATGTTTAAATAAAAATGAATATTTAACTTTTTTTCACACAAAATTTATTTCAGCTCCAATTTGTTTTATTTTACCAAGGGTAACAGGATAAAATGGATGCCAAACATTGTTGTACAATCTGTACTGAGTACGCTGATACCCCATATGTGGGGGTAAACCACTGTTTGGGCGCATGGCAGAGCTCGGAAGGGAAGGAGCGCCATTTGACTTTTAAATGCAAAATTGACAGGAATTGAGATGGGACACCATGTTGCGTTTGGAGAGCCACTGATGTGCCTAAACATTGAAACCCCCCACAAGTGACACCATTTTGGAAAGTAGACACCCTAAGGAACTTATCTAGATGTGTGGTGACCACTTTGACCCACCAATTGCTTCACAGAAGTTTATAATGCAGAGCCGTAAAAATAAAAAATCATATTTTTTCACAAAAATGATCTTTTCGCCCCCAATTTTTTATTTTCCCAAGAGTAAGAGAAGAAATTGAACCTCAAAAATTGTTGGCCAATTTGTCCTGAGTACGCTGATACCCCGTATATGGGTGTAAACCATTGTTTGGGCGTATGGCAGAGCTCGGAAGGGAAGGAGCGCCATTTTACTTTTCAATGCAAAATTGACTGGAATTGAGATGGGATGCCATGTTGCGTTTGGAGAGCCCCTGATGTGCCTAAACATTGAAATCCCCACAAGTGACACCATTTTGGAAAGTAGACCCCTTAAGGAACTTATCTAGAGGTGTGGTGAGCACTTTGACCCAACAAGTGCTTCACAGAAGTTTATAATGCAGAGCCGTAAAAATAAAAAATCATATTTTTTCACAAAAATAATCTTTTCGCCACCAATTTTTTATTTTCCCAAGGGTAAGAGAAGAAATTAGACCACAAAAGTTGTTGTGCAATTTGTCCTGAGTGCGACGATACCCCATATGTGGGGGTAAACCACTGTTTGGGCGCATGGCAGAGCTCGGAAGGAAAGGAGCGCCATTTGACTTTTCAATGCAAAATTGACTGGAATTGAGATGGGACGCCATGTTGCGTTTGGAGAGCCCCTGATGTGCCTAAACATTGGAACCCCTCACAAGTGACACCATTTTGAAAAGTAGACCCCTTAAGGAACTTATCTAGATGTGTGGTGAGCACTTTGACCCAACAAGTGCTTCACAGAAGTTTATAATGCAGAGCCGTAAAAATAAAAAATCTTATTTTTTCACAAAAATGATCTTTTCGCCCCCAATTTTTTATTTTCCCAAGGGTAAGAGAAGAAATTAGACCACAAAAGTTGTTGTGCAATTTGTCCTGAGTGCGACGATACCCCATATGTGGGGGTAAACCACTTTTTGGGTGCATAGCAGAGCTCGGAAGGGAAGGAGCGCCATTTGACTTTTCAATGCAAAATTGACTGGAATTAAGATGGGACGCCATGTTGGTTTGGAGAGCCCCTGATGTGCCTAAACATTAAAAACCCCCACAAGTGACACCATTTTGGAAACTAGACCCTCTAAGGAACTTATCTAGATGTGTTTTGAGAGCTTTGAACCCCCAAGTGTTTCACTACAGTTTATAACGCAGAGCCGTTAAAATAAATTTATTTTTTTTTCGCAAAAATTTTTTAGCCCCCAGTTTTGTATTTTCACAAGGGTAACATAATAAATTGGACCCCAAAAGTTGTTGTCCAATTTGTCCTGAGTACGCTGATACCCCATATGTGGGGGGGAACCACTGTTTGGGCGCATGGCAGAGCTCGGAAGGGAAGGAGCGCCATTTGGAATGCAGACTTAGATGGATTGGTCTGCAGGAGTCACGTTGCATTTGCAGAGCCCCTGATGTACCCAAACAGTACAAACCCCCCACAAGTGACCCCATATTAGAAACTAGACCTCCCATGGAACTTATCTAGATGTGTTGTGAGAACTTTGAACCCCTAAGTGTTTCACTACAGTTTATAACGCAGACCCGTGAAAATAAAAATTCTTTTTTTTTTCACAAAAATGATTTTTTAGCCCCCAGCTTTGTATTTTTACAAGGGTAACAGAATAAATTGGACCCCAAAAGTTGTTGTTCAATTTGTCCTGAGTACGCTGATACCCCATATGTGGGGGGGAACCACTGTTTGGGCTCATGGCAGAGCTCGGAAGGGAAGGAGCGCCATTTGGAATGCAGACTTAGATGGATTGGTCTGCAGGCGTCACATTGCATTTGCAGAGCCCCTGATGTACCCAAACAGTAGAAACCACCCACAAGTGACCCCATATTGGAAACTAGACCTCCCATGGAACTTATCTAGATGTGTTGTGAAAACTTTGAACCCCCAAGTGTTTCACTACAGTTTACAACGCAGAGCCGTGAAAATAAAAATCCTTTTTTTTCCCACAAAAATGATTTTTAGCCCCCCAAATTTTTATTTTCCCAAGGATAACAAGAGAACTTGGACCCAAAAAGTTGTTGTCCAATTTGTCTCGAGTACGCTGATACCCCATATGTTGGGGTAAACCCCTGTTTGGGCACACGGGAGAGCTCGGAAGTGAAGGAGCACTGTTTTACTTTTTCAATGCAGAATTGGCTGGAATTGAGATCGGACGCCATGTCGCGTTTGGAGAGCCCCTGATGTGTCTAAACAGTGGAAACCCCCCAATTATAAATGAAACCCTAATCCAAACGCACCACTAACCCTAATCCCAACTGTAACCCTAACCACACACCTAACCCAGACACACCCCTAATTCTAATCCCAACCCTAATCCCAACCGTAAATGTAATCCAAACCCTAACCCTAGCCCCAACCGGAAAATGGAAATAAATACATTTTTTTTAATTTTATTATTTTTCCCTAAGGCTAGGTTCACATTGCGTTAGGGAAATCCGTTTAGCACTAGCGGATTGCGCTAACACAATGTCTTTTTAGGTGTCGTGTTTAGTGGTCGCGTTAACGTCCCCGCTCTGGAAGATCGGGGATCGGACCTCGGGCGCGCCGCGGACGCTGCAAGCAGCGTCTGAGGCGCGCCACAAAAGAATGGCACCTTGCTAGCGCGAGCCGAAAATGGCACGCTCTAGCGATGCGCTACACCTGAAAATCACATTGCTGTCAATGGTTGTGCTAACGGACCCGTTGCACGGCGTTAATTGTGACATTTTCGCCGTGCAACGCTGTCCGTTAGCGTTAACCCATTAACGCAATGTGAACCTAGCCTAACTAAGGGGGTGATGAAGGGGGGTTTGATTTACTTTTATAGCGAGTTTTTTAGCGGATTTTTATGATTGGTAGCCGTCACACACTAAAAGACGCTTTTTATAGCAAAAAAGTTTTTGCGTCTCCACATTTTGAGACCTATAATTTTTCCATATTTTGGTCCACAGAGTCATGTGAGGTCTTGTTTTTTGCGGGACGAGTTGACGTTTTTATCGGTTACATTTTCGGACACGTGACAGTTTTTGGTCGCTTTTTATTCCGATTTTTTTGTGAGGCAGAATGACCAAAAACCAGCTATTCATGAATTTCTTTTGGGGGAGGCGTTTATACCGTTCCGCGTTTGGTAAAATTGATGAAGCAGTTTTATTCTTCGGGTCAGTACGATTACAGCGACACCTCATTTATATCATTTTTTTTATGTTTTGGCGCTTTTATACGATAAAAGCTATTTTATAGAAAAAATAATTATTTTGGCATCGCTTTATTCAGAGGACTATAACTTTTTTATTTTTTTGGTTATGATGCTATATGGCGGCTCGTTTTTTGCGGGACAAGATGACGTTTTCAGAGGTAACATGGTTATTTATATCCGTCTTTTTGATCGCGTGTTATTCCACTCTTTGTTCAGCGTTATGATAATAAAGGGTTGTTTTTTGGCTCGTTTTTTTTTTTTTTTTCTTACTGTGTTCACTGAAGGGGTTAACTAGTGGGCCAGTTTTATAGGTCGGGTCGTTACGGACGCGGCGATACTAAATATGTGTACTTTTATTGTTTTTTTGTTTTTTTTTTATGTAAAGAAATGTATTTATGGGAATAATATTTTTTTTTTTCTGCTTTATTTAGGAATTTTTTTTTTATTTTTTTTTTTACAAGTGTGGAAATTTTTTTTTTTACTTTTTCACTTTGTCCCAGGGGGGGACATCACAGATCACCGATCTGACAGTGTGCACAGCACTCTATCAGATCGGTGATCTGACATACAGCCGGGCAGGATTAGAGCTGCAGCTGCAGCCTGATCCTGACCCGGAAGTGCTCCCTGCAGGACCCGGATGCAGCCCGGCGGCCATTTTGGATCCGGGGACTGCAGGGAGAAGACGCTCGGTACACGGTGAGCACATCACCGTGTACCGATCGTCTCAGGGAAGCCCGCAGGGAGCCCCCTCCCTGCGCGATGCTTCCCTGCACCGCCGGCACACCGCGATCATCTTTGATCGCGGTGTGCCGGGGGTTAATGTGCCGGGAGCGGTCCGTGACCGCTCCTGGCACATAGTGCCGGATGTCAGCTGCGATAGGCAGCTGACACCCGGCCGCGATCGGCCGCGCTCCCCCCGTGAGCGCGGCCGATCGCATATGACGTACTATCCCGTCCATGGGAATTAAGTCCCAGGTCACCTGGACGGGATAGTACGTCATATGGGATTAAGGGGTTAAATAGGGATCCTTACATTAATGCATTGAGGCGGTAGGCCAGTCTGAACAAATGAGTTTTTAGGGCACGCTTAAAATTGTGGGGATTGGGGATTAATCGCATTAACCTAGGTAGTGCATAAATACTGTTATGTATTTACTCACATTACCTCACCATTTTCTCACAGAAAAAGCCCCAAATGGTTAACACCTAAAGGAATTTCTTGGCCTTCAGTATTGATCTTCAACAGGATCCTAAAGTAAATGAGAAGATAAACTATTGGCCAAAATTGCAACTGATGCCTTGGTTTCGTGATGCTGCTTATTCTCCTTCGTGATTGTATTCTACAGTACATATTGTAGCTAACAGGTGCTGGAGCCAGCCTTACATTGGATAGTGTCCTGTGCAGTACTTGATGTTGGCATTGCCCACTCTATACAGAGGTTGTCTGGTCTTCTGATGAGAGTCTGCAGTCACTCAATGTGTGAACACATTACAGTGTGAACACCGCATGATGTCAGGATTCTTCAGTGTTGCTGGTGAGAGTGGGCAGTCACGGCATTTGCATACATGTGGTCAAATGACCATCTGACCTTGCGCAATACAATTGAGTTGATTGAGGTCCAGCACATCTAGCCAGAATGTGACTCTTAAGTATGCAAATTGCTTTCCTCAGCAACAAAGGAAGACCCTGACAGTGTGAGCTGCACATGCCTTAAGGAATCAGAAGTCCGCAGTCACTTTGAGTGACTGCAGACCTTTAAACATACCATACAGTGCCTGTACCAAAGAGATCAGATGCCTATATGACATTTATCTTAATAAAACCACACATTGTGTCCCATCAAGCCTATCCAAGTCAGTCCTCGTTCAAATCCATTTGGAATAAACATTACAGGCCAAAAATTTGGAAATACCCACTCATGCATGATCCTCCCTGTTGTCACCAGAACAAGCATACTGCAAAGCCAGACCATGGGCAGATAAACCACAGAGGAACACTTTCTGAAAGATGATGCTTCCACAACGGAACTTTGACAAGTCATACCAGTTCATCTTAAGCTATTCTAGGTGACTGGTGGGGTAGCTTGGGGGAGTGTCATGGAGGTGTGACGCTGTCATCAGAGTAGCGTGTGTGTAATTTGGGGAGTCTGAGGTTGGGCACACATTCTGGTTTGTTTTGCAAGTGTTTCTTTGCTCGTTGTTTTCGTGTATGTTACTTCATGGTTTTTCAGCCTTTCTGGGTCTACAGCATGCCTATTCCAGTAGGGACGAGCAGTATTGCATTAGGAGGTGGGCTCTTGACTAGTACCGTATATTCTAAATGGATTTGAACTTGGCTTTACCTCGAAAGACTTGATGGGACAGATATAACATAGAGAATGGCATACATGAGCTTGGAAAAACCAGTTGCGGTGAAACCAGTTGGGAAGATGCCACATTTGAAGTGTGTTAATTAATTAAAGGGGAAAACAGTTTTATAAGAATCTACAGTGTTCGATTTGCTGTTTGCATTTCAGCATAATCTGCAACAGCATGAAAAAAAAAAACTTTGTGAATACCATTCAGGTGCAGGAGAAAGAGGAGGAAGTCACTGCTGAAGAAACAAAAGGCAGAGCCTTTTAGCCTTAGCAGCTTTTGTAGCCCTACTAATGGAGCTGCGCTAAACTGTGTAAAGAAGCATGTTGAAAAACACAAGTTCATTATGGATCAAGAAAGAGAGGAATGATGCACAGGACCAGGGCTGTAACAATAACGGTCACAGCGGGTCCAGCCGTGACCGGGCCTGTGTTGGAAGGGGGCCCACCGACGCTAATGCCTTCTTCAGCTGCGTCCATGGATGCACATCTAGCTGAAGTGTATTGTAACACAGGGAGCCTCTGACCAATCAGAGGCCAGCAGCTGACGCCGGCATGCCAGGTATTGGTGCCGCATGGCAGTGACGTCATGCATCGACACAGCAAGCATACCGATGTGATCCAGCTACAGAAAAGGACATCACACTTCGAGGGAGTGGCAGAAGGTGAGTAGAATGTGTTTTTGTTATTTTTTATGCAGAGGCAGAAGAGGGAACATATATATCAGGAAGGGGCCTAGGATGGGGGATATACACCAGGATGGGGGACCTATACACCAGGAACAGTCTTGGACGGGGACCATTTATACCAGGATGGGGAACATATATACCAGGAAGGGGCTCAGGATTGGAGACATATATACCAGGATGGGGGACATATCACCAGCAAGCGGCCCAGGAGGGAGAACATATATACCAGGATGGGGGACATAAGTACCCGGTTAAGCCCAGGATTGGGGACATATATACCAGGATGGGGAACATACATACTATACCAGGATGAGCCCAGGAAGGGGAACGTGTATACCAGAAAGGGTTCCAGGATGGAGTATATGCATACCAGGAAGGGGCCTAGGACTGGGGACATACATACCAGGATGGGAGACAAATATACCAGAAAAGGGCCCAGCGTGGGGGACAAATACAAAAGGATGGGGGACATAAATACCCGGTTAAGCACAGGATTGGGGACATATATACCAGGATGGGGAACATACATACTATACCAGGATGAGCCCAGGAAGGGGAACATGCATACCAGAAAGGGGCCCAGGATGGGGTATATTCATACCAGGTAGGAATACCCACTTAGGTACTTAGGACTGGGGACATATATACCAGGATGGGAAACAAATAAATATACCAGAAAAGGGCCCAGCAAGGGGGACAAATATACAAGGATGGGGGACATATATACCAGGAAGTGCCCTAGAATTGTAGATATATACCAGGATGGACGACACTTATACCTGGAAAGGGAATACCACTGGTGGTATAGCAGAATGAGAGCACATGTACCGGGAAAGGGCCTACCATTGGGGTCATATATAGCAGGATGGGGGCACATATACTAGGAAGAGGCTCAGGATGGAGGACATATATACCTGGAAGGGGCCAGGATGGGGGACATTACTACATAAGAAAGTGGGGGCGAACACATTTGTCTTTACAGCAGAAATATACTGGGTTTTTCTTTAGGGAATTTTGTAAGGTGGATCTATAGGCTTATAGAAGATGAAGTATGTCAATTGCTGCTTTTATTGGCACCTTTAACTGAGTAGTTATAATTTAATTCCATAGAACCCATAGAATGTAAGTCCGCAAGGACAGGGTCCTCTCCCCTCTGTACCAGTCTGTCAATGTAAACCTGCTTACTGTAATCGATATCTATAACCCTGTATGTAACTCCTTTCTCATGTACAGCACCATGGAATTAATGGTGCTATATAAATAAATAATAATAATAATTCATTTTTTATAAATGAAGTCTTCTGACCCCCACACACAAATGTGCTGTAGGGTTAAAAGATAATTGTCCCATACATTTGGGGGACATAATAGAGTGAACATTCTCGAAATATGATCAGCCAATGAGCGTGCCCCTAGAGGCCAGCTGGGTTTTATCTACTGCTGCATTAAAGCTGCTATTGGCACCAGATGTTGCTAAAACTTTGTACAACATTCAGACTCCAGAGACGAAAGACGAGAGAAAAAACTTCAGAATCAAACAGGAAGGCTAATGTCCAGGATTAGTTATTATAGTTAAACAAAAAAAAGAAAGAATGTGGAGTATATACAGTATAATATATATATATATATATATACACACACACACACATACATATATATCGCATATACGTTCCGTTCCATTCTGTGTCAAAGAAACTGCTTTATATATAGCTTTATAGCTGTGTATTCCAAAAAGTGTGGTGGGCCCTATCTTAAGTTGTCGTGCACTGTGAACCCCTACGGGTCGGGTGATCCTGAGGATGTTTGAGACGTAGAAGGAAAGGCAGGATTACATTACACACAGTCATTATCTTTGGTATTACTGTCATCACCTATAAACATGGGTTGAAAAATTATGAAGATAGCATGAGTCTGTTTTTGTAAAGCTCCGGTAATTATCATGGTAAATTTACATTCACAGTTCATTAGATAAAAATGACAGAGCTTTCCGACTTTACATCTCTTAAGCTGTTACAGTTTTCCCACCCCACCTCTCTGTACAAAGTCATTACCTTTCATACTGATCTTGGGGACTGTAGAAAGTTCCTAACAATTAAAGTACACCTTCTTTTCCTTTGAACTCGTATTGCCTGCAGTAAACTTTCAGAAAAATTCCCTTAAACTGAGTCAATCTTTCAGTAAAATTCATATCGTAGCAATGGTGGATTAGACTGTCTTCAAGGTCTGACTTCCAGCTGCTGTACAATTACGGTATTTCATGCTGCTATCATCTATAAAAACTTACATCCAGGACTTTCATGACAGTGGATTTATGAAGCAAACGACTAAACATGACACGCTTATCTGTGATTTCATACACTACTTTTTCATGTACAAGGGATTGGATATTTTAGCTGGAAGCCAATTCATTTTCTGGTCGCCTATTAAATATTACACACGCTTGATGACCCAGCACGATTATTAATAATAGAAAACTAAGCTCAGAATGTAACTGGCATGGTGCTAAACACATAGATATGGCATCAGAATGATAACTACTACTAAATATTCTAAAAGGGAGAGCCTAAAGCATCACTAAAATACATACTTTTTTAGCTGCGAGTATATGTACAATGGCAGGTTTGTAAGGAAGCGCTTTTTATCCAGTATACAGCATGGCAGGCTACACATGCTTTGGAATTCATTGTGTTGTTGCAGAATTTCAGTGAGGTTCCAAAATGTTACTTTTGAACCTGTACAACCTTTTTTCTATTGATCTCAAAATATGGGTATTAAAGGGAACCTGTCACCCCCAAAATCGCGGATGAGGTAAGCCCACCGGCATCAGGGGCTTATCTACAGCATTCTATAATGTTGTAGATAAGCCCCCGATGTATCCTAAATGATGAGAAAAAGACATTAGATTATACTCACCCAGGGGCGTTCCCGCTGTTGGTCTGGGTCCGGCGCCTCCCATCGTCATCAGATGATGTCCTCTTCTGGTCTTCACGCTGCGGCTCCTGCGCAGGCGTACTTTGTCTGCCCTGTTGAGGGCAGAGCAAAGTACTGCAGTGCGCAGGTGCCGGGCCTCTCTGATCTTTCCCAACTTCACAGCAACTTTTACACTGGTGAGCTGATATTAGTTCATTTTTTCCTTTTTTACTATCCAAACAAAGCTCAATAATAAAAATTGGATTAACCCCTTATAAGTTGAATTCATTGAACTTCGTTCAACCATCTCTGAACCTTTAATATTTTACCATGCAATGGCCACTTTTGACGTGGTCAGTACAATATAAAGATAATTATTTCCTACAAATCATGTATTTAGTGGATGATCAGCTTCAGACTTTAGGAGATTGTTAGTCCACTCTAGGAACCAAACTGATTTTTTTGTGTCAAGGCAACCAAAACTGAACCTGACAGTTGATACATGCTGCCCGATCCACGAGCAGCATGTATTAGACTCTGGCTGTGTCAGGTATGCTTAACTCTGAAATGCTATGACATAAAGGCAGAGACAAGGGCAATCCAGAGAAGTGGGTGGGAAGAAGACGCCAGAGACCCACCTGTCTAACTAGTCTACAGAGCAGTCTCGGTCCACATCAGTTTTAGGCTGGGTGCACACAATCTGGAAGTAGCAGCGCTTTGTATGCCATGTATGTTCGCTGCGTCCAAACACTGCAGTCTATTAAACGCAAGTGAATGTGTATGTGCTCACTGAACCATGTGAATTTACCACATCCAATACATTCTATTGGTGAAATTGACAGCTGTGGTCTGGAAGGACGCACCGCATGTCTGTCTCCTTGGGTGTGCCGTGGGCGTCTGTGGACGCATAGTGGGCATGGGATTTCTTGAAATCCCATCCACTTTACTGTAAGATGTGGAGCGTGTGGAGTATACAGCGTCCAACCCGCAGCGTTTACTGATCGCCTTTACATACCCTGTATGTATATTTTTCTCTGACACATAGCAGCGTGTCAAAGTCAAACTGCCTGGCTGACTTCATACAGCCAGTGCCAGATACATGCTGCCCACACAGCCTGAGGATCGACATCATGTATTAGGTGTCAGGTTCTATTTAATACAAAGTAAAATAAAAATATAGTTTGCAGGTGCTACATATCTTCTAAGATTTATCCAACCCTACTTTACATATATATTTTATAGAGTGTGACACATATACTTTGTTAAAATGGTAAACGCATTATGATAAAAGAACATATGGTAAAAATAAGACAGAGATATTTAGGTGTTTGTACCTTTTAATTTCATTAATCTTGTGAAGAAAACATTAGTTTTGTGCCTAAGTAAATGCTACACCATATTAGATCTTAATATTTTTGAAGTAGCATGAAGGGCAACTTTGTTACAGTGTAAGATTTCTTTAATCAGCCTTGACGTGTGAGCGCTCTTACGCTGGCTTACTCCCAGCTCTTACAGCCGTACTTCATACCACTGATCTCCAAAACCTCATGTTCCTCTGGGTGCTATACATCATTTCAATACCTCTCTCCAGACTCATGGTGGTTTTCCAGACTGATCAAGACAAAGTGAGATTTCATAAAGAAACTTCAATGACAGTCTGTCCAAATTTGCATAAAAGAAATTCAATGAATTGCTGGCAAGGGTGACTAACGCATTGAGATATTTACCCAACCACACCAACATGCTACTAATTCAACTTTGGGATTAATGTCAGATATTGGGGTGTTAACTGTTTAGAGATTTCTAATTTTTCCCAATGTAACAAAATAAAAGTAAAAGCATGAAAAAACGTAACAAACCTAACTAAAGTGCCAATAAAAGGCAAACTAAAAAAATCTGAAGATGTGTTTCACATGACAACCAAGCGGCACTAAACAACTGCTCATCAGTAGGAATGAGCAGACCCGTGGAAGTTTGGGTTCTGGTACCAGATCGAACTTTAGTCCAAAGAACTGTACCCAAACTTGAATTCGAACCCCACTGAAATCAATGGATGACCCGAACTTTGGAGCTGGAAAATCTCTCTCTCCTCCCCGGACTCCTAAATTGCAAAACAGACTTCCAGGAGAAGTCTGGGTACGGAGTTCAGCAGCGGACAACCAGTTCGAACCCTGAACTTTACAGTTTTGGTTTGCTAACCTATACTGATCAGCTATTTGCGGATTGGCGGATATTTAATAGCTTATTTACACAGGCAGCCCACACTAAAGGTACCGTCACACTCAGCAACTTTGCAACGAGAACGACAACAATCCGTGATGTTGCAGCGTCCTGGATAGCGATCTCGTTGTGTTTGACACGCAGCAGCGATCTGGATCCCACTGTGCCAGCGCTGGTCGGAGCTAGAAGTCCAGAACTTTATTTCGTCGTCAGGTCGGCGTGTATCGTCATGTTTGACATCAAAAGCAACGATGCCAGCAACGTTTTACATGGAGCTAACAACCAGCGAGAACGATAAGTGAGTCGCCATTACGTCACTGGATCACTCCTGCATCTTTCTGGAGTTGCTGTGTTTGACGTCTCTACAGCAACCTAAACAGCGACGCTCCAGCGATCGGCTCGTTGTCTATATCGCTGCAGTGTCGCTGAGTGTGACGGTACCTTTAGGATGACCACTAAAAGATTAGTAATAGATAGCTGGTAATGGTGATGGCTGCCATTGTTCTCGTCTGCACAGGACATGTTTACATAGGAGAATGTGCTGTCGAGAACAATGATCTTTTGTGGAGACCAAAAGATCACTCCACCCAACGAACCAGCATTTGGCTAGTTCATCAGATGATCAGCAGCCTTTTTAGACTGCGTGATTATTCTGAATAAAGCATTACAAAGAACACTCATTCATGATAATCATAGTGTAAATAGACCTTCACTTTTGGGAGCAATTCTATTCAAAGTTTCCAGGTTGAGCCATCAAAAAAAAGGATCCCTAGAGCTAAGAGGTTTTAAGCAGGAAGAACAATTCTCTTTGAGATCAGTGACAGTTTATGACTCTCACCTCCTATAAGTAGTTTTCCGTGTAAAGGTACCTTCACACTGAACAACTTTCCAACGAGAACGACAACGATCCGTGACGTTGCAGCGTCCTGGATAGTGATCTCGTTGTGTTTGACACGCAGCAGCGATCAGGATCCTGCTGTGACATCGCTGGTCGTCGCTGAAAGTCCAGAACTTTATTTGGTCGGCAGGTCGGCATGATTCGTCATGTTTGACAGCAAAAGCAACGATGCCAGCAATGTTTTTTCATGGAGCAATGACCAGCGAGAACGATAAGTACGTCACTGGATCGCTCCTGCATTGTTCTGCTGTTGCCGTGTTTGACGTCTCCTAGCGCCTTAAACAGCGACGCTGCAGCGATCTATATCGCTGTCTATATCGCTGCAGCGTCGCTAAATGTGACGGTACCTTTAGAAGAATGTGATTGTTTCTATAATGTTTCCACTGCCATATTACAAAAACAAAGTGACATAAATTGAAAAGACAGTAGAAATCAGTAATTTAACCACTTTACACTTCTAATCAAGAGTTGGAAAGACAAAAGTAAATGCAATCAAATCATTGATGACGAATCAGCCAGGAACGTAAATACAAGGCACAGATGAACCAGCACAGCAACCAAAAAGAATGACATCTATGTGTTCAAAGAGGACCTGACACGTCATACTTTATTCACTAGATCACCTTGTCAATGGGACATATGTATTAGCAATTTGGCATTATTTAATCATTGCTGACTGTTAGACTAGCCATATAAATTAGGTGGCCATCGACAAAACGATGCTTCAGCTGATTGTTTTCAGGTGACTCTCCCATATAAAGGAGCGCTCGGTTGGCCAAGCGCTCCTGTATTCCCTGCCATCTGACACTTTGGCTAGTAGCTTATCTCAAGGAGAACAATGTAATAAGCAGTCTGAAATCGGACATGTCCAATTAACATCTCTCCCAATCACCAGTTTGCCGGCACCCAAATAAGCATAAAGGTACCGTCACACTAGACGATATCGCTAGCGATCCGTGACGTTGCAGCGTCCTGGCTAGCGATATCGTCCAGTGTGACAGGCAGCAGCGATCAGGCCCCTGCTGTGCTGTCGCTGGTCGGGGAAGAAAGTCCAGAACTTTATTTGGTCGCTAGACTCCCCGCAGACATTGCTGAATCGGCGTGTGTGACACCGATTCAGCGATGTCTTCGCTGGTAACCAGGGTAAACATCGGGTAACTAAGCGTAGGGCCACGCTTAGTAACCCGATGTTTACCCTGGTTACCATCCTAAAAGTAAAAAAAACAAACACTACATACTTACCTACAGCTGTCTGTCCTCCAGCGCTGTGCTCTGCTCTCCTCCTGTACTGGCTGTGAGCGTCGGTCAGCCGGAAAGCAGAGCGGTGACGTCACCGCTCTGCTTTCCGGCCGCTGTGCTCACACAGACAGTACAGGAGGAGTGCAGAGCACAGCGCTGGAGGACAGACAGCGGTAGGTAAGTATGTAGTGTTTGTTTTTTTTACTTTTAGGATGGTAACCAGGGTAAACATCGGGTTACTAAGCGCGGCCCTGCGCTTAGTAACCCGATGTTTACCCTGGTTACCGGCATCGTTGGTCGCTGGAGAGCTGTCTGTGTGACAGCTCTCCAGCGACCAAACAGCGACGCTGCAGCGATCCGGATCGTTGTCGGTATCGCTGCAGCGTCGCTAAGTGTGACGGTACCTTTAGACCGTTGGCCGAACCTGTCGATTTTGGTTGATTCATCCGACATTAGACTAATGTGCAAGGGGAACCTTATACTCTGGACATACCTTAATGACAATGGGAATGGAAAAAAAAAGTATGAATGTTTATTAACATATTGCTGCCTTTCACTTCAGAATCAATGGAATGAGCATGCTAAGGACCCCATAGACAAGTTTGGTCAACAGTCTATCATGTATGGTGACCTACTGATTCAGATGTTGTTATGGGGCAGAATGAGCCAGCACATACATTTTCCCAAAGCCAACCCTTTACCAGAAGAAAAGCAGCAGGTTTGTTATAGAAAGCAGAGAAGTGCCTGGCTGAGCCAAGAATAGAGGACTCTGGAGACATAGCTGTCGGCCAGCAAATATTTAATATCTGTCACTCCCAAAAATGGTTGTATGGGGACATTGAAGTGGTCAATATGTTATGTGTATGACCTGCTTTACAAAAGCTACAGTCAACAACTCTAGTACACAATGAAACATACATTACCAGGTAGTCTTTGTAGACTGTTACGTACATCACATAAAGGTCAAGGTAAACTACAATTTAGTGTGCCTATGTACAATTTTGGTGTTACTAGCTGATTATAGTAGTGTCCGATCATGATGGTGTTGGGAAAGAAGGATCGGGCAGGCTGAATTTCAGCACTAGATCCATTTGTTGTCCCGTGAGATAAGCTGTTGCCAGAGCTGTCTGTTAGAAGGTGACTCCACTCTCCCCAGACAGAACACATGTACACTCCATCAAGCTAAAGAAGCTTGTGTATAGGGGGCTCGTTGGGCTGACATCTATTAAACAAGTTGGGTCACCAGATGACAGAATGTTAAGCGCAGAATGGTTATTTTAATACACTTGGAATATATTTTGGCATGTATATATCAGTGGTCTCATTTTAAGTACAGGAAACAAATAAATGCAGATATTATTGATATGAGGGTTACAAAACTAAAGTAAAAGAATAGAAACTATGGGATATGGGAAGGAAACAACTGTAAAAGTTGTCTGAGAAAAGAGGAAATCGTTGAAAAAGCCCTGGAGGTGAGAGAGAATGTATGACAGGGTAATGGGAATATAAATGGTGAAGACTGTACAATGGAGAGGTGAGGCAGAGATGACCAAGGGGTATAAGATGAGGTGGAAGTATGCAAGTGGAAGTGACTTAAAGCTTCACCCGCATACTTTGACAATTCTGGATTCCACCCAAATTGTACGTATCAGCAAACACTTTCCAAGTAAATGAATATTGTACTGCTGCATATGCATTGATACTATGCTACTGCTACATAGATTACATAGAGAACTGAAGGGTATGTGTAACAAAGCATGGAACGGTGGGTATTGACATTTCCTTCAGAAAATCATTTCCACTTCCCTTATATAAGGTCGATAAGTTCTGACAGTAAAGTACTGTATATACCATTTACTATACACCAGCATATATAGTAGCTGTATTTTTCATCATCTATTTCATTTTTTAACACGCAATAAAATAATTTAAAAAATGACAGTATTAATAAATACTAGTAGGAATCATTTCATGTCTCCTACTCTAACGGCCAATGACTCCGACGCACCCTTACTTCAGCAGCATTGGCACTTGAGGAAAACCATGTAAGACCACTAACATTAGACAGGCTTTCTAAACAGCCTACATAAAGCTGCCAGTCTCTGCTTTACATATGCCGTTCTCGACAGCCTGCTAGAGTTTGACTTCTGCACAATCCAATTGCCTCTTTAATGTGAAATCTCTTGTATATAATGTTAACATAAGCAGTGTCATTTATCATGGGTATGGGGCTGGCGCCACACTGAGTATGGTCCAGCTGATTATTATGCCAGTAACTGTCTATCAAAGCATGAACATGAAGTATGATGAACTGTGTACCTGATGGCAGGACAACTCATGCATATTCACGGATGCCCTGCAGTTCACTTATTTCATTTTTAGAACAAAGCGTCCCAGACAGAAAGAATGATAAGCATTAAAGCTGGCAGAAGTTAAGCAACATTTTAAACCAGAGTGTCAGAAATATGAAATCAAATGTTTGATACATACTTGACTAAGTAACATAATATGGAAACTTGCACTTAAAATATAACCAGACATTAATCTTCTGTGGAATGTAGAGTATTATTCAGGCCGGGATCACACATGCGAGAAATACGGCCGAGTCTCGCATGTTAATACCTGGCACTGCTGCCGTCACTCAGGAGCGGAACGTGCGGCTGCATGTATTGCTATGAGGCAGCACACTCCGCTCCTGAGTGACAGCAGCAATGCCGTGTATTAACATGCGAGACTCGGCCGTATTTCTCGCATGTGTGATCCCGGCCTAAAAGGGATGTCCAATCAAAACTGATAAGTCTGCAGTGAGTATGTGTGACTGCAGACCTATGAATCCCCCCAGCACACACCCTTTCTAAGCAGGGATGAGTTATACATACCCCCAGCCAGTGGGCGCAGCCTCACTCCATAAACTTCATCCGAGCAGAGGCCGCGCCCCAAACAATGACGCGGTCGGCCAGAGGGCGTGTCCAACTAGAGGGTGTGGCCTCATTTCACAACTAGAGTGCGGCCTCCTTCCATACAAGTATATAAAAAAGATGCCATGCCCACTGACCGAGAGTATATCTAGTGCATACATACCCTCATAGGAATGATCATTTCCCAATAATTGTTGGGTATAAACAGGCTGCAAATTGTTTAATGAACAAGCAACACGTCCTGTGTAAACATTACACGCTACCGAGAACAATGACAGCTATGTACACAAAATGATCTAATACTGATTGTTCTGGGTTCATGGGAGATGCGGTCAGCCTGTTTAAACAGGCTATTAAATGACTGCCAATTGGCAAATATATAATCAATATCATCCGAACTGCTAAAGTATCACAAAGAAAAGATTGGAATGTCATAAGTAGAGTTGAGCGAATATGTTGGGATTTGGTTCCAAATACGATCAGCATCGAATATTGTTTTGCAATATTCGTCGAACACAACAAAACATCATTAGAGTCAATGGGAGAAATTACCGAATTTGTTCGGAACCGATTATCAAACATACATTCGGCATGAATAGGGTTCGAATATGGCCTAAATATGGCAAATTCAGATTCGGCGACCAAATCCGAACAAATTTGCTCAACTCTAGTCATGAGCCACTGTATGGCCTAGCTCAGTGAGGGGGAACTACTCCTAAAATTATATATGAATCCTACAAAGAACATGGGAGTCAAAAGTCCACCAGCTAAAATAGACAGCAAAGTTTATTGAAATACAGGTGCATCTCACAAAATTAGAATATCATCAAATCGTTAATTTATTTCAGCTCTTCAATACAAAAAGTGAAACTCATATATTATATAGACTCATTACAAACAGACAGAGTGATGTATTTCCAGTGTTTATTTCTGTTAATGTTGATGATTATGGTTACAGCCAATGAAATCTCAAGTCATTATCTCAGTAAATTAGAATACTTGCATTAATGTGGCGTGGCATGGAGGCGATCAGCCTGTGGCACTGCTGAGGTGTTATGGAAGCCCAGGTTGCTTTGATAGCAGCCTTCAGCTCGTCTGCATTGTGGGGTCTGGTGTCTCATCTTCCTCTTTACAATACCCATAGATTGTCTATGGGGTTAAGGTCAGGCGAGTTTGCTGGCCAATCAAGCACAGTGATACTGTTGTTTTTTTAAACCAGGTATTGGTACTTTTGGCAGTGTGGATAGGTGCCAAGTCCTGCTAGAGAATTAAATTTCCATCTCCACAAAGCTTGTCGGCAGAGGGAAGCATGAAGTGCTCTAAAATTTCCTGGTAGATGGCTTGTGCGGTCTTTGGTCTTGATAAAACACAGTGGACCTACACCAGCAGATGACATGGCTCCCCAAACCATCGATCTAGCGGTCATTTAATGCTACAAGACGGTCAGTGTGAACCCACCTCAAACTCAATAAAATCCAAGTCCAAATTAATCATAAGTCCAATTTCCCTTTGACAACAACCCTTCAAATTCTTTTGAAATTTACTTACTAATAGTTAGGTTGGGTTCACTTTTGCGGAGGGCAGAGCTGCGGAGAACTGTGTACTTCCTCCGTTAAGCCCTGCCCACTGTGCATCTCTTCTAATCAGCTCCGCCTACATCGGCATGCATCCTGCGTACCCTCTTTAACATTGGGTATGCAGGCCATGCAGATGTATGCGGATGCATCCACATGCGTCATTTTGACGCTGCGCCGAACTGCATTGAGCAACATGTTGCATTTTGTTGTGGTCAGTGCAGCATCAAAACGATGCATGTGGACGCATCCGCATATATCCGCATGGCCTGAGTACCCAATGTTAAAGATAGGGTGCGCAGGACACATGCCGACGTAGGTGGAGCTGAATGGAAGAGGTGTGGCAGTGGGCGGGGCTTAACGGAGGAAGTACGCAGCTCTGCCCTCCGCAAATGTGAGCTTAGCCTTACTGCATTTGATTCTATCAGCACACCATGCTATTGGACACAGGTAAAATAAGAAATTAAAATAATTCACACCCAAATTAGAATAACCAAATGTCAGCCAATGGGAAATTGTGTGTTCTTGCTGCACCAGGGTTCACAATGTATACCTACAAAACAATATACTTTGAAAAAGGAATTATTTCTTTGCTAAGATAAAGATCCATAATAACTCCCTCTATTTAGAAAAATGTAAAATGCTGACTAATGTCAACATGGTATCTCTCAGCAGGCAGTCAGAAAGATGAACAATTGTGATAACCAATGGAAATTCCTAGATGTCAAAGACTGACGTTCCAAAAGATTATTTTCTTGCAGAGACCACATGAAAAATAAACAAATTCAACCTCTGAACGTGAAATATTATACTACCGTATATAGCGTTAAGGGGTTTTCCAGTTTGAAAAAAGTTGAGTCCAAATTCTTTTATATATGAAGCATAACAAACTGAGCAGATATTCACCGTCCCCAGGTACAGCACCGATACTCCACCCTGCTCCAGTTTCTCCATTTTGGCTCAAGTGGTGATGTCATGCCTATTTCACCGCTACAGCCAATTAATGAGCTTAGTGGTTCATGCCATCTCTATCAGCAGAGCTGCTGAGTTTAGTGATTGGCTGCAGCTCTGCTGTTAGCTATTAACATGACATAATCACTGCAGCAAAAACACCGCAGAGAGCTAGTGTTGGACCTGGGGAGAGTGAGTACAGATACTTGTTGGTTTGTTATTTTACATATATAAAAGAACTTAGGGGGTCCATTTTTCTTAAAATGGAAACCTTAGAGTGGTGAAAAAAAAAACTTTAAAATGTTGTTTTAAGAATGCATAGTTTTCAAACCACAAACGGAGGAATAATCACCTTCCAGCATGACCAAGCTGTATCTGCTTCTCTATGGATGTCAAGTCCACTGCTGACTGTGATTGGCTGCACTGGCCAGGTGAGTAGAAGAGCGTGCCATTGGATATTTCTCAAGTGATGCACTCTTCGATCACCTGACTGCTCCTGCCAATTACAAGCTTTAGTGGGTCTTGTTGACTTCCAACGAAAAGAATACTTGCTTCCAGAGCCGGTGTGAATGCAGAGTTAGGCTACTTTCACATAGCGTCATGTGACGGATGTCGCAATGCGTCATTTTGGAGAAAAAACGCATCCTGCAAAGTTGCCCGCAGGATGCGTTTTTTCTCCATAGACTTGCATTAGCGGCGCATTGCGACGTATCGCCACACGTCGCATCCGTCGTGCGACGGATGCGTCTTGTTTTGGTGGACCGTCGGCACAAAAAATCTTCCATGTAACTTTTTTTGTGCGTCGAGCCCGCCATTTCCAACCGTGCATGCGCGGCCAGAACTCCGCCCCCTCCTCTCCGTTCCTTACAATGGGGCAGCAGATGTGATGTAAAACTGCATCCGCTGCCCCCGTTGTTCATTTTTTTCGCAGTTTGCGTCGGTACGTCGGGCCGACGCATGGCGACGGCCCCGTAACGACGCTAGTGTGAAAGTAGCCTTACCCGCGATTTATCGGCTGGGGTGCTGGAAAGTGAATATTCCTCCTTTTATTGTTCCATCCATGCCTAAAAGAAAAAATATTTCACAACCCCTTTATTCAATAAAAAAAATTGGCTTACTATTAAAGGTCTTTGTAGAGACACTTGTGGACTTCATGCTAATTACGTGCACAAAATAAGCTATAGGAGTTTTGGGGGCTGAGAGGAAAAGACTACAATCACTTGATGTACATAATGTCATGATTCCTTCATGTGAGAGGGCAGTCACGTGATGACATGTATGTGATTTGCACTCTTGCAGTCACATGATAACTAGATTATCTTATGCTTCTCTTAATACAACTAGAAATGGAGAAGAGTCTAGTCAGCACAACCTCAATTATGCAAACTGCAGACATGCGGTCACATTATTATTATTTTTTATTTGCTTATATAGTGCTCTTAAGCCCACAGCACTTTATAGACTTTTTATCACTGTCCTCATTGGGGCTCATAATTTACATTCTCTATTAGTATGTCTTTGGCGTGTGGGAGGAAACAGGAGAACAAACTCCTTCCAGACGTTGTTGTCCTTGGTGTGACTTAAGCCCACGACCCTAGTGCAGCAAAAGCTAGTGTTATCCATTGAGCAACCATGCTGCCCATGACCACCCAACCATACAGAAAATACAGAGGAATCATGACAGTGTGCACAGCACACAGTGTCACAATTCTGAAGTCTATTGAGAAGTAAAAGTGATGGACAATTCTGTGTGACCACGCTGCTGCATGTCCATCCTGAGGATGCGAATAGCGGTGACATCGGGAAGTGGGCGGCAACAGATGAGCGGTGGGGAAGGTCATGGTGCACACATGGACCACTGTTTTCAGCCCTTCAGCTGCCTCGGTTGGTTGGCCAGATTGGAACAGTGACTGGACATTTTTCTTCTTAGACAGGAAAACCTCTTAAAATGGGTTGTCCTCAACGTTGACTTTATAAAAAATAATATCCCAGGTAGTCTAAAAGTCAAATAACATATAATTACCTATTAATCCCATGCTGCTATTTTGGTACTTTTGCCCATGTCTACCATTTCCTCTTCCGGAAAAGACATATGACTGCTACAGCCAGCAGTTGGCCGCAGTGGTTACATGTCCGTAAAACTGGAAAAATTAAATAAAAAACCATAAAGTTTATAGTAGTAGGATTTAAATCAATGATTAGAGGGGATAATAAGATATACAAAATTACACTGAGATGCTGGCAACAAGAAGACTAACTCTACATAAGGGAAGCAGGTGTTTTAGGGCGAGTAGAACTCATAGGCAGTGAACTATCAGTAACTCCACTAGCTTATGATATACATGTAAATGACTTTTTAAACTGCAGTATAAAGCCAGAAAGTTTGTTAATTACAATTTGGCAAGCCACCATTTATGCATTGTAAAAATAGGAATCGCCTGAGTCAATATTTAAACATGATAATATTTAATCTCGAGGCACGTAAATCTGTTGAGCTGTCATATGTGTAATTTATGGCGTCTGGTTTATTTAAAGTTCTGCGATTTTGGCATTTTGTCTGAATTTCTAAGATAAATAAATGGTGCATACAATTAATAAAAGCGTGTTTTATCCAATGTCTTACAAAGTACAGCACAACTAGGAAGGAATGTCTGAACACCGCCTATACATGAATAAGCTTAGTCACAGGAAACCCAATATATTAAAGCAGAAAAAAATTGCCTAAGTCTGAAAAGTGCATTGATTATAACTCTGCTTCGTTATGAAGCTGTAATCTACGAAGTTCTTATTAATACTTACATTATGAGTGACCAAAAATTCTAAATGCCTGTATTCCCCCTTTAGTTCCAGCTGACATAGAATGTGCAGTGCTGTACATTAATACAAGGTCCAATTTTTCTTATTCATTATTTAACCTCGACATGGCACCAACACATACAGCAGCAACATTCACATTTACAGGAAGCACTGCTGACTGGGCTATCGCTCATACAGAGATACTGCAAGAAGTTTTCTCCTCACTGGCCACAAAAACAATACTGAAAGAAAGGTCAATGAGATCCTTGCCCACAATTTTGCAAACCATAATTTCTCAATGGATTGAGAACGTTTGCAAACAATCCATAGGATTATTTTTTTAACAATGGCAATTGCTCATCACATAAAATTTTGAATGAGGTTCACTCTAGATTTCTGATAGTGAAAGGAAAAGTTCCTGAGAGGTGTAGGAAACTAAAAAAAAAAAAAAAAAAAAGATTTGAAGCATTATCTAACATTCCTGACAAAAAATGAACCTACTGTTTTGACGGGTGTTTTTTGTATTAATTTATAGTGTACATATTAATTCATTACATATATTAACCTAAAATACAATTATGTTTTAACAATAGCCATTTTGACTTGTATAATTCCAGTTTGTGTTTCTAGAGACCACAGTTACCTTATTGTAAACCAGACCACTTACAATGTGGTTTCACATTTACACTAAAAACATTATTGTCGTATTATAAAACTCTACAGCCCATATTGATAATTATAGCTGATCTCGTCATCCTGCCATATTAGAAACGAATGGCTCACTATGTGGTGTAACTAATAGTCCGGGCATCGAGTATCGCAATTACAGAGGAAGGATTGCCTCATTACATATTATGGTAAATTATACCATGAAATTAACCTTGGATAGAAAGGGATTGGTTACATTCTATACTGCGCTATGTCCATAGCCAGCTGTATATTAGACACTTTATACAAAAATCACCACTCTTGTGTCTATGCACATTGCCGAGCTCATTTACATTGGAACTCAACACAATGTTAGATTCCAAACATCTCCACCAAGTACAGTGCCTTGCAAAGGTATTCGGCCCCCTGGAACTTTTCAAAATTTTCCCACATATCATGCTTCAAAACAAAGATACCAAATGTAAATTTTTGGTGAAAAATCAACAACAAGTGGAACACAATTGTAAAGTTGAACGAAATTTATTGGTAACTAAAAAGTGGGGCGTGCAATATTATTCGGCCCTTTAACTTAATACTTTGCTGAGCCACCTTTTGCTGCGATTACAGCTGCAATTCGCTTGGGGTATGTTTCTATCAGTTTTGTACATCGAGAGACTGAAATTCTTGCCCATTCTTCCTTGGCAAACAGCTCGAGCTCAGTGAGGTTTGATGGAGATTGTTTGTGAACAGCAGTTTTTAGATCTTTCCACAGATTCTCGATTGGATTGAGGTCTGGACTTTGACTTGGCCATTCTAACACCTGGATACGTTTATTTGTGAACCATTCCATTGTAGATTTTGCTTTACGTTTGGGATCATTGTCTTGTTGGAAGACAAATCTCCATCCCAGTCTCAGGTCTTTTGCAGACTCCAACAGGTTTTCTTCAAAAATGGTCCTGCATTTGGCTCCATCCATCTTCCCATCAATTTTAACCATCTTCCCTGTCCCTGCTGAAGAAAAGCAGGCTCAAACCATGATGCCGCCACCACGCTTGACAGTGGGGATGGTGTGTTTAGGGTGATGAGCTGTGTTGCCTTTACGCCAAACATATCGTTTGGCATTGTTGCCAAAAAGTTCGATTTTGGTTTCATCTGACCAGAGCACCTTCTTCAACATGTTTGGTGTGTCTCCCAGGTGACTTGTTGCAAACTTTAAATGACACTTTTTATGGATATCTTTGAGAAATGGCTTTCTTCTTGCCACTCCTCCATAAAGGCCAGATTTGTGCAGTGTACGACTGATTGTTGTTATATGGACAGACTGTCCCACCTCAGCTGTGGATCTCTGCAGTTCATCCAGAGTGATCATGGGCCTCTTGGCTGCATCTCTAATCAGTCTTCTCCTTGTTTGAGATGAAAGTTTACAGGGACGGCCGGGTCTTGGTAGATTTGCAGTGGTATGATACTCCTTCCATTTCAATTTGATCGCTTGCACAGTGTTCCTTGAGATGTTTAAAGTTTTGGAAATAATTTTGTATCCAAATCCGTCTTTAAACATCTCTACAACAGTATCACGGACCTGCCTGTTGTGTTCCTTGGTCTTCATGATGCTCTCTGTGCTTCAAACAGAACCCTGAGACTATCACAGAGCAGGTGCATTTATACAGAGACTAGATTACACACAGGTGGATTATATTTAGCATCATTAGGCATTTAGGACAACATTGGATCATTCAGAGATCCACAATGAACTTCTGTTGTGAGTTTGCTGCACTGAAAGTAAAGGGGCCGAATATTGCACGTCCCACTTTTCAGTTTTTGAATTTCCACAAAAATTAAAAATAACCAATAAATTTCAATTTCAAAATTATGTTCCACTTGTTGTTGATTCTTCACCAAAAATTAACATTGGGTATCTTTATGTTTGAAGCATGATATGTGGGAAAAGGTTGAAAAGTTCCAGGGGGCCGAATACTTTCGCAAGGCACTGTATTCAACGTAAAGCTGCACAAGAAGTTTCTAGTGTGTATGTACTGAGATTTACATTACATGTAATGCTGACATGAGAATAAATATGTATACAATTCTTAGCGGCTACATTTATTCTTTTCTGCATGTGCACAATATACAAGAGGTTCAAGGAATTGGTTAATTTTTGGATATGGTCAGTTGACTCTAGGGGAAAATGAAAAGGCACAACTGCTCTGAAAAGTGGGTTGATGCAGGGAGGAACCCTTCAACAACTGCTGATGAGCTGACAATGTGAAATTCCAGCTGCCCCACACGGCACCTAGGTTCTTAGAAGTAAAAAATGAAAACTTGCGCACGTTTTCTGCAGCCACATCAATAAGTAAAGTTCATGACTCCAGTTTGTTTTTTACTGTAATTCCATATAAATGGCCAGTGAATGTGCAAATCTATTTTCTGTACTTTTCTTTCTCATATTCATTTTCATCTATCAGATAGATAAGTATTCATTCAGAAATGGTAGGTCGACAACGTCACTAAAGACGCAGTCCACAACTCTACCAGTAAAACGGCCACCTAAACCTCAACTTGAAAGCACTTACAAGGAGATGATGTCCTGTCCATCAGACACTTGACCCTGCTGCCAATCAGTGGACAGATGACTGTATGGACAAGAATTCATCACTTCCTAGCCCAGAGTGGTAGCACTGGAGTGGAGGGCATTTGTGTTGCTAACACTTCTTTCTTTATTTTACAATCATTCTTTCTTTTTGGTCATTTTTGAAGAAGAGGTAGAAAGCCCATTTCTTTTTTTGACCACTGAGTATGTGACATCAGGTACATGTTAGAAACTGAAGAAGCTATGGACCCTATGGTAATGTGCTAGTAAAAACTGGAGACTGATAGTGACAGAAATTGCAGTATGGGTGGTATCTCTGTATACTGTCTCAGCGCTGATACTTGATGTACGCCAATTTCTGCCACTCTGTTGGTAGATGAATAGTTTATTACAAGATGTGGGCAGTAACCTTGACATACCCAAGCAATGTGCCTTCATCATCTACACTACCTAATATGGTAGCTTTTGTAGATCTCCTCCTAATACCCTTATATTTAAACCTATATTTATATACCACAAGTGGTTTTGAGGAAAATGTGAAATGATGATGGGTCATCTGTCAGGATGCCAAAATCCATTCTCCAGGGGAACACACAGCAGGCACTTGGCAGGAAGACGATAAAACAAATAGTATAAAGTATGTAGCACGTACAGAATTTGTCCAGGGCTATTCAATGACTTTGTGGTACACGTCCAACTTAATTTTTAACAGAGTGACTGCATTGTATTTGCGCCACATATTAATAATGCTCCATAGAATAATTTACACTTGGCCAAAGAAAATAATGTGAAATGTATGCATGTAACATGTTATCTATGTCTCTAAAAATGTATATTACATGGGATATATATTAACCACAATTCTACCTACGTCCTCACCTAATGGAACCATTTACTGCCACTTACCAATCTACTATATAATTGTCTAAGGGTCACTTCTGTCTTTCTGCCTTTCTGTCACGGATATTCATTGGTCACGGCCTCTGTCTGTCATGGAAATCCAAGTTGCTGATCCAAGTTGCGGCAAAACAGCCACGACCAATCAGCGACGGGCACAGTCCGGAAGAAAATGGCCGCTCCTTACTCCCCGCAGTCAGTGCCCGGCGCCCGCATACTCCCCTCTAGTCATCGCTCACACAGGGTTAATGCCAGCGGTAACGGACAGCGTTATGCCACAGGTAACGCACTCCGTAACCGCTATTAACCCTGTGTGTCCCCAACTTTTTACTATTGATGCTGCCTATGCGGCATCAATAGTAAAAAAATGTAATGTTAAAAATAATAAAAAAAACAAAAAACCTGCCGTAGTCTGCCGAGCCGCTCGCGCCGGCCGCCATCTTCCGTTGCCGGTGATCCATTGTGAAATTACAGAGAAGACTTAGTCATCTGGATAATTTCGCAATGCATTCTGGGAACGGAAGATGGCGGCAGCCGCGCACGTATCGCCGGAGCTTTGGTGGGTCCCGGGGGTGAGTATATAACTATTTTTTATGTAAATTATTATTTTAACAGGGATATGGTGCCCACACTGCTGTATACTATGTGGGCTGTGTTAGATACCGCGTGGCTGCTTTAAACTACATAGGCAGTGTTATATACTGCGTGGGTTGTGCTATATATTATGTGGCCACTGTTATATACTGCGTGGGCAGTGTTATATACTACGTGGCTGCTATATACTGCGTGGGCAGTGTTATATACTACATGGCTGCTATATACTGCGTGGGCTGTTATATACTACGTGGCTGCTGTATACTGCGTAGGCAGTGTTATATACTACGTGGCTGCTATATACTGCGTGGGCTGTGCTATATATTACGTGGCCAGTGTTATATACTGCGTGGCCTGTGTTATTATACTACGTCGCCTGTGTTATATACTGCGTGGCTGCTATATACTGCGTGGGCTGTGTTATATAGTACGTGGCTGTTATATACTGCGTGGCCACTGATATATTGCATGGCCTGTATTAACGCATCGGGTATTCTACAATATGTATGTATATAGCAGCCACATAGTATATAGCACAGGCCACGTATTTGTCTGCTATATACTACATGGCTCCTATATACTACGTGGCCTGTGCTATATACTATGTGGCTGCTATATACATACATAAATACATATTCTAGAATACCCGATGCGTTAGAACCGAGCCACCATCTAGTGCTTACATATTGAACTGCGCTTGTTCCAAAATGTTCTATTCTTAGGGACTGTTTTTCCATTACTTGAACTATACAAATAAGTATAGATGTTTTATTAATACCTACAGTAATGAATTGTGCCTTGGAAAAAGATTACTAAAAGGTATACCAAAGGTAGAATTACAGCAAGAGATATTATTGTCAATTTCCGCATCCTACAAGATGCAGAAGGATCGTATACATGTCATTTACAGCTACTTACCCGCTACAATCCTAGACACTATATTTTATTTTCTACTAATGCAGGTAACAGATTAATGCTGGGATTTCTCTAATTTGTATTCCAGTCACATAGCTAAATGACGACTGCCAGATTTATCAGTCATTTTTGGCCCAAGTTGAACCTCCATGAAAATCCTTTTGCAGAGGAAGACTCATCAAATCTTAACCAAGTGCAAAATGTACTTCGCTTTTCCACAGCTTTATGTTACACCAAAAAAAATATAATGTCCTCTAACAGGCAAACTGGGTGGTCCAATATCCCTGCTATACATCCTACTGCAGGGAAGTTTTAATATTCAGTCGATCTGCTGACATAATATGTGTGTGGAAAGAATACCAAAGGGGAATTTCCTACTGAGTGTAAGATGAAATTGTGATATTTTATGAAATGTCCATCCTAGTTAAAGGGAATCTGTCACCCCCAAAATCGTATATGAGCTGTGGCCACCGTGATCAGGGGCTTATCTACAGCATTCTGTAATGTTGTAGTTAAGCCTCCGATGTAACCTGAAAGATGAGAAATAAAGGTTATATTATACTCACCCAGGGGCGGTCCCGCAGCGGTCCGGGTCCGATTGACGTCGCGGTCCGGTCCAGTGCCTATCTTCATACGATGACGTCCTCTTGTCTTCCTGCCGTGGCTCTGGCACAGGTGTACTTTGTCTGCCCTGTTGAGGGCAGAGCAAAGTACTGCAGTGCACAGGCGCCGGGCCTCTCTGACCTTTCCCGGCGCCTATGTGCGTATGATGAGTATTTGCTTGCAGAAATTTCTGCAAGGTTTCTGCATCTCTTGGCAGGAAAATGGCAGGCCATGGTAGAGAAGCAGGAGTGTGATTGATTGAGTGTGTCGACAGGGGTCTTTTACACAGGTAACAAGTTCAAACAGGTGCAATTAATACAGGTAATGAGTGTAGAGTAGGAAGGCTTCTTAACTTACAGGTCTGTGAGAGCCAGAATTCTTGCTGGTTGGTAGGTGATCAATTTCACGCAATAAAACACAATTTAATTTTGTAAAAATCATACAATGTGATTTCTGTTTTATAGTTTTAGATTCTGTCTCTCACAGTTGAGGTGCACCTATGATAAAAATAAAGACCTCTCCATTCTTTGTAGGTGGGAAAACTTGCAAAATCGGCATTGTATCAAATACAGGTCCTTCTCAAAAAATTAGCATATAGTGTTAAATTTCATTATTTACCATAATGTAATGATTACAATTAAACTTTCATATATTATAGATTCATTATCCACCAACTGAAATTTGTCAGGTCTTTTATTGTTTTAATACTGATGATTTTGGCATACAACTCCTGATAACCCAAAAAACCTGTCTCAATAAATTAGCATATTTCACCCATCCAATCAAATAAAAGTGTTTTTTAATAACAAACAAAAAAACCATCAAATAATAATGTTCAGTTATGCACTCAATACTTGGTCGGGAATCCTTTGGCAGAAATGACTGCTTCAATGCGGCGTGGCATGGAGGCAATCAGCCTGTGACACTGCTGAGATGTTATGGAGGCCCAGGATGCTTCAATAGCGGCCTTAAGCTCATCCAGAGTGTTGGGTCTTGCGTCTCTCAACTTTCTCTTCACAATATCCCACAGATTCTCTATGGGGTTCAGGTCAGGAGAGTTGGCAGGCCAATTGAGCACAGTAATACCATGGTCAGTAAACCATTTACCAGTGGTTTTGGCACTGTGAGCAGGTGCCAGGTCGTGCTGAAAAATTAAATCTTCATCTCCATAAAGCATTTCAGCCGATGGAAGCATGAAGTGCTCCAAAATCTCCTGATAGCTAGCTGCATTGACCCTGCCCTTGATGAAACACAGTGGACCAACACCAGCAGCTGACATGGCACCCCACACCATCACTGACTGTGGGTACTTGACACTGGACTTCAGGCATTTTGGCATTTCCTTCTCCCCAGTCTTCCTCCAGACTCTGGCACCTTGATTTCCGAATGACATGCAAAATTTGCTTTCATCAGAAAAAAGTACTTGGGACCACTTAGCAACAGTCCAGTGCTGATTCTCTGTAGCCCAGGTCAGGCGCCTCTGCCGCTGTTTATGGTTCAAAAGTGGCTTTACCTGGGGAATGCGGCACCTGTAGCCCATTTCCTGCACACGCCTGTGCACGGTGGCTCTGGATGTTTCCACACCAGACTCAGTCCACTGCTTCCTCAGGTTCCCCAAGGTCTGGAATCGGTCCTTCTCCACAATCTTCCTCAGGGTCCGGTCTCCTCTTCTCGTTGTACAGCGTTTTCTGCCACATTGTTTCCTTCCAACAGACTTACCATTGAGGTGCCTTGATACAGCACTCTGGGAACAGCCTATTTGTTGAGAAATTTCTTTCTGGGTCTTACCCTCTTGCTTGAGGGTGTCAATGATGGCCTTCTTGACATCTGTCAGGTCGCTAGTCTTACCCATGATGGGGGTTTTGAGTAATGAACCAGGCAGGGAGTTTATAAAAGCCTCAGGTATCTTTTGCATGTGTTTAGAGTTAATTAGTTGATTCAGAAGATTAGGGTAATAGGTCGTTTAGAGAACCTTTTCTTGATATGCTAATTTATTGAGACAGGTTTTTTGGGTTATCAGGAGTTGTATGCCAAAATCATCAGTATTAAAACAATAAAAGACCTGACAAATTTCAGTTGGTGGATAATGAATATATGAAAGTTTAATTGTAATCATTACATTATGGTAAATAATGAAATTTAACACTATATGCTAATTTTTTGAGAAGGACCTGTACTTAATTTCCCCACTATACCTATGGATAAAATTTAGTAAGAATACAAACTTTTTATTAGACATGATGGGATCCATTACATTGCGTATAGGTATAGATGTAATTAGTGTAGTAGTCTTCAAACACTCCCTGCATGTGTTTTCTCCGTTTAATATAGAAATTCCTTGGTCAATACATTAGTATTAAACATCCCCACGTAATAACAAGGGTTATCCTCAGATCCAGTTTTTCAGTGCCAAAGACTGCGGTGCACATGTGTGATATACAGTTAGGGCCAGAAATATTTGGACAGTGACACAATTTTCGCGAGTTGGGCTCTGCATGCCACCACATTGGATTTGAAATGAAACCTCTACAACAGAATTCAAGTGCAGATTGTAACGTTTAATTTGAAGGGTTGAACAAAAATATCTGATAGAAAATGTAGGAATTGTACACATTTCTTTACAAACACTCCACATTTTAGGAGGTCAAAAGTAATTGGACAAATAAACATAACCCAAACAAAATATTTTTATTTTCAATATTTTGTTGCAAATCCTTTGGAGGCAATCACTGCCTTAAGTCTGGAACCCATGGACATCACCAAACGCTGGGTTTCCTCCTTCTTAATGCTTTGCCAGGCCTTTACAGCCGCAGCCTTCAGGTCTTGCTTGTTTGTGGGTCTTTCCGTCTTAAATCTGGATTTGAGCAAGTGAAATGCATGCTCAATTGGGTTTAGATCTGGAGATTGACTTGGCCATTGCAGAATGTTCCACTTTTTGGCACTCATGAACTCCTGGGTAGCTTTGGATGTATGCTTGTGGTCATTGTCCATCTGTACTATGAAGCGCTGTCCAATCAACTTTGCAGCATTTGGCTGAATCTGGGCTGAAAGTATATCCCGGTACACTTCAGAATTCATCCGGCTACTCTTGTCTGCTCTTATGTCATCAATAAACACAAGTGACCCAGTGCCATTGAAAGCCATGCATGCCCATGCCATCACGTTGCCTCCACCATGTTTTACAGAGGATGTGGTGTGCCTTGGATCATGTGCCGTTCCCTTTCTTCTCCAAACTTTTTTCTTCCCATCATTCTGGTACAGGTTGATCTTTGTCTCATCTGTCCATAGAATACTTTTCCAGAACTGAGCTGGCTTCTTGAGGTGTTTTTCTGCAAATTTAACTCTGGCCTGTCTATTTTTGGTATTGATGAATGGTTTGCATCTAGATGTGAACCCTTTGTATTTACTGTCATGGAGTCTTCTCTTTACTGTTGACTTAGAGACAGATACACCTACTTCACTGAGAGTGTTCTGGACTTCAGTTGATGTTGTGAACGGGTTCTTCTTCACCAAATTAAGTATGCGGTGATCATCCACCACTGTTGTCATCCGTGGACGCCCAGGCCTTTTTGAGTTCCCAAGCTCACCAGTCAATTCCTTTTTTCTCAGAATGTACCCAACTGTTGATTTTGCTACTCCAAGCATGTCTGCTATCTCTCTGATGGATTTTTTCTTTTTTTTCAGCCTCAGGATGTTCTGCTTCACCTCAATTGAGAGTTCCTTTGACCGCATGTTGTCTGCTCACAGCAACAGCTTCCAAATGCAAAACCACACACCTGGAATCCACCCCTGACCTTTTAACTACTTCACTGATTACAGGTTAACGAGGGAGACGCCTTCAGAGTTAATTGCAGCCCTTAGAGTCCATTGTCCAATTACTTTTGGTTCCTTGAAAAAGAGGACGCTATGCATTACAGAGCTATGATTCCTAAACCCTTTCTCCGATTTGGATGTGGAAACTATCATATTGCAGCTGGGAGTGTGCACTTTCAGCCCATATTGTATATATAATTGTATTTCTGAACATGTTTTTGTAAACAGCTAAAATAACAAAACTTGTGTCACTGTCCAAATATTTCTCGCCCTAACTGTACATTCCTCCGAGATTCCCTGAAATGCTTAACATAGTAACTGCTGGAGTTTTATGCTTGGGGTTCACCTCGGTCCTATTACACAACTGTCCTCAGACAGTTCTTTGGTCTTCTTTCTTTTCTCCATGCTCAATGTGGTACACACAAGAACACAAGACAGAGGTTGAGTCAACTTTAATCCATGTCAACTGGCTGCAAGTGTGATTTAGTTATTGCCAACACCTGTTAGGTGCCACAGGTAAGTTACAGGTGCTGTTAATTACACAAATTAGAGAAGCATCACATGATATTTCGAACAGTGCCAATACTTTTGTCCACCCCCTTTTTATGTTTGGTGTGGAATTATATCCAATTTGGCTTTAGGACAATTCTTTTTGTGTTTTTTTATTTAAGACAAATTAAATGAATAATCTTTATTTTTTTAATCTTTATTTTTATATAGCGCTAACATATTCCGCAGCGCTTTACAATTTGCACACATTATCATCGCTGTCCCCAATGGGGCTCACAATCTAAATTCCCTGTCAGTATGTCTTTGGAATGTGGGAGGAAACCGGAGTGCCCGGAGGAAACCCACGCAAACACGGAGAGAACATACAAACTCTTTGCAGATGTTGTCCTGGGTGGGATTCGAACCCAGGACCCCAGCGCTGCAAGGCTGCAGTGCTATCCACTGAGCCACCGTGCTGCCCCAAATGAAGATAATATTAACAAATAATTTGTGTTTGCAATCATTTACAGGAAGAAACAGTATTATCTGACAGAATTGCAGGGGTGTCAATACCTTTGGCCATGACTGTATTATGTTGGTTTGATTATTTTTTAGGACAACATTAATGACTGGAGTTTTACTTATATTGTTAATGCAACTCTCCTGGTCTCTTTCACGTTACCTTTGTCTATGTAAAACATAATAAAAATGTTCCTTATAATAAATATTAGCCTCCTTACTGTTCCTACAATGGCAGATTTCAGGACAATGCAGATTTGAGCTTGATAGGTTTCTCAAGTCCAATTATATATTAATGGGAGATTCTCTTCATTAAAAGAAACATGTATGAACCTGTAAAAGTATAGTCCGGATTCTCAAAATACCCAAAAGAAAAATAGAGTTCTAAGGACTATATATCAAAAATGGAAGCAGAACACCAGAATATACAAATATAACAAATTTTATTAAGTATCATAATGATAATCATCACATCACATAAATAATAACTCTGAGAAAAACCAAAAAACAGACAAAGAAACAGAAGAAAAATGTAATGCCAAGCAGCAAAAACGCAAGGAAAAATCCGCACCACTGTAGATATCCTAGTATAAATAGCCCCAATCAGGGATACCATATGTAAACACAGCCATAGTTAATTAAGTCGGAAAAAGACTTAATAGAGAGGGTTCAAAACATGATGTAAAAAAGCTAAAAAAGTATTGGCTATAATATACACCAAAATACCTCACTGGT
Source organism: Ranitomeya imitator (assembly GCF_032444005.1). Lineage (NCBI taxonomy): Eukaryota > Metazoa > Chordata > Amphibia > Anura > Dendrobatidae > Ranitomeya > Ranitomeya imitator. The sequence goes on from NC_091282.1 coordinate 401,434,447, forward strand.
TTAAACCGCTAACATGACAGGTATAGAGCACGGCAGCAGGACTTACCCACCCTATAGAGATCAGCCATGGCTACAGGTATAGGAACAGATACTTTTGCTTACCTTCCTCTATACCTATTTATACTAGGATATCTACAGTGGTGCGGATTTTTCCTTGCGTTTTTGCTGCTTGGCATTACATTTTTCTTCTGTTTCTTTGTCTGTTTTTTGGTTTTTCTCAGAGTTATTATTTATGTGATGTGATGATTATCATTATGATACTTAATAAAATTTGTTATATTTGTATATTCTGCTGTTCTGCTTCCATTTTTGATATATAGTCCTTAGAACTCTATTTTTCTTTTGGGTATTTTGAGAATCCGGACTATACTTTTATAGGTTCATATATATATCCTGCTGTTTTGGGAGCATATATTTCCCTTGTAGGGGGGAATAAGTTTATAGGTTGTATTAAAAGAAACATGTATGAGCAAAATAATTCTTACATAGATTGGAGATGATTAGATAGACAGACACGGTCATTTATGCTATTACTGCATACTTTCCTTCAGTCAATGTATATTAACTACTTTTCAGAAGCTAGCCATGAATGGCTGATTGAAGTGTCTGCAGTATCGGTTTGCACTACACTTTTCAAGTTTATTGCACAGTTTAAAGGCGATTCCATTTTACAAGATAGCTGATCGCTTCTGAACCTTTTCTCTGAAACCTAAGACACGTTCTTTGTTTTCTCTTTTAACCAGTGACTGACCTCACATAAACCAGCAGACTACCTACCTCTTAAGCTCAAACAAAGGACAAAGATGGGACAGGTAATCTACACTATTTTTAATGTCTTTTTTCACCCAGCAGGGCTTTACACAGTTAATTGTTGGTTTTAGAAAATGTTTGGAATAAGATTACTGATTAATTATCTCCTAAATATGTGATGCAAGAGGATGAGATATTACACTGTAATGTAAGAGGAAAAAAGCCACAGAGACACACAAACACGGGAACAGCTGAAACATTTTAATGTGTTTCTCTATCCATATGTATAGATTACTAAGTTTCCAGGAAAATGATGACTAAAAGAAGAGCGAGATGTTAATGTGGTTTTCAAAAATTTGTAGGAGTTCGACTCTCGGCACCCTAGCCCTAATGGAAGGAGTCACAACACCCTTGACAGCACTGCAGCTCCATCTCCTTGCGCTCCATCTAAGATCCCAAAAAACCCCTTTAAGAGTCACCCCTTCATACTGCCTTTTCTACACTAAAAGTGATATCAGAAGACATAATGATCAAGCTATGTAAATTGAAAAGCCCAAATTTTTTGCTCGCCAGGCAGACAAGCCAACACGAGATGAGTTTGGCACTAGATTAAGGCCCCCATAGACATTAGACTAATATCGACAGATGTCAGCCAACAGTCTAATGTGTATGGGGGGCCTTCCAATTCTCTCCCGGCAGATGAGATTGAGGGAGATAAGGATCAGGCATGTCCCATTTCGGACTTCCAATCCTTTCGCTTTTAGCAAAATAAGCCACTGCCAGAAGAATTGGGAAAGACGGCTGTCGCCCCCAAAAATAGGCTGAATAGTGATAATACTGTATATGGGGGGTCACTTACTCTGCTCTCTCCTTAGAGGATACATAAATGATTGGCTGAGCCTTCATATATATTTAAGGAATCATGAGATATAACTGTCACCCTAACATTTGTCCAGCCAATAGTTTTATGAGGTTTTGTAAGGGCCCTTTAAAAGTCTTCTCTCATTTCTGGTCACAGCATCTGTCAGTTTGTCAAAATAACAAAATATTGGTTACTTGTGAATGCATATTAAATCTATGTGCACACGTTCTGGATTTTTTGCTGTTTTTTGCGTTTTTTCGGCAGTTTTCCAAGGCAAAAATGCTTAAAAAACGCATACATTAAGCATCCCAACATTTTTAATGCATTCTGCAATTTTTGTGCACATGTTGCATTTTTTTCCGCGATAAAAACGCACCGCATAAAAAAATGCAGCATGTTCATTAATTTTGCGGATTTTTCACGGATTTCCCACTATTTAAAGGGAACCTGTCACCCCGTTTTTTGAGATTGAGCTATAAATACTGTTAAATAGGGCCTGCGCTGTGCGTTACTATAGTGTATGTAGTGTACCCTGATTCCCCATGTATGCTGAGAAATACATTACCAAAGTCGCCGTTTTCGCCTGTCAATCAGGCTGGTCTGGTCAGGTGGGCGTGTTCACAGCGCTCTTTTCTTCCCCAGCTTTCCGTTGGTGGCGTAGTGGTGTGCGCATGTCCAGAGTTCCGACTTCCCTGCTCCCACGTGAAGACACAGCGCGCGATCTGCGCTGTAATCCCTTGCATCGGTGGGGGCGGCCATCTTCCTGGGGCCGCGCGTGCGCAGATGGAGTGCTCTGCTGCACGGGGCTTCAGGAAAATGGCCGCGGGATGCCGCGCGTGCGCATTAGAGATCGCGGCGGCCATTTTCCCAAAGCCGAGTTTGCATCTCGCACATCGCACAGCATACAGACAGAGCAGCGACTAGCCCCACCTCGGAAATGAGTGTCACTGATTACGCTTGTTTCAGGGTGGAGGAAGGGGCTGTGACATTGACCGCAGCCTCTGCCCCATGCTCTAGTATCCCACGATGCACTGGGGGCTCTCAAACAAATCGTCATCAGACAGGAAGTAAAAAAAAAATAAGACTAGCAGTTAGATAGTGTAGTTAGGGAACGGTAGGGAATTTTTAAAGAAAGTACCATATAATAGAAAATACCGCAGCTTAGATTATGTCATCAAATAGATACGGATTAAGATAAAATTTACCTTTGCTTTTGGACCACCTTTTTAAGATCTTAAATTTGCAGAGAATAGAGGAGTTGTCTCCTATAGCACATCAGTATACATTAACAGGGACTAGAAATGCTTTATTTTTTGTTTATAATATTCTCTAAATCAAAATATTGCTCCTCATAGTGTTTATTTGATACCTCCCACTAATCATATTGAACAGGCATAGGGGGTTTGCTTATGATTAGCACAAGCAAAGTGCATTTTTGATAGAGCTCCAACTATACAAAAACACATTAATAAAAAATCAGAATATAAACTCACTTAAAGGGAGCTTATCAAATCAACAAACATAGCAAAGCACTAGAAGCTAAATGAAAGGATGGCTGATATTAGTGTAAAGAAAGCAGGTTGAATGCATGTCTGACCCTGCAATTATTTGTACGCTGTATGTACGCTAACATTTCACTTATTTCCCGGTCCTGCTACTTAGTGCATCTAATTGCACCACCCATAATTCTCTGCCTTATTATTTATCATTGCCATTCAATTATTTATTTATTTATTTAAAGGGTTCCTACAAACACCCGCACACTGACACAACTTTTGTCTATAGGGATCCATGAGTATATCAATTCCAGATGAGAAAAAACACTAACTTTTTACTCAGAGGGGGAAATTAGAAAACTACATGTGCTCTATTATTTTAGCAATATTTATATAAAACTATAACTATTTAATAAGGCATAATACAAAACTTCTTACAGTGTATTAAACATTTATATTTCTATTTTATAACAGCAATTGTACTACATAGGTTGGCAGCATTAAAGACTAATGGTTTTTCCAGGGACCACATTTCACTATGATAACATATTATAACACTTATAAATACAAGTATGAAAGTGGAAACTTACATAAATTGTTGGGTGATAATTTGTACGATTTTCCAATTGTTATCACATTATTCCCTATCTTCTAATTCAACATCAAATTAGATTTAAAAAAAAAGCATAATGTCATAATTGCGTAACTTTCTTCAAAAGTTGCTAGAATGTAGCACCAAACAAACAATTTTGCAGACAGGCATAATTCCCTACTCACCTATACACATGAGCACCCATGTCTTGGCCAAGTGTTCATGTTTTCAAAAGTGAGACAAGTGGAAGCCACTGCCAGACACCTCTGGCAACTGCCTTTCTCTCCTAAGAATAAAATGAACCGCCGTTGAAATTGCAATGGCCCGATCATTCACTTCTCTCGACATTATCTATCGGGAGACACTCCCCCTAGACATCAGATGGTTGACTGGTACTCATGAAATTGGTGAGAGTGGCCACTGCATTTTGCTGAAGTATTATCAGTTACCGTATAATTACTGTTTTTACCCTTCCTAATCAGTTATCTTTGGAATGTAACTTCTGGGCAACTACCGGTATATTTGTTACTGTAATGCTTGCAGAAGAGAGTCCTAAATGGGTTCAGCCACCTATATAAAGTCCATATCCCTGGTAGGCCATATGGACATGGTTACCTTTGTAATACAACCTCTTTAATAACTCATCAACTCTTGTGTAATCACATTCTCTCTTCCTTTTTTTCTTCTATCCTTATCGTGTTAGCAAAAATTGTTTAGATGAAAGACTACCTCTTTAAAAGTGGAATGAACGCAGTAAAAAAAAAGTGTTCATGTTAATTTGTTTTCATTCCTGCCTTTCTTGCCAAAAGTCTTTTTATCAAGAACACAGAAAAGTGAATACAACCTGTGAAGAAAGATCAGCTGCCTTTTAGAGGAATTTGCGTTTTTACTTATTCCTTTCCAATTTTTCTTTTAAACTGTATTCCTTAAGCCTGCACTCCTTCTATCTAAACAGGCAGAACCACAAAGTCAACAAAGTGTCCTTTATATTAAGGTAGTGGACTCAAATAGGATTCCCAACAACAAAGAAAAAGACCAAGCCAGCTCTTGTGGAGAACATATGGAAAGGGTTTCTGGGAATGACATGAAGGTGTAATAAAAGCATACTTAAATATTTGTTCTTCAGACTGTTCCCTGATTGAGTTAAGAGACCCTGACTCTTTGCAGAGGTAAGCAGGGGGGCATTAAAAAACTCATTTTTTTTGTCTAGGTATTTTATGTGAATGGTTAACTGGCACAATTTAAAGGAATGATATGTGACAACGAAAATATAACCTTTTGTATAAGGTAACATGTAAATACTATTTTAACATTAGTCATGGCCCAGAAACCTTCCACAACCATGTATGTAAAGATATTTCAGGAAGGCCAGAATGGTTTTCACCTAGAAATGTATTCAAATTCTCAATACAAATTTTCTTTGGTCTATCGAATAGCACATGATTTTTAACCTAGCCAATAAATGCATTCATTTAAATTAGACCAATGCACAGTACTAAACACAAGAGTAGCGCTAGGTCAAGATAAAAGGGCAGGCTCTTTTTCCTAATCTAATACAGCACATACAAATAAGGCAAAAGAGACTTTACCTGCTTACTGCTATAAATTTATATTTTTCAGCAGGCATGACCTCCACCTCACCTAAATGCAAATACTGGAACCAAAGTCCAAAGAACAATATAGGCACTGGCACCCTGTGGTTTCCCAATTACACTAGATGTGCCACTTTGGACATATAAACTAGTGAGCAGACAAGGGAGGCATAGGCCTGAACACAAGACTCTAAATGTATGAGTATCCTTGTCTTTAACTACAGTATATACTGAATCAACTTGGTCCACATTGTAATGATTAGCAGTGTAGCCATAACACTCAAAAAAACGAATAGTAAAAGGGCGATTTCAGACATTTCAAGGTTACACTGACGACCTCAGAAGGTGGGCCATTTTGTATTCATTGGCCTTTGTTCTCCTACTTGTGCTGAAATAATTTGCAAATGGGCTAAATAAGAGAAAGGTTTGGGAAAGACAAAGAATGCATCTTCTTTCAGTGTGCTAATTCCTCGCCATTCCTTTCTTGAAAAGGTTTAATTGCTTGACTGGAAGCCTTGAGCCCTGCATAACCCTCAGACATACTTAGCCGAATAACAACTTCCTTTATTGAGTAGCAACTCCAAAGGGACTAAACAACTTGAAATGTCTGTCTGTTTCCTGGTCAAGAGGGACTAAGAAAGGCAAATACTTGGATCCCAGACTCTAAACTCCCATGAAACAAAAATAAAACTCCCTTTTTAGATATGGAAAAAAACATTATCGTTGGCATCTAATTAAAACACATATATTGCAAACAAATAGGAGATAAGTTTCCAGCAGTACAGATACCTGGCTCGTCCACCTACTAAGATAAGTACAAGACAGTTGCTAGATGTTTTAATGCTACACTGTATCATGAAGCTGTATCATGAGGCAACTGTTGAGCATTTAACGATAGTCGGTCTCCTTGCTGGCTCCCCTCTGCATCTGCTGCTCGCTACAATGATACATCTGAAGTGTAGCAATTTAGGGGGCATCAGAAATCGCACTCGCCCACATCATGTTCGCACCCCACTTTGATACTGTGAGCATGTGGCCAGGATCATGTCGTGTTAGTGCACTCATGCAGACACAGTTCAGTCAACGCTTGCTCTGAACAAGTGTTCTAAACCGTACCCTAAGTCTTCTGAAGGGAAATACGCTACTGTTGTGTTGGGTTAGCTTCGGACCCGTTTAATCGAAGCTGGTGGAAGCGATAGTGTGCTGACTTTTGGGGTTATGTTGTAGCAACTGCGGCATTGATAATTATTGTTCCTGCCTGAGTGGGAGTAGTTTACCGCGTCGCTGCAGTGTGCCCAATAGCCAGTACATAGCAGGCAGCCTGTCGGGCGACCAATTACCCAGGGTGCAGTACCTAATCTGACCTGAGAGTAAGGGGGGCGCCAGAGAGCTGCAAGTGTTAAGTGGAACTGTAAGCGGGATATACATAAATCCCTGCAGTTTGTGGTATATTGAAAAGCAGTGGGATACCTAAAATAAGCCCCTGCTGTAAACTAAGAGGTCAATAGCCTTGTGTGTGTTTCATCACATCGTGGAGTGGAGGGATAACTAAGATAAGCCCCCCTGCACATGTGATAGCCGTCTGTTAGCCTAAAGTCACCTCGATCCGTGACGTAGGGGTGACGGTCACTGTGTGAATTGTGACAAATTGGTGACAGTGGTCAGGGGATTCCTGACAAATTGGATCCAGAGCCTCTCACCTAGCCAAATTAGTTCTCATGCTTCGCACTGACGAGGGCCAACAGCCCGAAACACCGTGTCTGCGAATTGAGATACTAATTTGGCTTTTATCCTAAGTCATATTGCACGACTCGTTAAAGAGTTGATTGTGACTTGTAGGATCGCTACTTCCAATAGGTGGCGCTATAGAGTTTAAGTCCTCTTTTTCTCAGAAGAGGCAATTTGCATATCTGAACAAGTGAGCGCTGTCAATCAGAAGCAGCGGAAGTACCAAATATGCAAATTGCATAACAGTGCATGGGGCCCTTGGCTGCGCTAAGGGTGCACCGAAGAACTCTTATTTTCACTCGAATTAAGAGTACTTTTCTCAGGCAGTGCACTATGGAAATGTACAGTACTTGAATTATTTTTACAGGCACTAATATGTATTGTTCCAGCTCCTTTTCGATTAAAAGTCCTTTATTGATCCATACCCTTAAAAATCATCCCTGCACAAAAGGGAATGTGAACAGCGACAAAAACCTGCTAATAGCAATGCATTTCGATCTAAAAGATCTTCATCATGAGCCACGAAAAGGAGCTGGAGCAATCTTCACATTTCTTACGTCTTCAAGCTGCTGCTACGTCTGGGTCAGGACGGGTTCACGTGCTCCTGTGGTCTGTTGGTGAGCTGACTGGGCCTTTGGCCCCTGTATTTCTTTCTACTAATATGTATTTTGTGTATGGCAAACTGCCTTTTAAAAAGTTGTTCAATTTTGGATATCCTGTGGATATGTCATAAATATCTGATCGATGTGAGTCTCGCTACTGGACGAATATTCTGTACAAGTGTTGCTATGAACACTTTTTCATATGAATATGGAAAACACTTATGTTTTTTAACCTGCTGAAAAATAGAGATGAGAGAATCAGTTCACAGTCCCCTGGCCCACTGGCCATGAGAGTAGCTTGTGGCTGCCGGACAGGAGCCCTGTGAACCATTTCCCTTTAAGCAGATTCCTTGGTGCCTCTTCTGTTTAGTAGGTGCAATGAGGTTGAGCTGGGCCTACAGATTTGAAGAGGCATCGGTGATTCTGGCAGGTAGAAAGCAGCTTGCAGGGCAACCGTCAAGTGGGTATGGATTACTGACTTGGCCGCTATAACAGAAGCCTCCAATCGACTTAAAAATCCATGTTCTGGCCAGTACATTGTTCTATATAAACAGAACATGGGTTCCCAAGAACAACGAGCACAAAACAATCTATGCCCAATAGTTCTCTTTCCATGGAAAGTGCAGTCACCCTGTCTAAACAGGCTATTAAACAGAGGAAGCGCTACTGTGTATGGTAAAGTCAGGCACAATCACTGGCGGCTAAACTATCTAAAGTGCATGGCGGACTTAAGACTTGAATCTACCTCAAGAAAAAGCCCCCTTCAACACTACTGGGAATGGAGGGTTGGCCAAACTTACATGGCTCTGTTCATTAACTAGTATAGAAATTCCAGAAATTGATGGGCAAATATCACAGGTTAGCATCAGCTAACTGCAATCATCTCAAACGCATTTGTTTTCACAGTTACCCTTTCTCGGCCAATAAGCAATAGTGCATTGAAACAGGAACTCATCCCTTGGCTCAATGTCAATGAAAGGCCTGCTAGTTTTGTAATTAGCAGAGAAACTCATTTCCATACAAATAACAATCCTGATTAACAACACTTAGGCTATGTGCACACGTTCAGGTTTTTTCGCGGTTTTTTTTGCAGTAAAAACGCTATAAAAACTCATTAAAAACGCATACATTATGCATCCTATCATTTAGAATGCATTCTGCATGTTTTGTGCACATGATGCGTTTTTTTTCCGCAAAAAAATGCATCGCGGTAAAAAAAGCAGCTTGTTCATTAATTTTGCGGATTTTCTGCATTTTTCCCGCTATTCTATGCTATTCTATGAAAAAACATATCAAAAACGCGTCAAAAATGCGTGAAAAATGCGGTAAAATCACTGTAAAAATGCATGCTGATTTCTGGCAGAAATGTCCATTTTTTTTGTCAGGAAAATTTCTGCAAGAAATCCTGACGTGTGCACATACCCTTAAAGAGTCTGAGAAAGGCTGGTTTCTTGCAAACAAATGGAACTAGATAAATGTGATTAATTCTTCCCTACTGTCAACCCTTTCCTTCACTGCCTATTCTCCACAGATTGGCATTCACATTATATATTTGCAAGTAAGAAGAGTACCCTGCATGTACTTATTTTGGTAAAAAAAACACCATTTCAATCATTAAATTCTAATTATTATGTATATATATATATATATATATATATATATATATATATATATATATATATAATCGTCTAAGGGGCACTTCCGTCTGTTTGTCTGTCTGTCACAGGAATCCCGTATTACTGATTGGTCGCAGCCGCCAGGCCGCGACCAATCAGCGACGGGCACAGCCCGGCCGAGAATTAGTCCCTCCCTACTTCCGTCCAGTCAGTGCCCGGCGCAGGGTTAATGGCGCTCACACAGGGTTAATGGCAGCGTTAATGGACCACGTTATGCCGCGGTGTAACACACTCTGTCAAGGCTGCTATTAACCCTGTGTGACCAACTTTTTACTATTGATGCTGCCTATATACTGCTGTGCCACATTGCCACTGCTATATAGTACGTGGGCTGTGTTATATACTGCATGGCTGTTATATACTGCGTGGCCACTGTTATATACTGCGTGGCCACTGTTATATACTGCGTGGCCACTGTTATATACTGCGTGGCCACTGTTATATACTGCGTGGCCACTGTTATATACTGCGTGGCCACTGTTATATACTGCGTGGCCACTGTTATATACTGCGTGGCCACTGTTACAGTGGGGCAAAAAAGTATTTAGTCAGTCAGCAATAGTGCAAGTTCCACCACTTAAAAAGGTGAGAGGCGTCTGTAATTTACATCATTGGTAGACCTCAACTATGGGAGACAAACTGAGAAAAAAAAATCCAGAAAATCACATTGTCTGTTTTTTTATCATTTTATTTGCATATTATGGTGGAAAATAAGTATTTGGTCAGAAACAAAATTTCATCTCAATACTTTGTAATATATCCTTTGTTGGCAATGACAGAGGTCAGACGTTTTCTGTAAGTCTTCACAAGGTTGCCACACACTGTTGTTGGTATGTTGGCCCATTCCTCCATGCAGATCTCCTCTAGAGCAGTGATGTTTTTGGCTTTTCGCTTGGCAACACGGACTTTCAACTCCCTCCAAAGGTTTTCTATGGGGTTGAGATCTGGAGACTGGCTAGGCCACTCCAGGACCTTGAAATGCTTCTTACGAAGCCACTCCTTTGTTGCCCTGGCGGTGTGCTTTGGATCATTGTTATGTTGAAAGACCCAGCCACGTTTCATCTTCAACGTCCTTGCTGATGGAAGGAGGTTTGCACTCAAAATCTCACGATACATGGCCCCATTCATTCTTTCATGTACCCGGATCAGTCGTCCTGGCCCCTTTGCAGAGAAACAGCCCCAAAGCATGATGTTTCCACCACCATGCTTTACAGTAGGTATGGTGTTTGATGGATGCAACTCAGTATTCTTTTTCCTCCAAACACGACAAGTTGTGTTTCTACCTAACAGTTCCAGTTTGGTTTCATCAGACCATAGGACATTCTCCCAAAACTCCTCTGGATCATCCAAATGCTCTCTAGCAAACTTCAGACGGGCCCGGACATGTACTGGCTTAAGCAGTGGGACACGTCTGGCACTGCAGGATCTGAGTCCATGGTGGCGTAGTGTGTTACTTATGGTAGGCCTTGTTACATTGGTCCCAGCTCTCTGCAGTTCATTCACTAGGTCCCCCCGCGTGGTTCTGGGATTTTTGCTCACCGTTCTTGTGATCATTCTGACCCCACGGGGTGGGATTTTGCGTGGAGCCCCAGATCGAGGGAGATTATCAGTGGTCTTGTATGTCTTCCATTTTCTAATTATTGCTCCCACTGTTGATTTCTTCACTCCAAGCTGGTTGGCTATTGCAGATTCAGTCTTCCCAGCCTGGTGCAGGGCTACAATTTTGTTTGTGGTGTCCTTTGACAGCTCTTTGGTCTTCACCATAGTGGAGTTTGGAGTCAGACTGTTTGAGGGTGTGCACAGGTGTCTTTTTATACTGATAACAAGTTTAAACAGGTGCCATTACTACAGGTAATGAGTGGAGGAAAGAGGAGACTCTTAAAGAAGAAGTTACAGGTCTGTGAGAGCCAGAAATCTTGATTGTTTGTTTCTGACCAAATACTTATTTTCCACCATAATATGCAAATAAATTGTTAAAAAAACAGACAATGTGATTTTCTGGATTTTTTTTCCTCAGTTTGTCTCCCATAGTTGAGGTCTACCTATGATGTAAATTACAGACGCCTCTCATCTTTTTAAGTGGTGGAACTTGCACTATTGCTGACTGACTAAATACTTTTTTGCCCCACTGTATATACTGCGTGGCCACTGTTATATACTGCGTGGCCACTGTTATATTCTGCGTGGCCACTGTTATATACTGCGTGGCCACTGTTATATACTGCGTGGCCACTGTTATATACTGTGTGGCCTGTGTTATATACTACGTGGCTGTGTTATATACTGTGTGGCCTGTGTTATATACTATGTGGCTGCTATATACATACATACATATTCTAGAATACCCGATGCGTTACAATCAGGCCACCATCTAGTCTAATAATAAAACCGTTCATAAAAAAGTTACATTTGCATCTAGTTTGCATGGCCAAATAAGGCTTACCTCTTTAAATACCGTAGTTATATTTCTGGCAAGTTTGAATTAGGTGCAGGTCAGCTAAATTTTGGTCAATTTGGATTAAAATAGTCCAAACATCTGTAAAGCAAAGTATACATAATAGATATGTGTTGGAAAGACTCACGATAGGTTACGGTCACAAAACCATTTTCTTTCCATCTCAGAAAAACGGTCCGATTATGCTACTCAGACTGTGAACAGAGTTTGATTAAAGTGCGATTCGATTTTCTTGGAGAAGAAGAGAAAAAAAAATACACAAACCTGTCACAAACACTTAGACTTGACTGGGCGAGTGCCATCCAATTCTTGCATGCTATGATTTTTTTTCTTGATCACTCAAGGGAAACACTTGCAAGGAAAAAATCAGATGTGCACAGCCCCGTAAAATAACATGGGTATAAGTGCTATTTGTCAAAACCACAGATAGCAATCGTCCGATTTAAACGCTCGTCTACTAAAGGCCTAATTGTAATAGCATCTGCCAACAGCCTAATACCTGTATGCTTATCTATGTGCCAATGTCTACTGGGCTGAAAATAGTGGGCTTGCCCCTCAATGGAAATTTGTCAGAAAAAAGAGGTGCCCAGCAGCTATCTCCTTTTAATGCAAGCTTACAGTGAGCCTGGCTGTTGACCAAACGGATATATTTGCTTGCCCATCATTAAGGACTATTATATCCCCAACTTTGACAGATACACCCATTATTTATTGTGTATTATTAATCCTGGACATTTCATAAACCCTAGTATAAAGCTCTCCACACACATTAGATATTTGTTGGTTGAACGTGGTTTCGCTAATTGTTCATCCAACAGCTTCCATGATGAGTTTTTAGTGTGGTTGGTTGTAGGATGAGATTATGGGCAGCTAAACCCACATGTGCACAATATAACTCTCATCATATGACAGGGTTATGTGGCGTAATGTATTTCTTTGTGCTTTGGTAATCACTTCATATAAACATGCCATTAACCATACAAACGCTCTACTTCCCATTTCATTAGTGACATTCCGAAAGATCACAATGTACAAAAGCATCTCTCTTTGGAAAAATAGATAAATATACTCTAACCCAAGAGATGAAGTTTGGTTCCCTAGTAAAACATGCAGATCAAACATGAGGACAGTGAAACAAGAATAAATTGGAACAGTTACAATCTCAATGTTATTATTGGGAACAAAGAGGAGCTACAAGACCAAGACATGCATGCCAAGACATATGAATAGAGATTGCTCTGTAGATATCAGATCACTTCCAGTTAGAATAAAGGCGAAACTTAATCTCAGAAGAGAATAGTCAGTTTTTGTCTGTTACAGAGCCTTCTACAAGCACTCAAACAATAGAACATGCAAATCTAGCGGATCAGCAAATATATATCAGTGTATCTAATTACTATTAAAAATTGGAATCCGCTATGAATTAGAAACTGAACGTGGCTGTTATGGAAAACATTTCTATCTTCAGATGTCTATGTGAGAGATAAATAATTGGCTCAATAATGAAAAGAAATTTGATGGTACAATGGACTTCCATTAAACAGTTACCTCCACTATACTGAAGATGACCGAACATAATTATCATAACCTGTCCTATCGGCTGCAACATCTTTGCCTCTACATGGCTTCAAAGAAGATGTCTTATATTAAAGGTAACCTCCTAAACAGAGAGAAACATTGCTGATCTGTGTTTACAAGTAATGTGGGGTGAGGAGCTTTCAACTGGAATATTCTTCACTGTATGTCTTGTTACAAGGTCTAGATGAATGGAACTGTAAAAAAGTGATGGATCTCTTCCCTCAGTGCATGAACTCGCACATAGAGGTAAATATCTCTGGAGTGATGTTATCCTGAAAGTAAAGTCATAAATATCTTCAAAGTGAGGTCACCTAAAGTAAATGGAACAAAAGAACATCATGTTGTCTAAACTCAAGGACATTCTCTCATGCAGAAGAGACACTCAGGAACTGAACAGCTCTTAGACACCAATCAACACATTCACAACTTCTGTCACTACTTGGGACAATTTTAGCATCCAACTTTAAAATCACTTAGCTCCAATGCTTGTTCTGAATATATCATTTGGATGTCAATTATGCCGCATTAATGGATCCAGTGCCCATTGACTACAATGTTAAAAAACAGATCCGGCAAAGATCAGTTAGTGAATAACAACTTTTTTTCTAACAGATTTCTGCCTGATTCATTCTAACGGATCATTATTGGACATGTGAACATAGCCTAAAGGTACCGTCACACTCAGCGACGCTGCAGCGATATAGACAACGAGCCGACCTAAACTAGATCGCTGGAGCGTCGCTGTTTAGGTCGCTGTAGAGACGTCAAACACAGCAACTCCAGAACGATGCAGGAGCGATCCAGTGACGTAACGGCGACTCACTTCTCATTCTCGCTGGTTGTTAGCTCCATGTCAAACAGCCGGAGTGTACCGATCCGACACACATCTAGGGGCCCTATGTGTTATGAAAGGAAATTCAGTACTACAATGGACATAGCGGTCAGAGCACATACAGTGATCTGACAATAACCCAAAATCATAGAACGAGCTCTGAGACGTGGGAACTCTGCAGACCGCAATCCCTAATCCTCTCCAAACAACACTAGAGGCAGACGTGGATTGCGCCTTAGGGTACCGTCACACTATACGATTTACCTACGATCACGACCAGCGATATGACCTGGCCGTGATCGTAGGTAAATCGTAGTGTGGTCGCTGGGGAGCTGTCACACAGACAGCTCTCCAGCGACTAACGATGCCGAGGTCCCTGGGTAACCAGGGTAAACATCGGGTAACTAAGCGCAGGACCGCGCTTAGTTACCCGATGTTTACCCTGGTTACAAGCGTTAAACTAAAAAAAAAAAAACAGCACATACTTACATTCTGGTGTCCGTCAGGTCCCTTGCAGTCTGGTTCCCGCACTCAGTGACTGCCGGCCGTAAAGTGAAAGTGAAAGCACAGCCGCTGTGCTCTGCTTTCACTTTACGGCCGGCAGTCACAGTGCGGGAAGCAGACGGCAAGGGACCTGACGGACACCAGAATGTAAGTATGTGCTGTTTGTTTTTTTTTAGTTTAACGCTTGTAACCAGGGTAAACATCGGGTAACTAAGCGCGGTCCTGCGCTTAGTTACCCGATGTTTACCCTGGTTACAAGCGAACGCATCGCTGGATCGCATCGCTAGATCGCTAGATCGGTGTCACACACACCGATCTAGCGATGACAGCGGGAGATCCAGCGATGAAAGAAAGTTCTAAACGATCTGCTACGACATACGATTCTCAGCAGGATCCCTGATCGCTGCTGCGTGTCAGACACAGCGATATCGTAACGATATCGCTGGAACGTCACGAATCGTACCGTCGTAGCGATCGAAATGTTATAGTGTGACGGTACCCTAACTCTGCCTATGCAACTCGGCACAGCCTGAGAAACTAACTAGCCTGAAGATAGAAAATAAGCCTACCTTGCCTCAGAGAAATACCCCAAAGGAAAAGGCAGCCCCCCACATATAATGACTTAGTTAAGATGAAAAGACAAACGTAGAGATGAAATAGATTCAGCAAAGTGAGGCCCGACTTTCTTAACAGATCGAGGATAGAAAAGGTAACTTTGCGGTCTACACAAAACCCTAAAGAAAACCACGCAAAGGGGGCAAAAAGACCCTCCGTACCGAACTAACGGCACGGAGGTACACCCTTTGCGTCCCAGAGCTTCCAGCAACAAAATAGACAAGCTGGACAGAAAAAATAGCAAACAAAATAGCAAAGAAGAACTTAGCTATGCAGAGCAGCAGGCCACAGGAATGATCCAGGGAAAAGCAAGTCCAACACTGGAACATTGACAGGAAGCCAGGATCAAAGCATTAGGTGGAGTTAAGTAGAGAAGCACCTAACGACCTCACCAGATCACCTGAGGGAGGAAACTCAGAAGCCGCAGTACCACTTCCCTCCACCAACAGAAGCTCACAGAGAGAATCAGCCGAAGTACCACTTGTGACCACAGGAGGGAGCTCTGCCACAGAATTCACAACACCTATGCTTGTTACTGGCGTCGTTGCTTTTGATGTCAAACATGACGATACACGTCGACCTGGCGACAAAATAAAGTTCTGGACTTCTAGCTCCGACCAGCGATGGCACAGCGGGATCCAGATCGCTGCTGCGTGTCAAACACAACGAGATCGCTATCCAGGACGCTGCACCGTCACGGATTTTTGTCGTTCTCTTTGCAAAGTTGCTGAGTGTGACGGTACCTTAAGTCTATGGATCGTCAGAACAAGGCTGCATAGGCTTACATTGACTTCTAGCAGAGAGAGTCAGCAAGTCACAAATGTGATGATGTCGCTCAGAAAAGGAGAAGAACGGCGCAGTAGACGAGTATATTAATACACTCTCAAGTCATCTTTGTTTCCCTATAAATTCAACTATATTATATCCTGTGGGTATACATATTAGTCCATTAACCAATTTTTCAAGAGAACACATTCAAATATGATAGATACACAAAGACCCACCAAAGAATATTAGACAGGCCACAAGAATATAAAGTTCAAAAAACATATCATTTTATTTGTATCAAAAAGATAAAAACCTCAAAACATTATACACAATCCAAAACGATGTAAGAGTGCCTCCAATCTAAAAACAGATCTGATGTAAAGTACACGGATACCAATATGTTGACAACTGTACAATAAATATTTAAGCAGGCCACCAAGTGGCTTCACGCCATATATATCAACATGACGGTAATGAATAATATGTCTGATGAAAAAAACTTAAGAGGGAAACCCCCATATAAAAGTGCTAAATGCATAGACATGAGCAACCTCACAAACAAGTCAATATGGCTGAATATCTAGAGGCAACAGATAGTTGTCCCACGGGTATTACCCTAACATTAGTGATAAATATCGTAGTAGGAACACCTGAAAAAAATGCCGAAGTGCCTACAATGATGTGGGTACATTTGTTGATTATGGAAAGACCTCAGAGCATATTTACCACAGTGGAGTAACACGAGACCTGTGTAAAACCCCTACGCGCGTTTCGATGAATTCTTCTTCCGGGGGCGCTACTTAGATTAGTAGCACCACTCCTGTGCTGAAAGAAAAAACAAAACACTGGAGTGGCGCTTTACTACCCCTGCACTTCCTTTTGCAGAATCGGGGAGCCCAGTTTGGGCAGCATCACAACCATGTGCCAAACTGTCAATCAATCAGGAGCACACTTGCCCCAAACCCCCCCGCCCTATCCCGGGCAAGCAAGTGATGTGTTCCTGAAGACAGAACATGGGACTAGTCCTTTAACGGGCCTATTGCAATATAAGAAAAATTAGTTCAGTGATGATAATCTGAGCACAACTCTGTTAAAAGTAGCAAATAAATATTCTCCAAGGTTACTGCACAAATGTTATCAAATATTTCGTCTCTTTCTATATCAAACCATATTTGTAACAATTGCCGAAACACTAAACTTCTCATCACAAGTAACAGATCATCCAATTGTGCACTTTCAAGAGAGGTCATCATAAATCAACAAAGGATAAAGAGAAAACTGTCTACAAAACTCAGATCAAATGTCTCACATCACACAAGAGGCATGGAGACCTTCTCCCCTCCCCCTCCTCCAGGTAATGCAACAAATGGCAGCCAGGCAGAGAGCACAGGACCCTGGAGCTGAGCAACAGGAAGTCCACAATCCAAGCATCTGTCACCTCCTGGGGAGAGCTAAATGGATTAGAGCAGGACTAGGAGAAGAAAAGTTCTTTCAAAACATGCATTTGATTAACATGTCCACTCCAATCTACAACATCACTTCTGCTCCCCTGAGCTATGATCACAAATCCCTGCTGCACTTTGAACTGTATGAATTCACAGCTCAGTAGGGGGAGAGGACAAAAAAAAATTAACAGTCAAACACCCCAGATTACTGAATGGATTGACACCGGAATGACCCCTACTGAAACAAAGTGGTTAAATAGAGAGGCCTTTGTATGGTGGTCAATTGTTGATGCCTAGAGATCAGCAGGGTATATGTGGTGTACACAGGGTTGGCCCACAATGTCCAGTAATTCATTGTAGGGCTAATAGGACACCACTGATAAGATTAGTGCTGGACACACTTGGATCAGATACTTCCCAATGGTTAGGATATTGTCCATGCACTAATGACCTTCCATTTTTCTGGTTGGCTGTGTTTCTTGTGAGCTGTATTTCTAAAGGGCACCATACAAAGAGAGCAATCACTGGAGAAGGACATCGTGGTTGGAATACTAGAGGGAACAAGACGGAAGAGGAAGACCAGCAACCCAATGGCTTGATACAATCAAGATAACGGCAGTGAAGACCCTGGTGGACCTACCTAGGCTTGCACAAATGGATCTTCCTACGGGGCGTTCATCTATCAAGTCGCCATGGCCCTTGATCGAGAGCCGAAGGCCGTTAAATAATAAATATGACCTTCCTGTAATCTCTTAGGCAATTAAAAAGCCACCAACAACCACTTCAAATAAGAAGGACCACCAATATATAAGTCTGCAGTGGTGTCAATGTGTCCCCAGTGCACCAGGAGATAACAATTACAATTATTTTCCATTGTTGCTGGTCAGACATTTCATCAATACAAGATATTAATGTATCAAGCATCAGGTAACCAGAAAAGTAATAAGGTAACAATTAAATGCCCGCTGTCATGGTAAAGGGCATCTCCGACTAGATACTATACATTTAGAGCGGACCACGGTGGTCTTCTGCACGCCAAGGCGGAGTAATGGCTTTCTCTATACTGGTTAGTTTTCAGCCTAATATTGAACATTTGAAACCAGTCCATGGGTTAGGAGTATGCCCACATGCGGGAAGCCTGGCACACCAGAGGGTGTTGTTCGCCTATAGTGCACCCCTCCCTCCCACCATTATTCAGCAGATGCACTAGTCCCCCTCTATTATAGGTGTGCTGTAATACACAGGAGCAGTCACCTGAACTATCTCCCATGAATCCAACCCTGGAAATATTACAGAACTAAAGCTGCTCTTTTCATATTGACATTTGTATTATTCCTGCAATATTTAGCTATGGTTATTTCAATATTGACATATTTTCTGTTAAATGCAACATCTGGAGTAGATTCAATAAAGGTAGAAATCACTACTCCACCCAGCATTCTCAGCCAGGACCACCTATAGGGGGGCTCTACAAGATGAATGGCTAAGAATGCCCCTGGGAGTTGTATGGAGCCCACCAACACATGAGTCTGCCCAAGGACTTGGTGGGCATCATGCCACTCTCCTGCCCCCAGAGTACACTGCTCTTACCTGCAGCCCGCGGAGCCAGCACAGAGCACACTGCCAGCAGCCCCAGCAGGGCAGCGCCCAGCCCCTCCGCACTCCCGGGCATCCTCACAGGACCGGCGGGCATGCCCCGTGCTGCTGCTGCGTGTCCTCCGCACAATCAGCTCTTTGTCAGCCGTGCGCTGCTGCTGCTGCTTCACCTTCTCCCCGTACAGCGGCGGGCACCGTGTGTGGCACTTACGGGACCAGGGCAGCCATCCTTGTAAAGCTCCACACGGGGCACGGACAGAACCCAAAAAATAGAAGTCAGCAACAACAAAAAAAAAAGTTTGGAGCGGTCCCTCCACAGAGTGCCAGACCTGCCCCTTGTGAGTCCCGCACAGTGTGAGGGGAGGTAGCAGAGGGCAGGCTCTCCTCCCTGCACCCCTGCCAACAGCATCCTGACGTCACGGCCCGGGAACCTCTGTCAGGCACGGAGGCAGGAGCCGGTGGGAGCGCCCCCTGCTGGCCAGGACACCAGGTGTGCGCCTCGGACTAACCTGAGGCAGCTGTGGCACTGCAAGTCCCAGCCACAGGAGCAAGCCCGCGTACACTTACTGTATGTTGTCGGACATTTGTTCACCAATACACTGTTAACCAGTTCAAGACCAGGATCCCCCCTCCCCCTCCACCCTCTCCTCGTACTAACCAGCACATTTTTCTTGTTCAGATATTACAAAAAAAATTAACGTCCCTTATTCGTGATGCGGCTTCATTTTTATATTTTACAGGACGATGTCAGGTGATACAGATAGGAAAATCCAGAAATGTCTGTTTTTCTATTTTTTTTGTAAGACCACACATGACCACCAAAATACATTTCAAATAGGCCCCCTGAAGTGGATGTGTGTGTATGTATATGTGCGTGCGTGCGTGCGTGCGTGCACGCAGTGGTGTAACTACAAAGTTATGGGCCCCGGTGCGATCTTTCAAATGGGGCCCCCCACCATGCCAAAATATTTTCCACCCAAATTCACATTTTCCCTATTAATTTGGCACACTAGCTTTATTGCAAAGTTGTATAGTGTGACCTCAGTTGCATAACTATCCAGGGCCCCATCCTGACATATATTTGTCCCCCGTACTGCCATTGTTATGTAATGTATAAAAGAAAATAAACCATTATACTCATCAGGGGCTAACATAGAAGTCATGGGGATCCATATGAGAAGTATAATGCACCCCCATAGTCCTCCTTATAGTATAATACACTCCCCATAGTCCCCCATATAGTATTGTACACTCCTCAGTCCTCCATATACTATAATACACTCCTCCGAATATTAACCCCTTCACCCCGGAGCTTTTTCCGCTTTTTCATTTTCGTTTTTTGCTCCCCTCCTTCCCAGAGCCATAACTTTTTTATTTTTCCGTCAATATGGCCATGTGAGGGCTTATTTTTTGCGGGACGAGATATACTTTTGAACAATACCATTGGTTTTACCATGCCATGTAACAGAAAACGGGAAAAAAATTCCAAGTGTGATGAAATTGCAAAAAAAAGTGCAATCTCACACTTGTTTCTTGTTTGGCTTTTTTGCTAGGTTCCCTAAATGCTAAAACTAACCTGCCATTGTGATTCTCCAGGTCATTACGAGTTCATAGACACCTAACATGTCTAGGTTATTTTTTATCTAAGTGGTAAAAAAAAAATTCCAAAGTTTGCTAAAAAAAAAAGTTGCGCGATTTTCCGATACCCGTAGCGTCTCCAATTTTCGTGATCTGGGGTCAGGTGAGGGCTTAATTTTTGCGTGCCGAGCTGGCGTTTTTAATGATACCATATTGGTGTAGATACGTTCTTTTGATCGCCCGTTATTGCATTTTAATGCAATGTCGCGGCGACCAAAAAACGTAATTTTGGCGTTTTGATTTTTTTTCTCGCTACGTCATTTAGCGGTCAGGTTAATCCTTTCTTTTTATTGATAGATCGGGCGATTCTGAGGGGGGTGATTTGAACTTTTATATATTTTTTTAATCTTTTTATATTTTTAATCACTTTTTTTTTTTTTTGGCATGCTTCAATAGCCTCCATAGGAGGCTAGAAGCATGCATAACTCGATCGGCTCTGCTACATAGAGGTGAAGTACAGATCACCTCTATGTAGCAGAAATGCAGGGTTGCTTTGAACGCCGACCACAGGGTGGCGCTCAAAGCAATCGGCCATCAACAACCATAGAGGTCTCAAGGAGACCTCTGGTTGTTATGGCGATGCACTGCTGACCCCCGATCATGTGACGGGGGTCAGCAGTGCGAGCACTTCCGGCCGCGCGGCCGGGAGAGCTAGTTAAATGCCGCTGTCAGCGCTTGACGGCGGCATTTAACTAGTTAATGGGCGCGGGCGGATCACGATTCCGCTCGCGCTCATTGCGCGCACATGTCAGCTGTACAAAACAGCTGACATGTCGCGGCTTTGAGGTGGGCTCACCGCCGGAGCCCACCTCAAAGTAGGAGATCTGCCAGCTGACGTACTATTCCGTCAGCTGGCAGAAAGAGTTAAAATACACTCCTTATAGTACTCCATATAGCATAATGCACTCTTCGTAGTGCTCCATATAGTATAATACACTGCTCAGTCCTCCATATAGTATAATACACCCCTCATAGTCCTCCATATAGTATAATACACTCCTGAGTCCTCCATTTAGTATTATACACTCCACATAGTCCTCCATATAGTATACTGCACTCCTCAGTCCTCCATTTAGTATTATACACTCCACATAGTCCTCCATATATTAAAATACACTGCTCAGTCCTCCATATAGTATAATACACTGCTCATAGTGCTCCATATAGTATAATGCACCCCTCATAGTCCTCCACATAGTATACTGCACTCCTCAGTCCTCCATTTAGTATTATACACTCCACATAGTCCTCCATATATTAAAATACACTGCTCAGTCCTCCATCTATATATATAATTGTCTAAGGGTTTTTCCGTCTGTCTGTCTTTCTGTCTGTCTGTCTGTCTGTCCAGGAAATCCCGCGTCTCTGATTGGTCGAGGCCGCTAGGCCTCGACCAATCAGCAACGGGCACAGCGACGATGATGTCATAATGGTTGCCATGGCGACGATGATGTCATAAAGGTTGCCTCTACCAATCAGCGACGGGCACAGTCTGCCGCGAATTCTGGAATCATCATTGTCCATATACTACGGGGACATGCATATTCTAGAATACCCGATGCGTTAGAATCGGGCCACAATCTAGTATAGTATAATACACTCCTCATAGTGCTCCATATAGTATAATGCACCGCCATCGTCATCCATGTTGTACAATTCACTTCCCATAGTATGATGGACCATAGTTCTTCATATAGTATAATATATTCCCCAAAGTCCTCGATTCAGTATAATGCAGCCCAGTGGTGTAGGAAGTGGGGTGCGGGGGGGGCGGTCCACCCCGGGCGGCACAATGCGGGGGGCGGCCGGCGCTGCAGGAGGGGAAAAAAAAAAAAAAAAGACGCCCCTTTAAATCTTCGGGCGGCGCCGTCCGCCGCCACGACCAGGCTCCCTCCACCCCCGGGCCCCCGCCCCCCGCCCCCCGATACTCACCTCTCCTGGTTCCTGCGGCAGCTACAGCGTCCTCTGACTCTGCGACGTCTCAGAGCAGAGGGCACGATGACGTCATCACTGTGCGCGCCGCTCAGCCTCTCTGTCCTGAGCGTCGCAGAGCCGGAGAGATGCTGACTGGCTGCACCGGACCTGCGCTAGGAACGGGAGAGGTGAGGATTTTTTTTTTTTTTTTTTCTTTATGTCTGACTCTGGGTGCAATGCTGGACACACTGGGGCAATACTGGAGACCATGGGGCAGATTGCTGGACACACTGGGGCAATACTGGAGACCATGGGGCAGATTGCTGGACACACCGGGGCAATACTGGAGACCATGGGGCAGATTGCTGGACACACCGCGGCAATACTGGAGACCATGGGGCAGATTGCTGGACACACTGGGGCAATACTGGAGACCATGGGGCAGATTGCTGGACACACCGGGGCAATACTGGAGACCATGGGGCAGATTGCTGGACACACCGGGGCAATACTGGAGACCATGGGGCAGATTGCTGGACACACCGGGGCAATACTGGAGACCATGGGGCAGATTGCTGGACACACCGGGGCAATACTGGAGACCATGGGGCAGATTGCTGGACACACCGGGGCAATACTGGAGACCATGGGGCAGATTGCTGGACACACCGGGGCAATACTGGAGACCATGGGGCAGATTGCTGGACACACTGGGGCAATACTGGAGACCATGGGGCAGATTGCTGGACACACCGGGGCAATACTGGAGACCATGGGGCAGATTGCTGGACACACCGGGGCAATACTGGAGACCATGGGGCAGATTGCTGGACACACCGGGGCAATACTGGAGACCATGGGTGGGGCAGATTGCTGGACACACTGGGGCAATACTGGAGGCCATGGGGCAGATTGCTGGACACACTGGGGCAGATTTCTGGACATACTGGGGCAATGCTGGAGACCCTGGGGCAGATTTCTGGACACACTGGGGCAATGCTGGACACACTGGGGGTAATATGCTGGACACACTGGGGCAATGCTGGACACTGGGGGTAATATGCTGGACACACTGGGGGTAATATGCTGGACACACTGGGGCAGACTGCTGGACACACTGGGGCAATGCTGGACACTGGGGCAGATTGCTGGACACACTGGGGGTAATATGCTGGACACACTGGGGGTAATATGCTGGACACACTGGGGGTAATATGCTGGACACACTGGGAGTAATATGCTGGACACACTGGGGCAATGCTGGACACTGGGGCAGATTGCTGGACACACTGGGGGCAGTGCTGGACATACTGGGGCAGATTTCTGGACACACTGGGGGTAATATGCTAGACACACTGGGGCAGATTGCTGGACAACATGGGGGTAATATGCTGGACACACTGGGGCAGATTGCTGGACACACTGGGGGCAGGACTTGAGGCATGGGCAGAATGTAGATACGGGGCATGATTGGAGACACGGGGCATGATTGGATCATGGGGCAGGACGGATACGATGGAGGCTGGTGGGGCAGGATGGGGAGATCATATGGGGTAGAATGGATACTCATGAGGGCAGGATGCGAGAACATATGGCTGGAGCCAGGAATGAGCCAGTGTTACCATAGGGGCTAATTAAGGGATATTATTACTGCAGTGATGTATTTATTTTATTTTTTGAGTATACTGTTTTAAATGGGGGGGGCGGTCCTGTTACTGTGCAGAGTGACACTATATCACCTTTTTTTCTTCATGTGATGTAATGTAGAAGTTGTGAAAAATTAAGTAATGTGTTCTGCAAGCGGAGCTCGAGATAACTGTGTTATTTCCTGCAGAAACGAGTCCTGGCTGGAAGGAATGATGGCGGTCTGTGCTGGATGAAAGATGAAGGACTTCACCTAGAGACGTCACTGGTGAGTCAGTGTTACCTATACACTGACACTATACACTGTATACTATATACAGCGGTCCTGTGTACAATGTCACCAGTGATCACTGTATTATCTATACATTATATACAGAGTTCCTGTGTATAATACCACCAGTGATCTCTGTATTACCTATACATTATATACAGAGCTCATGTGTATAATACCACCAGTGATCTCTGTATTACCTCTACACAGACACTGCATACTAAGTACAGATCTCCTGTGAATACTGGCACTTATGGTGATAGTATTGTGGTTTTTTTTTTTATTACTGATCAGTATTGTAGTATTCAGTCACTATGTGGTGGTAATATGTGGTCTGGAAATGGTGTTGTGGTATTTGTCCCTTGTATGTAGTATTATTCGGTCACTATGTGGTCTGGTCATGGTGTGGTGGTATTAAGTCACAGGTTTGGCATGTGGGGGTGACATCATTAGGCCCAGTTTAAGTTCTACAAAACAGGAAAACCATTTTTGGTAACCTTTGTGTGTATTGAGCCGGGGGAGGGGGGGGGGGGGCGCCAAACTCGGGAACAGCCCCGGGTGGCAAAAGCTCTAGCTACGCCTCTGATGCAGCCCACATATAGTATAATACAGCCACCCCACAGAGTATACTGCAGCCCTGCCATACAATACAATACAATGTAACCCCCATAGAATATAATGCAGCCCCCCTCATAGTGTAATACAGCCCCTCCATACAGGGGCAGTGAGAAAGACATGAGGAAATGGTGACTAGGGGGCAGGGGACAAGGACACAAGGGGGGTAGGGGAGACATGCACAATGGTAACATAGGGGGGCTAGGGAGCAAGGAAGACAGGCACAAGGGGACACATGGGGGCTAGGAGGCAGGGGAGAAGTTTACAAGGGGACTAGTGGGCAAGGGAGACTGACACAAGGGGACAAGGGAGACTGGCACAAGGGGACACACAGGGACTAGTTAGCCAGGGAGACTGACAAGGGTACACACAGGGACTAATGGGCAAGGGAGACTGGCACACGGGGACAAGGGACACAAGCATAAGGGGACAAGGGAGACAGGCGCAAGGGGACACACAGGGACTAGTGGGCAAGGGACACTGACACAAGGCTACACATGGGGACAAGGGATAGAAGCACAAGGGGACTCATAGGGACTAAGAGGAAGGGGAGAAGGGCACAATGGGACACACGGGGACTAGGGTGCAAGGGAGACAGGCACAAGAGGACACAAGGGGACTTCAAGGGCAGAGTAGATAGGGACGCAAGGGCTGCAAGGGGACAGAGGAAGATGGGGGGGAGACTTGGGAGGAGGGAAGAAAGGGGCACAGGGATTACAAGGACAGGGTAGATGGAGAGCACACGGTGAGAAAGGGGACAGGGGAGACTTGAGAGCAGGGCACACGAGTCACACGGGGACAAGGGGCAGGGAATGCATGGGGGGTGCAGGAGGACTCAGGGCATGGGAGATGAGGAGCATTGGGAGACCAGGGGAGGAGGAACAAGGTGTGTACGGGGGGCCCGGAGGAGCACAATGACCTGAACCTGGGGACCTACTAGGACATGGGGCATGGGACAGCAGGGAGGAAACGGGGCTGGTGTCACAGGGGGCCAGGGACACTGGGGGCAGAGACGGCGACACACGGGCAGCACACACACCTCACTTCCGCCGGTCCCGTACACCTCCATGTTCATCCCGGGATCCTCCATATGGCTGAGCCGCTGCGGCATCCCCCTCCTGGCCGGCTTGGTCCACGTGCCCCCCACTAGCTCTGGAACCACCTGTTCCCGGTCGCAGCAGCCGCCACAGGCTTTGCCAATATGGCGGCCACCATCACCTGTGCAGATGCTGCACTGCCTGGGCCCCACACACAGCGGGTGCGCGATGAAGTGATGTCATCACGCTCCCGCAGTGTCAGAGGCAGAGGGGAATGATGGGAGAGGGAGCATCAGCTGACGCTCTCTCCTCCGTCATTGCTTTGAACTGTACCGGCATCATAAACGCCGGTATAGTTCACTGCGGCGGCTATGACGGGGGGGGGTCGGGTGCCTCTGACCTGTCGGGCCCCTGACTTGCCAGACTGTGGTAGTTACACCCCTGCCTCACACACACTACAGATATCACACACACACCTCAGATATAACACACACACACACACACACTACAGATATCACACACACACTACAGATATCACACACACACACTACAGATATCACACACACACACACTACAGATATCACACACACACACTACAGATGTCACACACTACATATATAACACACGCACTACAGATATCACACACACACACACTACAGATATCACACACACACACACACACTACAGATATCACACACACACACACACTACAGATGTCACACACACACTACATATATAACACACGCACTACAGATATCACACACACACACACTACATATATCACACACACACACACTACAGATATCACACACACACACACTACAGATGACACACTACATATATAACACACACACTACAGATATCACACACACACACACTAGATATCAGACACACACACACACTACAGATATCACACACACTACATATATAACACACGCACTACAGATATCACACACACACACACACACTACATATATAACACACACACTATAGATATCACACACAAACACACCAGCTCATATACACATCTCACACTCCTCTCTGGTAAAGGGGAGGCTGATATTAACCTGCAGCTCCTCAGCTTCTCTTGCTTGCACACCGCTGTCATGTCCCGCACCTCCCCCGCTCTCCCCTTCAGTCCTGGGGCTCAGAGCAGGAGACGCTGTCAAAGTCTCACAGTGCTGACTGGAGCTGCTTCCAAGTTCCTAACTCTCCCATACCCCGGCTGCCCCCTCCCCCTAGATACGCCTCGGACTGTTGCCGTGCGGGAGGGATCTCCTCCTGCACTGCAACATGGTGTCGGCCGGTGCCTCTGACCTGCCGGGCAGAGGGCCCCTGACCTGCCGTGCCCCGTCGCAATGGTGACCGCTGCAACCGCGGTAGTTACGCCACTGTGTGTGTGTGTGTATGTGTATATATATGGATGTATATAATATGTATGTATGTATATACAGTACAGATCAAAAGTTTGGACACACCTTCTCATTTAAAGATATTTCTGTATTTTCATGACTATGAAAATTGTAAATTCACACTGAAGGCATCAAAACTATGAATTAACACATGTGGAATTATATATTTAACAAAAAAGTGTGAAACAACAGAAAATATGTTTTATATTCAAGGTTCTTTAAAGTAGCCACCTTTTGCTTTGATGACTGCTTTCCAAACCCTTGGCATTCTCTTGATGAGCTTCAAGAGGTAGTCACTGGAAATAGTCTTCCAACAATCTTGAAGGAGTTCCCAGAGATGCTTAGCACTTGTTGACCCTTTTGCCTTCACTCTGCAGTCCAGCTCACCCCAAACCATCTCAATTGGGTTCAGATCTGATGACTGTGGAGGCCAGGTCATCTGGCGTAGCACCCCATCACTCTCCTTCTTGGTCAAATAGCGCTTACACAGCCTGGAGGTGTGTTTGGGATCATTGTACTGTTGAAAAATAAATGATGGTCCAACTAAACGCAAACCGGATGGAATAGCATGCCGCTGCAAGATTTTGTGGTAGCCATGCTGGTTCAGTATGCCTTCAATATTGAATAAATCCCCAACTGTGTCACCAGCACAGCACCCCCACACCATCACACCTCCTCCTCCATGCTTCACGGTGCGAACCAGGCATGTAGAGTTTATCTGTTCACCTTTTCTGCGTTGCACAAAGACACGGTGGTTGGAACCAAAGATCTCAAATTTGGACTCATCAGGCCAAAGCACAGATTTCCACTGGTCTAATGCCCATTCCTTGTGTTCTTTAGCCCAAACAAGTCTCTTCTGCTTATTGCTTGTCATTAGCAGTGGTTTCCTAGCAGCTATTTTACCATGAAGGCCTGCTGCACAAAGTCTCCTCTTAACAGTTGTTGTAGAGATGTGTCTACTGCTAGAACTCTGTGTGGCATTGACCTGGTCTCTAATCTGAGCTGCTGTTAACCTTGGATTTCTGAGGCTGGTGACTCGGATAAACTTATCCTCAGAAGCAGAGGTGACTCTTGGTCTTCCTTTCCTGCGGCGGTCCTCATGTGAGCCAGTTTCTTCGTAGCGCTTGATGGATTTTGCAACTGCACTTGGGGACACTTTCAAAGTTTTCCCAATTTATCTGACTGACTGACCTTCATTTCTTAAAGTAATGATGGCCACTCATTTTTCTTAGCTGTTTTTTTCTTGCCATAATACAAATTCTAACAGTCTATTCAGTAGGACTATCAGCCATGTATCCACCAGACTTCTGCTCAACACAACTGATGGTCCCAACCCCATTTATAAGGCAAGAAATCCCACTTATTAAACCTGACAGGGAACACCTATGAAGTGAAAATCATTTCCGGTGACTACTTCTTGAAGCTCATCAAGAGAATGCCAAGAGTGTGCAAAGCAGTCATCAAAGCAAAAGGTGCCTACTTTGAAGAACCTAGAATATAAGACATAATTTCAGTTGTTTCACACTTTTTTGCTAACTATATAATTCCACATGTGTTAATTCATAGTTTTAATGCCTTCCATGTGAATTTACAATTTTCATAGTCATGGAAATACAGAAAAATCTTTAAATGAGAAGGTGTGTCCAAACGTTTGGTCTGTACTGTACACTGGGGGAAATAAGTATTTGATCCCTTGCTGATTTTGTAAGTTTGCCCACTGACAAAGACATAATATAAGGGTAGGTTAATTTTAACATTGAGAGATAGAATATCAAAAATAAAATCCAGAAAATCACATTGTATAAATTGATGAAAACAATTGAATCCGCGCTGAAAGGGCAAGACAGATGGAACAAATGGACCTATGAAGAGTAAATGTGACACAATAACACGCAAACCACACCATACAAGCCCACACACCCCCACCTATAACAGAACAATCCCACCTTGAATAGACCTAGACCGGAGCCTAAACAAAAAGCCGCACCAGCGCTACCGAACACGAGGAGAGACTCACCAGCAGAGGATGTGCCGACGTGTGTCACGGTGGGTGCAGTCCAGTCAGGAGAAAAGGATCCGGCGTAGAGGAACGCTAGCGGGAAGGTGGGCAGGCAGAGGTGATGAGCCGCAAAGAAATAGGGTAGTACGGAAGCTACGTAGAGCCAGGGAAAGCCCCGGCCGGTGGCGTCCCTGGATACGAGCGAGGAAGGGGAAAATGGCTGGCACGAGGCTCAGCGTGTGACGTCACAAAGTAAGTACGGGGCAGCGCAGAGACCAAAACCGACGCGTTTCGAAGGAGAGGCGTCCTTCTTCATCAGGGTTACCGGTCTCTCGATGCGCCCGGACATATAAGCCCCAAAGATGTCAATCAAAATAGCAAGCCTGCCCATTTAACCCATTGTGTTGGTGACCACTATAGAAATGACAGTTGCAGAGCCACAAAAAACCGCAACACTATGAGTAGAAATGAAAGTGAGAATACTGATGTATGAAATATGTTGCACGGACAAGTGAAAAATATTAATAAAAAAGACTTATAAATATGTATAAGAGTATAGATGTACTGTACCAATTCAAATATACCAAATTTATTAAAGTGGAAACAATACCACTAACACTATCTAAATTGACACAAACAATAAAAGCAAACCTTTAATAAATAGCGATAAAAAACAGTAAATCCAGGGTTAAAATACTAAAAACATGCTAAAACGGTACTACGGGGGTACTAGAAAAAAGGGGGGGGGGGGGAAGAGATACGGGGAAAAAAAAAAAAACCCCGCCATACCATTAGAAATGCTAAAATAAAACTATGCCTAAATATATATGGCCTAAACCACCTGACCTGGTTCCAACTAAAATAAACATAAAAAAGAGAGAGTAGGGACCAGAAACAGGAATAGTAACAATACAATTAAAAAGCATATATTTCTAGCCCATGGTTGAGGCCTTTAGGGGCAAGGCTATCCAGGGTGAAAATCCACTGGGATTCAGACCTGGACATGGCTTTAATTAAGTTGCCACCTCTTGAGCTCTGTCTGATCCTTTGGATTCCCAAAAAGGTAACACACTTAATAGATTTGTTGTGCCTTTCGCTAAAGTGACGCGAAAGTGGATGACCCATAAAGCCTTTCTTAATATTCATCAAATGTTCTTTGACCCGGACCATAAGGGGCCTCTTAGTTCGGCCTACATACAGTTTGTTACACGGACATTCGATGAGATAAATAACCTTAGTGGTGGAACAGGTAATAGTGTCTCTGATGCTGAATTCATTCGTGGCGTCGGAATCAGTGAAGGTGGAACGGTATCTCTTCTCGAAAGATGTGTGCCGGCACCCAAAACAAATCCCACAGGGTGTAAACCCTGCCCTACTGGTACCAAAGGCACCAGCCAAAGATTTATCATAGGAGGCATGTTTGGTAGTGGGAGCTATAATATTACCCAAAGATTGGGCCTTCCTAAACACAAATCAGGGTATATCCGGCAGAAGCTCCCCTATAATCTTGTCCCTTTGCAGTGCGGACCAGTGTTTCTTAATGATGGATCTAAATTTAGTATGTCCCACATGAAATTGAGTGACAAACGGTAACTGCCGGATTTGATCAAGGATTGTGTTGGATTGATTAGTAGGTTTTATTCTATGTATCAGAGAATCTCTGGGTATCTCCATCACATCCCTCTTAGCTCGTTCCAACAAGGAACTAGGATAACCTTTGTCCAGAAACTGTTGAGTCAAAATGGACGAGTCCCTGTTGTAGTCCTCCAAGGTGGTACAATTACGTCTGATTCTTGTGTACTGGCCCTTGGGAATGTTTGTCAACCAGACCGGTAGGTGACAACTGGAAATGTCAATAAAACTATTAGAATCCACCCCTTTCCTAAAGCACTTAGTTAGTAGCCGGCCATCCTTAATGTATATGGTGAGGTCCAAGAAGTTAATCTCAGACATACTTATTGTAGGTGTGAATTCAAGTCCAAAACTGTTAGTGTTAAGATTTGATATAAATAATTCCAAATCTTGTTTGGGGCCATTCCAGACGAACACCACGTCGTCGATAAAGCGGCGCCACAGGACCAGACCCGTACGGAGATTACCTGAGGAAAAAATACAAGACTCCTCCCACTTGGCCACAAACAGGTTGGCATAGCTAGGGGCAAACCGTGTGCCCATAGCCGTGCCACAGGTCTGTAAAAAGAAGTCTCCTTCATACCAAAAGTAGTTGTGCTGCAAGATAAATTGAATACATTCTTCAATAAATGTGACCTGGGTATCCGGATAGGTCCCCAAAGTACGTAGGTATTGGCCCGCAATCTGGCAACCCATTTTTTGGTCAATCACTGTGTACAGTGATTTAATGTCCAGAGTGCCTAAAAAATAGGTGGGTTCCCATTTGACACTCTCTAGAATTTGAAGGATGTGTCCCGTATCTTTGAGGTAAGCCGGTATGAGTTGCATGCACTTCTGTAGGTGCATGTCAACATACCGGGACAAATTTGCTGTCAGGCTATTGATACCAGAAATAATAGGCCTGCCTGGAGGACAGGTGGTACTCTTGTGAATCTTGGGGATATGGTAAAAGATAGCTAGACTCGGATCTCTATTGTATACAAATTGAAAATCCTTGGCTGGTGCCTTTGGTACCAGTAGGGCAGGTTTTACACCCTGTGGGATTTGTTTTGGGTGCCGGCACACATCTTTCGAGAAGAGATACCGTTCCACCTTCACTGATTCCGACGCCATGAATGAATTCAGCATCAGAGATACTATTACCTGTTCCACCACTAAGGTTATTTATCTCATCGAATGTCCGTGTAACAAACTGTATGTAGGCCGAACTAAGAGGCCCCTTATGGTCCGGGTCAGAGAACATTTGATGAATATTAAGAAAGGCTTTATGGGTCATCCACTTTCGCGTCACTTTAGCGAAAGGCACAACAAATCTATTAAGTGTGTTACCTTTTTGGGAATCCAAAGGATCAGACAGAGCTCAAGAGGTGGCAACTTAATTAAAGCCATGTCCAGGTCTGAATCCCAGTGGATTTTCACCCTGGATAGCCTTGCCCCTAAAGGCCTCAACCATGGGCTAGAAATATATGCTTTTTAATTGTATTGTTACTATTCCTGTTTCTGGTCCCTACTCTCTCTTTTTTATGTTTATTTTAGTTGGAACCAGGTCAGGTGGTTTAGGCCATATATATTTAGGCATAGTTTTATTTTAGCATTTCTAATGGTATGGCGGGGGTTTTTTTTTTTTTGTTTTTTTCCCCCCGTATCTCTTCCCCCCCCCCCCTTTTTTCTAGTACCCCCGTAGTACCGTTTTAGCATGTTTTTAGTATTTTAACCCCGGATTTACTGTTTTTTATCGCTATTTATTAAAGGTTTGCTTTTATTGTTTGTGTCAATTTAGATAGTGTTAGTGGTATTGTTTCCACTTTAATAAATTTGGTATATTTGAATTGGTACAGTACATCTATACTTTTATACATATTTATAAGTCTTTTTTATTAATATTTTTCACTTGTCCGTGCAACATATTTCATACATCAGTATTCTCACTTTCATTTCTACTCATAGTGTTGCGGTTTTTTGTGGCTCTGCAA
The DNA here is from genome assembly GCF_032444005.1 of Ranitomeya imitator. Classification (NCBI taxonomy): domain Eukaryota; kingdom Metazoa; phylum Chordata; class Amphibia; order Anura; family Dendrobatidae; genus Ranitomeya; species Ranitomeya imitator. Next base: position 401,467,673 of record NC_091282.1, read on the forward strand.
CTGTCATTTCTATAGTGGTCACCAACACAGTGGGTTAAATGGGCAGGCTTGCTATTTTGATTGACATCTTTGGGGCTTATATGTCCGGGCGCATCGAGAGACCGGTAACCCTGATGAAGAAGGACGCCTCTCCTTCGAAACGCGTCGGTTTTGGTCTCTGCGCTGCCCCGTACTTACTTTGTGACGTCACACGCTGAGCCTCGTGCCAGCCATTTTCCCCTTCCTCGCTCGTATCCAGGGACGCCACCGGCCGGGGCTTTCCCTGGCTCTACGTAGCTTCCGTACTACCCTATTTCTTTGCGGCTCATCACCTCTGCCTGCCCACCTTCCCGCTAGCGTTCCTCTACGCCGGATCCTTTTCTCCTGACTGGACTGCACCCACCGTGACACACGTCGGCACATCCTCTGCTGGTGAGTCTCTCCTCGTGTTCGGTAGCGCTGGTGTGGCTTTTTGTTTAGGCTCCGGTCTAGGTCTATTCAAGGTGGGATTGTTCTGTTATAGGTGGGGGTGTGTGGGCTTGTATGGTGTGGTTTGCGTGTTATTGTGTCACATTTACTCTTCATAGGTCCATTTGTTCCATCTGTCTTGCCCTTTCAGCGCGGATTCAATTGTTTTCATTATTCTTGATAGTTCTTTGACAGGGGTGGCACCTCCCTGCCTTGTTTCCTTGCAGCTGGGGTTTTTTTCTTGGTGCCTGAGGTAGCGCGTGTGTTATATCTATTTCATTCTATTACATTGTATAAATTATATACATTTATTTGCATTTTGCAGTGAGAAATAAGTATTTGATCCCTCTGGCAAACAAGACTTAACACTTGGTGGCAAAACCCTTGTTGGTAAGCACAACAGTCAGACGTTTTCGTAGTTGATGACGAGGTTTGCGCACATGTCAGGAGGAATTTAGCTCCACTCCTCTCTGCAGATCATCTCTAAATCATTACGATTTTGAGGCTGTCGCTTGGCAACTCGGAGCTTCAAGTCCCTCCATAAGTTTTCTATGGGATTAAGGTCTGGAGACTGGCTAGGCCACGCCATGACCTTAATGTGCTTCTTTTTGAGCCACTCCTTTGTTGCCTTGGCTGTATGGTTTGGGTCATTGTCTTGCTGGAAGACCCAGCCACGACCCATTTTTAATGTCCTGGCGGAGGGAAGGAGGTTGTCACTCAGGATTTTACGGTGCATGGCTCCATCCATTCTCTCACTGATGTGGTGAAGTAGTCCTGTGCCCCCAAAATATAATGCTTCCACCTCCATGCTTGACAGTGGGGATGGTGTTCTTTAGGTCATAGGCAGCATTTCTCTTGCTCCAAACACAGCAAGTTGAGTTAATGCCAAAGAGCTCAATTTTTGTCTCATCTGACCACAGCACCTTCTCCCAATCACTCACAGAATCATCCAGGTGTTCATTGAAAACTTCAGACAGGCCTGCACATGTGCCTTCTTGAGCAGAAGGACCTTGTGGGCACTGCAGGATTTTAAACCTTTACGGCGTAATATGTTACCAATTGTTTTCTTGGTGACTGTGGTCCCAGCTGCCTTCAGATCATTAACGAGTTCCCCTGTGTAGGTTTAGGCTGATCTTTCACCTTCCTCATGATCAAGGATACCCCACAAGGTAACATTTTGCATGGTGCCCCATATTGATGTCGATTGACAGTCATTTTGTATTTCTTCCATTTTCTTACTATTGCAGCAACAGTTGTCTCCTTCTCACCCAGCGTCTTACTTATGGTTTTGTAGCCCATTCCAGCTTTATGCAGGTCTATGATCTTGTCCTTGACATCCTTAGAAAGCTCTTTTGTCTTGCCCATGTTGTAGAGGTTAGAGTCTGACTAATTCATTGAGTCTGTGGACAGGAGTCTTTTATAAAGGTGACTATGTAAGAAAGCAAGCTGTATTTAGCCCCTTAAGGGCCAGGGGTATATCCATTTTTGCATTTCCATTTTTTGCCCCCCTTCTCCCCACGGCCATAACTTTTTTATTTTTCCATCAATATCGCCATTTGAGGGTTTGTTTTTTGCGGGACAACTTGTACTTTTGAATGGCATCATTAATTTTATTACATTTTGTACTGGAAAATGGGAAAAAATTCCAAATGCGGTGAAATTGCAAGAAAAGTGCAATTCCCCAATAGTTTTTTATTTTTTTTACCATGTTTGCTAAATGCTAAAACTGACCTGCCAATACATGTCATTACAAGTTCATAGACACCAAACATATCTAGGTTCTTTTTTATTTAAGTGGTGAAAAAAATTCCAAAATTTGTAGAAAAAAAAATGTTGCCATATTCCGAGACCCGAAGCATCTCCATTTTTCAAAATCTGGGGAAGGGTGAGGAATTATTTTTTGCGCTCTGATGTGATGTTTTTATTTATGCCATTTTGGTGTATATACGATTTTTCAATCGCCCATTATTGCATTTTATTGCAATGTTGCAGTGACCAAAAAAACAGAATTCTGGCGATTCGATTTTTTTCTCGTTACGCCGTTTACCAATTGGATTAATACTTTTTATATATTGATAGATTGGACGATTCTGAATGTGCCAATACCAGATATGTAAATACAGATGCCACTGATGCATATCAATGCAACCTATTCGTAGGGATACACCCTATAATGGACATGAAAGATAACAGGGAACAACTCCACTATGAAATAAATCCTACAGAGAAACTACGGAGTATCAAAGAACCCAACAAGCGTAACAATCTAAAAAACGTAACAAATTTTATTGAATGTCATCATCACATAAAAATAACAAACATCACATACAAGGGACACGTATAGTACATGTACGGCAGACAACAACCACTGCAAGTAACACCTCGGGCATAGAGAGGGCAAGAACAAAATGGCTATAAGAAGCATATTAATCCGTAATGAAATTGTTGATAAAGTGCATAGTGCTCCTAAAGGACATGCATATACCTCCTACCTCCATATACGTTAGTACTAATCAGACCTAAAGTAGGTAAATGTAAGAGTAACCAAAGCTCTGCCAATCTTACCCCAAAACAGGTGGTGCCAGTGTGTGTCCGGCGGCCCCGACGCGCGTTTCGCGTAAGCTTCCTCGGGGGGTCGTGTTTGTGTGCTTAGCTGGGGTTGTATTTAAGGACATCTCTACAGCTGCGGCGACTATACCGCACAATGATTGGCGCATGCGCACCGCCATAATATGGGACGCCGCGCACATCATCCCCGGCACTTCCGGCGTGCAGAGCAGGCAGAGGGAAAGCCCTCCAGTCGTCATATCCTGCTCCGCCGCAAAAGAACGCCGGAGACAATGGTCAGTAAGTCCCATCGTGGTGCGCATGCACGCGTGCAGTAGCGGCCATCTTTCCTGAGGGAAGCGCTGATGGCAGCACGGAGAATAGCGATCGCCTGGGATATACAATTGTATATAATCCGTAATGAAATTGTTGATAAAGTGCATAGTGCTCCTAAAGGACATGCATATACCTCCTACCTCCATATATGTTAGTACTAATCAGACCTAAAGTAGGTAAATGTAAGAGTAACCAAAGCTCTGCCAATCTTACCCAAAAACAGGTGGTGCCAGTGTGTGTCCGGCGGCCCCGACGCGCGTTTCGCGTAAGCTTCCTCGGGGGGTCGTGTTTGTGTGCTTAGCTGGGGTTGTATTTAAGGACATCTCTACAGCTGCGGCGACTATACCGCACAATGATTAGCGCATGCGCACCGCCATAATATGGGACGCCGCGCACATCATCCCCGGCACTTCCGGCGTGCAGAGCAGGCAGAGGGAAAGCCCTCCTGACGTCATATCCTGCTCCGCCGCAAAAGAACGCCGGAGACGATGGTCAGTAAGTCCCATCGTAGTGCGCATGCGCGCGTGCAGTAGCGGCCATCTTTCCTGAGGGAAGCGCTGATGGCAGCACGGAGAATAGCGATCGCCTGGGATATACAATTGTATAAACACGACCCCCCGAGGAAACTTACGTGAAACGCGCGTCGGGGCCGCCGGACACACACTGGCACCACCTGTTTTTGGGTAAGATTGGCAGAGCTTTGGTTACTCTTACATTTACCTACTTTAGGTCTGATTAGTACTAACGTATATGGAGGTAGGAGGTATATGCATGTCCTTTAGGAGCACTATGCACTTTATCAACAATTTCATTACGGATTAATATGCTTCTTATAGCCATTTTGTTCTTGCCCTCTCTATGCCCGAGGTGTTACTTGCAGTGGTTGTTGTCTGCCGTACATGTACTATACGTGTCCCTTGTATGTGATGTTTGTTATTTTTATGTGATGATGACATTCAATAAAATTTGTTACGTTTTTTAGATTGTTACGCTTGTTGGGTTCTTTGATACTCCGTAGTTTCTCTGTAGGATCAATACCAGATATGTGTATATTTGATTTTTTTTATTGTTTTATTTTGAATGGGGCGAAAGGGGGGTTATTTGAACTTTTATATATATATTTTTATTTTTTTATTTTTTTTTTTACTTTTCACATGCTTCAATAGTCTCCTTGGGAAACTAGAAGCTGCCATAACCCGATAGGCTCTGCTACATACAGGCCATGATCAGATTGCCTGTATGTAGCAGAATTACTCTAGGCCTCTTAGAGCTCTCAACCTCTGAAACACACAAAGACGGTAACACCCTGGACCTGGTTTTCGCCCGGTTCTGCTCAATCTCCTACCTAGATAACTCACCGCTTCCCCTCTCTGACCACAACATTCTCTCCTTCACACTCACAAATCCTCGCTCACCCCAGCACCCTCCTACCTACCATTCAGTCAGAAATCTACATGCCATTAACCCTCATACACTTTCAGACTCCCTACACTCATCACTGTCCCCAATCTCCTCTTTTTCCTGTCCTGATCTGGCGGTACATCACTACAATGACACTCTTAGAAGCACCCTTGACCAAGTAGCTCCCCTCACCCTCAGAACCTCCAAACACAGAGTGAAACAGCCCTGGCTCACATCGCAAACCCGATTTCTCCAGCGATGCTCTAGGTGTGCTGAATGCTTATGGAGGAAAACACGCACACCAGAAGACTTCATACACTTCAAATTTATGTTAAGGACCTATAATTCTGCCCTTCACCTCGCCAAACAGACCTACTTCACCACCCTGATCTACTCACTATCCAACAACCCCAAGAAACTTTTTGACACCTTTCACTCCCTCCTCAGGCCAAAAGCACAAGCCCCTATCACAGACATTTGTGCTGATGACCTGGCCTCCCACTTTATAGAGAAAATAGACAATATCCATCAGGAAATCCGCTCCCAATCACCAAGTTCAGTGACTCCCATCCCTCCCTGCATTTCCCCTGGCTCACTCTCCACATGCGATCCCATCACAGAAGAAGAAGTCTCCAGGCTCCTCTCCTCTTCTCGTCCGACTACATGCACCACCGACCCCATTCCCTCACATCTCCTCCAGTCTCTCTCTCCAGTCGTCACAACTCACCTAACTACAATCTTTAATCTCTCCCTCTCCTCTGGTATTTTCCCCTCCTCCTTCAAACACTCTATCATTACTCCATTACTAAAGAAACCCACCCTCGAACCATCCTGCACAAACAACTACAGGCCAGTCTCCAATCTCCCCTTCATCTCTAAACTCTTGGAGCACCTGATATACTCCCGCCTTACCAGTTACCTCTCCACTCACTCCATCCTAGACCCTTCACAGTCCGGTTTCCGCCCCCTACATTCGACAGAAACGGCACTCATCAAAGTGACCAATGACCTTCTGACAGCAAAACGTAACTGTGACAACTCTCTGCTCATTCTTCTCGACCTTTCTGCAGCTTTCGACACTGTTGACCACCCTCTCCTACTCTCTAGGCTCCAGTCACTTGGCATTAAGGACACTGCTCTCTCCTGGTTCTCCTCCTATCTTTCTGACCGCTCCTTCAGTGTTCTGTTCTCTGGCTCCACTTCATCTCCTCTTCCTCTCACTGTCGGGGTACCTCAGGGCTTAGTCCTTGGCCCCCTTCTCTCTCTACACGGCCCCAATTGGACAGACCATCAGCAGATTTGGCTTTCAGCACCATCTTTATGCCGATGACACACAACTATACACATCCTCCCCTGGCCTTAACCCCGCTGTACTACAGAACGCCACTGACTGTCTGTCTGCAGTCTCCAACATCATGTCTGCTCTCTATCTGAAACTCAACCTCTCCAAAACTGAACTTCTTCAGCTCCCACCATCTACTAACCTCCCTAAATCTGACATTTTCCTTTCCGTGGGTGGCACCATAATAACACCCCGGCAGCAGGCGTGCTGTCTGGGTGTTATGTTTGACTCCGATCTCTCCTTCACTTCCCATATACAATCTCTTGCCCGCTCGTGCCGCTTACACCTAAAGAACATCTCTAGAATCCGCCCTTTTCTCACCATGGAAACAACAAAAACCCTCACTGTCGCCCTGATCCACTCCCACCTGGACTACTGTAATGCTTTACAAATTGGCCTCCCCCTTACTTGACTTTCCCCTCTCCAGTCTATCGTTAATGCAGCAGCCAGGGTCGTCCATCTGGCTAGTCATTACTCGGACGCATCCACTCTTCGCCAGTCGTTACACTGGCTGCCTATTCATTACAGGAAACAATTCAAAGTACTTGTTCTCACCCACAAATCTCTCCACAGTGCGGCACCCCCATACATCTCCTCCCTCATTTCGGTCTATCGGCCTAGCTGACCGCTGCGCTCTGCAAATGACTTTCGACTAACCTCTGCACTATTCCGTACCTCCCACTCCCGACTCCAAGACTTCTCCCGCACTGCGCCAAACCTCTGGAATGCTCTACCCCAAGATATTAGGACCATCCACAATTTGCATAGTTTTAGGTGCTCGCTCAAAACACATTTGTTCAGAGCGGCCTATCACATTCAGTAATCAAAGTCATGTTATGTTTGTGTGTGTGTAGCCCATTCACTATCTCCATCTATCCCCCACCCCCTGAAGATGGCTGGACCATCATTGTAAATACATCATTGTAAATACACACCTGTACTTTGTATCTCCCCCACCTCATTGTAGATTGTAAGCTCTCACGAGCAGGGTCGTCTTATTTAGCTTTAATTATTGTATTATTGTATTGTTAACGTTGTTACTTATGACTGTTGTGTTTGAAACTGTTAGGCTATGTGCATACGTTGCGGATTAGGCTTAGGAATTTCTGGTGCAGATTCTGCCTCTCCTGGCAGAAAATGCACCTGCGGTCCTGCAGCGTTTTTTGTGCGGTTCCGCAGCGTTTTTTTGTGCATTTTTGCTGCGGTTTTCTTGCGTTTTTTACCCCTGCGGTTTTCTATAATGGAATGGGTACAAAAACGCTGCAGATTCACAAAAAATAAGCGACATGCCACTTCTTTTAAACCACAGCGTTTCCGCAGTGGATTTTCAGCAAAGTGTGCAGAACATTTTTTTCCCCCATTGATTTACATTGTACTGTAAATCAATTGCAGATCTGCAGCGTTTCTGCACCTCAAAAAAACGCTGCGAATCCGCAGAGAATCCGCAACGTGTGCACATACCCTTAAACTGTAAAGCGCTGCGGAATATGTTGGCGCTATATCAATAAAGATGATTATTATTATTATTATTATTATTACTCACTCGCAATGAGCGCCAAACACCGGGCGGTGCTCATAGCAATCACGTGACGGGGATCACCGATGGGCAGATTTCCGATGCGATTGCCAGAAGCGCATGTTAAATGCCGCTGTCAGAGTTTGACTGCAATTCCACCCGCGGCTGTAAGGGGCACATGTCAGCTGTATATATCAGCTGACATGGGCCTGGGAGGTATTCAATGATGGATAGATCCGTCATTGGATGTTAAGGGTTTAATGCAGGTAACGAGTTGATTAGGAGCGTCTAACTGGCCAGTAGGAGCCAGAACTCCTAATGGTAGGTGATCAAACACTTATTTCTCATTGCACAATGCAAATAAACTTATATAATTCATACAATGTGATTTTCTGGATTTTATTTTTGATATTCTCTCTCTCTATGGATGGGCTCCTGGTAGGGGGCCCAGGCCAGAATGGATGGGCTCCTGGTAGGGGGCCCAGGCTAGAATGGATGGGCTCCTGGTAGGGGGTCCAGGCTAGAATGGATGGGCTCCTGGTAGGGAGCCCTGGCTAGAATGGATGGGCTCTTGGTAGGGGACCCAGGCTAGAATGGATGGGCTCTTGGTAGGGGGCCCAGCCTAGAATGGATGGGCTCCTGGTAGGGACCGAGGCTAGAATGGATGGGCTCCTGGTAGGGGGCCCAGGCTAGAATGGATGGGCTCCTGGTAGAGGGCCCAGGCTAGAATGGATGGGCTCCTGGTAGGGGGTCCAGCCTAGAATGGATGGGCTCCTGGTAGGGACCCAGGCTAGAATGGATGGGCTCCTGGTAGGTGACCAAGACTAGAATGGTTGGCTCCTGGTATTGGGCCCAGGCTAGAATGGATGGGCTCCTGGTAGGGGGCCCAGCCTAGAATGGATGGGCTCCTAGTAGGGACCCAGGCTAGAATGGATGGGCTCCTGGTAGGGGGCCCAGGCTAGAATGGATGGGCTCCTGGTAGGTGATCAAGGCTAGAATGGATGGGCTCCTGGTAGGTGACTCAGGCTGGAATGGATGGGCTCCTGGTAGGGGACCCAGGCTGGAATGGATGGGCTCCTGGTAGGGGACCCCTGCTAGAATGGATGGGCTCCTGGTAGGGGGCCCAGGCTAGAATGGATGGGCTCCTGGTAGGGGGCCTGTTGTGAATTCCGCTCTTGGGCTCCCTCCGGTGGTTGTAAGTGGCACTTTTGTGAGTTCTGCTCTTGGGCTCCTTCTTGTGGTTTCAAGTGGTATGGCTGCTCCTTGGAGTTAGCTGTCTTCAGCTGCTTCCACTGATCGTCTTTTCTGCTCTGCTATTTATGCCTGGCTCTGTCCTTCAGCCAGTGCCACTTGTAAATGGTTCCTGGTTGGATTCACATCTCTTTGGAGTTCCCTGTTATCCTGACCAGTTCAGCAAAGCTAAGTTTTTGCTTGCTCTTTTCTGTTCACAGTTTGTGGACTTATCCGTTCTGTGCTTCTATATTTGTCCAGCGTTATCAGTATGAATTAATTCTGTCTTGCTGGAAGCTCTGGGAAGCAGATTTACCCTCCACACCTTTAGTCAGGTCTGGAGATTTTTAGTCAACTCTGCGTGGATTTTTGTAGTGTTTTATACTGACCGCACAGTATTCCATCCTGTCCTATCTATCAAGTTAGACTGGCCTCTTGTGCTCATCCTGGTTTCATTCTGTGTATGTCTTTTCCCTCTCGACTCACAGTCATTATTTGTGGGGGGCTAATCTATCCTTTGGGGATTTTCTCTGAGGCAAGATAGTTTTCCTGCTTCTATCTTTAGGGGTAGTTAGCTCTTAGGCGGTGACGAGGTGCCTAGGGAGAGTTAGGAGCACCCCACGGCTACTTCTAGTGTTGTGTTGAGCTTAGGGACTGCGGTCAGTACAGGTACCACTTCCTTCAGAGCTCGTTCCATGTTGCTCCTAAACCACCGCATCATAACAGGGGCCCATGGTGGAATGGATGGGCTCCTGGTAGGGGGCCCAGGCTAGATTGGATGGGCTCCTGGTATGGGGCCCAGGCTAGAATGGATGGGCTCCTGGTAGGGGACCCAGGCTAGAATGGATGGGCTCCTAGTAGGGGACCCAGGCTAGAATGGATGGGCTCCTGGTAGAGGACCCCGGCTAGAATGGATGGGCTCCTGGTAAGGGACCCAGGCTAGAATGGATGGGCTCCTGGTAGCGGGCCCAGGCTAGAATGGATGGGCTCCTGGTAGGGGACCCAGGCTAGAATGTATGGGCTCCTGGTAGGGGACCCAGGCTAGAATGGATGGGCTCCTGGTAGGGGACCCCTGCTAGAATGGATGGGCTCCTGGTAGCGGGCCCAGGCTAGAATGGATGGGCTCCTGGTAGGGGGCCTGTTGTGAATTCCGCTCTTGGGCTCCCTCCGGTGGTTGTAAGTGGCACTTTTGTGAGTTCTGCTCTTGGGCTCCTTCTTGTGGTTTCAAGTGGTATGGCTGCTCCTTGGAGTTAGCTGTCTTCAGCTGCTTCCACTGATCGTCTTTTCTGCTCTGCTATTTATGCCTGGCTCTGTCCCAGGGACCCAGGCTAGAATGGATGGGCTCCTGGTAGCGGGCCCAGGCTAGAATGGATGGTCTCCTGGTAGGGGACCCAGGCTAGAATGGATGGGCTCCTGGTAGGGGACCCAGGCTAGAATGGATGGGCTCCTGGTAGGAGGCCCTGGCTAGAATGGATGGGCTCCTGGTAGGGGGCCCAGGCTAGAATGGATGGGCTCCTGGTATGGGGCCCAGGCTAGAATGGATGGGCTCCTGGTTGGGGGCCCAGGCTAGAATGGATGGGCTCCTGGTAGGGGACCCAGGCTAGAATGGATGGGCTCCTGGTAGGGGGCCCAGGCTAGAATGGATGGGCTCCTGGTATGGGGCCCAGGCTAGAATGGATGGGCTCCTGGTAGGGGGCCCAGGCTAGAATGGATGGGCTCCTGTTAGGGGACCCAGGCTAGAATGGATGGGCTCCTGGTAGGAGACCCAGGCTAGAATGGATGGGCTCCAGGTAGGGGACCCAGGCTAGAATGTATGGGCTCCTGGTAGAGGACCCCGGCTAGAATGGATGGGCTCCTGGTAAGGGACCCAGGCTAGAAAGGATGGGCTCCTGGTAGGGGGCCCAGGCTAGAATGGATGGGCTCCTGGTAGGGGACCCAGGCTAGAATGGATGGGCTCCTTGTAGGGGACCCAGGCTAGAATGGATGGGCTCCTGGTAGGGGGCCCAGGCTAGAATGGATGGGCTCCTGGTAGGGTGCCCAGGCTAGAATGGATGGGCTCCTGGTATGGGGCCCAGGCTAGAATGGATGGGCTCCTGGTAGGGGGCCCAGGCTAGAATGGATGGGCTCCTGGTAGGGGGCCCAGGCTAGAATGGATGGGCTCCTGGTAGGGGGCCCAGGCTAGAATGGATGGGCTCCTGGTATGGGGCCCAGGCTAGAATGGATGGGCTCCTGGTAGGGGGCCCAGGCTAGAATGGATGGGCTCCTGTTAGGGGACCCAGGCTAGAATGGATGGGCTCCTGGTAGGAGACCCAGGCTAGAATGGATGGGCTCCTGGTAGGGGACTCAGGCTAGAATGGATTGGCTCCTGGTAGGGGACCCAGGCTAGAATGGATGGGCTCCTGGTAGGGGACCCAGGCTAGAATGGATGGGCTCCTGATAGAGGACCCCGGCTAGAATGGATGGGCTCCTGGTAAGGGACCCAGGCTAGAATGGATGGGTTCCTGGTAGGGGGCCCAGGCTAGAATGGATGGGCTCCTGGTAGGGGACCCAGGCTAGAATGGATGGGCTCCTGGTAGGGGACCCAGGCTAGAATGGATGGGCTCCTGGTAGGGGGCCCAGGCTAGAATGGATGGGCTCCTGGTAGGGGGCCCAGGCTAGAATGGATGGGCTCCTGGTACTGGGCCCAAGCTAGAATGGATGGGCTCCTGGTATGGGGCCCAGGCTAGAATGGATGGGCTCCTGGTAGGGGGCCCAGGCTAGAATGGATGGGCTCCTGTTAGGGGACCCAGGCTAGAATGGATGGGCTCCTGGTAGGAGACCCAGGCTAGAATGGATGGGCTCCTGGTAGGGGACTCAGGCTAGAATGGATTGGCTCCTGGTAGGGGACCCAGGCTAGAATGGATGGGCTCCTGGTAGGGGACCCAGGCTAGAATGGATGGGCTCCTGGTAGAGGACCCCGGCTAGAATGGATGGGCTCCTGGTAAGGGACCCAGGCTAGAATGGATGGGCTCCTGGTAGGGGGCCCAGGCTAGAATGGATGGGCTCCTGGTAGGGGGCTCAGGCTAGAATGGATAGGCTCCTGGTAGGGGGCTCAGGCTAAAATTGATGGGCTCCTGGTAGGGGGTCCAGGCTAGAATGGATGGGTTCCTGGTAGGGGATCCAAGCTAGAATGGATGGGCTCCTGGTAGGGGACCCAAACTAGAATGGATGGGCTCCTGGTAGGAGACCCAGGCTAGAATGGATGGGCTCCTGGTAGGGGGCCCAGGCTAGAATGGATGGGCTCCTGGTAGGGGGCCCAGGCTAGAATGGATGGGCTCCTGGTAGGGGACCCAGGCTAGAATGGATGGGCTCCTGGTAGGGGGCCCAGGCTAGAATGAATGGGCTCCTGGTAGGGGGCCCAGGCTAGAATGGATAGGCTCCTGGTAGGGGGCCCAGGCTAGAATGGATAGGCTCCTGGTAGGGGGCCCAGGCTAAAATTGATGGGCTCCTGGTAGGGGGTCCAGGCTAGAATGGATGGGTTCCTGGTAGGGGATCCAAGCTAGAATGGATGGGCTCCTGGTAGGGGACCCAGACTAGAATGGATGGGCTCCTGGTAGGAGACCCAGGCTAGAATGGATGGGCTCCTGGTAGGGGGCCCAGGCTAGAATGGATGGGCTCCTGGTAGGGGGCCCAGGCTAGAATGGATGGGCTCCTGGTATGGCGCCCAGGCTAGAATGGATGGGCTCCTGTTAGGGGGCCCAGGCTAGAATGGATGGGCTCCTGTTAGGGGACCCAGGCTAGAATGGATGGGCTCCTGGTAGGAGACCCAGGCTAGAATGGATGGGCTCCTGGTAGGGGACTCAGGCTAGAATGGATGGGCTCCTGGTAAGGGACCCAGGCTAGAATGGATGGGCTCCTGGTAGGGGACCCAGGCTAGAATGGATGGCTGTTGTGAATTCTGTGATCAAGCTCCCTCCTGTGGTCACGAGTGGTACTGCGGCTTCTGAGTTTCCTTCCTCAGGTGATGAGGTTAATTCGTTAGGTGCTGCTCTATTTAACTCCACCTAGTGCTTTGATCCTGGCCTCCAGTCAATGTTCTAGTATTGGTCTTGCTTCCTCCTGGATCGTTCCTGTGGCCTGTCTGCTCAGCATAAGCTAAGTTCGGCTTGTGTTACTTTTGTTGCTATATTTTCTGTCCAGCTTGCCTTTTTGATTTTGCTTGCTTGCTGGTAGCTCTGAGACGCAGAGGGAGCACCTCCGTACCGTTAGTCGGTGCGGAGGGTCTTTTTGCCCCTCTGCGTGGTTGTTTGTAGGTTTTTGTGTTGACCGCAAAGCAATCTTTCCTATCCTCGGTCTATTCAGTAAGTCGGGCCTCACTTTGCTAAATCTATTTCATCTCTGTGTTTGTATTTTCATCTTAACTCACAGTCATTATATGTGGGGGGGCTGCCTTTTCCTTTGGGGAATTTCTCTGAGGCAAGGTAGGCTTATTTTTCTATCTTCAGGCTAGCTTGTTTCTCAGGCTGTGCCGAGTTGCATAGGGAGCATTAGGCGCAATCCACGGCTACCTCTAGTGTGGTTTGATAGGTCTAGGGATTGCGGTCAGCAGAGTTCCCACGTCTCAGAGCTCGTCCTAGGTTTTGTGGTTTTTGTCAGGTCACTTGTGTGCTCTGAACTTCAAGGTCCATTATGGTTCTGAATTACGTATTCATAACAGTACTGGAGGCCCAGAGTACTATGCTTCTCAATAGAGGGAAAAAAGAAGTTCTGAGACCATTTTTTTTTTCTTTGCACTGTGTTTTGCCTTTTTTTCCCCTAGACATTTGGGTGGTTCAGGACACAGGTGTGGTGATGGACATTAAAGGTCTGTCTTCATGTGTGGATCTTCTCACTGCAAGAGTACAAAATATTCAAGACTTTGTGGCTCAGAATTCTATGTTAGAACCAAGAATTCCTATTCCTGATTTGTTTTCTGGAGATAGAGCTAAATTTCTGAGTTTCAAAAATAATTGCAAACTGTTTCTGGCGTTGAAACCTCGCTCCTCTGGTGACCCAGTTCAACAAGTTAAGATCATTATTTCTTTTTTACGTGGCGACCCTCAAGACTGGGCATTTTCCCTTGCGCCAGGAAATCCTGCATTATGTAATATTGATGCGTTGTTTCTGGCGCTCGGATTACTGTACGATGAACCTAATTCAGTGGATCAGGCAGAGAAAAATTTGCTGGCTCTGTGTCAGGGTCAGGATGAGATAGAGATTTATTGTCAGAAGTTTAGAAAGTGGTCTGTGCTCACTCAATGGAATGAATGTGCTTTGGCAGCAATCTTCAGAAAGGGTCTCTCTGAAGCCCTAAAGGATGTCATGGTGGGATTTCCTATGCCTGCTGGTCTGAATGAGTATGTCTTTGGCCATTCAGATCGGTCGACGCTTGCGTGAGCGTAAATCTGTGCACCATTTGGCGGTATTATCTGAGCATAAACCTGAGCCTATGCAGTGCGATAGGACTTTGACCAGAGCTGAAAGGCAAGAACACAGACGTCAGAATGGGCTGTGTTTCTACTGTGGTGATTCCACTCATGCTATCTCCGATTGTCCTAAGCGCACTAAGCGGTTCGCTAAGTCTGCCACCATTGGTACGGTACAGTAGAAATTTCTTTTGTCCGTTACTTTGATCTGCTCTTTGTCTTCCTATTCTGTCATGGCATTTGTGGATTCAGGCGCTGCCCTGAATTTGATGGACTTGGAGTTTGCTAGGCGCTGTGGGTTTGTCTTGGAGCCCTTGCAGTGTCTTATTCCATTGAGAGGAATTGATGCTACGCCTTTGGCCAAGAATAAGCCTCAGTATTGGACCCAGCTGACCATGTGCATGGCTCCTGCGCACCAGGAGGATATTCGCTTTCTGGTGTTGCAAAATCTGCATGATGTGGTCATGTTGGGGTTGCCATGGCTACAAGTCCATAACCCAGTATTAGATTGGAAATCAATGTCTGTGTCCAGCTGGGGTTGTCAGGGGGTACATGGTGATGTTCTATTTCTGTCTATCTCATCATCCACCCCTTCTGAGGTCCCAGAGTTCTTGTCTGATTACCGGGATGTATTCGATGAGCCCAATTCCAATGCCCTACCTCCGCATAGGGATTGTGATTGTGCTATCGAGTTGATTCCCGGTAGTAAGTTTCCTAAAGGTCGACTGTTTAATTTATCTGTACCTGAGCACGCCGCTATGCGGAGTTACGTAAAAGAATCCTTGGAGAAGGGTCATATTCGGCCGTCGTCATCGCCATTGGGAGCAGGGTTCTTTTTTGTGGCCAAGAAGGATGGTTCGCTGAGACCTTGTATTGATTACCGCCTTCTGAATAAAATCACGGTCAAATTTCAGTACCCCTTGCCGCTGCTATCTGATTTGTTTGCTCGGATTAAGGGGGCTAGTTGGTTCACCAAGATAGATCTTCGTGGTGCATATAATCTTGTGCGTATTAAACGGGGCGATGAATGGAAAACTGCATTTAATACGCCCGAGGGCCATTTTGAGTACCTAGTTATGCCATTCGGACTTGCCAATGCTCCATCAGTATTTCAGTCCTTTATGCATGACATCTTCCGAGAGTACCTGGATAAATTCCTGATTGTATACTTGGATGATATTTTGGTCTTCTCGGATGATTGGGAGTCTCATGTGAAGCAGGTCAGAATGGTGTTCCAGGTCCTGCGTGCGAATTCTTTGTTTGTGAAGGGATCAAAGTGTCTCTTTGGTGTTCAGAAGGTTTCATTTTTGGGGTTCATTTTTTCCCCTTCTACCATCGAGATGGACCCTGTTAAGGTCCAGGCCATTTATGATTGGACTCAGCCGACATCTCTGAAGAGTCTGCAAAAGTTCATTGGCTTTGCTAATTTTTATCGTCGCTTCATCTGTAATTTTTCTAGTATTGCTAAACCATTGACCGATTTGACCAAGAAGGGTGCTGATGTGGTCAATTGGTCTTCTGCTGCTGTGGAAGCTTTTCAAGAGTTAAAGCGTCGTTTTTCTTCTGCCCCTGTGTTGTGTCAACCAGATGTTTCGTTTCCGTTCCAGGTTGAGGTTGATGCTTCTGAAATTGGAGCGGGGGCTGTTTTGTCGCAAAGAGGTGCTGATTGCTCGGTGATGAAGCCATGCGCCTTCTTTTCCAGGAAGTTTTCGCCTGCTGAGCGAAATTATGATGTTGGCAATCGAGAGTTGCTGGCCATGAAGTGGGCATTCGAGGAGTGGCGTCATTGGCTTGAAGGAGCTAAGCATCGCATGGTGGTCTTGACTGATCACAAGAACTTGACTTATCTCGAGTCTGCCAAATGGTTGAATCCTAGACAGGCTCGTTGGTCGCTGTTTTTCTCCCGTTTTGACTTTGTGGTTTCGTACCTTCCGGGCTCTAAAAATGTGAAGGCGGATGCCCTGTCTAGGAGTTTTGTGCCCGACTCTCCGGGTTTGCCTGAGCCGGCGGGTATTCTCAAAGAGGGAGTAATTGTGTCTGCCATCTCCCCTGATTTGCGGCGGGTGTTGCAAAAATTTCAGGCTAATAAACCTGATCGTTGCCCAGCAGAGAAACTGTTTGTCCCTGATAGGTGGACGAATAAAGTTATCTCTGAGGTTCATTGTTCGGTGTTGGCTGGTCATCCTGGAATCTTTGGTACCAGAGATTTGGTGGCTAGATCCTTTTGGTGGCCGTCTCTGTCGCGGGATGTGCGTTCTTTTGTGCAGTCCTGTGGGATTTGTGCTCGGGCTAAGCCCTGCTGTTCTCGTGCCAGTGGGTTGCTTTTGCCCTTGCCGATCCCGAAGAGGCCTTGGACACATATCTCTATGGATTTTATTCGGATCTCCCCGTCTCTCAAAAAATGTCGGTCATTTGGGTAGTTTGTGATCGCTTCTCTAAGATGATCCATTTGGTACCCTTGTCTAAATTACCTTCCTCCTCTGATTTGGTGCCATTGTTCTTCCAGCATGTGGTTCGTTTACATGGCATTCCAGAGAACATCGTTTCTGACAGAGGTTCCCAGTTTGTTTCGAGGTTTTGGCGAGCCTTTTGTGCTAGGATGGGCATTGATTTGTCTTTTTCCTCGGCTTTCCATCCTCAGACAAATGGCCAGACTGAACGAACCAATCAGACCTTGGAAACATATCTGAGATGTTTTGTTTCTGCTGATCAGGATGATTGGGTGTCCTTTTTGCCGTTGGCTGAGTTAGCTCTTAATAATCGGGCCAGCTCGGCTACCTTGGTTTCACCGTTTTTCTGCAATTTTGGGTTCCATCCTCGTTTCTCTTCAGGGCAGGTTGAGTCTTCGGACTGTCCTGGTGTGGATACTGTGGTGGACAGGTTGCAGCGGATTTGGACTCATGTAGTGGACAATTTGACCTTGTCCCAGGAGAAGGCTCAACGTTTCGCTAATCGCAGACGCTGTGCGGGTCCCCGACTTCGTGTTGGGGATTTGGTTTGGTTGTCATCTCGTTATATTCCTATGAAGGTTTCCTCTCCTAAGTTTAAGCCTCGTTTCATTGGTCCGTATAGGATTTCTGAGGTTCTTAATCCTGTGTCTTTTCGTTTGACCCTTCCAGATTCTTTTTCCATCTATAACGTATTCCATAGGTCATTGTTGCGGAGATACGTGGCGCCTGTGGTTCCATCTGTTGATCCTCCTGCCCCGGTTTTGGTGGAGGGGGAGTTGGAGTAAATAGTGGAGAAGATTTTGGATTCTCGTGTTTCGAGACGGAAACTCGAGTATCTGGTTAAGTGGAAGGGTTATGCTCAGGAAGATAATTCCTGGGTCTTTGCCTCTGATGTCCATGCTGCCGATCTTGTTCGTGCCTTTCATATGGCTCATCCTGGTCGGCCTGGGGGCTCTGGTGAGGGTTCGGTGACCCCTCCTCAAGGGGGGGGTACTGTTGTGAATTCTGTGATCAAGCTCCCTCCTGTGGTCACGAGTGGTACTGCGGCTTCTGAGTTTCCTTCCTCAGGTGATGAGGTTAATTCGTTAGGTGCTGCTCTATTTAACTCCACCTAGTGCTTTGATCCTGGCCTCCAGTCAATGTTCTAGTATTGGTCTTGCTTCCTCCTGGATCGTTCCTGTGGCCTGTCTGCTCAGCATAAGCTAAGTTCGGCTTGTGTTACTTTTGTTGCTATATTTTCTGTCCAGCTTGCTTTTTTGGTTTTGCTTGCTTGCTGGTAGCTCTGAGACGCAGAGGGAGCACCTCCGTACCGTTAGTCGGTGCGGAGGGTCTTTTTGCCCCTCTGCGTGGTTGTTTGTAGGTTTTTGTGTTGACCGCAAAGCTATCTTTCCTATCCTCGGTCTATTCAGTAAGTCGGGCCTCACTTTGCTAAATCTATTTCATCTCTGTGTTTGTATTTTCATCTTAACTCACAGTCATTATATGTGGGGGGCTGCCTTTTCCTTTGGGGAATTTCTCTGAGGCAAGGTAGGCTTATTTTTCTATCTTCAGGCTAGCTAGTTTCTCAGGCTGTGCCGAGTTGCATAGGGAGCGTTAGGCGCAATCCACGGCTACCTCTAATGTGGTTTGATAGGTTTAGGGATTGCGGTCAGCAGAGTTCCCACGTCTCAGAGCTCGTCCTATGTTTTGTGGTTTTTGTCAGGTCACTTGTGTGCTCTGAACTTCAAGGTCCATTGTGGTTCTGAATTACCTATTCATAACAGATCGCCTCCTGGTAGGGGACCCAGGCTAGAATGGATGGGCTCCTGGTAGGGGACCCAGGCTAGAATGGATGGGCTCCTGGTAGGGGGCCCAGGCTAGAATGGATGGGCTCCTGGTAGGGGGCCCAGGCTAGAATGGATGGGCTCCTGGTAGGGGACCCAGGCTAGAATGGATGGCTCCTGGTAGGGGACCCAGGCTAGAATGGATGGCTCCTGGTAGGGGGCCCAGGCTAGAATGGATGGGCTCCTAGTAGGGACCCAGGCTAGAATGGATAGGCTCCTGGTAGGGAGCCCAGGCTAGAATGGATGGGCTCCTGGTAGGTGACCAAGGCTAGAATGGATGGGCTCCTGGTAGGGGACCTAGGCTAGAATGGATCAGCTCCTGGTAGGGGACCCAGGCTAGAATGGATGGGTGTTGTGAATTCTGTGATCGAACTCCCTCCTGTGGTCATGAATGGTACTTCGGTGAGTTCTGTCCATGGACTCCCTCTGGTGGCTGTGAGTGGAGCTGCTGCTTCTGAGGTTCCTTCCACAGGTGACGTAGTTTTTTCTTTGGCTGGCTGCTCTATTTAACTCCACTCAGATCATTATTCCATGCCAGCTGTCAATGTTCTTGTACTGGTTCAGTTGCTCTTGGATCTTTCTGATGACCTGTCTACTCCAGCAGAAGCTAAGTCCCTGCTAGTTATTTATTTGTTCTTTGTTTCCTTGTCCAGCTTGCTATCATGATTTTGTCTTGCTAGCTGGAAGCTCTGGGATGCAGAGTGGCACCTCCGCACCGTCAGTCGGTGCGGAGGTCTTTTTGCACACTCTGCGTGGTCTTTTTGTAGTTTTTTGTGCTGACCGCAAAGATACCTTTCCTATCCTCAGTCTGTTTAGTAAGTCTGGCCTCCCTTTGCTGAAACCTGTTTCATTTCTGTGTTTGTGACTTTCATCTTAACTCACAGTCAATATATGTGGGGGCTGCCTTTTCCTTTGGGGAATTTCTCTGAGGCAAGGTAGGCTTTATTTTCTATCTTTAGGGCTAGTTAGCTCTTAGGCTGTGAAGAGGCGTCTAGGCAGTGTTAGGTACGCTCCATGGCTATTTCTAGTTGTGTGATAGGATTAGGGGTTGCGGTCAGCAGAGCTCCCACTTCCCAGAGCTTGTCCTGTGTGAGTTTAACCATCAGGTCGTTCCGTGTGCTCCTAACCACCAGGTCCATAACAGTACAGCTGGCCCAAAGTATTAATGCATCTCAATAGAGGGATAAGAGAAGTTCTGAGACCTTTTTTTTTTCTCTGCAGTGTGTTTTGTCTTTCTTTTCCCCTTAACCTCTGGGTGGTTCAGGACACAGGTGTAGATATGGACATCCAAGGTCTGTACTCGTGTGTGGATCATCTCACTGCAAGGGTACAAAACATTCAAGATTTTGTGGTTCAGAATCCGATGTTAGAGCCTAGAATTCCAATTCCTGATTTGTTTTCTGGGGATAGATCTAAGTT
The DNA here is from genome assembly GCF_032444005.1 of Ranitomeya imitator. Lineage (NCBI taxonomy): Eukaryota > Metazoa > Chordata > Amphibia > Anura > Dendrobatidae > Ranitomeya > Ranitomeya imitator. The sequence goes on from NC_091282.1 coordinate 401,487,628, forward strand.
CCTGAATTTCAAAAATAATTGTAAACTGTTTCTAGCTTTGAAACCCCGCTCCTCTGGTGACCCTGTTCAACAAGTAAAAATCATAATCATAATTTCTTTGTTGCGTGGTGACCCTCAGGACTGGGCATTTTCCCTTGCGCCAGGAGATCCTGCATTGCGTGATGTAGATGCGTTTTTTCTGGCGCTTGGATTGCTTTATGATGAACCCAATTCAGTGGATCAGGCAGAGAAAATCTTGCTGGCTTTGTGTCAGGGTCAGGATGAAGCGGAGGTGTATTGTCGGAAGTTTAGAAAGTGGTCTGTGATTACTCAGTGGAATGAGTGTGCCCTGGCGGCAATTTTCAGAAAGGGTCTTTCTGAAGCCCTTAAGGATGTCATGGTGGGATTTCCCGCACTCTCTAAGGATAATGATGAAAAAGGTTGTGCCAATTTATTAAAGTATAATGGGAGCGTAACAGAATATTGCAGTATATGCGATTAACAACGTTTCGGCTCCACCAGAGCCTTTGTCACGTATTCGCTGTGGAAAAAAGAAATATGCAACACAGAAATAAAATAAATAACATAAATAAAATAAATAAAATAACAAAACAATACATAATAATACATTGTAAATGCGATTGGTTGTCCTAAACGTCAAGGATAAGGAGGGAGGTGCCCACCAACACAAACGTATAAGGACGTCCATAGAAAAGCTGACCAGGGAATCAAATGTCTGGGTAAGTTGTGTATCCTGTGGGTAGGGATGATACAATCAGTGCCAGCATTGAAGGATACAGACATAATTGGAGAGAGGCAGTGCGTTGCAACATACCACATAAGAGAAACATCATAAAAGGTCAAGTCAATCCCACAATAGCATAAATGATTACCTTATTTCAGGCACAAGATAGTGTACAGATGGGGGAAATTAGGAGAATCCCAGTGGTGAGCTGCAGGGAACAGTGATATAGAATTAGATGGTATAAGGTAAAGACATAGCGCTCCTAGGAATTGATAAAATACCTTGGATACTGCACTCAGTACTCTAAATGACATTTGATTCCCTGGTCAGCTTTTCTATGGACGTCCTTATACGTTTGTGTTGGTGGGCACCTCCCTCCTTATCCTTGACGTTTAGGACAACCAATCTCATTTACAATGTATTATTATGTATTGTTTTGTTATTTTATTTATTTTATTTATGTTATTTATTTTATTTCTGTGTTGCATATTTCTTTTTTCCACAGCGAATACGTGACAAAGGCTCTGGTGGAGCCGAAACGTTGTTAATCGCATATACTGCAATATTCTGTTACGCTCCCATTATACTTTAATAAATTGGCACAACCTTTTTCATCATTATCCTTAGAGAGTGCGGGGAATCTAAATTTCATTATATAGGGGCCTTTGGTCCATTACACCGGCACCTCGCTTCATCCAGGCTGAGTGCACGCCAAAACCCTCCTTCTATGGTGGGATTTCCCACGCCTGCTGGTCTGAATGAGTCTATGTCCTTGGCCATTCAGATCGATCGGCGCTTGCGTGAGCGCAAAGCTGTGCACCATTTGGCGGTATTCTCTGAGCATAGGCCTGAGCCTATGCAATGTGATAGGACTTTGACTAGAGCTGAACGGCAAGAACACAGACGTAGGAATGGGCTGTGTTTTTACTGTGGTGATTCCACTCATGCTATCTCCAATTGTCCTAAGCGCACTAAGCGGTTCGCTAGATCTGCCACCATTGGTACGGTACAGTCTAAATTTCTTTTGTCCGTTACTCTGATTTGCTCTTTGTCGTCCTATTCTGTTATGGCATTTGTGGATTCAGGCGCTGCCCTGAATTTGATGGACTTGGCGTTTGCCAGGCGCTGTGGTTTTTTCTTGGAGCCCTTGCAGTATCCTATTCCATTGAGAGGAATTGATGCTACGCCTTTAGCCAAGAATAAGCCTCAGTACTGGACTCAATTGACCATGTGCATGGCTCCTGCACATCAGGAGGATATTCGCTTTTTGGTGTTGCATAATCTGCATGATGTGGTCGTTTTGGGGTTGCCATGGCTACAGGTCCATAATCCAGTATTGGATTGGAAATCTATGTCTGTGTCCGGCTGGGGTTGTCAGGGGGGAAAAGGTGATGTTCCATTGCTGTCAATTTCGCCTTCCACTCCTTCTGAAGTCCCTGAGTTTTTGTCAGATTACCGGTATGTATTTGATGAGCCCAAATCCAGTGCCCTACCTCCTCATAGGGATTGTGATTGTGCTATTAATTTGATTCCTGGTAGTAAGTTTCCTAAGGGCCGACTGTTTATTTTATCTGTGCCAGAGCACGCCGCTATGCGGAGTTATATAAAGGAATCCTTGGAGAAAGGTCATATTCGCCCGTCGTCATCACCGTTGGGAGCAGGGTTCTTTTTTGTGGCCAAGAAGGATGGTTCTTTGAGACCTTGTATTGATTACCGCCTTCTTAATAAGATCACAGTCAAATTTCAGTACCCTTTGCCGCTGCTGTCTGATTTGTTTGCTCGGATTAAGGGGGCTAGTTGGTTCACCAAGATAGATCTTCGAGGGGCGTATAATCTTGTGCGAATTAAACAGGGCGATGAATGGAAAACAGCATTTAATACGCCCGAGGGCCATTTTGAGTACCTGGTTATGCCATTCGGGCTTTCTAATGCTCCATCTGTGCTTCAGTCCTTTATGCATGACATCTTCCGAGAGTACCTGGATAGATTCATGATTGTATATTTGGATGATATTTTGGTCTTTTCGGATGATTGGGAGTCTCATGTGAAGCAGGTCAGAATGGTGTTCCAGGTCCTTCGTGCGAATTCCTTGTTTGTGAAGGGGTCAAAATGTCTCTTTGGAGTTCAGAAGGTTTCATTTTTGGGTTTCATTTTTTCCCCTTCTACTATCGAGATGGACCCTGATAAAGTTCAGGCCATTTATGATTGGACTCAGCCGACATCTGTGAAGAGCCTGCAGAAGTTCCTGGGCTTTGCTAATTTTTACCGTCGCTTCATCGCTAATTTTTCTAGTGTTGCTAAACCGTTGACTGATTTGACCAAGAAAGGTGCTGATGTGGTCAATTGGTCCTCTGCGGCTGTAGAGGCTTTTCAAGAGTTGAAGCGTCGTTTTTCTTCTGCCCCTGTGTTGTGCCAGCCAGATGTTTCACTCCCGTTTCAGGTCGAGGTTGATGCTTCTGAGATTGGAGCAGGGGCTGTTTTGTCGCAAAGAAGTTCTGATGGCTCGGTGATGAAACCATGTGCCTTCTTTTCTAGAAAATTCTCGCCTGCTGAGTGCAATTATGATGTTGGCAATCGAGAGTTGTTGGCCATGAAGTGGGCATTCGAGGAGTGGCGACATTGGCTTGAAGGAGCCAAGCATCGCGTGGTGGTCTTGACGGATCACAAGAATTTGACTTCTCTCGAGTCTGCCAAACGGTTGAATCCTAGACAGGCTCGTTGGTCGCTGTTTTTCTCCCGTTTAAATTTTGTGGTTTCGTACCTTCCGGGCTCTAAGAATGTGAAGGCTGATGCCCTGTCAAAGAGTTTTGTGCCTGACTCTCCGGGTGTTCCTGAGCCGGCGGGTATTCTCAAAGAGGGGGTAATTTTGTCTGCCATCTCCCCTGATTTGCGGCGGGTGCTGCAGAAGTTTCAGGCTGATAGACCTGACTGTTGTCCAGCGGAGAAACTGTTTGTCCCTGATAGATGGACTAGTAGAGTTATCTCTGAGGTTCATTGTTCGGTGTTGTCTGGTCATCCTGGAATATTTGGTACCAGAGATTTGGTGGCTAGATCCTTTTGGTGGCCTTCTTTGTCACGGGATGTGCGTTGTTTTGTGCAGTCCTGTGGGACTTGTGCTCGGGCTAAGCCCTGCTGTTCTCGTGCCAGTGGGTTGCTTTTGCCCTTGCCGGTCCCGAAGAGGCCCTGGACGCATATTTCCATGGATTTTATTTCAGATCTCCCTGTCTCTCAAAGGATGTCGGTCATTTGGGTGGTTTGTGATCGCTTCTCTAAGATGGTCCATTTGGTACCCTTGTCTAAATTGCCTTCCTCCTCTGATTTGGTGCCATTGTTTTTCCAGCATGTGGTTCGTTTGCATGGCATTCTGGAGAACATCGTCTCGGACAGAGGTTCCCAGTTTGTTTCGAGGTTTTGGCGGTAATTTTGTGCTAAGATGGGCATTGATTTGTCGTTTTCTTCGGCTTTCCATCCTCAGACAAATGGCCAAACCGAACGAACTAATCAGACTTTGGAAACATATCTGAGATGCTTTGTTTCTGCTGATCAGGATGATTGGGTGTCCTTCTTGCCTTTGGCTGAGTTCGCCCTTAATAATCGGGCCAGCTCGACTACTTTGGTTTCGCCTTTTTTCTGTAATTCTGGTTTCCATCCTCGGTTTTCTTCAGGGCAGGTTGAGTCTTCGGACTGTCCTGGTGTGGATACTGTGGTGGACAGGTTGCAGGCTAGAATGGATGGGCTCCTGGTAGCAGGCACAGGCTAGATTGGATGGGCTCCTGGTAGGGGACCCAGGCTAGAATGGATGGGCTCCTTGTAGGGGACCCCGGCTAGAATGGATGGGCTCCTAGTAGGGGACCCAGGCTAGAATGGATGGGCTCCTGGTAGGGGGCCCAGGCTAGAGTGGATGGGCTCCTGGTAGGGGGCCCAGGCTAGAATGGATGGGCTCCTGGTAGGGGGCCCAGGGTGGAATGGATGGGCTCCTGGTAGAGGACCCCGGCTAGAATGTATGGGCTCCTGGTAGGGGACCCAGGCTAGAATGGATGGGCTCCTGGTAGGGGGCTCAGGCTAGAATGGATGGGCTCCTGGTAGGTGACCAAGACTAGAATGGATGTCTCCTGGTATGGGGCCCAGGCTAGAATGGATGGGCTCCTGGTAGGGGGCCCAGCCTAGAATGGATGGACTCCTGGTAGGTGACCAAGGCTGAATGGATGGGCTCCTGGTAGGGGACCTAGGCTAGAATGGATGGGCTCCTGGTAGGGGACCCAGGCTAGAATGGATGGGCTCCTGGTAGGGGACCCAGGCTAGAATGGATGGGCTCCTGGTAGGGGGCCCAGGCTAGAATGGATGGGCTCCTGGTAGGGGGCCCAGGCTAGAATGGATGGGCTCCTGGTAGGGGGCCCAGGCTAAAGTGGATGGGCTCCTGGTAGGGGCCCAGGATAGAATGGATGGGCTCCTGGTAGGGGACCCAGGCTAGAATGGATGGGCTCCTGGTAGGGGACACAGGCTAGAGTGGATGGGCTCCTGGTAGGGGACCCAGGCTAGAATGGATGGGCTCCTGGTAGGGGGCCCAGGCTAGAATGGATGGGCTCCTGGTAGGGGGCCCAGCCTAGAATGGATGGGCTCCTGGTAGGGGCCCAGGCTAGAATGGATGGTCTCCTGGTACGGAGCCCAGGCTAGAATGGATGGGCTCCTGGTAGGGGGCCCAGGCTAGAATGGATGGGCTCCTGGTAGGGGGCACAGGCTAGAATCGATGGGCTCCTGGTAGGGGGCCCAGGCTAGAATGGATGGGCTCCTGGTAGGGGACCCAGGTTAGAATGGATGGGCTCCTGGTAGGGGGTCCAGGATAGAATGGATGGGCTTCGGCATGGTGGCGCAGTGGTTAGCACTGCAGCCTTGCAGCGCTGGAGTCCTGGGTTCAAACCCCACCAAGGACAACATCTGCAAAGAGTTTGTATGTTCTCTCCGTGTTTGCGTGGGTTTCCTCCGGGCACTCCAGTTTCCTCCCACATTCCAAATACATACTGATATGGAATTTAGATTGTGAGTCCCATCGGGGACAGTGATGATAATGTGTGCAAAATGTAAAGCGCTGCGGAATATGTTAGCGCTATATAAAAATAAAGATTATTATTATTATTATATATATAATTTTTGTAACTACTTTTTTGTAATTTACTTTTTAATGTATTTATTTTTCATGTATGTCATATATTGTGCCCCCTCCCCAATCCATAAATTCATAATACACGTTTGGGCATTTTCAGCATTTAAGTATATTTTTTTAATCTGGGGTTGGCATATTAGTGCCCTTGTTACAGTAGAAATGCAGTTTCCTGGCAGCATAGCAGAGCTGACTGGGTCTCCTATGGCCCACCAGCTCTTTTTCCCACCCTATACACAGTGTATGGAGGGGGAAGCACTGCCATCTCCTCCTATTATGGTACAGACTGCGCTTGTTTAGCGATCAAGAAGGCAGATACAGTAATAAATCATCTGTGCCTTCTCTATGGGAAGCTGGGCTGTGCCAGACAGGCACATATTGGTTAAACAACCTTGCAAAAATTGGAGAGAAAAAAATCCTACCGTAGGGAAAAAAAAGGCAAAATAATCTGCAGATATTACTTTTTTTAAAGGGATATTCCCAATTATTGTACAATGGTGTAAATACCCTCAGTTATTGGGCCAATTCTCCTTCATTTTTACTGTCAAAGTGGCACTGCTGTACAGGGAGTTGCTCCGTTCACATACATAGGGCTGTGTTGCAGTTCCCTACACTGCAGATAGATGGCAGTGCTGCTGTGGAGGGGAAACAAATGCTGCTGCCACTGTTCTTTTGCAAGGTCCTGACAATCAGACCCCTTCTGATCAGTAAGTAAAATACCATTATGTTTAATGTTGGGGGATCTCCTTTAGGCTGGAGTCACACACAACGTATAAAAAAAATCGGTCTGTTTTAGGGTATGTGCACACGTATTTTTTAGCTCTGCAGATTTTTCTCAGCGGATTTCATAAATCCACAGGTAAAAGGCACTGCGTTTTACCTGCGGATTTACTGCAGATTTTGTACGGATTCCACCTGCGATTTTACACCTGCGGATTTCTACTATGGAGCAGGTGTAAACCGCTGCGGAATCCGCACAAAGAATTGACATGCTGCGGAATGTAAACCACATCGTTTCCGTACTTTTTTTACCGCAGCATGGGCACTGCAGATTGCGTTTTCCATAGGTTTACATGGTACTGTAAACTCATGGAAAGCGGATCCGCAGCAAAATCCGCAACGTGTGCACATAGCCTAACACGGATGAGAATCGCAGAAATGTTCCCTGAACAGTGATCCATATGTCATCCGTGTGCAGTGCGAGGATGCGATTTTCTTGCATGTAAGCATCCGTGTGACATCTGTATGACATCAGTATGGCGAGATTTTCTCGCCGGCTTGCAAAATGGACATATAATGGATCTATGGCCTCAGATATTCATGAAAACATATATACAGTTTATATATATGTGAGACACATACCTCTCTGTGTTCATCATCTCATTAAATACATTTACATTAGACCAGATTGATTTTCCTGAAATTACCTGCGCCCCAACAAACAATGTGCAAAAATTTTGCACGGGCTGACTAGTTAAATATATTATATTGTTTTTACATTATTTTGTACACTACGATATTGTACAGTGCTGCAGAAAATGTTGGTCGATTTATAGAAGAATTATTGAAGAAACACTCCCAGATATTTTTTTTTTCCAAATCTTGTCTAAGTACAAGTGCTTCTCACTAAATTAGAATATCATCAAAAAGTAAATTTAGTTCAATTCTACAATACAAAAAGTGATTCTCATATATTAGATAGAGTTAGTACTAGTGATGAGAGAATATACTCGTTACTCGAGATTTCCCGAGCATGCTCGGGTGTCCTCCAAATATTTTTTTTAGTGCGTTGAGATTTTGTTTTCATCGCCACAGCTGAATGATTTACATTTGTTAGCCGGCATAAGTACATGTGGGGGTTGCCTGGTTGCTAGGGAATCCCCACATGTACTTATGCTGGCTAGTAGCTGTAAATCATTGAGCTGCGGCGAAAAAAAACTAAATCTCTGAGCTCTAAAAAATACTCGGAGGACGCCCGAGCATGCTCGAGAAATCTCAAGTAACAAGTATATTCGCTCATCACTAGTCATTACAAACAGAGTGATCTATTTCAAGTGTTTATTTCTGTTAATGTTGATGATCATGGCTTACAGCCAATGAAAACCCAAAAGTCATTATCTCAGTAAATTAGAGTAATTAACAACTTAGTGCACTTAAAAATAAAAATCTTATATTAGTATCACCTAAGTAAAAGTATCTACCCTTGAATACATAATTGTTCTTCACTGTAGTCTCGGGACAAAATCTGATCCCTACAGTGTACTTCTTATGGTACTTGTCCCCTTAACTGTTCTCTCCTATAAAATAATGCCTCCACAGAGTCCTCTCCTTTAAAATATTACCTTCACACCGTTCCCAACTTATGAACAAATATTGTCACACAGTCCCCTTTATGGGGTATTTCTGTCACACTGTCCTCCATTATGAAGTATAACTGCCAGACTGTCCTTCCTTATAAACTATAACCACCAGTTTTTTCCCCTTAAGGCTGCGGTCACACTAGCAGTATTTGGTCAGTATTTGACATCAGTATTTGTAAGCCAAAACCAGGAGTGGGTGATAAATCCAGAAGTGGTGCATATGTTTCTATTATACTTTTCCTCTATTTGTTCCACTCCTGGTTTTGGCTTACACATACTGATGTAAAATACTGACCAAATACTGATGTAAAATACTGACCAAATACTGATGTAAAATACTGACCAAACACTGCTAGTGTGACGGCAGTCTTATAAAGTATAACTGCTGCTACAGTGTCTGTCATTGTGAACTATGACCCCCACACTGTCCACCTCTATAAACTATAACCACCACACCACCCCCTCTTAGGAAGTATACAATGCCTTGTGAAAGTATTCGGCCCCCTGGAACTTTTCAACTTTTTCTCACACATCATGCCTCAAACATAAAGTTACCAAATGTACATTTTTGAAGAACAATCAACAAGTGGAACACAATTGTGAAGTTGAACAAAATTTATTGGTTATTTTAAATTTTTGTGGAAATTCAAAAACTGAAAAGTAGGGCGTGCAATATTATTTGGCCCCTTTACTTTCAGTGCAGCAAACTCACTCCAGAAGTTCATTGTGGATCTCTGAATGATCCAATGTTCTCCTAAATGCCTAATGATGATAAATATAATCCACCTGTGTGTAACCAAGTCTCCGTATAAATGCACCTGCTCTGTGATAGTCTCAGGGTTCTGTTTGAAGCACAGAGAGCATCATGAAGACCAAGGAACACAACAGGCAGGTCACTGATACTGTTGTGGAGAAGTTTCAAGCTGGATTTGGATGCAAAATGATTTCCAAAACTTTAAACATCCCAAGGAGCACTGTGCAAGTGATCATAATGAAATGGAAGGAGTATCATACCACTGCAAATCTACCAAGACCCGGCCATCCTTCTAAACTTTCATCTCAAACAAGGAGAAGACTGATTAGAGATGTGGCCAAGAGGCCCGTGATCACTCTGGATGAACCGCAGAGATCTACAGCTGAGGTGGTACAGTCTGTCCATATAACAACAATCATTCATACACTGCACAAATCTGGTCTTTATGGAAGCGTGGCAAGAAGAAAGCCATTTCTCAAAGATATCCATAAAAAGTGTTGTTTAAAGTTTGCAACAAGCCACCTGTGAGACACACCAAACATGTGGAAGAAGGTGCTCTGGTCAAATGAAACCAAAATCGAACTTTTTGGCAGCAATGCCAAACGATATGTTTGGTGTAAAGGCAACGCAGCTCATCACTCTGAACACACCATCCCCACTGTCAAATATGGTGGTGGCAGCATCATGGTTTGGGCCTGCTTTTCTTCAGCAGGGACAGGGAAGATGGTTAAAATTGATGAGACGATGGATTGAGACAAATACAAGTCTATTCTTGAAGAAAACCTGTTGAAGTCTGCAAAAGACCTGAGACTGGGACGGGGATTCGTCTTCCAACAAGACAATGATCCCAAACATAAAGCAAAATCTACAATGGAATAGTTCTCAAATAAACATATCCAGGTGTTAGAATCGCCAAGTCAAAGTCCAGACCTCAATCAAATCGAGAATCTGTGGAAAGAGCTGAAAACTTCTGTTCACAAACGATCTCCATCAAACCACACTGAGCTCGAGCTGTTTGCCAAGGAAGAATGGACAAGAATTTCAGTCTTTCAATGTACAAAACTGATAGAGACATACCCCAAGAAATTTGCAGCTGTAATCGCAGCAAAAAGTGGCACAACAAAGTATTAAGTTAACCCCTTAATCCCATATGACGTACTATCTCATCAAGGTGACCTGGGACTTAATTCCCAGTGAAGGGATAGTACGTCATATGCGATCGGCCGCACTCACGGGGGAAGCGTGGCCGATCGCGGCCGGGTGTCAGCTGACTATCGCAGCTGACATCTGGTACTATGTGCCAGGAGCAGTCACGGACCGCTCCCGGCACATTAACCCCAGGCACACTGCGATCAAACATAATCGCAGTGTGCCGGCGGTACAGGGAAGCATTGTGCAGGGAGGGGGCTCCCTGCGTGCTTCCCTGAGACCCCCGGAGCAACGCGATGTGATCGTGTTGCTGCGAGGGTCTCTTACCTCTCCTCCCTGCAGCAGGCCCAGATCCAAAATGGCCGCGGCATCCGGGTCCTACAGGGACGGAGGTGGCTTACCAAGTGCCTGCTCAGAGCAGGCGCTTGGTAAGCCTTCAGTGCTGTAAGTCAGATCGCAAACTGTCAGTAATAATAATAATTCCTAAATAAAGAAGAAAAAAAAAATATTCCAATAAATACATTTCTTTATCTAAATAAAAAAAACAAACAATAAAAGTACACATATTTAGTATCGTTGCGTCCGTAACGACCCAACCTATAAAACTGTCCCACTAGTAAACCCCTTCAGTAAACACCGTAAGAAAAAAAAAAAAAAAAAAAAAGGCAAAAAACAACGCTTTATTATCATACTGCTGAACACAAAGTGGAATAACACGCGATCACAAATACAGATATAAAAAACCATGGTATTGCTGAAAATGTCATCTTGTCCCGCAAAAAACGAGCCGCAATACAGCATCATCAGCAAAAAAATAGAAAAGTTATAGTCCTGAGAATAAAGCGATGCCAAAATAATTATTTTTTCTATAAAATAGTTTTAATCGTATAAAAGCACCGAAACATAAAAAATGATATAAATGAAATATCGCTGTAATCATACTGACCCAAAGAATAAAACTGCTTTATCCATTTTACCAAATCCGGAACGCTACCGAAAAAGGACCTTCACACAATGACCAATAAGTAAAAAAACATATATAATCTTTATTGAAATAATCATTAAAAACATAGATAAATAATGTGACAGTAACCACTGATGCAGGACAAAAACAGTGGGACCCACGTAGGAACCAACCTCAAAAAGAACAGTAGTACAATAAAAGGTAACAGGCTAGGTATAAATCAATGGACATATACAACTAGATAAAGTGCACATGAATAGGTACAGCCCTATATAAAACATAGGCATATGTATAACAATAGAAAGAAACACCTATGAAAATCTTGTATAGCGCAATAAGGTGCAAATCTAAAGTAACCCAAGCCGGATGGTGGAAGTAAAGACTACTGCAAACAAAGTAATATGAGGTATAGTTACCTAGAGGAGGAACCCAGGGACCCACCACACCCGACGCGCGTTTCGCAATGAAATGCTTCGTCCAGAATGCGGAACGGTATAAACGCCTCCCCAAAAGAAATTCATGAATAGCTGGTTTTTGGTCATTCTGTCTCACAAAAATCGGAATAAAAAGCGATCAAAAACTGTCACGTGTCAGAAAATGTTACCAATAAAAACGTCAACTCATCCTGCAAAAAACAAGACCTCACATGACTCTGTGGACCAAAATCTGGAAAAATTATAGGTCCCACAATGTGGAGACGCAAAAACTTTTTTGCTATAAAAAGCATCTTTTAGTGTGTGACAGCTGCCAATCATAAAAATCCGCTATAAAAAACGCTATAAAAGTAAATCAAACCCCTCTTCATCACCCCCTTAGTTAGGGAAAAATAATAAAATTAAAAAAATGTATTTATTTCCATTTTCCCATTAGGGTTAGGGTTAGGGTTAGGGCTAGGGTTAGGGTTAGGGCTAGGGTTAGGGCTAGGGTTAGGGCTAGGGTTAGGGCTAGGGTTAGGGTTGGGGCTAGGGTTGGAGCTAAAGTCAGGGTTAGGGTTGGGGCTAAAGTTAGGGTTAGGGCTAAGGTTAGGGTTAGGGTTGGGGCTAAAGTTAGGGTTAGGGTTGGGGCTAAAATTAGGGTTAGGGTTGGGGTTGGAGCTAAAGTTAGGGTTAGGGTTGGGGCTAAAGTTAGGTTTAGGGTTGGGGCTAAAGTTAGGGTTAGGGTTTGGATTACATTTACGGTTGGGATTAGGGTTTGGATTAGAGTTAGGGGTGTGTCAGGGTTAGGGGTGTGGTTAGGGTTACTGTTGGGATTAAGGTTAGGGGTATGTTTGGATTAGGGTTTCAGTTAGAATTGGCGGGTTTCCACTGTTTAGGCACATCAGGGGCTCTCCAAACGCGACATGGCGTCCGATCTCAATTCCAGCCAATTCTGCGTTGAAAAAGTAAAACAGTGCTCATTCTCTTCCGAGCTCTCCCGTGTGCACAAACAGGGGTTTACCTCAACATATTGGGTATCAGCGTACTCGGGACAAATTGGACAACAACTTTAGGGGTCCAAGTTCTCTTGTTACCCTTGGGAAAATAACAATTTGGGGGGCTAAAAATAATTTTTGTGGGAAAAAAAGATTTTTTATTTTCACGGCTCTGCGTTGTAAACTGCAGTGAAACACTTGGGGGTTCAAAGTTCTCACAACACATCTAGATAAGTTCCTTGGGAGGTCTAGTTTCCAATATGGGGTCACTTGTGGGGGGTTTCTACTGTTTGGGTACATCAGGGGCTCTGCAAATGCAACGTGACGCCTGCACACCAATCCATCTAAGTCTGCTTTCCAAATGGCTCTCCTTCCCTTCCGAGCTCTGCCGTGCGCCCAAACAGTGGTTCCCCCCCACATATGGGGTATCAGCGTACTCAGGACAAATTGGACAACAACTTTTGGGGTCCAATTTATCCTGTTACCCTTGCTAAAATACAAAACTGGGGGCTAAAAATCATTTTTGTGAAAAAAAAAAAAGAATTTTTATTTTCACGGCTCTGCATTATAAACTGTAGTGAAACACTTGGGGGTTCAAAGTTCTCACAACACATCTAGATAAGTTCCTTGGGGGTCTAGTTTCCAATATGGGGTCACTTGTGGGGTGTTTATACTGTTTAGGCACATCAGGGGCTCTCCAAATGCGACATAGTGTCCCATCTCAATTCCAGTCAATTTTGCATTGAAAAGTCAAATGGCGCTCCTTCCCTTCTGAGCTCTGCCATGCGCCCAAACAGTGGTTTACACCCACAAATGGGGTATCAGCGTATTCAGGACAAATTGCACAACAACTTTTGTGGTCCAATTTCTTCTCTTACCTTTGGGAAAATAAAAAATTAGGGGCGAAAATATCATTTTTGTGAACAAATTTGATTTTTTATTTTTACGGCTCTGCATTATAAACTTCTGTGAAGCACTTGGTGGGTCAAAGTGCTCACCACACATCTAGATAAGTTCCTTAGGGGGTCTACTTTCCAAAATGGTGTCACTTGTGGGGGTTTTTAATATTTAGGCACATCAGGGGCTCTCCAAACGCAACATGGAGTCCCATCTCAATTCCAGTCAATTTTGCACTGAAAAGTCAAATGGCGCTCCTTCCCTTCCGAGCTCTGCCATGCGCCCAAACAGTGGTTTACCCCCACATGTGGGGTATCAGCGTACTCAGGACAAATTGTACAACAACTTTTTCGGTCCACTTTCTCCTGTTACCCTTGGTAAAATAAAACAAATTGGAGCTGAAGTAAATGTTTTGTGAAAAAAAGTTAAATGTTAATTTTTATTTAAACATTCCAAAAATTCCTGTAAAACACCTGAAGGGTTAATAAACTTCTTGAATGTGGTTTTGAGCACCTTGAGAGGTGCAGTTTTTAGAATGGTGTCACACTTGGTTATTTTCATATCATATAGACCCCTCAAAATGACTTTAAATGTGATGTGGTCCCTAAAAAATATTGGTGTTGTAAAAATGAGAAATTGCTGGTCAACTTTTAACCCTTATAACTCCGTAACAAAAAAATGTTTGTTTCCAAAATTGTGCTGATGTAAAGTAAACATGTGGGAAATGTTACTTATTAATTATTTTGTGTGACATATCTCTGTGATTTAAGGTCATAAAAATTCAAATTTGGAAAATTGCAAAATTTTCAGATTTTTCGCCAAATTTCCATTTTTTTCACAATTAAACACACGTTATATCGAAGAAATTTTACAACTATCATGAAGTACCTTATATCACGAGAAAACAATGTCAGAATCGCCAAGATCCGTTGAAGTCTTCCAGAGTTAAAACCTCATAAAGGGACAATGGTCAGAATTGTAAAAATTAGCCCGGTCATTAACGTGCAAACCACCCTCGGAGCTTAAGGGGTTAAAGGGGCTGAATAATATTGCACGCCCCACTTTTCAGTTTTTGAATTTCTACAAAAATTTAAAATAACCAATAAATTTCGTTCTACTTCACAATTGTGTTCCACTTGTTGTTGAATCTTCACCAAAAATTTACATTTGGTATCTTTATGTTTGAAGCATGATATGTGGGAAAAGGTTGAAAAGTTCCAGGGGGCCGAATACTTTCGCAAAGCACTGTAACTCTTACACTATCCACCCTAGTGAGCTATAACTGACACACCAATCTCAATTATAAATTATAATCACCACACAATCCCCCTTATGAACTATAACCACCACACTGTCTGTCCTTATGAACTATAAATGCCACACTGTCCTCTTATATGAACTATGATGTCAGATTGTTCCCAATTATGAACTATAACTGCTACTGCATCCACCCTTTTGAACTATAACCGTCACATAGTCCTCTATTATGAACCCAGACACTATGTAGACTTATGAACTATAAGCACAACATTATCCACACTTATGGATATCTGACACTCTGTCCCCCTTATGAACTAAGATGCAACTCTGTTCTTATGAAATGAAACCCTCACTCTGTCACCCCTTTTGAATTATAACTGCTAAATTAACCTTCTTTATGAACTATGACCACCACAATGTCCTTTCTTATGAAAAATAACCACTGCACTGTCCTCCCTTGTGAACTACAATTGCAATTCTATATGACCTTACAAACTATGATGAAACAACATCACCCCCTATGAACTATAAATGCTGCTATGTCCATACTTATGAACTATAACGGCCACATTGTCCGCCCTTATGAACTGTAAACACTGCATCATCCTCACTTAAAAATTATAACCAGTCCACTACCATATTTTCCTTCATGAAATAAGATGCCACACTGTCCTTCCTTATGAACTATAACTTCGACACCATCCTCCCTTATGAACTATAACCATTACACTGTCCTCAGTTATAGCTTTCACACTGATCTCTGTTATGAACTGCAAATGTCATGCTATCTTACTTTATGAACTAGCTGACCTTGTAAACTATTATTCCACAATATCACCTCTTATGAATTATAAATGCCTTTTCATCCACCATTATGAACTGAACTACAACCATCACATAAAAATATGAGCCAGCACAATTGTTAGTATAAGTGTAATATATATGTGCACATACACAGTGTGGCTATTAACATACAAATATAGCCAAGAATAAAAACAATACATAGAAACCCTACAGTAAGGAACACATGTAAAAAAAAACATAGAGTACTTAGTTAACATTTTTTGATTAAAAAGCATAAAAATCATCCCGCCGTGATAAGGTGTACCCAGTTAGGATGGTCCCTACCGTAGTAACTCACTTCACTATGTGCTGGCAGGCCTCAAAATAGAGACCTGGTTCTGCCTTTTTTACACCTGTGTATGGAAAACTACATATATAAAGGTGCACAGACTAAGTGGGAAGACAAATCTCAAAATAAAGGGAGTACAAGAAACTAAAGCAAAACCAAAAACATGGCCCAGCACACCTGTTAGTATAAGCATGGATGGAATACAGTTACGTACATATATATTTGGACAGAGACAACATTTTTCTAATTTTGGTTATAGACATTACCACAATGAATTTTAAATAAAACAATTCAGATGCAGTTAAAGTTCAGTCTTTCAGCTTTCATTTGAGGGTATCCACGTGAAAATTGGATGAAGGGTTTAGGAGTTTCAGCTCCTTAACATGTGACAATTGACTCCAAAGCTATTTCATGGACAGGTGTGGGCAATCCCTTCGTTATGTCATTCTCAATTAAGCAGATAAAAGGCCTGGAGTTGATCTGAAGTGTGGTTCTTGCATTTGGAAGGTTTTGCTGTGAAGTAAACATGCGGTCAAAGGAGCTCTCTGTGCAGGTGAAATAAGCCATCCTTAAGCTGCGAAAACAGAAAAAACCCATCCGAGATATTGCTACAATATTAGGAGTGGCAAAATCTACAGTTTGGTACATCCTGAGAAAGAAAGAAAGCACTGGTGAACTCATCAATGCAAAAAGACCTGTGTGCCCACGGAAGACAACAGTGGTGGATGATCGCAGAATAATCTCCATGGTGAAGAGAAACCCCTTCACAACAGCCAACCAAGTGAACAACACTCTCCAGGATGATGGAAAGAGAAAAGTATGGCGAAGGCGTGGTACAGCTCATGATCCAAAGCATACCACATCATCTGTAAAACACGGCGGAGGCAGCGTGATGGCTTGGACATGCATGGCTGCCAGTGGCACCGGGTCACTAGTGTTTATTGATGATGTGACACAGGACAGAAGCAGCCGAATGAATTCTGAGGTATTCAGAGCCATACTGTGTGCTCAGATCCAGCCAAATGCAGCCAAACTGATTGGTCATCGTTTCATACTACAGATGGACAATCACCCAAAACATAAAGCCAAAGCAACCCAGGAGTTTATTAAAGCAAAGAAGTGGAATATGCTTGAATGGCCAAGTCAGTCACCTAATCTCAGCAAATAGATGAATGGCTGCACTCAATTTTACTGTACTAAAGCAAGGAAATGTGCGATACATAAAATGTGAATAGCATAATGGCTTGTGAAATCTATGAAAAACCACATGAGATGCTTAGCACAAGATTTGGCCAAAAATTGTGAGCCCATCCACTAAACGTCCAGGTAATCTCAGATCGGATGGGTACCTGACCTGTCTGCCTAGTGTGAACCTAGGTTACCTCTAGCTAATAACATGGTAAAGCCTGCATTTATAGGAAGGTCGGAACCAACTGTGTTTGGATGTAATTAAAATCACAGCATGGAGAAGGGCGGGGCGTTCAAGTCAGGTGATGACCATGAGTTCAAGACTTCAGGCAGCCATTGCCAACAAAGGGTTTTCAAGCAAGTACTAAAAATGAACATTTTCTTTAAAATTATTTAATCTGTCCAATTACTTTGGGTCCCTTTAAAAACAGGGTGGCACATGTTATGGAGCTGAAACTCCTAAACCCTTCATCCAATTTTAATGTGGATACCCTCAAATGTAAGCTGAAAGTCTGAACTTCAACTGCATCTGTAATGTTTTGTTTAAAATTCATTGTGCTAATGTCTGTAACCAAAATTAGAAAAATGTTGTCCCTGTCCAAATATATATGGACGTAACTGTATATCATTGGTGCCCTTGTGCAATCACACAGGGGCCCAAGAGTTGAAGGGGTCCACTTCTTACTCCATAGCTAGTGAAACTGTGCATTATGTTGAGCTATTGGACTGTAAAGGGCACATATACTATTCCTGCAGGGGCCGAACTCTGTGTTCGCCAGCTTTAAACATCAGTTATGGTAATTCACTATTTGTGCACTACCAAACCCTCGCTCCTCCAGTAACATATATGAACAACATATGCCTGGCCATATGGAAATCCTAAATAGATTAATAATTAATGCTGTCCCAAACAATGCTTCTAAAAATGTCACAGATGTGACTCACACTTATTCATTAGTTTCTTCCCAGTAGACAAGATAAAGATGGGTATGGTTTGGAAATAATCAAATAGCAGTAGTAACAGAAATTCCAAGTAGGGAATATTTAACTCTTTGTATAAATGTATATGTACTAGTGTATTTAAAATATGATATATTAATACACCCATAACCAGATTTTGCTTATTCAGATTTTACATTTAACTATAAATGATCTAAAATTCTTCCAAGGCCAGAATTGAAATTGCTTTGCTACACTAGAAATCTGACCTACTCATGCTACACTAACCATTACAGATATGCAAAACTAAAAATGTTAGTCAGTTTATCACGTTTCGTTAAGAATATAGCATTTTCAGTCTGTTAATGGTGAGAGGGGCTGCCACTAGGAATTTCAGGTCCCCATACTGGCAAAATTTTCTGACCCACTTGAGACTCTGCCCAGTTTCTACCCCAGCTCCACCTCCACTCCTCGAACCTTCCACAGTCCTACCGCCCACTCTTGGAAAAATTCCACATCTGCACCACATCCTCAACAATCACACAATAACATTAAACACCAGATCACATGCATAGCCAGCAGCTTTTGTTGTGGCCAGAAGATTTATTAAGCCACCACCACAACAAGGTAGACTCTTTTGGCCGTACCCTACTGTACTCTAACCTATTAAATGTTTCTTAAAATATCCAATACTCTTTTAAGGCATATTTGTATTTATTTTTCATTAACGGTACTGTTACACTAAGCGACGCTGCAGCGATATAGACAACGAGCCGATCGCTGCAGCGTCGCTGTTTAGGTCGCTGTAAAGACGTCAAACACGGCAACAGCAGAACGACGCAGGAGCGATCCAGTGACGTACTTATCGTTCTCGCTGGTTGTTAGCTCCATGAAAAAACATTGCAGGCATTGTTGCTTTTGCTGTCAAACATGACGAATCACGCCGACCTGACGACCAAATAAAGTTCCAAATAAAGTTCCGGACTTCTAGCTACGACCAGCGATGTCACAGCAGGATCCTGATCGCTGCTGCGTGTCAAACACAACAAGATCACTGTCGTTCTCGTTGGAAAGTTGCTCAGTGTGAAGGTACCTTAAGGAAATGAGTCACTTACATTTTTTTAAAATGACCAATAATAGAACATACAAGGGACAAATACCATCACACCATGACCAGATCACATATTACTACCACATAGTGACTGAATAATACCACATACAGGGGACAAATACTGTCATTGTGACCAGACCACATATTGCCACCACATAGTGACTGAATAACACCACATACAAGGGACAAATACCGCCACACCATGACCAGACCACATATTAAAATCACAGTGACCGAATAATACAATGCTAATCATTAATTTAAAAAACACAATACTAAGTGTCATTATACACAGGAGCTCTGTATATACTGTCACTGTACAAGTAATACAGAGACTGAAAAAGGGGAAAAGCCAGCGCTGATTATGGTCAGAACGCAATACATAAAGTGCATATGCACATATTAATTTCTAACTGTATTTCAAAATGAGACATTTAGAAAACAATTGATCAATTCTTTGAGCCAACCCGCCAGGCCAAGGCATTCTCAAATGGGGCAGTCCTACTCTACGTTTTTTATATTCGCTGTGCCATTATGGCCACCTAAATGTATTAAAAGCAAGACCACATTAAATGCAAATTGTACCTGAAGCATTTCTTAATCACTCCCATGGTGCCAGAAAGGGCAAGTGCAGATAAAGGTGGACCAAGTCCGGACATAGATATTTCAGGTTCAACCTTCACACTGCCTAACCAGCACCACAGATGAAGGGTGAGGCAGGCCCAGACACAGGTTCACAATACAGTTAGAAATTAATATGTGCATATGTACTTTATGTATTGCATTCTCACCATAAGCAGCACTGGCTTCTCCCCTTTTTTATATTAACACAGTGATTACTGGTGACATTATACACAGGAGCTCTGTCAGTGTACAGATAATAGAGTGATCACCAGAGACATTATACCCAGGAGCTCTGTATATAGTGTCAGTGTACAGGTAATACAGTTATCACTTAGTGTCAGTGTACAGGTAATACAGTGATTACCATTGACATTATACATAGGAGCTCTGTACACAGTATATAGTGTATAGTGTAAGTGTAGAGGTAACACACTAACTTACCAGAGACATCTCTAGTTGAAGTCCCTAATCCTTTTTTTCTTCTTCATCCTTCTTTTCTTCTTCATCCAGCACAGACCGCCATCACTTCTTCCAGCCAGGACTCATCTCTGCATAAAATAACACATGACCCCATGCCATGCCATTTTTAGCATTATTTATTTAAATAATTTAAAAACGGCATGGGGACCCCTCTATCTACTATATAATTGTCTAAGGGTCACTTCCGTCTGTCCTTCTGTCTGTCTTTCTGTCACGGTTATTCATTCGCTGATTGGTCTCGCCAGCTGCCTGTCATGGCTGCCGCGACCAATCAGCGACGGGCACAGTCCGGAAGAAAATGGCCGCTCCTTACTCCCCGCAGTCACTGCCTGTCGCCCGCATACTCCCCTCTGGTCACCGCTAACACAGGGTTAATGCCGGCGGTAACGGACCGCGTTATGCCGCGGGTAACGCACTCTGTTACCGCCGCTATTAACTCTGTGTGTCCCCAACTTTTTACTATTGACGCTGCCTATGCGGCATCAATAGTAAAAAATGTAATGTTAAAAATAATAAAAAATAAAAAAAACCTGCTATATTCACCCTCTGTAGTCGCTCGCGCCGGCCGCCATCTTCCATTGCAGCTTCCGGTGGCAAAGATGGTATGGGAGAAGGACCTGCCATGACGTCACGGTCATGTGACCGCGACATCACAGGCCCTGCGCGCCTGCGCGGGAAGGACCTGCCATGACGTCACGGTCATGTGACCGCGACGTCATCACAGGCCCTGCGTGCCTGCGCTAGAAAGACCTGCCATGACGTCACAGTCATGTGACCGCGACATCATCACAGGTCCTGCGCTCATACCAACCTTGGGACCAGAAGCTGCCGTGGACTACAACGGGCCCTCGGAAAGGTGAGTATATGTTTATTTTTTAACCTGTGACAAACCTGGCTGGGCAATATACTACATGGCTGGGCAATATACTACGTAGCTGGGCAATATACTACGTAGCTGGGCAATATACTACGTGGCTCTGTGCTGTATACTACTTCGCTGTGCAATATACTACGTGGCTCTTTGCTGTATACTACGTCACTGGGCAATATACTACGTCACTGGGCAATATACTACGTGACTGGCCAATATACTACGTGGCTCTGTGCTGTATACTACGTCGCTGTGCAATATACTAAGTGGCTCTGTGCTGTATACTACGTCACTGGGCAATATACTACGTCACTGGGCAATATACTACGTCACTGGGCAATATACTAAGTTGCTGGGCAATATACTACGTGGCTGCGCAATATACTACGTGGCTGCGCAATGTACTACGTCACTAGGCAATATACTACGTAACTGCGCAATATACTATGTGGCTGCGCAATATACTACGTCACTAGGCAATATACTACGTAACTGGGCAATATACTACGTGGCTGGGCAATATACTACGTGGCTGGGCAATATACTACGTAACTGCGCAATATACTATGTGGCTGCGCAATATACTACGTCACTAGGCAATTTACTACGTAACTGGGCAATATACTACGTGGCTGGGCAATATACTACATCACTGGGCAATATACTACGTTACTGCGCAATATACTACGTGGCTGGGCAATATACTACGTCACTGGGCAATATACTACGTGGTTGGGCAATATACTACGTGGCTGGGCAATATACTACGTGTCTGGGCAATATACTACGTGTCTGGGCAATATACTACGTGGCTGTGCAATATACTACGTGGCTGGGCAATATACTACGTGGCTGGGCAATATACTACGTGGCTGGGCAATATACTACGTGGCTGGGCAATATACTACGTGGACATGCATATTCTAGAATACCCGATGCGTTAGAATCGGGCCACCATCTAGTTCTTGATAACCAGCCTTGCTGAAGCTGACAGTCGAGGGTTGCAGCCCCCAGCTGTGAGTTTTGCCTGGCTGGTTATCAAAAATACAGAGGAACCAACGCCATTTAAAAAAAAAAATTACAGTTACGTCCATATATATTTGGACAGAGACAACATTTTTCTAATTTTGGTTATAGACATTGCCACAATAAATTTTAAGCAAAACAATTCAGATGCAGTTGAAGTTCAGACTTTCAGCTTTCATTTGAGGGTATCCACATTAAAATTGGATAAAGGGTTTAGGAGTTTCAGCTCCTTAACATGTGCCACCCTGTTTTTAAGGGACCAAAAGTAACTGGAAAGATGAAATAATTTTAAAGAAAATGTTCATTTTTAGTACTTGGTTGAAAACCCTTTGTTGGCAATGACTGCCCGAAGTCTTGAACTCATGGACATCACCAGACGCTGTGTTTCCTCCTTTTTCCTCTGCCAGGCCTTCACTGCGGTGGTTTTCGGTTGCTGTTTGTTTATGGGCCTTTCTGTCTGAAGTTTAGTCTTTAACAAGTGAAATGCATGGTCAATTGGGTTGAGATCAGGTGACTGACTTGGCCATTCAAGAATATTCCACTTCTTTGCTTTAATAAACTCCTGGGTTGCTTTGGCTTTATGTTTTGGGTCATTGTCCATCTGTAGTATGAAACGACGGCCAATCAGTTTAGCTGCATTTGGCCACACAGTATGGCTCTGAATACCTCAGAATTAATTTGGCTGCTTCTGTCCTGTGTGACATCATCAATAAACACTAGTGACCCAGTGCCACTAGAGGCCATGCATGCCCAAGCCATCACACTGCCTCCACCGTGTTTTACAGATGATGTGGTATGCTTTGGATCATGAGCTGTACCACGCCTTCGCCATACTTTTCTCTTTCCATCATTCTGGTAGAGGTTGATCTTGGTTTCATCTGTCCAAAGAATGTTCTTCCAGAACTGTGCTGGCTTTTTAAGATGTTTTTTAGCAAAGTCCAGTCTAGTCTTTTTATTCTTGATGCTTATGAGTGGCTGCACCGTGCAGTGAACCCTCTGTATTTACTTTCATGCAGTCGTCTCTTTATGTTAGATTTGGATATTGATACGCCTACCTCCTGGAGAGTGTTGTTCACTTGGTTGGCTGTTGTGAAGGGGTTTCTCTTCACCATGGAGATTATTCTGCGATCATCCACCACTGTTGTCTTCCATGGGCGCCCAGGTCTTTTTGCATTGATGAGTTCACCAGTGCTTGCTTTCTTTCTCAGGATCTACCAAACTGTAGATTTTGCCACTCCTAATAATCTGTTTTCACACTTCAGGCAGGATGGCTTGTTTTACCTGCATGGAGAGCTCCTTTGACCGCATGTTTACTTCACAGCAAAATCTTCCAAATGCAAGCACCACCATAACGAAGGGATTGCCTACACCTGTCCATGAAATAGCCTTGGAGTCAATTGTCCAATTACTTTTGGTCCCTTTAAAAACAGGGTGGCACATGTTAAGGAGCTGAAACTCCTAAACCCTTCATCCAATTTTAATGTGGATACCCTCAAATGAAAGCTGAAAGTCTGAACTTCAGCTGCATCTGAATTGGGTTTTCTTCAAATTCATTGTGGTAATATCTATAACCAAAATTAGAAAAATGTTGTCTCTGTCCAAATATATATGGACGTAACTGTATTTATAACATCGGTGCCGGCTGATTAATACTCCCATCAGCCGCTTCTGCTCTAACTGTTATTAGCCGCAGTAGGCATTAGCTGGCACCAATGACTGGAGGTAAACTTTATACCTCTGATCACAGCTGCGGGCTCACACTGTCTTTTGCGGATTAAAAGCGGTGCTTGCCACGCTGTCATGCACAAGACAGAGTGGAAAACTCTGGATGTTCGGACCCCTCATTCAACTGATTGTGGTCCGGGTTCAGGTACTGTTCTGGTACTCGAACCCAAACTTTTTGTAACTGTTCGGCCAAACCCGCCAGACCCAAACATCCAGGTTTCTGCCCATCTCTAATAATTAGCCCTAAGAACAGCTGATGTACTTAAAAGAAATATAAATGTGGTAGAATCCCTGGCTAATATGCAGCTATAATTCTGTCCCCCTCTCGGCAGCACCTCTCCCTACTCTGCCTGTTTTTGGGTTACACTGTGCCAAGCAAGGCGATGTGAGGTGGCCAGGATGGCATTCATGACGAGGGGCTGTTGTGTTCCCACACCCTGCTGATGAAAAGGCAGAGCGCACTACATAGATAATCAACCTTAATGCAACATGGGTGCTACATAAAGTAGTTAACCATGAAGATTATTATTATTATTTATTTATATAGCACCATTAATTCCATGGTGCTGTACATGAGAAAGGGTTACATACAGGGCTATAGATATCATTTACAGTAAACAGGATTACAGTGACAGACTAGTACAGGGGGGAGAGGACCCTGTCCTTGCGGACTTACATTCTATAGGATAGTGGGGAAGAGACAGAAGGTAGGGGTGAGGCGGCGGCTCTGGCGGCGGTGAGGCGGCGGTGAGGCGGTGGCCCTGGTGGCGGTGAGGTGGCGGCTCTGGCGGCGGTGAGGCGGCGGCTCTGGTGGCGATGAGGCGGCGGCTCTGGCGGCGATGAGGCGGCGGCTCTGGCGGCGGTGAGGTGGCGGCTTGGTTATTGTAGGCTGTAGGCTTTCCTGAAGAGATGGGTTTTCAGGTTCCGTCTGAAGGATCCGAGGGTGGTGGATAACCGGACGTGTTGGGGCACAGAATTCCAGAGGATGGGGGATATTCGGGAGAAATCTTGGAGGCGGTTGTGTGAGGAACGAATAAGTGTGGAGGAGAGTAGGAGGTCTTGGGAGGATAACTTACTGTATAACGTGTCAGAGTTGACACAGCTTGTGTCAAAAAATGAAACAAAGAGCTACCGTACTCAATGTGCACAACAGAATCATAGAAAAACATATCAATATTTATTAGAAAACAACATGGACAACATTAAAAACATCTAAAAGGAAACACTCCCTGCCATCACCATCTGAGGTCTATAACCTGCAAAATATGCACAGTGTGCTATATGATTAGGTATCCATGATCCTGACAAAAGATACAGAGCATATGAAAGTATGTCAACACAGTAACCAGGACAAAGAGATACATATACAGTATATTCATGTGATAAATCACAGGTGATGTAACATAGTCTAAGATCCAGTAAACAATTTTTGATAATATGTTGTCCATATGGATATATGCATAATAATTGTCCCGGGAGACAGAATTGTGTGCACAATATGCTTACACTATATGCCCATGCATCTAATAAGAAGATCAAAGTTGAAGACAATTGCACATGAAAACAGACATCCCAATTCCTATGTAATTCAGAAAACCCTGTATACAATAAAGCCTGCAAAGTTGCATCTGGAGTAAAGACGGTTTAATCACAGAAGGGAAGTGAGAGAGGATACCTGCTGGCACCTAGTGGAGGGAAGAACCCTGGAGAGAGGGTAAGTACCTGGAATCAATGAGACATGTTTAGCACGGCTTCATCAGGGGAGGCCCTTCAGTGTTCCCACACCCTGGCACCCCGAAAAGAAAACATAATGTCCCGTCTGATGTGTGGTATGGGAGTATTGCACAAAACTCACGTCTGCTAATCCCATAGTCCCATCTCCAGGCGATATCACACACTCAGGAACAGACACCGTATTCCACCTTAACAGTGTAACTTTACTTGATAACAAACAGTGCATGGCAGTTTCAGTATGGCACAAGTTCATGTTTTCTGCCTGAGCTTTCCCTTTCAATGCCAGCTCCTCTAGCCTCTGAGATGCTCTTCCTGGCTCTGCGGTCCATACTCAGCCTAAGCTTTCCCTCTCAATGTTGGCTCCTCTAACCTCTGAGATGCTCTCCCTGGCTCTGCGGTCCCATACTCAACCTGAGCTTAAATTCTCAATGCTGGCTCCTCTAGACTCTGAGATGCTCGTCCTGGCTCTGGGGTCCCTATATTCCTGCGCCCACTTTCAGATTCTGGTTCCCACTACAGCTCCCATTCACTGGGATATGAAAAAGGTTCCTCTGCCCTGATTCGAGCCATAGCCACCAGATTCTCTAAGGGGTACTGTTGTACCAAGTGGCAGCCGACCGCATTCTGCTTTTCCCTCCCTATGGCATCGGGAGGGTGGTGACGTCCCGATGGGGCCAGGCTTTGCAGCACTGAGAATCTCTCGCCGCTAAGCGATGCTCCATACAAAATATGCCCCATATAATGCTCCATAAAGTTTATGATGGGCCCCATAAGATGCTTCATACAAAAATATACCCCATATAATGCTGCACAAAGGTTAATTATGGCCCCATAAGATGCTTCAGAGAAACATTTGCCCCATATAATGCTGCATTATGGTTGATTATGGCCCCATAAGAGGCTCTATAGAAACATGTGCCCCATATAATGCTGCATAATGGTTGATTGTGGCCCCATAAGATGCTCAATAGAAACATTTGCCCCATATAATACTGCATAATGGTTGATTATGGCCCCATAAGATGCTCCATATAAACATTTGCCCCATATAATGCTGCATAAAGGTTAATAATGGCCCCATAAGATGCTACATAGAAAATGTGCCCCATATGATGCTGCATAATGGTTGATTATGGCCCCATAAGATGCTCCATAGAAACATTTGCCCCATATAATGCTGCATAAAGTTTGATTATGGCCCCATAAGATGCTCCATAGAAACATGTGCCCCATATGCTGCTGCGATAAAAAAAAAAATGACATACTCACCTCTTGTCCTGAGCAGGCCTCCGGCACTTGCGACATCCACCACTGGGCGCCGGTCCGTCTTCCGCGTCCTCTGCAGTGACTGATTGTTCAGGCAGAGGGCGGCACGCACACTAAACACATCATCGCGCCCTCTGACCTGAATGTCACAGGCAGAGGACACGGAAGATGGAGCGACGCGATGCGGTGGAACGGGGAAAGGTGAATATCGCGCAATGCTTACCCTCCTCCGTTATACTCACCTACTCCCGGCACGGTCCCTGCTTCTCACTGACAGATGGTGTCCGGCGCCAGCAGCTTTTTCCTATGTTCATCGGTCACATCATACCCCTCATTACAGTAATGAATATGCGGCTCCACCCCTATGGGAGTGGAGTCGCGTCCATATTCATTACTTTAGTTAGCGGTACCACGTAACCGCTGAACACAGGAAGAAGCTGCCAGCGCCAGAGAAGCAAGGACATGCAGAGACACGCCGGGAGCAGGTGAGTATGATATGACCCACTGGCGGTACTGTGCAAGGGCCCGGTACCACCAGCGGGTGCCATATTGGATTACCCATCACTTGGGCATTCCAATATGGCGGTCGGCTACTTCTGGCGCGGTGGATTGTGGTAGCGACACAATCGCCAAAAGCTGTGACAGAGCCGATTGATAATTATATATTAGATTTTTTTCGGGCGCCATTTATAGGTAGCTGCAAGCCAAGTGTGATGACAATAGATAAAAATACATGGAAGGTCGATGATGGTACCACAAGATGGTCATAGCTATTAAAGAAGTGATGACAAAAACAAAATAATAAGACATAAAAAAAACATGAATAAAAAGATTATATTAAAAAATTCCAGATTAGGTCAGGGGGCTGGATTACGGGACAAAACAAGGAAATTGACAGATATAGGTAAACAGAAACATAAACAATCTACTATATAATTGTCTAAGGGTCACTTCCGTCTTTCTGCCTTTCCATCACGGATATTCATTGGTCGCGGCCTCTGTCTGTCATGGAAATCCAAATCGCTGATTGGTCGCGGCAAAACAGCCACGACCAATCAGCGACGGGCACAGTCCGGAAGAAAATGGCCGCTCCTTACTCCCCGCAGTCGGTGCCTGGCGCCCGCATACTCCCCTCCAATCACACAGGGATAATGCCGGTGGTAACGGACCGCGTTATGCCACGGGTAACACACTCCGTCACCGCTGCTATTAACCCTGTGTGACCAACTTTTTTTTACTATTGATGCTGCCTATGCGGCATCAATAGTAAAATAATGGAATGCTAAAAATAATTAAAAAAAACAAAAAAACCTGCTATTCTCACCCTCCGTAGTCCGCCGAGCCACACGCGCCTGCCGCCATCTTCCGTTCCCGGCGATGCATTGCAAAATTACCCAGAAGACTTAGTGGTCTCGCGAGGCCGCTAAATCATCTGGGTAATTTCGCAATGCATCCTAGGAACGGAAGATGGCGGCAGCCACGCGTGTATCGCCGGAGCTTCGCTGGATCCCAGGGGATGAGTATATAACTATTTTTTATTTTAATTATTTTTTTAACAGGGATATGGTGCCCAAACTGCTGTATACTACGTGGGCTGTGTTACATACCGCGTGGCTGCTATATACTACATAGGCAGTGTTATATACTATGTGGGCTGTGTGATATACTCTTTGGGCTGTGCTATATACTGCGTGGGCTGTGCTGTTATGGCTGGCAATCAGGCAACACAGCGTGCAGTAATCAGCGCACATACAGAGATCTGGCAATAACCAAAAACAATAGGACGAGCTCTGAGACGTGGAATCTCTGTAGACTGCAGTACCTGATCTATCCTCACACAACTATAAGCAGCAGTGGATTGCGCCTAACAACTACCTATGCAACTCGGCACTGCCTGAGGAGCTGACTAGCCTGAAGATAGAAATACAAGCCTGACTTACCTCAGAGAAATACCCCAAAGGAATAGGCAGCCCCCCACATATAATGACTGTTAGCAAGATGAAAAGACAAACGTAGGAATGAAATAGATTCAGCAAAGTGAGGCCCGATATTCTAGACAGAGCGAGGATAGCAAAGAGAACTATGCAGTCTACAAAAAACCCTAAAACGAAAACCACGCAAAGGGGCAAAAAGACCCACCGTGCCGAACTAACAGCACGGCGGTGCACCCCTCTGCTTCTCAGAGCTTCCAGCAAAAGAAAATAGCAAGCTGGACAGAAAAAAACAGAAAACAAACTAGAAGCACTTATCTAGCAGAGCAGCAGGCCCAAGGAAAGATGCAGTAGCTCAGATCCAACACTGGAACATTGACAAGGAGCAAGGAAGACAGACTCAGGTGGAGCTAAATAGCAAGGCAGCCAACGAGCTCACCAAAACACCTGAGGGAGGAAGCCCAGAGACTGCAATACCACTTGTGACCACAGAAGTGAACTCAGCCACAGAATTCACAACAGTACCCCCCCCTTGAGGAGGGGTCACCGAAGCCTCACCAGAACCCCCAGGCCGACCAGGATGAGCCACATGAAAGGCACGAACAAGATCTGGGGCATGGACATCAGAGGCAAAAACCCAGGAATTATCTTCCTGAGCATAACCCTTCCATTTGACCAGATACTGGAGTTTCCGTCTAGAGACACGAGAATCCAAAATCTTCTCCACAATATACTCCAATTCCCCCTCCACCAAAACAGGGGCAGGAGGCTCCACAGATGGAACCATAGGTGCCACGTATCTCCTCAACAACGACCTATGGAATACATTATGTATGGAAAAGGAGTCTGGGAGGGTCAGACGAAAAGACACCGGATTGAGAATCTCAGAAATCCTATACGGACCAATAAAACGAGGTTTAAATTTAGGAGAGGAAACCTTCATAGGAATATGACGAGAAGATAACCAAACCAAATCCCCAACACGAAGTCGGGGTCCCACACGGCGTCTGCGATTAGCGAAAAGCTGAGCCTTCTCCTGGGACAAGGTCAAATTGTCCACTACCTGAGTCCAGATCTGCTGCAACCTGTCCACCACAGAATCCACACCAGGACAGTCCGAAGACTCAACCTGTCCTGAAGAGAAACGAGGATGGAACCCAGAATTGCAGAAAAATGGAGAGACCAAGGTAGCCGAGCTGGCCCGATTATTAAGGGCGAACTCAGCCAACGGCAAAAATGACACCCAATCATCCTGGTCAGCGGAAACAAAACATCTCAGATATGTTTCCAAGGTCTGATTGGTTCGTTCGGTCTGGCCATTAGTCTGAGGATGGAAGGCCGAGGAGAAAGATAGGTCAATGCCCATCCTACCACAAAAGGCTCGCCAGAACCTCGAGACAAACTGGGAACCTCTGTCAGAAACAATATTCTCAGGAATGCCATGTAAACGAACCACATACTGGAAGAACAAAGGCACCAAATCAGAGGAGGAAGGCAATTTAACCAAGGGCACCAGATGGACCATTTTAGAAAAGCGATCACAGACCACCCAAATGACCGACATTTTTTGAGAAACGGGAAGGTCAGAAATGAAATCACAAAATCAAAACGAGCAAAAAATAACGACCAACGGGCCTGTCTAGGATTCAAGCGCTTGGCAGACTCGAGATAAGTCAAGTTCTTATGATCAGTCAATACCACCACGCGATGCTTAGCACCCTCAAGCCAATGACGCCACTCCTCGAATGCCCACTTCATGGCCAGCAACTCTCGGTTGCCCACATCATAATTACGCTCAGCAGCAGAAAATTTCCTGGAAAAGAAAGCACATGGTTTGAACACTGAGCAACCAGAACCTCTCTGTGACAAAACCGCCCCTGCACCAATCTCAGAAGCATCAACCTCGACCTGGAACGGAAGAGAAACATCAGGTTGACACAACACAGGGGCACAGCAAAAACGACGCTTCAACTCCTGAAAAGCTTCCACGGCAGCAGAAGACCAATTAACCAAATCAGCACCCTTCTTGGTCAAATCGGTCAATGGTCTGGCAATGCTAGAAAAATTACAGATGAAGCGACGATAAAAATTAGCAAAGCCCAGGAATTTCTGCAGACTTTTTAGAGATGTCGGCTGAGTCCAATCCTGGATGGCCTGAACCTTAACCGGATCCATCTCGATAGTAGAAGGGGAAAAGATGAACCCCAAAAATGAAACTTTCTGCACACCGAAGAGACACTTTGATCCCTTCACGAACAAGGAATTAGCACGCAGTACCTGGAAAACCATTCTGACTTGCTTCACATGAGACTCCCAATCATCTGAGAAGATCAAAATGTCATCCA
The DNA here is from genome assembly GCF_032444005.1 of Ranitomeya imitator. NCBI lineage: Eukaryota > Metazoa > Chordata > Amphibia > Anura > Dendrobatidae > Ranitomeya > Ranitomeya imitator. The sequence goes on from NC_091282.1 coordinate 401,518,677, forward strand.
AGTAAACAATCAAGAATTTATCCAGATACTCACGGAAAATGTCATGCATAAAAGACTGAAAAACAGATGGAGCATTGGCAAGTCCGAACGGCATCACCAGATACTCAAAATGACCCTCGGGCGTATTAAATGCCGTTTTCCATTCATCTCCCTGCCTGATTCTCACCAGATTATACGCACCACGAAGATCAATCTTAGTAAACCAACTAGCCCCCTTAATCCGAGCAAACAAGTCAGAAATCAATGGCAAGGGATACTGAAACTTAACAGTGATCTTATTAAGAAGGCGGTAATCAATACACGGTCTTAGCGAACCATCCTTCTTGGCTACAAAAAAGAACCCTGCTCCCAATGGTGACGACGATGGGCGAATATGTCCCTTCTCCAGGGACTCCTTCACATAACTGCGCATAGCGGTGTGTTCAGGTACGGACAAATTAAATAAACGACCCTTAGGGAATTTACTACCAGGAATCAAATCGATAGCACAATCACAATTCCTATGCGGAGGTAGGGCATCAGACTTGGACTCTTCAAATACATCCTGAAAGTCCGACAAGAACTCTGGGATGTCAGAAGGAATGGATGACGAAATAGACAAAAATGGAACATCACCATGTACTCCCTGACAACCCCAGCTGGTTACCGACATAGAGTTCCAATCCAATACTGGATTATGGGTTTGTAGCCATGGCAACCCCAACACGACCACATCATGCAAATTATGCAGTACCAGAAAGCGAATAACTTCCTGATGTGCAGGAGCCATGCACATGGTCAGCTGGGCCCAGTACTGAGGCTTATTCTTGGCCAAAGGTGTAGCATCAATTCCTCTCAACGGAATAGGACACCGCAAAGGCTCCAAGAAAAATCCACAACGTTTAGCATAATCCAAATCCATCAGATTCAGGGCAGCGCCTGAATCCACAAACGCCATGACAGAATACGATGACAAAGAGCACATTAAGGTAATGGACAAAAGGAATTTGGACTGTACAGTACCAATAACGGCAGAGCTATCGAACCGCCTAGTGCGTTTAGGACAATTAGAAATAGCATGAGTAGAATCACCACAATAGAAACACAGTCTGTTCAGATGTCTGTGTTCTTGCCGTTCTACTTTAGTCATAGTCCTGTCGCACTGCATAGGCTCAGGTTTACTCTCAGGCAGTACCGCCAGATGGTGCACAGATTTACGCTCGCGCAAGCGACGACCGATCTGAATGGCCAAGGACATAGACTCATTCAAACCAGCAGGCATAGGAAATACCACCATTACATCCTTAAGAGCTTCAGAGAGACCCTTTCTGAACAAAGCCGCTAGTGCAGATTCATTCCACAGAGTGAGTACTGACCATTTCCTAAATTTCTGACAATATACTTCTATATCATCCTGACCCTGGCATAAAGCCAGCAGATTTTGCTCAGCCTGATCCACTGAATTAGGCTCATCGTAAAGCAATCCGAGCGCCAGGAAAAATGCATCAACATTACTCAATGCAGAATCTCCTGGTGCAAGAGAAATCGCCCAGTCCTGTGGGTCGCCGCGCAAAAAAGAAATAATAATCAAAACCTGTTGAATAGGATTACCAGAAGAATGAGGTTTCAAGGCCAAAAATAGCTTACAATTATTTCTGAAGCTCAGGAACTTAGTTCTGTCACCAAAAAACAAATCAGGAATCGGAATTCTTGGTTCTAGCATCGATTTCTGATCAATAGTATCTTGAATCTTTTGTACATTTACAACGAGATTATCCATTGAGGAGCACAGAGCCTGAATATCCATGTCCACAGCTGTGTCCTGAAGCACTCTAATGTCTAGGGGAAAAAAAAGACTGAAGACAGAGCTAAGAAAAAAAAATGATGTCAGGATTTCTTTTTTCCCTCTATTGGGAATCATTGGTGTGGCTCCTTGTACTGTTATGGCTGGCAATCAGGCAACACAGCGTGCAGTAATCAGCGCACATACAGAGATCTGGCAATAACCAAAAACAATAGGACGAGCTCTGAGACGTGGAATCTCTGTAGACTGCAGTACCTGATCTATCCTCACACAACTATAAGCAGCAGTGGATTGCGCCTAACAACTACCTATGCAACTCGGCACTGCCTGAGGAGCTGACTAGCCTGAAGATAGAAATACAAGCCTGACTTACCTCAGAGAAATACCCCAAAGGAATAGGCAGCCCCCCACATATAATGACTGTTAGCAAGATGAAAAGACAAACGTAGGAATGAAATAGATTCAGCAAAGTGAGGCCCGATATTCTAGACAGAGCGAGGATAGCAAAGAGAACTATGCAGTCTACAAAAAACCCTAAAACGAAAACCACGCAAAGGGGCAAAAAGACCCACCGTGCCGAACTAACAGCACGGCGGTGCACCCCTCTGCTTCTCAGAGCTTCCAGCAAAAGAAAATAGCAAGCTGGACAGAAAAAAACAGAAAACAAACTAGAAGCACTTATCTAGCAGAGCAGCAGGCCCAAGGAAAGATGCAGTAGCTCAGATCCAACACTGGAACATTGACAAGGAGCAAGGAAGACAGACTCAGGTGGAGCTAAATAGCAAGGCAGCCAACGAGCTCACCAAAACACCTGAGGGAGGAAGCCCAGAGACTGCAATACCACTTGTGACCACAGAAGTGAACTCAGCCACAGAATTCACAACACTGTGCTATATATTACGTGGCCACTGTAATATACTGCGTGGGCAGTGTTATATACTGTGTGGCCTGTGTTATATACTACGTCGCCTGTGTTATATACTGTGTGGCTGCTATATAGTACATGGCTGTGTTATATACTGCGTGGCCACTGTTATATATTGCATGGCCTGTATTAACGCATCGGGTATTCTACAATATGTATGTATATAAAAGTCACATAGTACATAGCACAGGCCATGTAGTATTTGTCTGCTATATACTACATGGCTCCTATATACTACATGGCCGGTGCTATATACTATGTGGCTGCTATATACATACATAAATACATATTCTATTCTATATTCTATATGCGTTAGAATCTTATGAGATGAACGAGTATTTCAACAGGTTTAGTAGTACATGTGTACCGCCAACTGATAGGCGATGGGAACTGGGTGCAAATTCTGCAACATCGATATTGGAGGATGAGCAGACTAAATTTAGAGTATCTGAAAATGATGTGAGGAGGCAGTTTAAGTCACTTAACATTGGTAAAGCTGCAGGACCTGATAGTCTCAGCTCACGTGTCCTTAAAGTGTGTGCAGACCAGCTGTGTACTGTCTTTACACGCCTATTTAATGGAAGTATACAAACACAGAGGGTACCAGTGTTATGGAAAACTTCCTGTCTGGTGCCGGTACCCAAGACTTCTTCTCCTGCAACCCTAAATGACTATCGTCCTGTAGCCTTAACATCTCACGCTATGAAGGCCTTGGAAAGATTAGTTCTTGCTCACTTAAGACCAAGGGTCAATGCTTTTATCGATCCCCTTCAGTTTGCCTACCGACATAGATTGGGGGTGGATGATGCTATTCTTTCTCTGTTACATAGGGTGCATTCATTTCTGGAGATTGATGGAACCATGGTGCGAGCGATGTTCTTCGATTTCTCGAGTGCATTTAACTCCCTGCAGCCACTTTTACTACACAAAAAGATGACTGATATGAAGGTTGAGGAGGGGATGAGAAATTGGATAACTGACTACCTATCAGATCGGCCACAGTTTGTACAGATGGGAGCAGTGGTGTCAAGCAGATTACTGAGCAGTGTAGGTGTCCCCCAGGGAACGGTGCTTGCACCCTTTCTATTCACACTGTATACTTCAGACTTTCAGTATAAATCTGAACTTTGCCACCTTCAAAAATTTTCGGATGACTCCGTGGTTGTGGGATGCATTAGGGGAGATCAGGGGGATGAGGAATACAGAAGGGTGGTGTCGAATTTTGTGGATTGGTGCAATGGTAACTATCTACAACTAAATGTTAAGAAAACCAAGGAGTTGGTGGCCAACCATAGCAGGATTAAGTTGGAATGCTTACCGATCACTATTGCTGGTCAGGAGGTAGAGCAGGTGGAGAGTTACAAATATTTGGGGGTCCATTTGGATAGCAAACTGGACTGGAGATGCCACTCAGAGTTTGTCTACAAGAAGGGGATGAGCAGATTGTATTTCCTAAGGAAACTGAGGTCTTTTAATGTGTGCAGCAAAATGTTAGAAATGTTCTACCAGTCTGTGGTGGCAAGTGCCATCTTTTTTGCAATCACATGCTGGGGTAGTAGTGTGCGGGCCTCTGATGCTAATAAGCTGAATAAGATTATTAAGAAGGCAAGTTCTGCTGTGGGCTGCAATCTGGATTCTTTTGGGGAGGTAGTGGAGAAAAGAACTCTGAGAAAGTGTATGGCAATTATGAACAATAATGCACATCCACTATATGAGCTATTCATGAGACAGAAGAGCACCTTCAGTAACCGGCTAATACTTCTGAGGTGTAAGAAGGAAAAATATAGGAAATCGTTTGTGCCAACTGCCATGGGAATGTACAATAATAACAATAGGGTTAAACCACGTCTACTTATTTCTCTACATTTCAGTTCACTCGTTGTGTATGTCCTATTCTAATGTATAATGTATAATGTTCTTCTGTCAACTCCACTGTCATGTCAACTATGTAATTCTTTTATGATTTTTATGATTTGATTTAAGTTGTGCTGCTGTGATACCATAATTTCCCACGGGATCAATAAAGTGTATCGTATCGTATCGTATCCTTTATAAAAAGTAAGAGAAATTAAGGGTCTCATTCAAGCCCTTAGGCATCATAGTGCCAAGTCTCACAATCCAGTTTGCTTCCCATTGGGCTAAAAGTTTTTTATTATTGCCACCTCTGATCCCCATAAGCAAGCTCTCAATACCTCTAACCATAAGTGATCTAGCATCTCATTTGTGGTAGGCCTTAAAATGGCGGCGGGATTGTCTTTAGGGTCAGAGGGGTCCGCCACTGTCTTGGCCGCGCAAATTTTCCAAACATGCTCACGTACCCGGATACGAAGCTGTCTTGATGTCAGACCAACATACAGTATATTAACCCCTTTACCCCCAAGGGTGGTTTGCACGTTAATGACCGGGCCAATTTTTACAATTCTGACCACTGTCCCTTTATGAGGTTATAACTCTGGAACGCTTCAACGGATCCCAGTGATTCTGACATTGTTTTCTCGTGACATATTGTACTTCATGACAATGGTAAAATTTCCTTGATAGTACCTGCATTTATTTGTGAAAAAAACAGAAATTTGGCGAAAATTATGAAAATTTCGCAATTTTCCAACTTTGAATTTTTATGCAATTAAATCACAGAGATATGTCACACAAAATACTTAATAAGTAACATTTCCCACATGTCTACTTTACATCAGCACAATTTTGGAACCAAAATTTTTTTTTGTTAGGGAGTTATAAGGGTTAAAAGTTGACCAGCAATTTCTCATTCCTACAACACCATTTTTTTTTTAGGGACCACATCTCATTTGAAGTCATTTTGAGGGGTCTATATGATAGAAAATACCCAAGTGTGACACCATTCTAAAAACTACACCCCTCAAGGTGCTCAAAACCATATTCAAGAAGTTGGTGCTTCACAGGAATTTTTTGAATGTTTAAATAAAAATAAACATTTAACTTTTTTTCACAAAAAATTTAATTCAGCTCCAATTTGTTTTATTTTACCAAGGGTAACAGGAGAAAATGGACCCCAAACATTGTTGTACAATTTGTCCTGAGTACGCCAATACCCCAAATGTGGGGGTAAACCACTGTTTGGGCGCATGGCAGAGCTCGGAAGCGAAGGAGCGCCATTTGACTTTTCAATGCAAAATTGACTGGAATTGAGATGGGACGCCATGTTTCGTTTGGAGAGCCCCTGATGTGCCTAAACATTGAAACCCCCCACAAGTGACACCATTTTGGAAAGTAGACCCCCTAAGGAACTTATCTAGAGGTGTCGTGAGCACTTTGACCCACCAAGTGCTTCACAGAAGTTTATAATGTAGAACCGTAAAAATAAAAAATCATATTTTTTCAAAAAAATTATCTTTTCGCCCCCAATTTTTTATTTTCCCAAGGGTAAGAGAAGAAATTGGACCCCAAAAGTTGTTGTACAATTTGTCCTGAGTACGCTGATACCCCATATGTGGGGGTAAACCACTGTTTGGGCGGATGGGAGAGCTCGGAAGGGAAGGAGCGCCGTTTGACTTTTCAATGTAAAATTGACAGGAATTGAGATGGGACGCCATGTTGCGTTTGAAGAGCCACTGATGTGCCTAAACATTGAAACCCCCCACAAGTGACACCATTTTGGAAAGTAGACCCCCTAAGGAACTTATCTAGATGTGTGCTGAGTGCTTTGACCCACCAAGGGCTTCACAGAAGTTTATAATGGAGAGCCGTAAAAATAAAACAAACATTTTTTCCCACAAAAATTATTTTTCAGCCCCCAGTTTTGTATTTTCCCGAGGGTAACAGGAGAAATTGGACCCCACAATTTGTTGTCCAATTTGTCCTGAGTGCGCTGATACCCCATATGTGGGGGGAACCACTGATTGGGCGCATGGGAGGTCTCGGAATGGAAGGAGCTCCATTTGGAATGAGGACTTAGATGGAATGGTCTGCAGGTGTCACATTGCGTTTGCAGAGCCCCTAATGTACCTAAACAGTAGAAACCTCCCACAAGTGACACCATTTTGGAAACTAGACCCCCTAAGGAACTCATCTAGATGTGTTGTGATAGCTTTGAACCCCCAAGTGTTTCACTACAGTTTGTAACGCAGAGCCGTGAAAATTAAAAAAAAAAATCTTTCCCCCCAAAATTATTTTTTAGCCCCCAGTTTTGTATTTTCCCGAGGGTAAGAGGAGAAATTCGACCCCAAAAGTTGTTGTCCAATTTGTCCTGAGTACGCTGATACCCCGTATGTTGGGGGGAACCACCGTTTGAGCGCATGGCAGAGCTCGGAAGGGAAGGAGCGCCATTTGGAATGCAGACTTAGATGGAATGGTCTGCAGGCGTCACATTGCGTTTGCAGAACCCCTAATGTACCTAAACAGTAGAACCCCCCACAAGTGACCCCATATTGGAAACTAGACCCCCCAGGGAACTAATCTAGATGTGTTGTGTGAACTTTGAACCCCCAAGTGTTTCTCTACAGTTTATAACGCAGAGCCGTGAAAATAAAAAATCTTTTTTTTTCCCACAAAAATTATATTTAGACCCCAGTTTTGTATTTTCCCAAGGGTAACAGGAGAAATTGGACCACAAAAGTTGTTGTCCTATTTGTCCTGAGTACGCTGATACCCCATATGTTGGGGTAAACCCCTGTTTGGGCACACGGGAGCGCTCGGAAGGGAAGAAGCACTGTTTTACTTTTTCAACACAGAATTGGCTGGAATTGAGATCGGACGCCATGTCGCGTTTGGAGAGCCCCTGATGTGCCTAAACAGTGGAAACCCCACAATTATAACTGAAACCCTAATCCAAACACACCCCTAACCCTAATCCCAACAGTAACCCTAACCACACCTCTAACCCTGACACACCCCTAACCCCAACCCTATTCCCAACTGTAAATGTAATCTAAACCCTATCTGTAACTTTAGCCCCAACCCGAACCCTAACTTTAGCCCCAACCCAAACTGTAGCCCTAACCCTAGCCTTAACCCTAACCCTAGCCCTAACCCTAGCCCTAACCTTAACCCTAACCCTAACCCTAGCCCTAAACCTAGCCCTAACCCTAGCCCTAACCCTAGCCCTAACCCTTGCCCTAGCCCTAACCCTAACCCTAGCCCTAATGGGAAAATGGAAATAAATACATTTTTTTAATTTTTCCCTAACTAAGGGGGTGATGAAGGGGGGTTTGATTTACTTTTATAGCGGGTTATTTAGCGGATTTTTATGATTGGCAGCCGTCACACACTGAAAGACGCTTTTTATTGGAAAAAATATTTTTTGCGTTACCACATTTTGAGAGCTATAATTTTTCCATATTTTGGTCCACAGAGTCATGTGAGGTCTTGTTTTTTGCGGGACGAGTTGACGTTTTTATTGGTAACATTTTCGGGCACGTGACATTTTTTGATCGCTTTTTATTCCAGCTATTCTTTTGGGGGAGGCGTTTATACCGTTCCGCGTTTGGTAAAATTGATAAAGCAGTTTTATTCTTCGGGTCAGTACGATTACAGCGACACCTCATTTATATCATTTTTTTATGTTTTGGCGCTTTTATACGATAAAAACTATTTTATAGAAAAAATAATTATTTTTGCATCGCTTTATTCTGAGGACTATAACTTTTTTATTTTTTTGCTGATGATGCTCTATGGTGGCTCGTTTTTTGCGGGACAAGATGACGTTTTCAGCGGTACCATGCTTATTTATATCTGTCTTTTTGATTGCGTGTTATTCCACTTTTTGTTCGGCGGTATGATAATAAAGCGTTGTTTTTTGCCTCGTTTTTTTTTTTTTTCCTTACGGTGTTTACTGAAGGGGTTAACTAGTGGGCCAGTTTTATAGGTCGGGCCGTTACGGATGCGGCGATACTAAATATATGTACTTTTATAGTTTTTTTTTTTATTTAGATAAAGAAATGTATTTATGGGAACAATATTTTTTTTTTCATTATTTTGGAATATTTTTTTTTATTTTTTTTTACACATTTGAAATTTTTTTTTTTAACTTTTTTACTTTGTCCCAGGGGGGACATCACAGATCGGTGATCTGACAGTTTGCACAGCACTCTGTCAGATCACCGATCTGAGAGCACTGCAGGCTGCTTCACAGTGCCTGCTCTGAGCAGGCTCTGTGAAGCCACCTCCCTCCCTGCAGGACCCGGATCCGCGGCCATCTTGGATCCGGGTCTGGAACAGGCAGGGAGGGAGGTAAGATCCTCGCAGCAACGCGATCACATCGTGCTGCTGCGGGGGGCTCAGGGTAGCCCGCAGGGAGCCCCCTCCCTGCGCGATGCTTCCCTGCACCGCCGGCACATCGCGATCATCTTTGATCGCGGTGTGCCGGGGGTTAATGTGCCGGGGGCGGTCCGTGACCGCTTCTGGCACATAGTGCCGGATGTCAGCTGCGATAGGCAGCTGACACCCGGCCGCAATCGGCGGCGCTCCCCCCGTGAGCGCCGCCAATCGCGCTGGACGTACTATCCCGTCCATGATCATAGGGGCCCACCCCACCTCGACGGGATAATACGTCCGATGTCAGAAAGGGGTTAAAGAACAGTCACAAGTGGCATAATATATTACATTGGTGCTACTAGATGTAATGTCTTGTCTGATTTGATCATTTAATGTTAGCTTAATTAGAAAAAAATGCTTTTCTTTAAAAAATAAGTACATTTCTAAGTGACCCTAAACTTTTGAACGGTAGTGTAAGTTGAGATAAATCTTATCTTATCCTCCATCCCTTCACTCTTGCTTTTACCATTAGAATATAGAAAACTATTACGTGGTGTCTTTCTTGAACTGTCGTCTAATGCATCTGCGGCAATAGCCGTGTGATTCAAAATGTTTTCTAAGATCCGAGCCCTGAGCATCCAATCTGTCTTCAGAGGAGAAAATCCGCCTCATCCTTAGGAACTGCCCCACAGGGACGGCCCTTATGGTGGCAGGGTTGTGAGCAGATTTTTAATGGTATAACATATGAAAAATTATTTTAAAAGTTTTTATATTTTCAACTTCTAAACACTGCGGGGGGTGGAGGGGAGTGGGGATGCTGACATACTGTAGATCAGGGGTCCCCAACCTGTAGCTCGGGAGCCACATGTGGCTCGCGGTCCTATGAATTGTGGCTCGCGGCTGTCTGCCAGCTTGGTGCATTAGCTGCAGGTCTAGCAAACAGATATGAGGAGAAAATCTAAAAGTGATGAATTTTGTGTGTAGCCCTGAACAGAAGAGCTGATCTGATGCACATATGAGAGTGCTGGATGAGAGAATACTGAATGGGAGTATTGTGGGGACTGCTGGATCTTGGCCCTCTCAGAGTGGAATGTGGCTCGCGACGCTCTCGCAGAGCGGAATGTGGCTCTCTAGGTCAGAAAGGTTGGGGACTACTGCTGTAGATGATGAACACAGAGTGTAATGCCGACTTACGACTGTAGTAAATGATATGCTACATGACGGGGCAGCACGGTGGCTCAGTGGTTAGCACTGCAGCCTTGCAGCGCTGGAGTTCTGGGCTTAAATCCCACTCAGGACAACATCTGCAAGGAGTTTGTATGTTCTCCCCGTGTTTGCGTGGGTTTCCTCCAGGCACTCTGGTTTTCTCCCACACTCCAAAGACATACTGATAGGGAATTTAGATTGTGAGCGCCATCGGGGACAGTCATGATAATGTGTGCAAACTGTAAAGCGCTGCAGAATATGTTAGGCTGGTTTCACACTTGCATTTCAAAACGCATGCGTTTAAAAAAAAAAACGCATGGTGAAAAAACGCATGTAAACGCTGCGTTTTTTTGACGCATGCGTTTTTGCATGTGGTGAAAAAAACGCGGCGTTTTGACGCGTTTACATGCGTTTTTTCATGCGTTTGCGTTTTTTAAACGCATGCTGAGAAATGTGTGTCAGCTGCCAATCATCAAAATAAAGTAAAAAACCCACTATAAACAGAAATACTTAGGGTTAGGGTTAGGGGTAGGGAACATAACCCTAACCCTAAAGGGATCCTAACCCTAACCCTACCCCTAACCCTAAGCCTAAAGGGATCCTAACCCTAACCCTAAAGGGATTAGGGTTAGGGTTAGGACCCCGTTAGGGTTAGGGGTAGGGTTAGGGTTAGGGATAGGGTTAGGATCCCTTTAGGGTTATGGTTAGGGTTAGGGGTAGGGTTAGGGATAGGATCCCTTTAGGGTTAGGGTTAGGATCCCTTTAGGGTTAGGGTTAGGATCCCTTTATCACCTTTATGGTGGGGGGTGGCATATCAGTGTGTTTTCTGTTTTTTTAAATAAAAACGCATGCGTTTTTAATGCAAACAGACGCATGTGCTTAAAAACGCATGCGTTTACATAGACATCAATAGGTTTTTTTGCCGCAAAAAAAACGCATGTGTTTTTTTGCGGCAAAAAAAGCTGCAAAAATTACTACATGTTGCATTTCTGCAACACAACGCATGCAGAGAAAAAACGCATGCGTTGCAAAAACGCATCAAAACGCATGCAAAAAACGCATGCGTTTTTAATGTTAAATATAGGGAAAAAACGCATGCGTTTTTTGCGCTTTATACCGCAAAAACGCAAAAAAAAAACGCAAATATGAAACCAGCCTTAGCGCTATATAAAAATAAAGATTATTATTATTATTATATATTGCGGAAGTTCTTAAGTTGATTCATAAACATTTCGAGCTGCTGCACCGTCCCACCCCACATCATAAAAATATCGTCACTATATCTTAGCCAGCACAGCACATGGTCAGCAGCCAGTGCACCCGCTTCGCCAAAAAGGAATCTCTCCCATGAGCCAAGGAAGAGATTAGCGTATGAGGGCGCACAGGCCGCGCCCATGGTTGCCGCACATCTATAGATAAAATTAATCTTTAAAGATGAAAAAGTTGTAGGTAAGGATAAAGTGCAGCAGCTTGGGAATAAGCTCACACAAAGGGCCGTCCAGGTTGGAGGTCCCCAAGAAAAGGAGGACCGCATCCAAACCGTGGCTATGATCGATGCAAGTAAACAGGGATTCAATGTTAGCCATGACAAGCAGTGCATTCTTATCCACAAAGACACCATCAACCCAAGAATGGACGTCCATTGTGCCCTGGACGTGAGATGGTAGGGTTTAAACTGGAGGCTTAACCCCTTAACGACTGCCGAAACGCCTTTTAATGGCCACAGTTAAGGGTACTTATTCCTCAGCGCCGCTTTTTAACAGTGCTGAGAAATAAGGTTATAGTGCCCCCCAGCATCAGAAATTCTCTGGGGTCTCGGCTACCGGGGATAGCTGAGACCCCAGAGAACATGATTTGGATCAGTTTTTATCAACCCCAATGTTGCGATCACTGTTATTCACGGAATAACAATGACCACAAAAAAAAAATCCGATTTCCCATTTAATTTCTTTCTCCTCTGATATGATCTAGCACATCAGAGAAGAGAGAAATGGGGTCCCCCAAGACCCCCAGTATCTCTGGTGTCCCTGGACCCTCCTGCATCCCCTGGCCATCGGCGACTTCTTCAGGGAAGAAAATGGCGGGCACGTGCGCAGTGTGTCCGCTGAGATTTGCTGACCGACACCCAGCAACAATAGTACATTTTTTCTATTGGTTCATTTTGATCACTGTGATAGACCCTATCACAGTGATCAAAATAAAAAAAATAGTAAATCAAATCAAATCCCCCTTTATCACCCAATAGTTAGGTAAAAATAATAAAATTTGAAAAATGTATTTCCATTTTACCATTACGGTTTGGGTTGGGCTAGGGCTAGAGTTAGGGTCAGGATTGGGGTTACAGCTAGGGTTAGGGTTGGGCTAGGGTTGGGATTAGGGTTGGGGCTAGTGTTAGGGTAGGGTTAGGGTTGGGATTAGGGTTGGTATTAGGGTTAGGGTTGGGCTAGGGTTAGGGTTGGAGCTAGGGTTAGGGTTGGGGTTGGGCTAGGATTAGGGTTGGGCGAGGGTTAGGGTTGAAGCTAGAGTTAGGGTTGGGGTTAGTTTTGTGTTGGGGTTAGGGCTGTGGTTATGGTTGGGATTACTTTGGGGTTGGGATTAGGGTTAGGGGAGTGTTAGGGTTGTGGTTAGGGTTAGGGTTAGGGTTGGGATTAGGGTTAGGGGTGTGTTGGGTTAGGGTTGGGGTTAGAATTGGGTGGTTACACTATTTAGGTACATCAGGGGGTCTTCAAACACGACATGGTGCCCACCATTAATTCCAGCCAATTTTGAGTTTAAAAAGTCACAACAAATTGCACAACAAATTTTGTGGTCCATTTTCTCCTGATACCCTTATGAAAATAAAAAAATTTGGTTCCAAAGTAAATTTTTTGTGAAAAAAGTAAAATTTTCATTTTTTCCTTCTTCATTGCTATAGTTCTCGTGAAGCACCTGAAGGGTTAAAATAAACTTCTTGAATGTGGTTTTACGCACCTTGAGGGGTGCAGTTTTTAGAATGGTGTCACTTTTGGGTATTTTCTGAAATTATGGAGAGCAGAAAGACATGTTGAAAAAGGAGATCAACAGGACCACAAAATTACAAAAATATATATCCAAAGTTTATTACACAAACACTGTAAACAGACCATACATAAAAAACAATTAAAATACACCAAAAATACCCGTAATGACGGTAGTACAAAACACAACCAACAGACTAAAATGTATCTTGGCACAAAGGTTGGGACAGAAAATATAGCACTTCAAATATATAACATCATATGGGCAAAAACATGATGCAAAAATCTTAGTCCAGAAGAAAACACATAAAATAATGTATATAATCCAATAAGATACCCATAGAGTGTGCCAGTCCCAGTTAGTAACCACAGAACCTAATGAGAGGGAAGGACATGGATGTAAAGCACTTTAAAAGGGAATATCAACATGAGCACTATGCCCACTAAACTGTGTGTAATATATACCCAAAAGAAAGCCTCCAAAATACTATATCATCTAAGTTATATCAGGCTAAATATAAAAATCAAGACCAGTTTAGATAGAACACAAAGGGAGGCAGTCCTATGAACAAAGATGTCATACTCATGTCGTACCCATGAAATGTGTCATGCTCCAAACCCAAAATAGAGGCAAGTGAGCGGGAAGTCCAGTCCGTCCTGTCAGTCCGTCCTGTCAAATAAAGTGCCAAGTAAGTCCGTGGGGCTGTGTTGCCCTACGCGTGTCGCCGCACAGAAAGCAGCTTCATCAGGGGCCAGTATGTCCGCTTACAGACCCTCGTGGTTTAAGTACAACTTACATTATGCGTGGATCAGCTTCAGCTGAGAGATGGAGCTTCGGGTAAGAGACCGGAAGCAATAGCCGCGTTGTTGCCTGTGTTGTACGCAGGCGCCGCAATACCAAGGGTGAGCTGCGCGACCGGAAGTAGTCGCAATAGCACCATGGCAACCACCAAAGTAGCAACCACAGGCCAGAAAGAGTGTCTGCACCATTACCCAAAAGGGCGCAGGCGCCAAGGTACTCCATGATGGCAAAACTGGAGAAGGGTCAAACCGCAGGAAGTAGTTCTCCTGCAGCCATGGCAACCCACAACAATAGTCATGTTGTTGTCCATATAGCGTTCAGGCGCCGGAATACCTGATAAGGATACACTAGTGCATCGATACTGGGTATTATGAACCATGCTGTTAATAACAGATATAACGGCAATAACCATATTCTGAAAGGATAATTGCTGCAATGGCCCAAACAGCCATAGCAGAATTATTAATCATTAAGGAGCAACTACTTACTAATGGTACTGGAAAAAGCTCTGTAAAAAATCCTCCCTGAGTACAAATATTACAACAATGGTAATTACCATTGTGGCAGTTAGTAGAATTTACACAATTACAGACACCAAATGTACGATGCAAAAATGTGTCCATTAGTGGGACTAGCAAATGCATCCAAAAGATTGCAGTATATATAATTCGCACGATACAGAAATGACAGTATTAAACTTGCATAAAAGAATGCAGAGTTCACAATATTGGGTATCATCAGATATCCGGTGGTGCAGTAGCCAAAAAGCACCATACCGAAACTAGCCTAAAACGGCACCAGAGTACCAGATGAAAATATACAGTTACATCGGTGCGGGATATCATACACCATGATGTTTATAAGGAGGTGGGGCCGATAAAAGTGCTCTAAGAAGGTAGTTGCTAAGATTACCCAGACGGCCACAGCCAAATATAGATGGTTAGACACTAGTAAACAGCTACCTACTAATGGTGCCAAGATGGAAGCTGTATAAAACAATCCTCTCAAAGTATAAATATTACAGGAATAATGATTGTCATCAACGTTGTAATAAACGGTAGAGTTACACAGTTATAGACACCAAAAGTACACTATCAAGAATAGTAATTAATGAGACTTACAAAAACATCCAGAGGCTGGCACTTAATATATATTGCATAATACATAACCAGTGATATTAGACTTATATGGATAGGTATATTGAGATGTCAAATTGATGATATTAAATATCAACAGTATCATAGCGATAATAAACTCACCCTGTTTGGGGCACTATATACACACACACAAAGTGCCAAATTAAATAAGTATAGTTTTTAGATGGTTGTTTATGGGTGGCCAGCAAGGTAGATGACAAAAAGGACCTAGGGATACTAATAAAAGGTGCCAACATGATCCTATGCAAAAAACACAGAACCAAAGTGGCTCTGGAAAGTATGACTATACAGAATAGTCAAAAAATCCCCACCTAAAGTGCCAAGATACATTGATTAAGCACTACTCAAGCCCAATGGAAAAAAGAGGTCCAAAAAAAGAGTCCAGAGAAGGTGGTCAAAGCTGTTTGTAGAATCCTGTGAATAACAGGTCCTCATTTAGGCCTTTAGGTGTACAGCTCTGAAGCTCGTAGATCCATTTAGATTCACAGCGTAAAAGGGCATTCGTGATATTACCGCCCCTAATATTTGTGGATACACTCTCCAGGCCCATAACCTTGAAACCAGAAGGATGTCCCTGATGTATCTCCAAAAAATGAACCGCCACAGAAGACAAAGTTTTATTTCTTTTCTGATCTCTTGATGCAGTGATGATGTTGGAAAGGTGTTGTTGCATTCTTCTTCTGAGTTTCTGTGATGTCTGGCCCACATATATTTTAGGACATCCGCAAAAGATGGCATACACCAAATTTCGTGACCGGCAATTAAAGTATTCCCTCGGGCGAATCTGGAATGGCAAAGAAGACACAGAATGACCATCACTGGCTATCAAGTATTGACAAACGTTACAGTTGCCACAAGGATAAGAGCCGAAGATTTTAGTTCTACGATTCAGCCTGCCAGAGGGTCTTTGATAGTGACTATGGCATAAATCATCTTTTAAATTCTTTGCCCTCCTCGCCACCAAAATAGGCGTCTCAGAGATGAAAGGGATAATTTTCTTGTCACAAGATTCCTCTAATTTTGGGTATTTTCTGTTTTAATGACCCCCAAACTCAGTTCAAATGTGAGGTGGTCCCTAAAAAAATGGTTTTGTAAATTTTGTTGGAAAAATGAGAAATCTCTGGTCAACTTTTAACCCTTATAACATCCAAACCAAAAAATATATATTTTTCCAAAATTGTGCTGATGTAAAGTTTACATGTGGTAAATGTTATTTATTAACTATTTTGTGTGACACCACTCTCTGATTTAAGGGTACAAAAATTAAAAGTTTGAAAATTGCAAAATATTCAAAGTTTTTGCCAAATTTCCATTTTTTCATAAATAAACACAAGTTATATCAATGAAATTTTACAACTAACATGAAGTACAATATGTCACGAAAAAACAATATCAGAATAATCAGAATCAATGGGATACGTTGAAGGGTTCCAGAGCTATAACTTCATAAAGTGACAGTGGTCAGAATTGTAAAAATTGGCTTGGTCAATAAGTACCAATTTGGCTCTGTCACTAAGGGGTTAAAGCCCTCATTGGATTGATTTCATGACATAATGTTTCCTCTGGCTTTTGATTGTCTCAGCCTAGATACCCTTTCTGCTGGCCACTCTTGTGAATGGTTTTAGCCAGCCACCTTGTGTTAGGTCATAGCAGTGCACTAACTGTGTGGACTCCATTTTTTGTACTTATGTATCACTTTTTCCGGGCTTATTTCCTGCAGTTTTATATAGTTAAATTGTTTATTATGTTGCACTATGCACTTTAGTTTGTCAATCTCCTTTCTCCCTGCACTTTGCTTAGTAGTCTCTGTTTTTTAATCTGGTTTAGTATTTTAATTTAACTTTAAGGGTATGTTCACACAGAACGTATTTTTATGCTAATTTTCAGCTGTTTTTTACAGTACCAGCAAAGCCTATGAGATTTCAGAAATCTCATGGACACACATTGTTTTTTGTATGATCAGTATTTTGTGCTTTGCTGCATTTTTTGGACTTTGCTGCGTTTTTGTACATAGAGCATGTCACTTTTTTCAGCGTTTTTCCAGAATTTTTTCAGCGTTTTCCCCCATTGACTTGAATGGATAGTGAAAAAACGCTGCAAATACGCAGGTTGACTTTTCTTGCAGCGTACTTGCTGCAAAAAAATCAAGAACAGCCGGATGTGATGTCACACTCGGCTCTGCTCCATCTAGATGGCAGGTTGCACGATGCATCCATGCAGCCTGTCATCCAGCAGAACATACCCGAACCCAATTTACTTGAATGGGGGGTCCGATATTACAGTGTTTGACATGCTATCATAAGCATGAAATCATCCCCGCCGTTCAGAGAGCCGTGGCTCCCACGCTGTCAGAAGACAGCGGGAGTGCTCAGCTGTGATAGGAGGTATAAACTTCACCTCCGATCACTGGTGTCAGCTGATGGGACTACTGCTCCCACCATCTGACACCTACAGCCGCTAATTACAGTGAGACCAGGAGTGGTGGATGGGAGTTTTCATCCGGCGCTCCTGCGCTATAAATAAATAATAATTAATAATTTAAAGAAAACGGCGTGGATTCTCCACTATGTTTGATAACCAGCCAGAGAACACTCACAGCTGGGGGCTGCAACCCCCAGCTATGAGCTTCAGCAAGGCTAGTTACCAAGAATAGAGGGGGTCCTCACGCTTTTTTTATAGATTATTTAAATAATTTTAAAAAACGGCGTGGGGTCCCCACCATTTTTCACAACCAGCCTTGCTAAAGCTCACAGCTGGGGGCTGGTATTCTCAGGCTGGTAAGGGGCCATTAATATAGGCCCCCAACCTAAAAATAGCAGCCCGCAGCTGCCCATAGAAGGCGCATCTATTAGATGCTCCAATTCTGATGCTTTGCCCGACTCTTCCCACTTGCCCTGTATCAGTGGCAAGCGGGGTAATGAGGGGTTAATGTCACCTTCCTATTGTAAGGTGACATTAAGCCGGCTTAGTAATGGAGAGGTGTCAATAAGACTCCTAGCAGTACTAATCCTATAGAAATGAAAGTGTTAAATAAATACACACACATGCAGAAAAAGTCTTAATGAAATAAAACACCATACAATTTTGACAATCTTTTCATTGTTCTGCCATTCCAAGCGAAGCCATCGATCTTCTGAAATAAAAATAAAATAAAAAAACAACACTATACTCCCTGATCCATCGTAGTCCAATATAACGAGTGTCCCACACAGTATCTGGGGAAGATATAGCTTACAACCAGGAGCGCTGCTAATGCGACCACTCCCGGCTGTAAGGGACTGGGGAGTGAATGAGATGGAGCAGGCGCAGGCTCAGGCTCAGTAACGAGCTGTGACGTCACCGAGCCTGCGCCCATTGACAGCCTGACCTGAGGTAACCTCTGCACCGTGGGAAAATGCCAGGGAAGAGCTATTCTATCAATCTATCTATTCTATCAATCTATTCATTCTATCTATTCATTCTATCTACAGGAAGTTGTTTTTTTTCGCTGTGTGCACTCAACTTTATTGGCATGCACAAAGAGAAAAAAAACCGCAACAAAAATGCACCTAAACCTGCGTTTTTGGTGCAGCTTCTTTCCTGCTAAGATGATCAGGTTTTGCTGCAGAAAAAAAATGCAGCAAAAACACCCTATCTGAACTTACCCTAATAAATATTATTTTAGGATTATTTCTTGCTCTTTTGTTGTATCATTACTATCCTTATAGGATTGCAACTGTTTAATAGCATTACATTGCTGAGGTGTAAGATTATCAAATTTTCATCTCGAGGAGAGTTTTTTAAAAATCCTCGGACCCCAGTCAGGTGAAAATATGAATAGCCGGACTTAGGGACAGAGGAGGGAACCTCATTGATCTGAGCATGATAGATGTTGTAAACCTACCTTGGTGTGATGGAGATTATTCATTAAGTAGGTTTTCTAGGTTTTGTAGTGCCTCCTTCTCAATCTCACTCAATGGTTCCTGCATAGATTGATTCTTGTGATGTAATTTTCTCAAGTTGAGTTTATGGGAGAAAAGATGTAGGTCCTTCAGGGTTGTGAAATAGTCAAAATAGTTACTGGGAGAGAAAGTCAGGCCCCTCCCCAACACTTCCAACTGAACATCTGAAAAAACATAAGAGAACAAATTTAGTACCTGTACTCCTCCTTGGGAGCCAGATGCGGGTTGTCTTCCAACCGGACCCCTATTTTTTGTCGGGTCAAAACCCTTTTTATTGAAGAGGCTGAGGCCAAATGCTCTCCAGATGTACTTGTCTGATGGGATGTGGATTCGTCAAATGACATGTTAGATTTGGTGGATGCCGATTTGGAGCGTGAGTTAAAATAATTTCTAAAACGTGGACGAGATTAGATGATTATCATGGATGTCCTTTTTCAATTTCTTGGATTTAGTAGTTTGAATTTTCTGCATCTGTCTCTTCATGAAATTTTTTTTTGGGATGGCATCAATGGTAATGTCCTTTTGTTAGATAGTTTGTAGAGATTCAATTTCTGTCTCTATTTCTTTCAATGTTGTGGAATTCATTTCCTTTAGCAGGTAAACTATGAAACACGTGAGAAGATACAATAATATAGAATAGAGAAGCAGTCTTCCAACCCAATTTCTCACTCACTCACTCACTCACTCACTCTTACCCCTCAAAATTTGGAAATCCCCTTATTTCCTTAACTATTCCTATACTGGCACCCTAGTTTTCCTGACTCTATTGTGCCCCAGTATACTAAGCCCAATCCTATCCTAATTTATAGCTACCCTCTTATCTTATCCTTTACATCTTTCCCTAATTGCTATGCATAAATGACATTTAATCACTATATAATAACATTAAGCAAATACAGAAATATTCATAAAATTCTATGCAGCAGCAACAGTGACTATCAGCACACATTTAATACCTACACTGTTTAGAGACGGAGAGGCACATGACAGCCTCTATCACCCTTTTACAGCATCAGGGGTCATATATAGACCTGATGAAGCTATGGGGCCAGACAATCACAGTAATGCCACAATCAAGACGGCTACTGCATTACAATGACTGGCAGGCAATCCCCATATGTTCATTGGCTGTCTAAAAAGTGCCAAACATGAGGGACGGGGACTCGAGCTCCTGCTCGAGCATTAAAAAAATACTCACCAAGTAACAAGCATTCCGATCACACTGATGCTCGAGTGAGTAATGAGTAGTGACGAGCATGCTTGCTCATCACTTTTCACCACTGTTCCATGTTTTCGCCACTTGTGGATAATAGCTCTCACTGTGGTTCGCTGGAGTCCCAAAGCTTTAGAAATGGCTTTATAATCATTTAGGACTGATAGATATCAATTACTTTGTTTCTCGGTTGTTCCAGAATTTCTTTGGATAGCGGCATGATGTGTAGCTTTTGAGGATCTTTTGATCTACTTCACTTTGTCAGGTGGGGGTCCTATTTAAGTGATTTCTTGATTGAGAACAGGTGTGGCAGTAATCAGGCCTGTGTGTGGATAGGGAATTTGAACCCAGTTTCCCAAAGATGTAATAAACCTCAGTTAATTAAACTGAGACATAGTATGACTTGAAAACATGAACAAAGTAAGAGCATGTTCACACTGGCCATGGAAACAAACAAAGCCAGAGAAAAAAACAATATGTGCATATACCCTAATAAAAATAAATAAGTAAAAAGCAAGTTCATTAAATAATTAATATAGGGTACTTAGTAAACACTGTTTTTGATCAAAGATGGGGCACCACCACATTATGTGTGTCAGGTCCAAGCATTCCTACATGAACAGTTTCCTGGAAAGTGGATTTGTCGTCGTGGGCCAATTGAATGGTTACCAAGGTCTCCCTATCTGACTCCCTTAAGGTACCGTCACACTGAACAATATCGCTAGCGATCCGTGACGTTGCAGCGTCCTGGCTAGCGATATCATTAAGTTTGACAGGCAGCAGCGATCAGGATCCTGCTGTGCCATCGTTGGTCGGAGCAGAAAGTCCAGAACTTTATTTAGTCGCTGGACTCCCGCAGACATCGCTGAATCGGCATGTGTGACGCCGATTCAGCGAAGTCTTCACTGGTAACCAGGGTAAACATCGGGTTACTAAGTGCAGGGCTGCGCTTAGTAACCCGATGTTTACCCTGGTTACCAGCGTAAATGTAAAAAAAAAAAAAACACTACATACATTCCGGTGTCTGTCCCCCGGCGCTCTGCTTCTCTGCACTGTGTAAGCGCCGGCCGTAAAGCAGAACACAGCGGTGACGTCACCGCTGTGCTTTCCAGCTGGCGCTCACAGTCAGTGCAGGAAAGCACAGCGCCGGGGGACAGACACCGGAATGTAAGTATGTAGTGTTATTTTTTTTAATGTTTACGCTGGTAACCAGGGTAAACATCGGGTTACTAAGCGCGGCCCTGCGCTTAATAACCCGATGTTTACCCTGGTTACCAGGGGACTTCGCATAGTTGGTCGCTGGAGAGCTGTCTGTGTGACAGCAACGCTGCAGCGATCGGGATCGCACAGCGACGCTGCAGCGATCGGGATCGTTGTCTAGATCGCTGCAGCGTCGCTAAATGTGACGGTACCTTTAGACTTTTTTTATCTTTGGGGTCACCTGAAGGCAATTATCTATGCCGTGAAGATATGAGATGTGCAGCATCTGAAACAACGGATACTGGAAGCCTGTGCTAGCATTTTCTATACATAAGAAGAGAAAGAGGAACGTACTCACCAATCTTCTAAAATCCAATCCTTTATTTAACGCATGGACAGACTTAGCAGGGAGGGGTGTGGAGGATGGCGGCCGACTGCCGTTTCGCGCTGACGAGCGCTTCTACGGGTCCTGATGGCAGCGCGAAACGGCCGTCGTCCGTCATCCTCCACACCCCTCCCTGCTAAGTCTGTCCATGCGTTAAATAAAGGATTGGATTTTAGAAGATTGGTAAGTGCGTTCCTCTTTCTCTTCTTATGTATGGAAAATTATCTTCTTGCAACCTTGCATACTGCACCACTTATCAGTCAACAGGGACCGGCAGCATGGTTTGGCTATTTGATTTGGCATTCTGAGTAAGTGCAGCTGTGCGGACGTGCTTTCTCTTTTTATGTGGCTATATTCTGTGCTAGCATTTCTTCTGCGGTGCTGCTATCAGTGTGTCAAGATTGGGAGAAGAGGGCTGCATTGACAATCCAACACAATGGGCAGCACTTTGAACACATTTTATAAGTGGTCATAAACTTGTAAATAACTCATGAAAGAATAAAGTTATGTTAAAACCAAGCACATCATTGTTTTTCTTGTGAAGTTCTCAATAAGTTTGATGTGTCACATGACTCTTTTCCCATTGAAAAAAATAAAGTTGGATCCAAAATGGCCAACTTCAAAATGGCCGCCATGGTCACCACCCATCCTGAAAAGTTTTCCCCCTCCCAATGTGCCACAAACAGGAAGTTGATATCACCAACCATTCCCATTTTATTTAGGTGTATCCATATAAATGGCCCACCCTGTACACTCTCTAATGTTAAAACCTACCTAGTGTGAATAGTGGCAGAGAGTCACAGGGTCCCAACCGGACACCGAGCTTTGGAGGAACTATATATGAACTGCCAGCTCAGTGAAAAGGGGGCCACACCCTATTTGTACTGAATACAAAAATACTGAAGAAAAACAGAAAATTGAGCCGGAGTATGGCTTGAAAACATGCACTGGCCAAAGAAACAAACACAACCGTAGAAAAAACAATATGTGCATATATCCTAATGAAAATAAATAAGTAAAAAAGCTTTTTTACTTATTTATTTTCATTAGGGTAAATGCACATAACTTTTTTTCTTTGGTTTCACAGTTAATTTATGTTTTAAGAGGGGGAGGGTAATCACTTCTTCACACAGTGCCCTGTAGATTTGGATTTCTATTTCCCATAATAATAAAGACTTTAAAACTGCATTTTGTGTTTACTTGTGTTATCTCTGTATAATAGTTAAATCTGCTTGGTAATATCAAACATTTATGTGTGACAAACATGCAAGAGATTAGGAAATCAGGAAGGGGGCAAACACTTTTTCACACCACTATAGTTATATACAGTGGGTACGGAAAGTATTCAGACCCAGTTAAATTTTTCACTCTTTGTTTCATTGCAGCCATTTGGTAAATTCAAAAAAGTTAATTTTTCACATTAATATACACTCTGCACCCCATCTTGACTGAAAAAAAGACCCTTTGCTCAGACACTCATATTTAAGTCACATGCTGTCCATTTCCTTGTGATCCTCCTAGAGCTGTGTTTAATTAAACTGATAGGACTTGATTTGGAAAGGCACACACCTGTCTATGTAAGACCTCACAACTCACAGTGCATGTCAGACCAAATAAGAATCATGAGGTCAAAGGAACTGGCCAAAGAGCTCAGAGACAGAATTGTGGCAAGGCACAGATCTGGCCAAGGTAAAAACAGAATTTCTGCAGTTCTCAAGGTTCATAAGAGCACAGTGGCCTCCATAATCCTTAAATGGAAGAAGTTTGGGACCACCAGAAGTCTTCCTAAACCTGGCCATCCAGCCAGAGCCGGCTCCAGGTTTTCGAGGGCCCCGGGTGAAAGAGTCTCAGTGGGCCCCCCCTTTAACACATACCGCGATTTATGATGCACAGATACGGCAGAGAAATGTATAGTACAATGCCAGATTTCACTTCTTACATGAGTGACAGCTTTTGTAAATTCTGCAGTGAATATAAGGACAGGAGGAGTGGTACTGTGCAGTGTATATATACAGGAGGAAAGGTGCTGTGCAGTGTATATATACAGGAGGAAAGGTGCTGTGCAGTGTATATACACAGGAGAGGTGCTGTGCAGTGTATACATACAGGAGGAAAGGTGCTGTGCAGTGTATATATAGGGCAGGAGGAAAGGTGCAGTGTATATATACAGGAGAGGTGCTGTGCAGTGTATATATACAGGAGGAAAGGTGCTGTGCAGTGTATATATACAGGGGGAGAGGTGCTGTGCAGTGTATATATAGAGGAGGAGTGGTACTATGCAGTGTATATATACAGGAGGAGCGGTACTGTGCAGTGTATATATACAGGGGGAGAGGTGCTATGCAGTGTATATATACAGGAGAGGTGCTATGCAGTGTATATATACAGGAGGAGTGGTACTGTGCAGTGTATATACACAGGACAGGAGGAGTGGTACTGTGCAGTGTATATATACAGGAGGAGCGGTACTGTGCAGTGTATATATACAGGGGGAGAGGTGCTGTGCCATGTATATATACAGGAGAGGTGCTGTGCAGTGTCGTGAGCAGGGCGTTGTTGTATCAGAAAATCTTCTCTGTTGAGTTTTTCTATGAAACAAAGACTTTTCTACATAAACAACGTTGTTTGGTTTTGCAGCCCCAACAGATCTGTGCTACAAAGTACAATGCTCGGGCATTAATGAGGGACCTGATGCTGAATCCTTTCCACAAACCCTAATGACCCAATTAGTGCCCCATCATTAGAAGCTCATTAAACGCCTCCCTGTCCCGAGCAGTCATGCACAGTATGGGGGGATCCTGCAGCCCACCCCCTGACTGCTCCATACCATACACTGCCCTCTGTCGCGCTCACTATTATGCTGTGCATTTCTCCTTCATCGTTACCCCATGTTACCCTTGTCACCCCCCACTACAGAGTAGCAGGGCAGCCAATGTCACCCCTTCCCGGACCCTAATGGCAGCAGGAAATGTCTGCTCTTCTATTGGGTTGGAACCTGATTTAATCAAGGAATAATGTGGATTTGTTGCCGGTGGCTGCAGGGGAAGGGTTAAGTGATGCCATGTCCTTGGTGGGAGCAGTGGCAGCTGCTGGGACCTGGACAGAGACAACCAATGTTGCTGTGACTGCACAGTGTGATGTGGAGGAGAGAAGCTGAGACTCCGGAGCAGAAATCACCCACATGCCAGCACTGGGCAGTGTCCCTCCAGTCACCAGCCTGGGGCCACGGGGCCCCAACGTACAGCCCACAGCTCAGTTTTCTCCATGGCAGCAGCTCCCCTTCCTCCTGGCATCTGGTTAACCCCATTTATGCGGGTCGGATTGTTATCTTTAAGGTTCAGCAATAAGCTTCATACAGATGGGAAGTGGTTAAGCTTCTTCCTACGCCACTGGTGCAGGTTGTGGTGGGGCATGCATGTATTCTGTGAGAGCTGGGTGGCTGCAGGTTGCAGGCTGCACCCCACCAGCTGCTCCTCCAGACATCACCCACATTTTTAGGCAGCGGAGACAGACAGCAGCAAACTGAGCCATAAGACCAACTGCAACCACTGCTCGATACCTTTGCACTCACTCAGTCACTGGTAGCAGCTCCTCCGGAATCTGCCTCATAAGTTCAGCTCAGCACTGCAGCCAGCCAGGGGCAGAGATCAGAGCAGAGAACGTGCCCACAAACAATGTCACACTGGCTGCCTTCTCTTAACCCCTATGTGTGCCTGCCTGGCTGCACTGACTGAGTGAGAAGATGCTTGTGTCAGAGCTGGCACATAGTGGTTAAGAGAACGCAGCCAGCAGTGACTTTGTGGGCGGAGAGAGCATGTTCTCCTGCTCTGCTCTCCCAGCTGTATCTATGACAGCGTGAGTGGGCCCCCCTCTCTCCCCAGGGCCCCGGCATTTGCCCAGGTGCGCCGGGTGCTGACGCCGGCCCTGCATCCAGCCAAACTGAAAAGTAGAGCCTTGGTAAGAGAGATAAAGAAGAACCCCAAGATCACTGTGGCTGAGCTCCAGAGATGCAGAAGGGAGATGGGAGAAAGTTCCACAAAGTCAACTATCGCTGCAGCCCTCCACCAGTCGGGCCTTTATGGCAAAGTGACCCGACGGAAGCCTCTCTTCAGTGCAAGACATATGAAAGCCTGCATAGAGTTTGCTAAAAAAACACATGAATAACTCCCTTACTATGAGAAATAAGATTCTCTGGTCTGATGAGACAAAGATAGACCTTTTTGGTGATAATTCTAAGCAGTATGTGTGGAGAAAACCAGGCACTGCTCATCACCTGCCCAATACAATCCCAACAGTGAAACATGATGGTAGCAGCATCATGCTGAGGGGGTATTTTTCAGCTGCAGGGACAGGACGACTGGTTATCATTGAAGGAAATATGAATGCCGCCAAGTACAGAGATATTCTGCATGACAACTTCTTCCAGAGTGCTCTGGACCTCAAACTTGGCCGAAGGTTCACCTTCCAACAAGACAATGACCCTAAGCACACAGCTAAAATAACAAAGGAGTGGTTTCAGAAGAACTCTGTGACCATTCTTGACTGGCCCAGCCACAGCCCTGACCTAAAATCAATTGAGCATCTCTGGAGAGACCTGAAAATGGCTGTCCACCAACATTCACCATCCAACCTGACGGAACTGAAGAGGATCTGCAAGGAAGAATGGCAGAGGATCCCCAAATCCAGGTGTGAAAAACTTGTTGCATCATTTCCAAGAAGACTCATGGTTGTACTATCTTAAAAGGGTGGTTCTACTCAATACTACTCAATACTGAGCAAAAGCTCTGAATACTTATGACCATGTGATATTTCAGTTTTTGTTTTTTAATAAATTTGCAAAAATTATTACATTTGTTTTTTTCAGTCAAGATGAGGTGCAGAGTGTACATTAATGAGAAAAAAAATAAGTTTTTTGAATTTACCAAATGGCTGCAATGAAACAAAGAGTGAAAAATTTTAAGGGGTCTGAATACTTTCCGTACCCATTGTGGTTATATGATGCACGTATATATATATATATATATATATATATATATATAGGCTAAGGTTAAGAATTAATCTTTCTTGAAAGCTCTCCACTAGATCCAGAAAAGGGGACTCTGTTATGATACGGTGGTCTAGGAGCAACATGGAACGAGCTCTGAAGGACGTGGTAACTGTACTGACCGCAGTCCCTAACTCTCCCTAGGCATCTCGTCATAGCCTAAGAGCTAACTACCCCTAAAGAAAGAAGCAGGAAAACTATCTTGCCTCAGAGAAAATCCCCAAAGGATAGATTAACCCCCCACAAAAAATGACTGTGAGTGGAGAGGGAAAAGACATACACAGAATGAAACCAGGATGAGCACAGGAGGCCAGTCTAGCTAAATAGATATGACAGGATGGAATACTGTGCGGTCAGTATAAAACACTACAAAAATCCACGCAGAGTTTACAAAAAAAAAAACTCCACACCTGACTAAAGGCGTGGAGGGCAAATCTGCCTCCCAGAGCTTCCAGCAAGACAGAATAAATTCACACTGATAAGCTGGACAAACCAAGAAAGCACAGAATGGATAAGTCCACAACCTATGGACAGAAAAGAGCAAGCAAAAACTTAGCTTAGCTGAACTGGTCAGGATAACAGGGAACTCCAAAGAGATGTGAATCCAACCAGAAACCATTTACAAGTGGCACTGGCTGAAGACAGAGTCAGACCTAAATAGTAGAGCAGAAGAGAAGATAAGTGGAGGCAGCTGATGACAGCTAACTCCAAGGAGCAGCCATACCACTAGAAACCACAAGAGGGAGCCCAAGAGCAGAACTCACAAAAGTGCCACTTACAACCACCGGAGGGAGCGCAAGAGCGGAATTCACAACAGTACCCCCCTTTGAGGAGGGGTCACCGAACCCTCACCAGAGCCCCCAGGCCGATCAGGACGAGCCAAGTGAAAAGCACGAACCAAATCGGCGGCATGGACATCGGAGGCAACAACCCAAGAATTATCCTCCTGGCCATAACCCTTCCACTTGACAAGATACTGAAGCCTCCGCCTCGAAAAACGAGAATCCAAAATCTTCTCAACCTCATATTCCAACTCTCCCTCAACCAACACCGGGGCAGGAGGGTCAACCGAGGGAACAACGGGCACCACATATCTCCGCAACAAAGATCTATGGAAAACATTATGAATGGCAAAAGAGGCAGGAAGAGCCAAACGAAAAGACACCGAATTAATAATTTCAGAAATTTTATAAGGACCAATAAACCGAGGCTTAAACTTAGGAGAAAACACTTCATAGGAACATGACGAGAAGACAACCAAACCAAATCCCCCACACGAAGCCGGGGACCAACACACCGACGGCGGTTAGCAAAACGTTGAGCCCTTTCCTGAGACAACGTCAAATTGTCCACCACATGAGTCCAAATCTGCTGCAGCCTGTCCACCCCAGAATTAACACCAGGACAATCAGAAGGCTCAACCTGCCCAGAAGAAAAACGAGGATGAAAACCAAAATTACAAAAGAAAGGTGAAACCAAAGTAGCCGAACTAGCCTGATTATTAAGGGCAAACTCGGCCAACGGCAAGAAAGACACCCAATCATCCTGATCAGCAGACACAAAGCATCTCAAATAGGTCTCCAAGGTCTGATTAGTTTGCTCAGTTTGGCCATTAGTCTGAGGATGAAACGCCGAAGAAAAAGACAAATCAATGCCCATCCTAGCACAAAAGGCCCGCCAAAATCTAGAGACAAACTGAGAACCTCTGTCAGACACAATATTCTCCGGAATGCCATGCAAACGAACCACATGCTGAAAAAATAATGGAACCAGATCTGAGGAGGAAGGCAACTTAGGCAAAGGTACCAGATGGACCATTTTAGAGAACCGGTCACAAACAACCCAGATAACAGACATCTTCTGGGAAACAGGAAGATCCGAAATAAAATCCATGGAAATATGCGTCCAGGGCCTCTCAGAGTCCGGCAAAGGCAAAAGCAACCCACTAGCGCGGGAACAGCAAGGCTTGGCCTGGGCGCAAGTCCCACAGGACTGCACAAAAGCACGCACATCGCGCGACAAGGAAGGCCACCAAAAGGACCTAGCAACCAAATCTCTGGTACCAAAAATCCCAGGATGACCAGCCAACACTGAACAATGAACCTCAGAAATTACCTTACTTGTCCATCTATCAGGAACAAACAGCTTCCCCACAGGACAGCGGTCAGGCCTATCAGCCTGAAATTCCTGAAGCACCCGCCGCAAATCAGGGGAGATAGCAGAAAGAATCACCCCCTCCTTAAGAATGCCAACCGGCTCAAGGACTCAAGGAGAATCAGGCGAAAAACTCCTAGAGAGGGCATCAGCCTTAACATTCTTAGATCCCGGAAGATACGAGACCACAAAATCAAAACGGGAGAAAAACAGGGACCATCGAGCCTGTCTAGGATTCAGCCGCTTGGCCGACTCGAGGTAAATCAGACTCTTATGATCGGTCAGGACCACAACGTGGTGTTTAGCTCCCTAAAGCCAATGTCGCCACTCCTCAAACGCCCACTTCATAGCCAACAAGTCCCGATTGCTGACATCATAATTGCGTTCCGCAGGCGAAAACTTTCTGGAAAAAAAAGCACACGGTTTCATCAAAGAACCATCAGACTCCCTCTGAGACAAAACGGCCCCTGCCCCAATCTCAGAAGCGTCGACCTCAACCTGAAAAGGAAGAGAAACATCCGGTTGACGCAACACAGGGGCAGAAGTAAATCGGCGTTTAAGCTTCTGAAAGGCCTCAACAGCCTCAGAGGACCAATTAGTCACATCAGCACCTTTCTTCGTCAAATCAGTAAGGGGCTTAACCACACTGGAAAAATTGGCAATGAAACGGCGATAGAAATTAGCAAAGCCCAAAAAGTTTTGAAGACCCTTCACAGATGTGGGTTGGATCCAGTCATGAATAGCTTGGACCTTAACAGGATCCATTTCTATAGACGAGGGAGAAAAAATAAAACCCAAAAAAGAGACCTTCTGAACTCCGAATAGGCACTTAGACCCCTTCACAAATAAAGCATTATCACGAAGGATCTGGAACACCATCCTGACCTGCTTCACATGAGACTCCCAATCATCGGAAAAAATCAAAATATCATCCAAATATACGACCATGAATTTATCAAGATAATTGCGGAAAATATCGTGCATGAAAGACTGGAACACAGATGGAGCATTAGAGCCCAAATGGCATCACAAGGTATTCAAAATGGTCTTCGGGCGTATTAAATGCAGTTTTCCATTCGTCACCCTGTTTAATACGAACAAGATTATATGCCCCTCGGAGGTCAATCTTAGTAAACCAACTAGCCCCCTTAATCTGAGCAAACAAATCAGTAAGCAAAGGCAAGGGGTATTGGAATTTGACCGTGATCTTATTAAGAAGACGATAATCAATACAGGGTCTCAAGGAGCCATCCTTCTTAGCAACAAAAAAGAAACCCGCTCCCAATGGTGACGAAGAGGGCCGAATATGCCCTTTCTCCAAAGATTCCTTAACATAGCTCCACATGGTGGCATGCTCTGGCACAGTCAGATTGAAAAGTCGGCCCTTAGGGAACTTACAACCAGGAATCAAGTTAATAGCACAATCACAGTCCCTATGTGGAGGAAGGGAACTGGACTTGGGCTCATCAAATACATCCTGGAAATCCGACAAAAACTCAGGGACCTCAGAAGAGGGGGAAGAGGAAATTGACATCAAAGGAACGTCACTATGTACTCCTCGACAACCCCAACTAGTAACCGACATAGTTTTCCAATCCAGCACCGGATTATGTTCCTGTAACCATGGAAATCCCAGTACAACAACATCATGCAGGTTATGCAACACCAGAAAACGGCAATCTTCCTGATGTGCAGGAGCCATGTACATAGTCATCTGTGTCCAGTACTGAGGTTTATCCTTGGCCAAGGGTGTAGCATCAATGCCCCTCAAAGGAATAGGGCTCTGCAAAGGCTGCAAGGAAAAACCACAGCACCTGGCGAATTCTAAGTCCATTAAGTTCAGGGCAGCGCCTGAATCCACAAATGCCATGACAGAAAAGGACGACAATGAGCAAATCAGGGTCACAGATAAAAGAAATTTAGGCTGTATAGTGATTATATTATAATATCCCTTCTTCTTAATGCGGCTAAAATACTTATTGCAAGGCACTAGAAGGATACTAATCTCCCCTCTCTTTTAGAATGGATTAATCTAATAGCATATATTCATTGCAAAAAATTTGCCTGATTCACCCCAACCAGGATAAACTTCTAGAAAGATGGCATCAGTGGCTTAAATACCAAAGTATGATTAAGCTCTAAACCATGGAATTGTCTTACCACGTATATTTATGCTGTATATAAGTATACATGCCTTAGTCTCTATTTTAAAGATAAAGAAATAGAGGTTAATTTTCCCTCTCATACTTCTTGCCCTTGTTTGTTCCCCCCCTCCCTCTCTCCCTCCCTTTCCTTTCTTTCCTACTCCCACTCCGATAAACTTTGTACCCCCTAAAAAAATCGAATGTTGATTATCTTCTGTATTTCTGCTGTTAATTTGCCTGTGCCAACATTCTTAAATAAAGAATTTACAAAAAAAAGAATAAAGTTCCCCAAAGCCCTTTGAAACTTTATGTCTGGCACATTGACTGTCATGGAAGTTGAATTTTTTAATACAAATTGTCCCAGATAATTGTGAGTGGCAATTATTGGTATGTGAGTAAGGGCTCTTGACCGAATTGTGGCTCCTTGCAGAAGCCGTATATATACAGCCAAGGATGGGATCGGATCCTATTTTATTACAGAATACATCTGGAAACCGATCCTCGTCCATGGTGCCTGTGTCTTTTTACTGTATTAAAGATCCAAAGTAAACTTCCTCTAAATCTGTTCTCAAAACATTCTCACCAACTGCTTTGAATTAGTTTAATGTTTTTAATACATGCAGGACACAATGGGCTTAATTATCTTTTCTAAACTTCCATGCACTAAATTCAGGAGCTGGATGGGAGTCACTCAGACCCATATGTCATGAAGAGCATGCACATGCTCAAATCTTTGCGTAAAAATGCAGACTTACAATGTTGCAAATACAAAAGTTCCTACTTGTCTAAGTCCATTATATAGAAGCAGCACCTATTGAGATAGGCATGATCTATCTTTTTCTCCCCCCAAATGTATTCTATGTACATGACCAGCAAAGCTAATTTTGCTCAGTAGTGTTCAGATAAAGCGGGGAAAGATCATACTTTGCATCTACACCACTGTACATGTTTCAAACCAATGGGAAAAAAGCAAGTAAAAACACATAAAAAATGCATGTATTTTCCTGCCAATAATCTGTTTTTTTTTGCAGTAGAAAAATCTGCTGCAAATACTAAACATGTGCACATACCCTAATTCTTAATACTTTACATGCTAAAGACTTTATGCTGCTGTATACAAAAATCTAATTCACTATCACAGTTCACTATCACTGATTCACTAATTCACTAAATCTAATTCACTATCATTAATCAAAAATCACTAATTTAACCTATTTATGACCACTGGTTCAGGTTCATACGATTTCTTAAAAGGGCTGTCCAGAAACCACCGGAGACTAGACGGAGGTGGACATGACTTGGGGATGGGTGGACCGAGAACTCCTGCAGCTTTTGTTTGTTTTGCGGTGTAGATTTTAAACAAGAGTGTTATTGCTTTAAGAGGAAGGAGTTTAGATGTTTGTGCCTGGTGTATTACTGTGAGGAGGGTGGGGCTTATATAGGGGAGGCAACTCTGGCTCTCCCTCTTTCTCTCACAGGATGGACAGGAGGAAACATGTCTGCAGTCTCAGGGAGTATAATACTGGGGTTATCACATTCACCTCACACATCATGTATTAGTGTAGTATCAGCTCCTACATCATATATGGGATCAATTTTACCTCAGAAATTCATGTAGCCACCATGTTCCCTCATGTGTACCTCCCTGCAGACATGGCTGATATACTACTCCACATTCATCATGTATTAGTGTAGTCTCAGCTCTTACATCTTATTTGGGAGTAATATTACCTCAGAGATTCATGTAGCTGCCATGTTTCCTCATGGGTCCGTTACAAGTTGCCTCACGCACTGCAGAGACAGCTCCTGTGTGACCTTCTTACAGACATGGCTGCTGTATCACATTTCTGCTGTATTATACAGAGTCTTCATGAGTTTTGGGTATATGTGTGATAGGTCAGAGCATTGACACATACAGTGTCTGCTATTGCTAGTGTGGAGCTGGGCAGTTACAGGGACTGGTAAGAGAGAGCAGTAACGGGATGGTATATATACACCGTATATATATATGATGGCAAGAGGCAGCACTTCATGTCTGTGCATTGCATGCTGCTGTGTGCTGATTCCCTCCCTTCCCATTTTTGGAGTCTGGTGACCTGTATGTGACCTCATCTCTGCTACAGTACAGTCTGATGATGCTGGGTGTACAGATCCAGCATAACCAGGTGACTCACTATATATATATATTGTGATGGTGTGATATGCTATGTGGGTATCATTTTGTGTATATTTCTATTTTACTTATTTTCATGGTGTTCTCTTGTAGAAGGAGTTATTTGCTAATTGAATTGAATGGCTGTTGCTGCCACCTGATATCAGCCCCCACAGTATTGTATTGTATGCTAATGACATGTTGACCTAAAGGTACCGTCACACTGAATGATATCGCTAGCGATCCGTGACGTTGCAGCGTCCTGGCTAGCGATATCGTTCAGTTTGACACGCAGCAGCGATCAGGATCCTGCTGTGATGTCGTCGGTCGCTGCAGAAAGTCCAGAACTTTATTTCGTCGCTGGACTCCCTGCAGACATCGCTGAATCGGCGTGTGTGATGCCGATTCAGCGATGTCTTCACTGGTAACCAGGGTAAACATCGGGTTACTAAGCGCAGGGCCACGCTTAGTAACCCAATGTTTACCCTGGTTACCAGCGTAAAAGTTAAAAAAACAAACACTACATACTTACCTTCCGCTGTCTGTCCCCGGCGCTGTGCTTTCCTGCACTGGCTGTGAGCGCCGGCCAGCCGGAAAGCACAGCGGTGACGTCACCGCTCTGCTTTCCGGCCGCTGTGCTCACAGTCAGTGCAGGAAAGCACAGCGCCGAGGACAGACAGCGAAGGTAAGTATGTAGTGTTTGTTTTTTTAACTTTTACGCTGGTAACCAGGGTAAACATCGGGTTACTAAGCGCGGCCCTGCGCTTAGTAACCCGATGTTTACCCTGGTTACCGGCATCGTTGGTCACTGGAGAGCTGTCTGTGTGACAGCTCTCCAGCGACCAAACAGCGACGCTGCAGCGATCGATATCGTTGTTGGTATTGCTGCAGCGTCGCTTAGTGTGACGGTACCTTAACTTGTTGAAACAATGAGCTCCTGAGACCTTCCCCCTCCTGACCTTTGAAGGAGGAGGGAGACTTGTAAATATCAGTGAGGTGAGACACAGATCAGTCTTGCGTGGAATAAGGTGAACAGAGCACATCAGAGAGAAGGGGAAGCATATGGACCATTTTTTATCCTCAGTGTGATGGATTGTATAT
Organism: Ranitomeya imitator; assembly: GCF_032444005.1. Taxonomy (NCBI): domain Eukaryota; kingdom Metazoa; phylum Chordata; class Amphibia; order Anura; family Dendrobatidae; genus Ranitomeya; species Ranitomeya imitator. The sequence goes on from NC_091282.1 coordinate 401,553,111, forward strand.
ATGGACCTTTCGTGTTTTGCCTAAATAAAGGTCTTGGAATTGTTCACTATTCTCTTGTTGATTGTGTGATACCGGAGAAGGAACCCGTGACATATGTGATTTATGAGAAAAGGCTCCATCTCTGCGCAGCAGGCCTATCATGTATACAGATTTTGAGTACATGTTAGATCCTGGGTCTCCAGGTTATCTTCCTTGTTGCACATACAATCTGTGCATGACTTCCAAATCCATGCTTTATTTCAGGAGATATGGCGGCCTTTAGTCCTATTATGTTGCATGCTGTCCTTCCTGATATATCCACCCCTTTTTCTGTATATTGTCCCCCTCATATGTTTGCAGGATCGGGTTATACCCACTGAGCGCTTTTTTATATTACCTAAGATGGTGGATAGCACTAGCCTGAGTGGATTACCTGGAGCCTTACTATATATTTTTTTATCAGGTGTCAATAATTATTCGGGGAGTAATTCAGCACATGGTGGTATGGTGAGTGGGCACTAATAACGCAGCATATGGCAGGCAATGAGTGGGCACTACTAACGCAGTCATGGCGGGCAGTGAGTGGGCACTAATAACTCAGCACATGGCGGGCAGTGAGTGGGCACTCCTAGTGTGATGCTGCACCTTGCTTTGGAGAACACATCATGGGCCCAGTTTTCAGCCCTGTCTCTCGTCTATTGTATGTAGGTAGTGTGACTGACTGGGGACACAGACCTTGCAGTTTTCTGCACATACACTTATGGCTGCAGGCAGCTTATACTAGACCTACATATTATATTTTCTTACGATGTATGTGCAGCTGGTGATTAGAGAGCCTGTCTGTAACTGCTGTAGAGGAGCAGGCGGCTTCTTTATTGTTACAGCATATAACACAGCATTGCCCATCATCGAATGTATCTGACCTTATGATGGGACATTTTCCAGTATCAACCTGTAATATACCTTGGTTGTAAACTTACATGGTGTTTTCATCTTCACTTATCCCACATCTTGTGCAGTTGGGGGGGTCCTTAAAGTTGGTTATAAATTGGTCTGGGGAATCCATTGGGATATGGATTCCTCTTTTTGGAATTTAATTTGGTTCCTGAGCTTGTGAATGGTAGAGGGGATTTTCAGCAAGGGTTTGTTGAATCCTCAGGAAGTGAACATTGGATCCCTGTGGTTGTGGTGTTCCCGAGCTAGTGGGGTAATGGCTGGGAGTAATTGTTGGTACATTTTATGTTCACTTTTTGTTTGGTAATCACCAGATCTTATGAGCTTCAAAGACTCCTCCCAGCATGTTAATGTTCTTTATGCTTTGATGTTTTATTGTATGGTCTTTTAATTCTTATATTGTCCCCTTCATATATTTGCAGGAATGGTGTATACCTACCGAGTGCTTAATTTTATATTACCTAAGGTGGTGGATAGCACAGACTGAGTGGATTACCTGGAGCCGGGCAGTTGGGGGGGTCCTTGAAGTTGGTTACAAATTGGTTCGGGGGATCCATTGGGATATGGATTCCTCTTTTGGTATTAAGTATGGTTCTGGATCTGGTGCAATGTGGAGGGGAGTTTCGGCAAGAGTTTGTCGGATCCTCAGGAAGTTCAAGTGAACATTGGAACCCTGTGGTTATGGTGCTCCCGAGCCAGTGGGGTAACGGCTGGGAGTAATTGGTACATTTTATGTTCACTTTATGTTTGGTAATCGCCAGATCTTATGAGTTTCAAGGACTCCTCCCAGCGAGCTAAGGTTATTTATGCTTTGTTGGATTATTGCATGTTTGTTTTAATAAAGGTGTGTATTATAAAAAAAAAAAACAACAACACTTATTTGTTTCTTTTTTAGTGGGTCCTTGAAGCTAATTATAATTTGGTCAGTAGGGGTAACCATCTCAGGTATGAACCCTCTGTTTAGGGGGGTATTCATCATAGTATGACCCCTTGTGTAGAGGAGTAAACATCTCGGGTATGGCCCCTGTTTGGAGGGGTGTATATCAGGGGTGTCAAACTGCATTCCTCGAGGGCCTCAGATTTCAAGATTTCCTTTGCATTACACAAAGTGCTGGAATCATTCTGTGCAGGTGATTAAATTATCACCTGTGCAATACAAGGAAATCCTGAAAACATGACCTGTTTGCGGCCCTCGAGGAATGCAGTTTGACACCCCTGGTCTACATCATAGTATGACCCCCTGGTATGGAGGGGTAACCATCTTTGGTATGGCTCCATGGTGTGGAGGAGTGACCATCGCAGTATGGCTGGTTTCCAGAAGCATTTATATCTTACAAGACCCTGCTGGGGTAAAGTCCCTGTGGTCCTGGCAATCATATTTTACATGCCTACAAATTAAATTGGGTCCTATGAGCTAGGAACAATAGCTGGAACAAGAAAAAAAAAGTAGGCATGCATTTCAATACAATCTGTAGCTTCAAGGACACTCTCTTTTTTCATGTGACTTGAGAATGCTGAGGCACAGATTTTGACTGTTTATATTGACCAACTCCTGGTTCTTTCAAGGTTGTCGTCTGGACAATGCAGTAATATGGGGCATTAAACTGAAGAGCAATGTACCTAATATGGGTGCCCTGGAGTCAGTGAGAGTGACAAAGGGAAAAGTAATAAAGTGCATCCCGATGCCCTTGAGCCAATGGGAGCCGCTAAGGGTGAAGTAATCAAGCGCATTAACACGAAGGGCAATGTGCCTATTCCCAATGCCTTTGTCCCAGTTAGAGAGGGTTAATGGTATATGTTATCAAGTGCCTGTAAAGCAATTAACAATGGCGTGGCAAGGTTATTAATAATGCCGTTGTAGACTTTTCTGCTATAGGCTTATTTAATTTACTATGTCCAAATATTACAGAAATTATTTAAATTATTTAATGATCGGTTATACTGTCGATATTATATTGTGTATGGCTTTTAACTACTCCTTGTTTATAGTATCTTTCTCTTTAAATACACTCATCACTTTTTGGGTAGTAATAGTAAGTGGGTTTAAGAATTGGTTACTGCATCCAAGCTACTGTATGTAATGGTGGTTTCTAGAACTAAAATCTGTGAATTGGTGAGTTATTAGAGCTGGCTACAATACATGTGGTATAATAGATTTTGTGGCATGACAAATGTTATTATACAGGTAGTCAGACTGTGGCTACCCCTTTATTATGGTTTAGTTTCCGCATTCCCCATTATAGGATCCTCATTGCAGGATGTTTAGAGGCTGTTATTTTGCTGTAGTTACCGTATTATCAATCATAATTTTGTAGTGTTGTATTGTTAAAATTAATCTGTTGTAGCCCTGGAATTTTGTTACACATATGCACAGTCTTTCCATAGCAAGCAGAACTGGTTGATGACTTTATTAGGCATGGGTGATAGGGGTTGAGTCTATTCAAGGTGTCAAATGGCCTCGCTGGTGGCGGTTTAGGAGTCAGGTGGAAGTTGCAGACAAGTTAACGTGGACTCATTTTAACTAATAGAGGATGTAAAACCTCATGGTGGTGAGCAGGCTCGGCTTTGGTGGACAGCCTCAAGGACGTTGTAACGGTAACATCAATCAGGGGCGGGCACAGTGGTTATGCACAGGAGTGATGATAATAGGGTCATTGGTTCCCTGAAAGTTTACTGGCTCTGCTTGAATGGCAAGTCAGTTCGTGCCGCACCTTTATGGATGTCTGTCCTGGTGCTGTATGTCAGACAGCTGGGGATATCACAGTACTTGTGAATCCCAATGTACTAGCACTCCACCTGACTCCTACTGTGATTATTTAATCCTGTGATTTGAATAAAAGCTGTGGCCATTTTGACAACCAAAATAATGTGTTTTGTGTATTTATTTTAGTACCTAGGTTTACAGTAGTTATGGTGGTTTTAAGATGGAGTGGGGTCCATCCCATATCCAAAAGTCATGGCTGTGGGTACGATTCTGCAGTTACTCCATGTGACTGCAGACTTGTGAGTTCTCCCATCAGACTCGCAGTGAGCTATGAGGATTCTCTGGTGTCAGCGGTGGGAGGCGGTCGGTCATGTGACTGCAAGTATCTGGCCACATTTCAACTAGACTTATCTGGCCTCACTCAATAGAATTGCATTGAGTGACGTCTAGTCGGCACGTTACTGCATGTTTGCAGATCAAATACCTATGGTCACGCTCCCGCCTCTCCTTGCATCGAAGAATCCTTACAGAATGCAGTACGCATGTAGTGAGGATTCACAAGTCTGCAGCCACATAAAGTGACTGCAGACTTGTACCCTAAGGCTGGACAACCACATTAAGCCTCTTGCAAGTGACATGCCCGCCAGGGCCAGGGGGTACTCGGAACCAGGCCAGACAGTTCTTTGGGGGAGGCCGTGATCCGTCTCTGTGGCCTTGACCATGTCATAAAACGGGGATAGTTATGTGGGATTGAGTCATGATGTCACCCGTGGTGTTCGGCAATGGGTGGCCGACACTGTGGTTCAAGTCCACTGGGGCCAATAGTGATGCAGCAAAGATGGTACAGCTCCCCATGGGTAGATTGGGTCCCCAGGGCAAATATTTTTGGCTGTTCAGGTGGTGGTGAACGTTGGGATGCAGAGAATAAGTAAGGGACATAGAGAAGTGCAGTTTTCTTTACCTTTTACTTCTTGGTAGATGAAAATGCAATCCGGGGTACCAGTTATGGATGACAGAAGGTGTCTGGCTAGCCTGGAGGAATTCAGGGGGTTCACCCTGCCAAGTGAGGTTGGGGACCTTCCTGCTGCATTCTCCTTTTGGGTCCCTGCTGCCTGTAGCTAAGCTACAGACAGCGTGAGCCTATCATGGGCACTGCCTTTTCACTGGTAGCCCTGGGCTCTTGGTCTGCTGCAGTGCCTCTGGGTGATTGGTGTAGCCAGGGAGCTTGCAGTCCCTTGCCCTCCAGATTCGACTGTTGGGGCATACAGCACCTGCACAGCCAAGGACTCTGGCATCCTTTTTGTCAGCGCTCCACTCTGGGGTCAGCTTTGATGCAGCTTCAGTTCCCCAGAGCCCTTGTCTCCGCTCCTGTCCCTTCCCTCTCCCCAGACTAACTGCCCAACAGACTTAACTGACTCCTCCTCCCGACCAGAGAGAACAGCTCCCTTGAAGTCAGATCTAAAGCTCCCGACTCTGGCCTGGAGCAGGAATCGTGATGCATGCTGTGTATTACTTGGCATGGGGACCCCTTCCTGCCTCCAGGCATGACATCTCCCCTCAGATTAGTGGGAGGCAATGTCATTGTGGCAACCTGACTCTGGGGTGCCACGCAAGTATATCATTTTGGCCTCACGTACATCACTGTATTATACACTAATCAAAAAATAAAGGGAACACTAAAATACTACAACCTAGATATCTCTAAATGAAATATTCCATGTGCAAATTTTTGTTCATTGCATAGTGGAATGTGTTCAGAACAATAAAACATAACAATTATCAATGTAAATCAAAATGAATATCCCACAGAGGTTTGAATTTGGAATGATACTAAAAATCAAAGTGGAAAATCAAATTACAGGTTTATCCAACTTCAGTGGAAATGCCTCATGGCAAGGAAAAAATGCTCAGTATTGTGTGTGGCCTCCACGTGCCTGTATGACCTCCCTACTGTACAACACCTGGGCATGCTCCTGATGAGGCAGCGGATGGTCTCCTGATGTATCTCCTCCCAGACCTGGACTAAAGGATCCACCAACTCCTGGACAGTCTGTGGTGCAACGTGACATTGGTGGATGGAGCGAGACAGGGCCGGCTCCAGGTTTTCGAGGGCCCCGGGCGAAAGAGTCTCAGTGGGCCCCCCCCTTTAACACATACCCCGATTTATGATGCACAGATACGGCAGAGAAATGTATAGTACAATGCCAGATTTCACTTCTTACATGAGTGACAGCTATTGTAGATTCTGCAGTGTATATATACAGGAGGAAAGGTGCTGTGCAGTGTATATATACAGGAGAGGTGCTGTGCAGTGTATATATACAGGAGGAAAGGTGCTGTGCAGTGTATATATACAGGAGAGGTGCTTTTCTGTTTTGAGTTTTTCTATGAAACAAAGACTTTTCTACATAAACAACATTGTTTGGTTTTGCGGCCCTAACAGATCTGTGCTACAAAGTAACAGGCGGCTCGGGCATTAATGAGGGACCTGATGCTGAATCCTTTCCACAAACCCTAATGACCCAATTAGTGCCCCGTCATTAGAAGCTCATTAAACGCCTCCCTGTCCCGAGCAGTCATGTACAGTATGGGGGGATCCTGCAGCCCACCCCCTGACTGCTCCATACCATACACTGCCCTCTGTCGCGCTCACTATTATGCTGTGCATTTCTCTGTCATCGTTACCCCATGTTACACTTGTCACCCCCCACTACAGAGTAGCAGGGCAGCCAATGTCACCCCCTCCCGGACCCTAATGGCAGCAGGAAATGTCTGCTCCTCTATTGGGTTGGAACCTGATTTAATCAAGGAATAATGTGGATTTGTTGCCGGTGGCTGCAGGGGAAGGGTTAAGTGATGCCATGTCCTTGGTGGAAGCAGTGGCAGCTGCTGGGACCTGGACAGAGACAACCAATGTTGCTGTGACTGCACAGTGTGACCTGGAGGAGAGAAGCTGAGACTCCAGAGCAGAAATCACCCACATGCCAGCACTGGGCAGAGTCCCTCCAGTCACCAGCCTGGGGCCACGGGGCCCCAATGTACAGCCCACAGCTCAGTTTTATCCATGGCAGCAGCTCCCCTTCCTCCTGGCATCTGGTTAACCCCATTTATGCGGGTCGGATTGTTATCTTTAAGGTTCAGCAATAACCTTCATACAGATGGGAAGGGGTTAAGCTTCTTCCTACCCCACTGGTGCAGGTTTGGTGCAGCATGCATGTATTCTGGGAGAGCTGGGTGGCTACAGGCTGCACCCCACCAGCTGCTCCTCCAGACATCACCCACATTTTTAGGCAGTGGAGAAAGACAGCAGCAGACTGAGCCACAACTGCAACCACTGCTGGATACCATAACACTCACTCAGACAGGCACTAGTAGGACGGAGCTCCAGAATCTGATAAACTTCAGCACTGTCTGCAGCCACCCAGGGGGGAGAGCAGAGAAGGTGCTCTCTCCGCCCACAATGTCACACTGGCTGCCTTCTGTTAACCCCTATGTGTGCCTGCCTGGCTGCACTGACTGAGTGAGAAGATCCTTGTGTCAGAGCTGGCACATAGGGGTTAAGAGAACGCAGCCAGCGTGACTTTGTGGGGGGAGAGAGCATGTTATCTCCTGCTCTGCTCTCCCAGCTGTATCTATGACAGCATGAGTGGGCCCCCCCCTCTCCCCAGGGCCCCGGCATTTGCCCGCTGTGCCGGGTGCTGACGCCCTGGAGCGAGACATGATGTCCTAGATGTGCTCAATCGGATTCAGGTCTAGGGAACAGGCAGGCCAGTCCATAGCTTCAATGCCTTCATCTTGCAGGAACTGCTGACACACTCCTGCCACATGAGGTCTGGCATTGTCCTGCATTAAGAGAAACCCAGGGCCAACCGCACCAGCGTATGGTCTCACAAGCGATCTGAGTATCTCATCTCGGGACCTAATGACAGTCAGGCTACCTCTGGCGAGCACATGGAGGGCTGTGCAGCCCTCTCAAGAAATGCCACCCCACACCATTACTATCCCACTGCCAAACCGGTCATGCTGAAGGATGTTGCAGGCAGCAGATCGCTCTCCTTGGCACCTCCAGACTCTGTCACGCCTGTCACATGTGCTCAGTGTGAACCTGCTTTCATCTGTGAAGAGCACAGGGCGCCAGTAGTGAATTTGCCAATCCTGGTGTTCTGTGGCAAATGCCAAGCATCCTGCACGGCGTTGAGCTGCAAGCACAACCCTCATCTGTGGACGTCGGGGACTCAGACCATCCTCATGAAGTCAGCTTCTAACCGTTTGTGCAGACACATGCACATTTGTGGCCTGCTGGAGATAATTTTGCAGGGCTCTGGTAGTGCTCTTCCTATCCCTCCTATGGCCCCCTTCACATCTCCAGATGTACTGACCTATCTCCTGGTAGCGCCTCCAGTCTCTGGACACTACGCTGACAGACACAGCAAACCTTCTTGCCACAGCTCACATTAATGTGCCATCCTGGATGAGCTGCACTACCTGAGCCACTTGTGTGGGTTGGAGAGTCCGTGTCATGCTACCACGACTGTGAAAGCACAACCAACATTCAAAAGTGACCAGAACGTCAGCCAAAAAGCATTGGTACTGAGATGTGGTCCCCACCTGCAGAACCACTCCTTTATTGAGTGTGTCTTGATAATTGCCAATAATTTTCATCTGTTGTCAATTCCATTTGCACAACAGCATGTGAAATTGATTGTCAATCAGTGTTGCTTCCTAAGTGGACAGTTTGATTTCACAGAAGTTTGATTTACTTGGAGTTATATTCTGTTGTTTAAGTGTTCCCTTTATTTTTTTTAGGCTGTGTAATTCTACAACCTTAGAGCTGAAATCAGGCCTCCGCAGAGTTCTATATATCATAATGAACCCTATTATGCCTCTTGCATTGTTTCCTTGTTAGATTCTTTGGGAATTCAGTAGAATAAAATGAGCTTAAATGTATGAATGCAAACTTCTAACTAAATGTACACAGTGTAGAAGTTACCCTAAAAGTGTTGTTTCAAGGAAAGTGTAACCTAGTAATATAATCCTGCATTGTTATACAGTGGTACATGTGAGTATTCATTTATTTTCAATGGGGAGAGTATAGTAAGCAGAGATTTATCTCTTGCTGAAAGAAAAGAATCAGTCGTTTAAATCCAAAACTGCCCTGTGTTTAAGTCCCCCGACATCTTTTGGAAGAAGTTGGAATGTTCTTGTTCACATTTTAGTTCGCTGATCCTGACAAAATCATAATGGACAGCGGTTGGGCACCTGTTTTTGGATCTTGTTGAGGTTATTTAGACATAATATAATTTGTACTGCAACAAAAGAAGCACTACAAACTCCAGCTTCAGGTAGAAGACAAAATACAGTAATACACTATACATGTCTTCTTTCAGACAATAATTACGGGATGAGAAAGGAGCTGTTGGAATAGCTCGTAGCGGCAATAAAATTTTTACTATGTTACCGAATCTAAACATAGCAATGTTGGCTGTGTCTGTGTTTCCAATGCACAAAAGCCTGCTCTGTCCTCATCATACTGAGCCGTCTATCCCAACCGAAATGTCCAGTAGAGAAGCTTTGCTGCAGTTGGCCTAAATACCGGAGAGCTCTAATTTCAACTTAAACTGTATATACGTTTCCTCCATGAAAAGAGGCATGAACTGTCCAGCAGCTTTGTATATTTCCGATATTGGGACTCTATTTATTTGTAAGTCACTAATAAGTCCCATATACAGCCAGTGCTTGTGTGCTTACAACAATATACTACAACACATGACACAGCAGTATACTAAAAAATTGGTGGGAAACTACATTTTACAAAATTCTCATAGATACATGCAGTAGGTAAAACAATTTTCAAGACACATTTAAGGATTTAAACAAAAAAAAAAAAAGAGGGGAAAAAGAGAAAATTTTACGGTTGGTTTGCCACTCTATAGCTACCTCCTACTTTTGTTCTGAAGCAAGGAGAAGGGTGAGATGCAAGAAACGAGAATATCCACCGTAATGGGGGAAAACTGGAAAAGCTCCTTTTAGTTTTAGTCCCTTTAGTGCAGGTCTTCAGTGTATGTTGGAGGCTGGTAAAAATCTTCGGGACGTTCAGTAACTAGTTGAATGAAGTTACAGGTTTAAGGGGTTGTCCTGTCCAAATCAATAAGCCTGCAGTCACTCTGTGTGACTGCAGACTTATGATTCCCCAAGAGCACGCTCTTGGGGATTCGCCAGTTTATGAGCCGAAACAGGAGGGTATGTATGGGTTAGGCTACTTTCACACATCAGGTTTTTGACGTCAGGCTCAATTCGGCAAATTTTTTTAAAAAATGGATCCGTCGCAAATTGTGAAACACTGATACGACGGGTCTGTTTTTTTTAAGCCGGATCCGAATAGCTGATCTGACTAATTGGGAGCGAGAGAAAGAGAGAGATCCCAGAATGGAAAATGTATGCTTAGTTTAAAAAACAGAATCTGTCACTGGATTCCATCATTTGATGGATCCGACGCCATAGGGTTCCATTATAGCAAATGATGGATGGCGACGGATCCATCGCTGTCCATTTTTTCGATGGACACAAAAAAAGTTACTTTGTCCATTTTCTCCATCCGCCGGGAAACAAATTATTGATGGCTCCGGCGAAAAACGGATGAAACGTGAGGCCATCTGACGCTAATACAAGTCTATAAGAAAAAACAGATCCGGCGGCAACTTTTGCTGGATACGTTGTTTTCAAAATTCGCCAGATTGTGCCTGACAGCAAAAAACTGATGTGTGAAAGCAGCCTTATCCATACTACCAGCCAGGGCCCTCCAGTGGGTGCAGCCTCGCTCCACACACTTGTATTAAGCGAGGCCATGCCCCATCACTAGTAATGCGGCTGTCCAGTGGGCATGGCCAACTAGAAGGCACGGCCTCACTCCATGTATGTGTATGAAGTGAGGCCACACAAACTAGACGATCTATGGCCGGGAGTATGTATAACGCATACATAACCTCCGATCTCAGCTCAGAAACAAGTCAATCCCCGCAATGCAAAGTGCGTGCGTCGTGGGGGATTCATAAGTCTGCAATCACACAGAGTGACTGCAGACTTGTCAATTTGGACCGGACAACCCCTTTAACCCTTTTACAACCTGATCACATTCATGACCAGGCCAATTTTCACAATTCTGACCACTGTCACTTTATGAAGTTATAACTCCGGAACACTTCAACGTATCCCAGTGATTCTGAGATCGTTTTTTTCGTGTCATATTGTACTTCATGATAATTGTAAAATTTATTCAGTATGACTTGCGTTTATTTTGGGAAAAAAAAACAAACGGAAATTTGGCAAATATTTCGCAACTTTCAAACTTTGAATTTTCATGTTCTTAAATCACAAAGTTATGTTACACAAAACTGTTAAAACATAACATTTCCCACATGACCCACAATTTTGGAATCAATTTTTTTTTGTTAGGAAGTTATAAGGGATAAAATTGACCAGCGATTTCTAATTTTTCCAACAAATTTTACAAAACCATTTTTTTAGGGACCACATCACATTTGAAGTCAATTTGAGGGGTCTATATGATACTCCAAAGTGACACCATTCTAAAGACTGCACCTCTAAAGGTGTTCAAAACCAGATTCAAGTAGTTTATTAACCATTCATGTGCTTCACAGGAATTTTTGGAATGTGGGAAAAAATTAACATTTAACTTTTTTTTCACAAAAAATTTAATTCAGGTGCAAATTTTTTTATTTTGACGAGGGTTACAGGAAAAAATGGACCCCAAAATTTGTTTTGCAATTTCTCCTGAGTACGCCGATACCCCATATGAGGGAGAAAACCACTGTTTGGGCATACGACAGAGCTCGGAAGGGAAGGAGGGCCATTTTACTTTTTTAAAGCAAACTTTGCTGGAATATTTAGCGGAAGCCATGTCACGTTTGGAGAGATTCTGATGTGCCAAAACAGTGAAAATCCCTCACAAGTGACACCATTTTGGAAACTAGATGCCTCATGGAACTGATCTAGATGTGTGGTGAGCATATTAAACCCTCAAGTGCTTCACAGAAGTTTGTAACAATAAACTGTAAAAATAAAAAAAAATCTAATTTTCCCAACAAATGTTTTAAGCACAAAATATTGCCTTTTCATAAGGGTAACAGGAGAAACTGCACCATACACTCTGTTTTGAAATTTCTCCTGAGTACGCCAATACCCAAAAAGAGGGAGAAAACTATTGTTTCGGCGCACGGCAAGGCTTGGAAGGGAAGGAGCGTCATATGACTTTTTGAATGTAAAATTTCCTAGAATCATTAGCGGACATTATGTCCCATTTGTAGAGCCCATGATGTGCTTTAACAGTGGAAACCCACCACAATTTACCCCATTTTGGAAACTAGACCTCTCAAGGAATGTATTTAGATGAGTGGTGAGCACCTTGAACCCCCAAGTGCTTCACAGAATTTTATTGAGCCGTGAAAAAAATGATCGCTGCACGTGTTTCTTTAGAGATAACCATGGTTAACTGAAGAGAAACAATGATACCAAGCACCAGCCTCCTTTTAAAGTGTCCAGTGATGTCATGCTTACTTAATCATGACTGATTGATCGCCAGCCCTGTCCTCATCAACACCCACACCTGTGTTAACCCCTTCCCGACCCATGACGCCACGTAGGCGTCATGAAAGTCGGTGCCAATCCGACCCATGACGCCTATGTGGCGTCATGGAAAGATCGCGTCCCTGCAGGCCGGGTGAAAGGGTTAACTCCCATTTCACCCGATCTGCAGGGACAGGGGGAGTGGTAGTTTAGCCCAGAGGGGGTGGCTTCACCCCCTCGTGGCTACGATCGCTCTGATTGGCTGTTGAAAGTGAAACTGCCAATCAGAGCGATTTGTAATATTTCACCTATTATAACTGGTGAAATATTACAATCCAGCCATGGCCGATGCTGCAATATCATTTGATAAATCCGCAGTGCTAAACCGCTGCGGATTTATGGCGGATTTACCGCGTTTTTTTCTGCGCATTTCACTGCGGTTTTACAATTGCGATTTTCTATTTGAGCAGTTGTAAAACCGCTGCGGAATCCGCACAAAGAAGTGACATGCTGCGAAATGTAAACCGCTGCGTTTCCATGCAGTTTTTCCGCAGCATGTGTACAGCGATTTTTGTTTCCCATAGGTCTACATTGAACTGTAAACTCATGGGAAACTGCTGCGGATCTGCAGCGTTTTCCGCAGTGTGCACATACCTTTAGAATTAGGCTATGTGCACACGGTGCGGATTTGGCTGCGGATTGGCCGCTGCGGATTCGCAGCAGTATTCCATCAGGTTTACAGTACCATGTAAACATATGAAAAACCAAATCCGCTGTGCCCATGGTGCAGAAAATACCGCGCGGAAACGCTGCGTTGTATTTTCCGCAGCATGTCAATTCTTTGTGCGGATTCCGCGGCGTTTTACACCTGTTCCTCAATAGGAATCCGCAGGTGAAATCCGCACAAAAAACACTGGAAATCCGCGGAAAATCCGCAGGTAAAACGCAGTGCCTTTTACCCGCGGATTTTTCAAAAATGGTGCGGAAATATCTCACACGAATCCGCAACGTGGGCACATAGCCTTAGGGTTAGGGTTGGAATTAGGGTTGTGGTTAGGGTTGTGATTAGGGTTATGGCTACAGTTGGGATTAGGGGTGTGTTGGGGTTAGTGTTAGGGTTAGTGTTGGAGGTAGAATTGAGGGGTTACCACTGTTTAGGCACATCAGGGGTCTCCAAACGCAACATGGCGCCACCATTGATTCCAGCCAATCTCGTATTCAAAAAGTCAAATGGTGCTCCCTCACTTCCGAGCCCTGATGTGTGCCCAAACAGTGGTTTACCCCCACATATGGGGTATCAGTGTACTCAGGATAAACTGCGCAACAATTACTGGGGTCCAATTTCTCCTGTTACCCTTGTGAATCTAAAAAAATGCTTGCTAAAACATCCTTTTTGAGGAAAGAAAAATGATTTTTTATTTTCACGGCTCTGCGTTGTAAACGTCTGTGAAGCACTTGAGGGTTCAAAGTGCTCACCACATATCTAGTTAAGTTCCTTGGGGGGTCTAGTTTCTAAAATGTAGTCACTTGTGGGGGGTTTCTACTGTTTAGGCACACCAGGGGCTCTGCAAACACAATGTGACGCCCGCAGACCATTCCATCAAAGTCTGCATTTCAAAAGTCACTACTTCCCTTCTGAGCCCCGACGTGTGCCCAAACAGTGGTTTACCCCCACACATGGGGTATCAGCGTACTCAGGAGAAACTGGACAACAACTTATGGGGTCCAATTTCTCCTGTAACCCTTGGGAAAATAAAAAATTCTGGGCTAAATAATTATTTTTGAGGAAAGAAAACGTATTTATTATTTTCACGGCTCTGCATTATAAACTTCTATGAAGCACTTGGGGGTTCAAAGTGCTCACCACACATCTAGATAAGTTCCTTTGGGGGTCTAGTTTCCAAAATGGGGTCACTTGTGGGGGGTTTCTACTGTTAAGCCACATCAGGGGCTCTGCAAACGCAACGTGACGCCCACAGAGCATTCCATCAAAGTCTGCATTTCAAAACATCACTACTTCACTTCCGAGCCCCGGCATGTGCCCAAACAGTGATTTACCCCCACATATGGGGTATCAGCGTACTCAGGAGAAACTGGACAACAACTTTTGGGGTCAAATTTCTCCTGTTACCCTTGGGAAAATAAAAAATTGCAGGCTAAAAGATCATTTTTGAGAAAATAATTTTTTTTTTTATTTTCATGGCTCTGCGTTATAAACTTCTGTGAAGCACTTGGGGGTTCAAAGTCCTCACCACACATCTAGATTAGTTCCTTTGGGGGTCTAGTTTCCAAAATGGGGTCATTTCTGGGGGATCTCCAATGTTTAGGCACACAGGGGCTCTCCAAACGTGACATGGTGTCCGCTAATGATTGGAGCTAATTTTCCATTTAAAAAGCTAAATGGCGTGCCATCCCTTCTGAGCCCTGCCGTGCGCCCAAACAGTGGTTTACCCCCACATATGGGGTATCAGCGTACTCAGGACAAACTGGACAACAATATTTGGGGTCCAATTTCTCCTATTATCCTTGGCAAAATAGGAAATTCCAGGCTAAAAAATCATTTTTGAGGAAAGAAAAATTATTTTATATTTTCATGGCTCTGCGTTATAAACTTCTGTGAAGCACCTGGGGGTTTAAAGTGCTCAATATGCATCTAGATAAGTTCCTTGGGGGGTCTAGTTTCCAAAATGGGGTCACTTGTGGGGGAGCTCCAATGTTTAGGCACACAGGGGCTCTCCAAACGCGACATGGTGTCCGCTAACAATTGGAGCTAATTTTCCATTCAAAAAGTCAAATGGCGCGCCTTCCCTTCTGAGCCCTGCCGAGTGCCCAAACAGTGGTTTACCCCCACATATGAGGTATCGGCGTACTCGGGAGAAATTGCCCAACAAATTTTATGATCCATTTTATCCTACTGCCCATGTGAAAATGAAAAAATTGAGGTGAAAAGAATTTTTTTGTGAAAAAAAAGTACTTTTTCATTTTTACAGATCAATTTGTGAAGCACCTGAGGGTTTAAAGTGCTCACTAGGCATCTAAATAAGTTCCTTGGGGGGTCTAGTTTCCAAAATGGGGTCACTTGTGGGGGAGCGCCAATGTTTAGGCACACAGGAGCTATCCAAATGCGACATGGTGTCCGCTAACGATGGAAATAATTTTTCATTCAAAAAGTCAAATGGCGCTCCTTCCCTTCCGAGCCTTACCATGTGCCCAAACAGTGGTTTACCCCCACATGTAAGGTATTGGTGTACTCAGGAGAAATTGCCCAACACATTTTAGGATCCATTTTATCCTGTTGCCCATGTGAAAATGAAAAAATTGAGGCTAAAAGAATTTTTTTGTGAAAAAAAAGTACTTTTTCATTTTTACGGATCAATTTGTGAAGCACCTGGGGGTTCAAAGTGCTCACTATGCATCTAGATAAGTTCCTTGGGGCGTCTAGTTTCCAAAATGGGGTCACTTGTGGGGGAGCTCCAATTTTTAGGCACACGGGTGCTCTCCAAACGTGACATGGTGTCCGCTAAAGAGTGGAGCCAATTTTTGATTCAAAAAGTCAAATGGCACGCCTTCCCTTCCAAGCCCTGCCGTGCGCCCAAACAGTGGTTTACCCCCACATATGAGGTATCAGCGTACTCAGGACAAATTGGACAACAACTTTCGTGGTTCAGTTTCTCCTTTTACCATTGGGAAAATAAAAAAATTGTTGCTAAAAGATAATTTTTGTGACTAAAAAGTTAAATGTTCATTTTTTCCTTCCATGTTGCTTCTGCTGCTGTGAAGCACCTGAAGGGTTAATAAACTTCTTGAATGTGGTTTTGAGTACCTTGAGGGGTGCAGTTTTTAGAATGGTGTCACTTTTGGGTATTTTCAGCCATATAGACCCCTCAAACTGACTTCAAATGTGAGGTGGTCCCTAAAAAAAATGGTTTTGTAAATTTCGTTGTAAAAATGACAAATCGCTGGTCAAATTTTAACCCTTATAACTTCCTAACAAAAAAAATTTTGTTTCCAAAATTGTGCTGATGTAAAGTAAACATGTGGGAAATGTTATTTATTAACTATTTTGTGTCACATATCTCTCTGGTTTAACAGAATAAAAATTCAAAATGTGAAAATTGCGAAATTTTCTAAATTTTCGCCAAATTTCCGTTTTTATCACAAATAAGCGCAGAATTTATTGACCTAAATTTACCACTAACATGAAGCCCAATATGTCACGAAAAAACAATCTCAGAACCGCTAGGATCCGTTGAAGCGTTCCTGAGTTATTACCTCATAAAGGGACACTGGTCAGAATTGCAAAAAACGGCAAGGTCTTTAAGGTCAAAATAGGCTGGGTCATGAAGGGGTTAATGGATCAATCACTAAAACGATGTTAGCTGCTCCTTTTAAGGAAGGACTGCAATGATGTTGAAATGTGTTTTGGGGGTTAAAGTTCATTTTCTGGGCAAATATTGACTTTGCAAGTACAGTAATTGCTGTTAAGCTGATCACTCTGACATTCAGCAGTATATGCAAATTGCCATTAGAAAAAATGAATCAGTAGACTTTGGAAAAATTAATATTTGTCTCATTCTCAAAATTTTTGTCCATGACTGTATGCAGAGAGGTGAATGGTGCTGTGTGTGTGTGTGTGTGTATACAGAGAGGTGAATGGTGTTGTGTGTGTGTCTATGTATATGCAGAGAGGTGAATGGTGCTGTGTGTGTATGTGTATGCAGAGAGGTGAATGGTGCTGTGTGTGTCTGTGTGTGTGTAGGTGGAGGGGAGGGCATCATTGCCCTCTCTGTCAACCCAATCATTGCCTTCTTCTGCAGAAGAGAATGATTGGGTTGACAGAGAGGGCAATGATGGGAGTGATGGGGCAGAAGGCAATGATTGGGTTGACAGAGAGGGCAATGATGGGAGTGATGGGGAGAAAGCAATGATGGGGTGGAGGAAAGGGCAATAATAAGGGTGGTGGGGGAAGAGAAAATGATGGAGGCGGTGTAATGGGCAATGATGGGGTACTGTGGGAAAAACAATGATGGTGGTGGAAAGGGCAATGATGGGAATGGTGGGGAGAAGGAAATGATGGAGGTGGTGGAATGGGTAATGATGGGGTGGTGGGGGAGAAGGCAATGATAGTGGCAGTGGAAAGGACAATGATGGGGGTGTTGGGGAGGAGGCAATGATGGAGGTGGTGGAATGGGCAATAATGGGGTGGTGGGGAGAAAGCAATGATGGAGGTGGTGAAGAGGGCAATCATGGGGTGGGGGAGAGGGCAATAATGGGATGCAGGGGGAGGAGGACAAAGAGAGGTGTTCGGGATTGGGATGGAAGAAAGGGGGATTTATAATGGATTTAGGAAGAGGGGGAGGTGGAGGAAGACATTATTATTGATTATTATGTCTAACACAGTCCCTTAGTATAAAGTGAACTCACTTATTATGTATAGCATAGTCCCCTAGTGTATAGCGTACTCACTTATTATGTATAACACCATCCTTAGTTAGATAGTTTCCTTTTGTTACGTATAACACCATCCCTTATTTCATACCATCCTCTCTAGTTACAGATGGTGCCATCCATTATTATATAGCTTCCTCTGCTGTTATGTACAGTGCTGTCTCTTATATAGTGTATTCTTGTTATTTTTGTTATTCACAGCGTCCTCTTTTATTACACAGTCCCCTCTCTTGTTAGATATAAAATGACTGCTGATGGAGGAGCCGGTGACCAGAAGGCCAGTCCATCAGCTCCTCCTTTAGAAAAGAAGCTTTCCCATGCTCCATCAGCCATCATTGCATTATATAGCTAACTAGACAGGACGGTATGTAATAAAAAACAGGGCTCTATAAAATCCAATATGTGAGGGACGGCAACATACATAATAAAGGAGATTATGTAATATATACATGTATGTGTGTGTGGCACTATATATATAGAGAAAGACAGAGAGAGAGCTTTATCGCCTTAAAAGGAGGTGGGGTCCAGACACATTTCCTGCACAGGGGCCCCAAGCTGTCTGTGTCTGCCCCTGTATAAAAGCCATCCCACCATCGTCAAGGTGCCCTGATCGAGATGGTATGAGTGATTAGGTGACTTTATTCTTCGGGTCGGTGCAATTACAGCAATACCAGATGTATATCGGGTTTTTGTGTTTGGCTACTGTCACACACTAAGGTTGTGTGCACATGTAGCAGATTTTTGTTTTTTTTTTCACGGTTTTTCACTATAAAAATGCTATAAATCCGTGAAAACAACGCTCACAATAGGCATCCTATTTAATAGAATGCAATCTGCATTTTTTGTGCACATGCTGCGTTGTTTTCCTGAGCGGTACCGCATTCCAGAAAAAAACGCAGCATGTTCATTAAATTTGCGGAATCGCAGGGATTCCGCACACATAGGAAGGCATTGATCTGCTTACTTCCCGCATGGGGCTATGCCCACCATGCGGGAAGTAAGCAGATCATGTGCAGTTGGTACCCAGGGTGGAGGCGAGGAGACTCTCCTCCACAGACTGGGCACCATATAATTGTTAAAAAAAAAAGAATTAAAATAAAAAATAGTGATATACTCATCTTCTGATGGCCCCCGGACTCTTCCCGCCTCTCAGCGGTGCACGCGGCCGCTTCCGTTCCCATAGATGCTTTGTGTGAAGGATCTGTGATGACGTCGCGGTCACGTTACCGTGCGTGACATCATCGCAGGATCGCAGGTCCTGCACACCAAGCATCTATAGGAACGGAAGCTGCTGCGTGCACCGCTGAGGAGATCGGCTGCCTTCGGAAGGTGAGAATAACCATTTTTTTAATTACTTTTAAAGGGAACCTGTCACCCCGAAAATCGCGGGTGAGGTAAGCCCACCGGCATCAGGGGCTTATCTGCAGCATTCTGTAATGCTGTAGATAAGCCCCCGATGTTACCTGAAAAAGGAGAAAAAGACGTTATATTATACTCACCCAGGGGCGGTCCCGCTGCTGGTCAGGTCAGATGGGTGTCTCTGGTCCGCTGCGGCGCCTCCTCTCTTCATTACAAGACGTCCTCTTCTGATCTTCAGCCACGGCTCCGGCGCAGGCGTACTTTGCTTTGCCCTCTTGAGGGCAGAGGATAGTACTGCAGTGTGCAGGCGCCGGAAAGGTCAGAGGCCCGGCGCCTGCGCACTGCAGTACTTTGTCTGCCCTCAACAGGGCAGAGCAAAGTACGCCTGCGCCGGAGCCGTGGCTGAAGATCAGAAGAGGACGTCTTGTAATGAAGATAGGAGGCGCCGCAGCGGACCGGAGACACCCATCTGACCTGACCAGCAGCGGGACCGCCCCTGGGTGAGTATAATATAACCTCTTTTTCTCCTTTTTCAGGTAACATCGGGGGCTTATCTACAGCATTACAGAATGCTGCAGATAAGCCCCTGATGTTGGTGGGCTTACCTCACCCGCGATTTTCGGGTGACAGGTTCCCTTTAACATTATATCTTTTTACTATTGATGCTGCATAGGCTGCATCAATAGTAAAAAGTTGGTCACACTTGTCAAACACTATGTTTGACAAGTGTGACCAACTTGTCATTCAGTTTTCCAAGCGATGCTACAGATCGCTTGGAAAATGCTAGCATTCTGCAAGCTAATTATGCTTGCAAAACGCTAGTTTTTAGCCGGAATATGCATGCCAATTCCGCATGCGATATATCCGCGGCAGGAGTTGCAGAATTGCAGCGGAAATTTCCGCGGAAATTCTGCAACGTGTGCACTTAGCCTAAAAGACGCTTTTTATTGCAAAAAATAGTTTTTGCATTATCACATTTTGAGAGCTATAATTTTTCCATATTTTGTCCCACAGAGTCTTGCTTTGGCTTGTTTTTTGCGGGACATGTTGACGTTTTTATAGCTACCATTTTTGTGCACGACATTTTTTGATCACTTTCTATTCCGATTTTTGAGAGGCAGAATGAACAAAAACCAGGAATTTTTTGGGGGGCTTTATGCCGTTCCGTGTGTGGTAAAATTGATAAGGCAGTTTAATTCTTCAGGCTAGTACGATTACAGCAATACCTCATTTATATCGTTTTTTTATTTTTTTTATGTTTTGGCACTTTTACACAATAAAAACTATTTTATAGAAAAAATAATTATTTTGCATTGCTTTATTCTGAGAGCTATAACTTTATTGGTTTTCCGTTGATGGAGCTATATGGTGGCTTGTTTTTTACTGGACAAATGACGTTTTCAGAGGTACTATCCACTTTTTGTTTGGCGATATGATGACAAAGCATTGTTTTTTGCCTTGTTTTTTATTTTTTGTTATCGTGTTCACTAAAGGGTTAACTAGTGGGACAGTTTTATTGGTCAGGTCGTTGCAGATGTGGCGATACCAAAAATGTGTACTTT
This sequence comes from Ranitomeya imitator, assembly GCF_032444005.1. NCBI lineage: Eukaryota > Metazoa > Chordata > Amphibia > Anura > Dendrobatidae > Ranitomeya > Ranitomeya imitator. The sequence continues at coordinate 401,573,700 of NC_091282.1, forward strand.
TATTGTTTTTTTATTCAGAAATGTATTTATAGATACAATATATGTTGATTTTTTATTATTTTTAAAAAAATATTTTTACAATTATTTAAAACAATTTTTTAAAACTTTTTTTTAACTTTTTTACTTAGTCCCACTATGGGACTATCATTTTTTGAAGGCTGATTGCTTGTGCAGCATTGGGATGATGCATCCCCATGCTGTAGAAACTGTCAGCTCTGCACTGACACAGAAACTTGCTCATCATGCACTGGGCATGACCAGTAAGTTTTGTAGCTCTGGTGACCCGGATGTCGTCATGATGACATCGAGTCACCATGGCAATGATTGGGACCCCACATCATGCCGCGGGGTCTCCGATCCAAAGGTAGAGGGGCTTTCAGCCCTCTGCTGGCTCCCAGAGTGCTGTGATCGCTTTCAACCACAGCATTTAGAGGGTTAAAGTGCCAGGAGCAGTGCGTGACCACTCCTGTTATTTAGTGCCGGGTGTTAGCTGTCAGAATCAGCTGACACCTGGCGGCGGTCTCTCACGCACGGCCCTTGTGCATGGGCGATCTCGATGTCAAAATAATACATCCCTGGTCAGATAGACCCAGGGCACAGGGACGTATTATTACAACAAATGTCAGAAAGAGGTTAAGTGTAGAGGGGTGAGAGGGGCTGCATACTAAGGATACGAATCTGGTAAAATGTCTTCAGTGATTGTACAATGCAAATTTCTAATTATTTGTGTCTAAATTTCCTACTGGTTTTAAGGGAAGGAATTAATGAGTAATCACCTGTGAATAAGATAGGTGATGAATGTACTATCACTAAGGATTTGACTGCTGGATCTGAAAGGTGCGCAGACTCTAAAGGTACCGTCACACATAACGATATCGTTAACGATATCGTTGCAACGTCACGCTTTTGGTGACGTAGCAACGATCTCGTTATGTGTGACAGCGACCAGCGATCAGGCCCCTGCTGGGAGATCGTTGGTCATTGGGGAATGATCAGGACCATTTTTTGGTCGCTGATCACCCGCTGTCATCGCTGGATCGGCGTGTGTGACGCCGATCCAGCGATGAGTTCACTTGTAACCAGGGTAAATATCGGGTTACTAAGCGCAGGGCCACGCTTAGTAACCCGATATTTACCCTGGTTACCATTGTAAAAGTAAAAAAAATAAACACTACATACTCACATTCTGATGTCTGTCACGTTTCTCGGCGTCCATGTGTCAGCGCCTGCCGTAAAGCAGAGCACAGCGGTGACACAGTCAGTGCAGGGAAACTCTCGGCAGCAGCGCGTGCATTAGCAGCGCTCTTGCCGAAAGCAGTTTTAACCCTGTGGACGCCGGCGGGGGACGTGACAGACATCAGAATGTGAGTATGTAGTCTTTTTTTTTTTACTTTTGCAATGGTAACCAGGGTAATTATCGGGTTACTAAGCGTGGCCCTGCACTTAGTAACCCGATGTTTACCCTGGTTACCCGGGTGCTGTAGGGGGACTTCAGCATCGTTGAAGACAGTTTCAACGATGCCGAAGTCTTTCCCCTGATCGTTGGTCGCTGGAGAGAGCTGTCTGTGTGACAGCTCCCCAGCAACCATACAACGACTCACCAATAGTGTTGAGCGATTCCGTCCGATATTTGAAAGTATCGGTATCGGATGGTATCGGCCGATATCCGAAAAATATCGGATATCGCCGATACCGATATCCGATACCAATACAAGTCAATGGGACACAAATATCGGAAGGTATCCTCTATGGTTCCCAGGGTCTGAAGGAGAGGAAACTCTCCTTCAGGCCCTGGATCCATATTCATATGTAAAATAAAGAATAAAAATAAAAATTATTGATATACTTACCCTCGGACGTGCCCTGGTTGTCACCGCTGCAACCGCCATGCTTCCCTTTCTAAGAATGAGCGCGTTAAGGACCTTCGATGACGTGGCGGCTCGTGATTAGTCGCTGAGCGGTCATGTGACCGCTCACATGACCGCTCAGCAACCAATCACAAGCCGCGACATCATCGAAAGTCCTTAACGCGCTCATTCTTAGGAACGGAAGCATGGCGGTTGCAGCGGTGACAACCAGGGCGCGTCCGAGGGTAAGTATATCAATATTTTTAATTTTTATTCTTTATTTTACACATGAATCTTAATCCCGATACCGATTCCTGATATCACAAAAATATCGGAACTCGGTATCGGAAATCCGATACCGCAAATATCGGCCGATACCCGATACTTGCGGTATCGGAATGTTCAACACTACTCACCAACGATCACGGCCAGGTCGTATCGCTGGTCGTGATCGTTGGTAAGTCATTTAGTGTAACGGTACCTTAAGTATAATCACTGGCCTTGGTTCTTCTACCAGTTTGTGTCTGCATGTGACCAGAACTGTGTGTAAAGGCTGGCTGCTCAATATAGTAGCAACCCCATTTCCCTTCTCTGTTAGTTTGCAAATCCACGGTGCTCAAAGATGTGAGGATTCATATTAATTCATTTACAGTGGGGAAAAAGTATTTAGTCAGCCACCAATTGTGTAAGTTCTCCCACTTAAAAAGATGAGAGAGGCCTGTAATTGAAATCATAGGTAGACCACAACTATGAGAGTCAAAATGAGAAAACAAATCCAGAAAATCACCTTGTCTGATTTGGCAAGATTTATTTTGCAAATTATTTTGGAAAATAAGTATTTGGTCACGTAAAAACATGCAAGATTTCTGGCTCTCACAGACCTGTAACGTCTTCTTTAAAAGGCTCCTCTGTCCTCCACTAATTACCTGTAGTAATGGCACTTTTTTGAACTTGTTGACAGTATAAAAGACACCTGTCCACAAGCACAAACAGTCACACTCCAAACTCCACTATGGTGAAGACCAAAGAGCTGTCGAAAGACACCAGAACTAGAATTGTAGCCCTGCAGCCAGGCTGGGAAGACTGAATCTGCAATAGGCAAGCAGCTTGGTGTGATGCAATCAACTGTGGGAGCAATAATAAGAAAATGGAAGACATACAAGACCACTGACAATCTCCCTCAATCTGGGGCTCCACGCAAGATCTCACACCGTGGGGTCAAAATGATCACAAGAACGGTGAGCAAAAATCACAGAACCACATGGGGGACCTAGTGAATGAATTGCACAGAGCTGGGACCACCGTAACAAAGCCTACCATCAGTAACACACTAAACCTCCTGGGACTCAGATCCTGCAGTGCTAGAAGTGTCCCCCTACTTAAGCCAGTACATGTCCGGGCCCATCTGAAGTTTGCTAGAGAGCATTTGGATTATCCAGAAGAGTACTGGAAGAATGTCACATGGTCTGATGAAACAAAAGTAAAACTGTTTGGTAGAAACAAAACTGTTATGAACAGGTGATTCAGAACCACAATGGACCTAGTGGTTAAGAGCACACAAAGTGACCTGATAGTTACTAACATAGGACGAGCTCTGAGACGTGGGAACTCTGCTGACCGCAATCCCTAATCCTATCATACCACACTAGAGGTAGCCATGGATTGCGCCTAACGCTCCCTATGCAACTCGGCACAGCCTGAGAAACTAGCTAGCCCTGAAGATAGAAAAATAAGCCTACCTTGCCTCAGAGAAATTCCCCAAAGGAAAAGGCAGCCCCCCACATATAATGACTGTGAGTTAAGATGAAAATACAAACACAGAGATGAAATAGATTTTAGCAAAGTGAGGCCCGACTTACTGAATAGACCGAGGATAGGAAAGATAGCTTTGCGGTCAACACAAAAACCTACAAACAACCATGCAGAGGGGCAAAAAGACCCTCCGCACCGACTAACGGTACGGAGGTGCTCCCTCTGCGTCTCAGAACTTCCAGCAAGCAAGAAAAACCAATATAGCAAGCTGGACAGAAAATATAGCAAACAAAAGTAACACAAGCAAAACTTAGCTTATGCAGGGCAGACAGGCCACAAGAACGATCCAGGAGAAAGCAAGACCAATACTGGAACACTGACTGGAGGCCAGGAACAAAGAACTAGGTGGAGTTAAATAGAGCAGCACCTAACGACTTAACCTCGTCACCTGGGGAAGGAAACTCAGAAGCCGCAGCCCCACTCACATCCACCAGAGGAAGCTCATAGACAGAACCAGCCGAAGTACCACTCATGACCACAGGAGGGAGCTTGACCACAGAATTCACAATAGTACTCCCCCCTTGAGGAGGGGTCACCGAACCCTCACCAGAGCCCCCAGGCCGACCAGGATGAGCCAAATGAAAGGCACGAACCAGATCGGCAGCATGAACATCAGAGGCAAAGACCCAGGAATTATCTTCCTGACCATAACCCTTCCATTTAACCAGGTACTGGAGTTTCCGTCTCGAAATACGAGAATCCAAAATCTTCTCCACTATATACTCCAACTCCCCTTCAACCAAAACCGGGGCAGGAGGATCAATGGATGGAACCACAGGTGCCACGTATCTCCGCAACAATGACCTATGGAATACGTTATGGATGGAAAAAGAAGCTGGAAGGGTCAAACGAAAAGGCACAGGATTAAGAACCTCAGAAATCCTATACGGACCAATGAAACGAGGCTTAAACTCAGGAGAGGAAACTTTCATAGGAATATAACGAGATGACAACCAAACCAAATCCCCAACACGAAGTCGGGGACCCACACAGCGCCTGCGGTTAGCGAAACGTTGAGCCTTCTCCTGAGACAATGTCAAATTGTCCACCACATGAGTCCAAATCTGCTGCAACCTATCCACCACAGTATCCACACCAGGACAGTCAGAAGACTCAACCTGCCCTGAAGAGAAACGAGGATGGAAACCAGAATTGCAGAAAAACGGCGAAACCAAAGTAGCCGAGCTGGCCCGATTATTAAGGGCGAACTCAGCCAAAGGCAAAAAGGACACCCAATCATCCTGATCGGCAGAAACAAAACATCTCAGATATGTTTCCAAGGTCTGATTGGTTCGTTCAGTCTGGCCATTTGTCTGAGGATGGAAAGCCGAGGAAAAAGACAAATCAATGCCCATCCTAGCACAAAAGGCTCGCCAAAACCTCGAAACAAACTGGGAACCTCTGTCAGAAACGATGTTCTCCGGAATGCCATGTAAACGGACCACATGCTGGAAGAACAATGGCACCAAATCAGAGGAGGAAGGCAATTTAGACAAGGGTACCAAATGGACCATCTTAGAGAAGCGATCACAAACAACCCAAATGACCGACATTTTTTGAGAGACGGGGAGATCCGAAATAAAATCCATAGAGATATGTGTCCAGGGCCTCTTCGGGACTGGCAAGAGCAAAAGCAACCAACTGGCACAAGAACAGCAGGGCTTAGCCCGAGCACAAATCCCACAGGACTGCACAAACGAACGCACATCCCGCGACAGAGACGGCCACCAAAAGGATCTAGCCACCAAATCTCTGGTACCAAAGATTCCTGGATGACCAGCCAACACCGAACAATGAACCTCAGAGATAACTCTACTCGTCCATTTATCAGGGACAAACAGTTTCTCCGCTGGGCAACGGTCAGGTCTATTAGCCTGAAATTTTTGCAGCACCCGCCGCAAATCAGGGGAGATGGCAGACAAAATTACCCCCTCTTTGAGAATACCCGCCGGCTCAGACAAACCCGGAGAGTCGGGCACAAAACTCCTAGACAGGGCATCTGCCTTCACATTTTTAGAGCCCGGAAGGTACGAAACCACAAAGTCAAAACGGGAGAAAAACAGCGACCAACGTGCCTGTCTAGGATTCAACCGTTTGGCAGACTCGAGATAAGTCAAGTTCTTGTGATCAGTCAAGACCACCACGCGATGCTTAGCTCCTTCAAGCCAATGACGCCACTCCTCGAATGCCCACTTCATGGCCAGCAACTCTCGATTGCCAACATCATAATTACGCTCAGCAGGCGAAAACTTCCTGGAAAAGAAGGCGCATGGTTTCATCACCGAGCCATCAGAACTTCTTTGCGACAAAACAGCCCCTGCTCCAATCTCAGAAGCATTAACCTCGACCTGGAACGGGAGCGAAATATCTGGTTGGCACAACACAGGGGCAGAAGAAAAACGACGCTTCAACTCTTGAAAAGCTTCCACAGCAGCAGAAGACCAATTGACCACATCAGCACCCTTCTTGGTTAACTCAGTCAACGGTTTAGCAATACTAGAAAAATTATTGATGAAACGACGATAAAAATTAGCAAAGCCCAGGAACTTTTGCAGACTCTTCAGAGATGTCGGCTGAGTCCAATCATAAATGGCCTGAACTTTAACAGGGTCCATCTCGATAGTAGAAGGGGAAAAAATGAACCCCAAAAATGAAACCTTCTGAACACCAAAGAGACACTTTGACTGCTTCACAAACAAAGAATTCGCACGCAGAACCTGGAACACCATTCTGACCTGCTTCACGTGAGACTCCCAATCATCCGAGAAGACCAAAATATCATCCAAGTATACAATCAGGAATTTATCCAGGTACTCTCGGAAGATGTCATGCATAAAGGACTGAAACACTGATGGAGCATTAGAAAGCCCGAATGGCATAACCAGGTACTCAAAATGGCCCTCGGGCGTATTAAATGCTGTTTTCCATTCATCGCCCTGTTTAATATGCACAAGATTATACGCACCACGAAGATCTATCTTGGTGAACCAACTAGCCCCCTTAATCCGAGCAAACAAATCAGACTGCAGCGGCAAGGGGTACTGAAATTTGACCGTGATTTTATTTAGAAGGCGGTAATCATTACAAGGTCTCAGCGAACCATCCTTCTTGGCCACAAAAAAGAACCCTGCTCCCAATGGCGATGACGACGGGCGAATATGACCCTTCTCCAAGGATTCCTTTACGTAACTCCGCATAGCGGCGTGTTCAGGCACAGACAAATTAAACAGTCGACCTTTAGGAAATTTACTACCAGGAATCAAATCGATAGCACAATCACAATCCCTATGCGGAGGTAGGGCACTGGACTTGGGCTCATCAAATACATCCCGGTAATCCGACAAGAACTCTGGGACCTCAGAAGGGGTGGATGATGAAATAGACAGAAAAGGAACATCACCATGTACCCCCTGACAACCCCAGCTGGACACAGACATTGATTTCCAATCCAATACTGGGTTATGGACTTGTAGCCATGGCAACCCCAACACGACCACATCATGCAGATTATGCAACACCAAAAAGCGAATATCCTCCTGATGCGCCGGAGCCATGCACATGGTCAGCTGGGTCCAGTACTGAGCCTTATTCTTGGCCAAAGGCATAGCATCAATTCCTCTCAATGGAATAGGATACTGCAAGGGCTCCAAGAAAAACCCACAGCGCCTAGCATACTCCAAGTCCATCAAATTCAGGGCAGCGCCTGAATCCACAAATGCCATGACAGAATAGGATGACAAAGAGCAGATCAAAGTAACGGACAAAAGAAATTTCGACTGTACCGTACCAATGGTGGCAGACCTAGCGAACCGCTTAGTTCGCTTAGGACAATCGGAGATAGCATGAGTGGAATCACCACAGTAAAAACACAGCCCATTCTGACGTCTGTGTTCTTGCCGTTCAGCTCTGGTCAAAGTCCTATCGCACTGCATAGGCTCAGGTCCATGCTCAGATAATACCGCCAAATGGTGCACAGTTTTACGCTCACGCAAGCGTCGACCAATCTGAATGGCCAAAGACATAGACTCATTCAGACCAGCAGGCATAGGAAATCCCACCATGACATCCTTAAGGGCTTCAGAGAGACCTTTTCTGAAAATTGCTGCCAGCGCACAATCATTCCATTGAGTGAGCACAGACCACTTCCTAAACTCCTGACAATATATCTCTACCTCATCCTGACCCTGAGACAGAGCCAGCAAATTTTTCTCTGCCTGATCCACTGAATTAGGTTCATCATACAGCAATCCGAGCGCCAGAAAAAAACGCATCAATATTACATAATGCAGGATCTCCTGGCGCAAGGGAAAATGCCCAGTCTTGAGGGTCGCCACGTAATAAAGAAATAATGATCTTAACTTGTTGAACTGGGTCACCAGAGGAGCGGGGTTTCAAAGCCAGAAACAGTTTACAATTATTCTTAAAACTCAGAAACTTAGCTCTATCTCCAGAAAACAAATCAGGAATAGGAATTCTTGGCTCTAACATAGAATTCTGAACCACAAAGTCTTGAATATTTTGTACTCTTGCAGTGAGATGATCCACACAAGAAGACAGATCTTTAATGTCCATCACTACACCTGTGTCCTGAACCACCCAAATGTCTAGGGGAAAAGAAAGGCAAAACACAGTACAGAGAAAAAAAAATGGTCTCAGAACTTCTCTTTTCCCTCTATTGAGAAGCATTAGTACTTTGGGACTCCAGTACTGTTATGAACAGGTGATTCAGAACCACAATGGACCTAGTGGTTAAGAGCACACAAAGTGACCTGATAGTTACTAACATAGGACGAGCTCTGAGACGTGGGAACTCTGCTGACCGCAATCCCTAATCCTATCATACCACACTAGAGGTAGCCGTGGATTGCGCCTAACGCTCCCTATGCAACTCGGCACAGCCTGAGAAATTAGCTAGCCCTGAAGATAGAAAAATAAGCCTACCTTGCCTCAGAGAAATTCCCCAAAGGAAAAGGCAGCCCCCCACATATAATGACTGTGAGTTAAGATGAAAATACAAACACAGAGATGAAATAGATTTTAGCAAAGTGAGGCCCGACTTACTGAATAGACCGAGGATAGGAAAGATAGCTTTGCGGTCAACACAAAAACCTACAAACAACCACGCAGAGGGGCAAAAAGACCCTCCGCACCGACTAACGGTACGGAGGTGCTCCCTCTGCGTCTCAGAGCTTCCAGCAAGCAAGAAAAACCAATATAGCAAGCTGGACAGAAAATATAGCAAACAAAAGTAACGCAAGCAAAACTTAGCTTATGCAGGGCAGACAGGCCACAAGAACGATCCAGGAGAAAGCAAGACCAATACTGGAACATTGACTGGAGGCCAGGAACAAAGAACTAGGTGGAGTTAAATAGAGCAGCACCTAACGACTTAACCTCGTCACCTGAGGAAGGAAATTCAGAAGCCGCAGCCCCACTCACATCCACCAGAGGAAGCTCATAGACAGAACCAGCCGAAGTACCACTCATGACCACAGGAGGGAGCTTGACCACAGAATTCACAACACAAAACTCATCGTGTTTGGAGGAGACAGGATGCTGAGTTGCATCCAAAGAACACCATACCTACTGTGATGCATGGTGGTGGCAACATCATGCTTTGGGGCTGTCTCTCTGGAAAGGGACAAGGATGACTGATACGTGTACATAAAAGAATGAATGGGGCCATGTATCGTGAGATTTTGAGTGCAAACCTCCTACCATAAGCAAGGGCATTGAAGATGAAACACAGATGGGTCTTTCAGCATGATAATGATCCCAAGCACATTGCCAGGGCGAAAAAGGAGTGGCTAAGTAAGAAGCATATGAAGGTGCTGGAGTGGCCTAGCCAGTCTCCAGATCTCAACACCATAGAAAACCTTTGGAGGGAGTTGAAAGTCCGTGTTGCCCAGCAACAGGTCGAAAACATCACTGCACTAGATGAGATCTCCTTGGAGGAATGGGGCAACGTACCACCAACAGTGTGTGCCAACCTTGTGAAGACTTACAGAAAATGTTTGACCACTGTCATTGCCAACAAATGATATATAACAAAATATTGAGATGAACTTTTGTTAATGACCAAATACTTATTTTCCACCATAATTTGCTAAATAAATCTCGCCAAATCAGACAAGGTGATTTTCTGGAATTGTTTTCTCATTTTGACTCTCATAGTTGTGGTCTATCTATGATGTCAAATACAGGCCTCTCTCATCTTTTACGTGGGAGAACTTGTACAATTGTTGGCTGACTAATTAGTTTTTTCCCCATTGTATTAAATAAACTCAGACATCCATTAATAAGTGCTTAGAACAAATGTAGTGATACATGAATTTTGCAGGACGTTTCGGCCTCCGGCAGACCTTTGTTATTTGTATAGCATGTAGAATGCAGCACTAGCCAGCTGAGCTAGTGCTTTTTTAGCTTTACATCAGTTGAATCAGAGAAGGGGGCTGGCTGAGCTGTGGAAAGAGCAGGTATCTAAAAACGGGCATCGTTCAGACCTGAAGTATGTTACTAGGATGCACGACTGCGGTGACCCCAAGCAAACACCCCACAATAATGCTCTCTCCCTCCCCCTCCTAAACCCCATCTAACAATAACGAGACAACACAAGTAATTGATGGCTGAGGTTGGTTACAGCTTTAATTTCTTTTATAGAAAGATATATAACAATAAAAGGAAGCACTTTAAACTTCACAAAAGACCAGTAGCCAAATGCCCTGCAACATCTACAGGCAAGTCAGCCTATTAAGCCTCAACATTCCATTGCTTCCTTCTTTGAAAACAGCCGCTGTAACTTTAATTCTGAAATGAAACAAGTATTAAATAAACCTTAAACAAAAGGGTAGGGAGGGCGGAACGAGCATCTATGGGACCCAAAGGGGAAGAGGATGATCTACGCTGCTGCCGCCAGGTAAAGGAGGGGGGTTTGAACATAGCCCAATGGGCTTCCATTAGCCAATCTTTGAAGCGGGTCAGACTACTACACTCCTAACAGAAGGGGGAGGGAGAAAGAGGGGCCGTGCCAAGTGAATGGAATGGAGAGGAGTAGGGTCACTGCAGTCAGTGGCACGTTTCTTAAACAGTGCCATGCCATCCAAACTTGCTAATTTAACACATTTACACAGAATTGTCTATTAGATGGCACCCAAAGCTGGGTACACGAATCCCTGTTCTCACTGGTTTCCAACCACAGTAACAGGAGACGTTGCAGTGCATGTGCAGTTCTCTCTATTCACTCCTAAAGGAGTTCCAGATACAACTTATATGTACAGGTGCTTCTTACAAAATTACAATATCATCAAAAAGTTAATTGATTTCAGTTCTTCAATACAAAAAGTGAAACTCATATATTATAATTACAAACAAATTGATCTATTTCAAGTGTTTATTTCTGTTAGTGTTGATGATTATGGCTTACAGCCAACGAAAACCCAAAAGTCATTATATCAGTAAATTAGAATAGTTTATAACACCAGCTTGAAAAATGATTTTAAAATCTGACATGTTGGCCTACTGAAATGTATGTTCAGTAAATGCACTCAATACTTGGTTGGGGCTCCTTTTGCATCAATGCAGCGTGGCATGAAGGCGATCAGCCTGTGGCACTGCTGAGGTGTTATGGAAGCCCAGGTTGCTTTGATAGAAGCCTTCAGCTCGTCTGCATTGTTGGGTCTGGTGTCTGTCATCTTCCACTTTACAATACCCCATAGATTCTCTATGGGGATAAGGTCAGGCGAGTTTGCTGGCCAATCAAGCACAGTGATGCTGTGGTTTTTAAGCCAGGTATTCATACTTTTGGCAATGTGGATAGGTGCCAAGTCTTGCTGGAGAATGAAATTTCCATCTCCAAAAAGCTTGTTGGCAGAGGGAAGCATGAAGTGCTCTAAAATTTCCTGGTAGACGGCTGCACTGACTTTGGTCTTGATAAAACACAGTGGACCTACACCAGCAGATGACATGGCTCCCCAAACCATCACTGAATGTGGAAACTTCACACTAGACCTCAAGCAGCTTGGATTGTGGCCTCTCCTCTCTTCCTCCAGACTTTTGGACCTTGATTTCCAAATGAAATGCAAGATTTACTTTAATCTGAAAACAACACCTTGGACCACTGAGCAGCAGTCCAATTCTTTTTCTCCTTGGCCCAGGTAAGTCGCTTCTGGCATTGTCTATTGGTGACTTAACACAAGGAAAGCCTCACTTATAGCCCATGTCCCGTTTATGTCTGTGTGTGGTGGCTCTTGAAGCAATGACTCAAGCAGCAGTCCACTCCTTGTGAATCTACCCCAAATTTTTGAATGGCCTTTTCTTTACAATCCTTTCAAGGTTGCGGCTATCCCAGTTGCTTGGGCACCTTTTTCTACCACACTTTTTCCTTCAACTCAACTTTCCATTAATATTCTTTGTTGCAGCACTCTGTGAACAGCCAGCTTATTTAGCAATTACCTTTTGTGGCTTACCCTCCTTGTGGAGTGTGTCAATGACTGCCTTCTGGACATGTCAAGTCAGCAGTCTTCCCCATGATTGTGGAACCTACTGAAACAGAATAAGGGACCTTTTAAAATGCTTAGGAAGTCTTTGCAGGTGTTTTTTGTTAATTACTCTAGTTTACTGAGATAATGACTTTTGGGTTTTCATTGGCTGTAAGTCATAATAATCAATATTAACAGAAATAAACACTTGGAATAGATCACTCTATTTGTAATGACTCTATATAATATATGAGTTTCACGTTTTGTATTGAAGAACTGAAATAAATTAACGTTTTGATGATATTCTAATTTTGTGAGAAGCACCTGTATGTCAGAAAAGTCTGTCGTGAGATAACCCTTTTAACAGCGTTTTCTTTAGCTGAAAAAAAACCCAAACTTTAATTCTCCTCATTTGATCATTGAGATACTTAGCATTTTGGTCTTTCTGTAAATTGTTGTTCATGCTATATTAATTTATGAAATATCAGTATGTCTCCAACAATCAGCGATTATGACTCCCAGAACTCTTGGTAAGTGTTGATTTCCAGTCCATGGACAACCAGGCCCAGAATTACTTCATATGTGTATCTATATGTGGGTTTTCATTAGATTAATGTACACAACATAGTCCTGGAACCTTAACTGTCTATGTATGATATTCATTTCCTGTGTACATAAACCTTCAGTAATACAGACATATGCAACGAGTCTGTGTTTACGTAACTTTCCCAGAACCATTAACCACACAATTTAAAACCTATTTGACATAGGGGGGAAAGAGCTTTCTGGACTCAAATAATCACGTAAGAGGGCTTCATGAAGACAAAATGCAGAATGGCTGTTATCACAGTTATTGAAATTTATCTCATGTCATTGACTTCAGAAGTTGCACACCTTAACTTACAGCAGAGGACTAGGTTTGCCTTCTTAAAATGAATGTATCATCAGAAAATGGCCTACTGTTGAAATCAACTATTATGTTTTCCATATTTTTAAAAATTTGGGGTGTTTTTATAATTTTATATTTTCTTATCTAGATTTTTTAAAATCCTGTATTCTTTTAAGGTACCGTCACACTAGACGATATCGCTAGCGATCCGTGACGTTGCAGCGTCCTCGCTAGCGATATCGTCCAGTGTGACAGGCAGCAGCGATCAGGCCCCTGCTGTGCTGTCGCTGGTCGGGGAAGAAAGTCCAGAACTTTGTTTCGTCGCTGGACTCCCCGCAGACATCGCTGAATCGGTGTGTGTGACACCGATTCAGCGATGTCTTCGCTGGTAACCAGGGTAAACATCGGGTTACTAAGCGCAGGGCCGCGCTTAGTAACCCGATGTTTACCCTGGTTACCATCGTTAAAGTAAAAAAAACAAACGCTACATACTTACCTTCCGCTGTCTGTCCTCGGCGCTCTGCTTCTCTGCTCTGGCTGTGAGCACAGCGGCCGGAAAGCAGAGCGGTGACGTCACCGCTCTGCTTTCTGGCTGCCCGGCGCTCACAGCCAGAGCAGAGAAGCAAAGCGCCGGGGACAGACAGCGGTAGGTAAGTATGTAGCGTTTGTTTTTTTTACTTTAACGATGGTAACCAGGGTAAACATCGGGTTACTAAGCGCGGCCCTGCGCTTAGTTACCCGATGTTTACCCTGGTTACCGGGGACCTCGGGATCGTTGGTCGCTGGAGAGCTGTCTGTGTGACAGCTCTCCAGCGACCAAACAGCGACGCTGCAGCGATCCGGATCATTGTCGGTATCGCTGCAGCGTCGTTTAGTGTGACGGTACCTTTAGTCTACACATTGACCACTGAGACATGTAATAGCATGATACTTCCTATTCTGTAGTGATGGCTATTCAGTAGAGTTGAGCAAAACAATTGGCAGGACCCTAGTCCAGCAGGCGAGTTAGCATTTTATGACTGCTGGAGCAGACGTTTGTGAACCTCCTATTATACTAGGCATCCCAAGTACCTCTTTTATTTAGCAGTGAATGTAGAACCTGGCACTTAAAGGGATAATGATTATTATGGGGCAGCACGGTGGCGCAGTGGATAGCACAGCATTCTAATCCCACCCAGGACAACATCTGCAAAGAGTTTGTATGTTCTCTCCGTGTTTGCGTGGGTTTCCTCCGGGTTCTCCGGTTTCCTCCCATTTTCCAAAGACATACTGATAGGGAATCTAGATTGTGAGCCCTAACGGGGACAGCGATGATAATGTGTGCAAACTGTAAAGCGCTGCGGAATATGTTAGCGCTATATAAAAATAAAGATTATTATTATATATTTATTTGTGATTGCAATCCAAAATCAAACCTTTACCATCCAAAATCAAACATTTCAGTCCAAACAATTGACCTTTATCAGTAACACAGATTGCCCAGAAAGAAAAGTGAAGAAACTCAGCGCAATGGAGTAGAGGCAGTATCCACCGCTGCAGATGTGTGGATACTGTCTTTTTTTTTTTTTTTTTTTTAAACATCATTTTTATTGTTTTTTTGTTGTTGTTTTTTTTAAAACAAATCAGCAAAATACATACTGCAAATGTTGTTTTAGATTGTTACACAAAAAACAAAACAACTGTTAATCTTTGTAACACAAATACAATTAACATATCCCCTAATGTCCACATCTATCCAGCTTCAATGATTGTAATCCAAGAATCAAATCCTGAACATACATTTGATGCAATTATCATGTGAAAAATTTTAATTTACCCAAACTACCACTTAAGTCTTCTAACAAATACCAATCTGAGATAACAAAAGACTTTATTATCTCCTGAATTTCCCCAGTAAACAATAACGATTCCATGAACACTGTCCATTTTAAAAAAAAAATCTTTTCGTCATCTTATCTTTGTTCTTTCTGATTCTCTTTTTTCTAAATATAGGACAGACATTAGTCCTGCTTTAATCTCTTTTATCCCTGGAAGTGTACTGACCAACCAGTATTGTAAAATTAAACGTTTTGTAGCCAATGCAATAGTGTGGAACAAGTCATGTAATTGTCCCCTCTTGTTTTGCCTGTCGTATAATGAAGCAACCAGCTGAGCGGATCAGTGTCCACCCAGATCTCACACATCTACAGATACATATCTTGAACCGTGGTCCAAAGCTCTTGTGTCCTGGGACACGACGATACTGTCTTTATCCCATTGCACTGAGTTTCTTCACTTTTCTTTCTGGTCAATCAATATATTGGCTGTTCCCCATCCTGGTATAATGTTACGCATCCTCATATACATGTCCCACATCCTGCTATAATGTGCACTGTGTTATAATACATTAAAAACAAATGATACTACTCACCTTCTAACAAAATATTTACCAAGGGTGTATATAACAGCTTACCAAGACAAACCCTAATAAAATATAACTTTTAATATTCACGAATAAAACAGCACCACCGTTTGGGTATCCCCTAATTATAAATTCCTCAATATCTTGGGCTAATAAATCCTAAGGAGAAGGATCATTGCTATATCTCCTCTAATGTCTCATTGCCTATACATTACGGCAATTAATTACTAACCTCCTCTGTTGTCAAAGATATAGAATTACAGAGGTAAGCCCAATATTAAACCTCACATACCAAAACCGAATAGATAGCACCATATAAAATAATATCTAGAAGTGAAAAAATCATTAGCATTGCTCATATGACGTAACATTCTCACTCAGCCGATGTGTGGAAATTTGGTGCTGTGGTGTGCAATCATATCTGTGTAATTGTCTGTATATCATTGATAATTTTGTATATATCACACATGTTTGTGAGAGTATGTTATGTTAGCACCATTTAATCCCCATGTATTTAGTGTGTGGGGATCTCTAGTTGGTGGCTCTGCAATATACCTGGATACTCCTTCCATATATTACGGCATATGTATGGGTCATGAGTGGCTAAGCCTGCCTGGACTGTCCCTTTTTCACATATATATAAGCTAACCCTTCATTTTTTCTGTATTTACATCATTTCAGTACGGCAATATACAGTTTATACAGGCCATCGGGCCCTCTTTTTCAGACTTTCAGTCTTATAGGGTGGGTTAAGAGCTAAGGGACAGCCGTCGTACGAGTGGGGGTGCCATTCTCGTGCTTCTTAGGGTGTCAACCTCCGCACCTAGGTAGGTGCCCAGTGAGACTGGTATCTAGGGACAGGTCACTCATTTCCAAACATAGGCTGAGTAAGAATGTTGCGTCAAATTAGCACGGCTATATGATTTTCACTTCTAGACATTATTTTATATGGTGCCATCTATTCGTTTTTGGTTTGTGAGGTTTAAGATTGTGCTTACCTCTGTAATTCTATATCTGTGACAACAGAGGAGGTTAGTAATTAATTGCCATCACGGATAATGTATTAGGCAAAGAGACATTAGAGGAGATATAGCGATGATCCTTCTCCTTAGGATTTCTTAGCCCAAGATATTGAGGAATTTATAATTGGAGGGTATCCAAATGATGGCGCTATTTTATTCGTGAATATTAAAAGTTATATTTTATTAGTGTACTACTCACCTTCCCCGCGCCGCACAGGGTCATGTTCTAAAGCCGGTGTGAGAGGCGGCAGATGACTTTGTCCCCGTCACTGCCATGCGCCCCCAGTTACAGGCACGCCAATGGCGTGAATTGCAGGACACAAAGCCATGGTTTGTTTTAATCACTCTGTGGTCTCTTTCTATTTCAGCACACTTTCCCTTCTGTGGGTAATTTGCACTCTTCTCTGCCCTCCAGTTCTTTAGGTGCTTTCAGGCAGCATAGGTCCGAGTTGCCATCTTCTAATCTGTGGTTAGGGCTGTCTCAGCTCACGCAGGAACCACTAGGGACTGCAAAGTTAGGATCTCTAGTCTGTACAGGAAGTGATAGGGTCACTTTCAGTTTTTAGTGTGTTACCTATTTTCCCGAGTGAGTTGCTACACTATCATAACACATGTACAGGCAAAAGAATAAAAATACTGGATAAGAAAATAAAAACAGATTAGAAAAAAAGAATATTTATCATTTATTTGGCTTCACATAGTAAAAAGAATCTATACTGTAGGTAATGTAGGATGGCTACAGATACTTACATATTGATCCTTCGAAAGGACCCTGTTGTACTGGTTTCAACTGTGTGTTCAAAGGTCCCAATGGTTTTAGAGGATCTAGGACCTATTTACCTGGGACTCCTTGTTGTTGGCCATGGACAGCCAAAGATTTGGTATGCCCCCTTGTTTCCCCCCCTGCTGGTCTGAGAGCCTTTGGGCTGCAAGAGGGTTCTACACACTTCGCCATGAATAGTGCTCAGAAAAGGACAGTGTCCCCATCCTGTGGACTGAAGGGGGACTGATGGACTGTGTACTTATTACAAGGACCCATGTTTAAGGGTGGGGGATGGATGACCCGATGTTCCAACCGGGTTGAAGGCAGACAGACTGTGCCCATGGACTGTTGGAGCCCTGTTTTGTTGGCATAAGGGCCATTGCTTTGCAACATTAAGCTCAGTCGATAGACTGATGTCAGGTTGGGCCAGTAGTAGCATGTTTTCAACATCAGTTCTATGGTACTAACCAAAAGGACTGGCTAATATTGAGCAGAAAGAGAGGTTCAGTAACCGAAGTATTCTGCAGGAGAGTGCTTTGGGAACTTTGGTGCTAAGTGGTCTTGACTGGTGAAAACTGTTAAATTCTAAGTAACGTGCAGGATGAAGTCTGGGAGTCAACTCAAATTGTTGGTTATTAAGTTTTGTGTGTGACATAGCGCATTGGTGTCTTCCAGGTGTTCGAATTGTTGAGGATGACCATTGTTAAAGAGGGGACAAATGTAAGGGTGGTGGACAATTACTGTATCATTCCTACCTCTGAAAACACCAATCGCATGTCATGAGAGTGTCACATTCCCATGGAAGACTTGGAGTTAGACAGTCACATCAGGTAATGAATCACAGTCCTCTTTAGAGATGGTGTGATTCATGTCCTAATTTAAATGGATTTCCCTTTACTTCAGTGTTGAGAGGGTTAAGGGCTCTTTATATGCTGGCAGAGACCATACAGCCTGGTTGTTCTCAGCTGGAACTGCTTACCCTTTACTCCCTCTATATATACAGGCTCTGGGCATTCACCTGCTGGTGAAAGATTTGTCTTCCGGTGCTGTGTGCTAAAACTAAGTAGTTAAAGTTTGGAGTTGTGGTGCTCTGTAGTTTTTTGTTGTACGTATGTGTTTCCCATTTAGTTTATTCCTCCCAATCCCTATGCTCCCTATTGTTGGTTAGTGCTTTTGTATGATAGACATTTCTGTTATCCCTGTTTGTCTTTGTGTTTGGTTTACCTTTCATTTCTGAGAATATAACAAAAATCTACTATTGCACAAGGGTAAGTCAATATAAATCATATAAAGCCCCATAAAATTCCTTTTATTTCAAAAATTGTTTAAAAACCACCAACCTGTTGTCTACCCAAAACATCACAAAAACACACCGTGAAAAAAACTGGTTGGGAGAACTATTAACCCTACGATGGTATCTATACTGGTACTTGCCTACCTGCGGGGGTTGGCGCCCTAGGGGAAACGTTATGGCGCCCCCTTTCATTTCTGACCCTTGACTCATGGGGTTGAGGAGGGGACAGATCAGGGTTGTTACAGGAGCATAATAAAGGCAGAGACTAGGGCCTCTCTACCTTTATGAGTACCCCCGGGACAGGGCTAGTTAGGGTCCCAGCTCCAGGGACAGTTTGAGGCACCTCTTCCTTACTGAAGACCGTCACAGTGTGACATTTCATGATGTGTATTATGTAATTTGAATAATGTATTCTGTCTTTTGTATATACTGTGTCATCTGAATTGTATTGTGATGTTTGCATGTGTTCCTGTATACTGCATAGTAATTTTAAAGCATAGTATAGTGTTATAGGTAATGTGAAAGTGAAAGGAATAGTGCTATGTGCTAGTTTATGTATAGTTGACTATATGAAGTACTGCCCAGCAACAGACAGAAGGGTCAGAAGTAGTTAATGTTTGGGACTAACCTACAGGGGTGGGGTTAGTCTTAGGGAGAGTGACTGCTACCTGCTAGGAAGGATAGTTCGAGTTTATAGTGTAACGTAATAAGTGCTGCAGTGGGGTGATCTACTGTAAGAGGATAACAGGATAGTTAATAAGATTCTCTGATCTGATGAGACAAAGATAGACCTTTTTGGTGATAATTCTAAGCAGTATATGTGGAGAGAAGCAGGCACTGCTCATCACATGCCCAATACAATCCCAACAGTGAAACATGGTGGTGGCAGCATCATGATATGGGGGTGTTTTTCAGCTGCAGTGACAGGACGAATATTTGCCATTGAAGGAAGCATGAATGCGGACAAGTACAGAGATATCCTGGATGAAAACCTGTTCCAGAGTGCTCTGAACCTTAGACTTGGCAAAAGGTTCACAATCACCTTCCAACAAGACAATGACCCTAAACACACAGCTAAAATAAAGGAGTGGCTTCAGAGCAACTCTGTGACCATTCTTGACTGGCCCAGCCAGAACCCTGACCTAAACCCAATCGAGCATCTCTGGAGAGACCTGAAAAATGGATGTCCACCAACATTCACCATCCAACCTGACGGAACTGGAGAGGATCTGCAAGGAAGATCATCAGCTCCTCCTCACTATGCTCCGCTCCATCGGCCTCAAGGACACCGTTCTCTCCTGGTTCTCCTCCTATCTCTCTGACCGATCCTTCACTGTATGTTTTGCTGGTTCCTCCTCCTCTCACCTTCCCCTTACTGTTGGGGTTCCTCAAGGATCAGTCCTAGGCCCCCTACTCTTCTCGTTGTATACTGCCCCTATTGGACAAACAATCAGTAGATTTGGTTTCCAGTACCATCTCTATGCTGACGACACCCAATTATACACTTCTGCTCCCGATATCACACCGACCTTTTTAGAAAACACCAGTGATTGTCTTACCGCTGTCTCTAACATCATGTCCTCCCTCTATCTGAAACTAAACCTGTCAAAAACTGAACTCCTCGTGTTCTCTCCCTCTACTAACCTACCTTTGCCTGACATTGCCATCTCCGTGTGCGGTTCCACCATTACTCCAAAGCAACATGCCCGCTGCCTTGGGGTCATCCTTGATTCTGACCTTTCATTCACCCCCTACATCCGATCACTGGCTCGCTCTTCTTACCTGCATCTCAAAAACATTTCTAGAATTCGCCCTTTTCTTAATTTCGACTCTGCAAAAACTCTGACTGTTTCACTTATTCATTCTCGTCTGGACTATTGTAACTCTCTACTAATCGGTCTCCCTCTTGCAAAACTCTCCCTGCTCCAATCTGTCCTGAATGCTGCAGCCAGGATCATATTCCTCACCAACCGTTACACCGATGCCTCTACCCTGTGCCAGTCATTACACTGGCTACCCATCCACTCCAGAATCCAGTACAAAACTACTACCCTCATCCACAAAGCACTCCATGGCTCAGCACCACCCTACATCTCCTCCCTGGTATCAGTCTACCACCCTACCCGTGCCCTCCGCTCCGCTAATGACCTCAGGTTAGCATCCTCAATAATCAGAACCTCCCACTCCCGTCTCCAAGACTTTACACGTGCTGCGCCGATTCTTTGGAATGCACTACCTAGGTTAATACGATTAATCCCCAATCCCCACAGTTTTAAGCGTGCCCTAAAAACTCATTTGTTCAGACTGGCCTACCGCCTCAATGCATTAACCTAACGATCCCTGTGTGGCCTATTTATAATAAAAAAAAAAAAAAAAGGTTCCTCGCATCATGTTCTCATACACTTTATGCAGTATTAGCCCTCTGTGTCTGTACTGCTACATACTTAGGCAGGTAACTGGTTCATGCAGCTTTACATGAACACCTGAGCCTTACACTATAGCTGGTCCGAATAACTAAAGCAATTGTTACCATCCACCTCTCGTGTCTCCCCTTTTCCCCATAGTTTGTAAGCTTGCGAGCAGGACCCTCACTCCTCCTGGTATCTGTTTTGAACTGTATTTCTGTTATGCTGTAATGTCTATTGTCTGTACAAGTCCCCTCTATAATTTGTAAAGCGCTGCGGAATATGTTGGCGCTATATAAATAAAATTATTATTATTATTATTATTAAGAATGGCAGAAGATCCCCAAATCCAGGTGTGAATAAGTTGTTGCATCATTCCCAAGAAGACTCATGGCTGTACTAGCTCAAAAGGGTGCTTCTACTCAATACTGAGCAAAGGGTCTAAATACTTATGACCATGTGATATTTCAGTTTTTCTTTTTTAATAAATTTGCAAAAATTACATTCCTGTTTTTTTTCAGTCAAGATGGGGTGCAAAACGTACCCACTGTATGTACCTTATATACCATTCATGAGGTGTCGTTCACAAGAGAAAAGCTTTTAAGCAGGTAGTGGTAACATTATCAAGCCATATGCACCATTTTGATACTTTAGAGCAGTTTGCACCATTTTTCTGTGTTGTACATTGATGCGTCTTACAATAGTAGTGACAAGTCTTCCATAGTGCAAATCTGTTGCCTGGTGAACTACTGCGTATTCTTTAGTGTTTGGTAACCTCAGAGAATCATATTCACTTTTCCGTATCCATTATTTATTGTAATATTTGGCTAAAATGCCTTTAGCAGGAC
This sequence comes from Ranitomeya imitator, assembly GCF_032444005.1. Classification (NCBI taxonomy): domain Eukaryota; kingdom Metazoa; phylum Chordata; class Amphibia; order Anura; family Dendrobatidae; genus Ranitomeya; species Ranitomeya imitator. The sequence continues at coordinate 401,595,458 of NC_091282.1, forward strand.
ACTACACCCTATGTGTATCTTACATGTCTTAGAAAACACACTGCTCTTAAGTACGTCTTTATCCAGGAAGATTTGTGTCCTACGTCAGGCGCACATTTTGGTAATGTGAGGGTTGCAGGATGTTGCCTGAAGGAAAGTGAATATTATTGTGCACATTTGATCTTGCGTGACAGGGATATTCACTCAATTAGGAGTTAGACTAGATGAGAAAATCAGGCTATATTTCCCTTCTAAAAGGTATTTTTTATATGCAATACCAATGTAAAACACATGTGCATACTTTCCTCCTCTCAAGCACATATACACATTTATAGAATGAAGTTTAACCCATTGAGGAATATGGCAAGCTACAAAGCTTTGTAATGGAATTTCATTCTAGAATGTAAAACTAATAGATGGATGATGAGTTATTGACATTTTAAAAGCACTGCGTACAACGCACAAGAATGTTTTCTACTTTTTCTCCAATTCTTATTGATTTAAAGTAAAACTTGCAGGCCGCTATTAACTTGGTAAAATAAAATTTACAACCCCAATAAAATGTCTTGTTCTGCTTTCAAAGATATGGTAGATAAAACAGGCAATTATGCAATACAATTTGTTGATGGCATGGCTCATCTTCAAAGGATACGCTAATGAGAAAAATATGGACGTTAAAGGTGATGGGACTTTGCAACGAGCTATTATTTCTGGCAAGGTGTAGGTACATATTGAAGCAGACATGTTCTAGTAGGTAGTAGTTTTGTTAAAACAGCTTAGATATACAAATACCCTGGATAGATAAAATTATTGGGAAGCACCGCTTAATCATTGTGACAGGTATATAAAAGCAAGCACTTAGGTATACAGTCTGACTTTATAGACATTTCTGAAGAAAGGGTCATTCTAAAAACTCACTGTATTTGAGTGTGGTCCTGTAACAGGATGCAATCTTTGTAACAGGTCAGTTCATAAAATTTGTTACCTCCTAACTATGGCAAAAACAAATGTTAACAGTATTATGGAAAAGTTGAAGAATAAAGGAACCATGGCATCTCAGCCACAACATGGCAGACCAGGTAAAGTTAAGGGCCCCATATACATTAGATAGATGTCGGCCAACCGATTCTTTGGCTGATTGTTCAACCGACAGTCATTTCAGTCAACTCTCCCATACACAGGAGTGCTCATGTGGTCAAGTCCTCATATGTTCTCTCGGATGTCACTTTTCTATGGTAGAACAATATGATCAGCCATTCCGAAATCAGACACGCCTAATTAACATCTCCGTCAACGATCAGTGCCCTCATTAGAAAAAAACAAACCTGTCAATACTAATGAATTTTGACGGCTTTATTCTAATGTGTATGGAGACCTTTACAGAGCAGGACTGCCAAATGCTAAGGGGCATAGTCAGAGGCGTAGCTAAGGGTTCAGCTCAGGGGGGGCGAACCATCTGAGTGGGCCCCTAAACCTTGATTAACACTATGGTGGCACACTTTAATCATGGGTATAGGGGGAACCTCAGCAGATGATCCTGCTGTAATTGAAAATATATAATGGCCCCTGCATTAGCCCCCACGTTGTATCTCCCTTGGATTCTGGTCTCTGTCTCTTTCTGTGGGCTGCAAATTGCAGAAAATAAAAACAACCAGTAAATGCGTATAGAGTCCATCATATGGGAATAGGTCCCTGAATGAATCCAGGTAACCCTAAAAAGAATAAAGAGGTGAATGGAAAGAAAGAGGAAAGCAGAAAAAGGGGGGGGGGGGGGTAAAATATCACACAATGAAAGAAGAAAGTGCGTCCCCCTGTATGTCATCTCTTCTTTTTTTCCCTTCTCCCCATTTATGGGCCATGTTATTCAGACTGAGTATACATATGCATCTACATGTGATTGTGATTATCTATACTCACCTACTGGCTGTTCCCATTTTTATTCTATTTGGCTCTTCATCATATATATTTATCCTCAACTTTATGGGGATTTTTATTGTTTATATAAATGGCATTTTCATGTTTGTTACCTTATATTTACTGATATGAGATGACACACACTGGACTGATAGAACCCTGACCCCGGCTACAGGACCACATTACAAGAGAGATACACAGAGACACAGAGAGAGAGCGAGACTGACTGAGAGAGAGAGCGAGACTGACAGAGAGAGAGCGAGACTGACAGAGAGAGAGAGCGAGACTGATAGAGAGAGAGCGAGACTGACAGAGAGAGAGCGAGACTGACAGAGAGAGAGCGACAGACAGAGAGAGAGCGAGACAGACAGAGAGAGAGCGAGACAGACAGAGAGAGAGCGAGACAGACAGAGAGAGCGAGACAGACAGAGAGAGAGCGAGACAGACTGAGAGAGAGAGCGAGACAGACTGAGAGAGAGAGCGAGACAGACAGAGAGAGAGCGAGACAGACAGAGAGAGACAGACAGAGAGAGAGCGAGACAGACTGAGAGAGAGAGCGAGAGACAGACAGAAAGAGAGAGCGCGAGACAGACAGAGAGAGAGTGAGACAGACTGAGAGAGAGAGCGAGACAGACTGAGAGAGAGCGAGACAGACTGAGAGAGAGAGCGAGAGAGAGAGTGAGACAGACAGAGAGAGAGTGAGACAAACAGAGAGAGAGCAAGACAGAGAGAGAGACAGACAGAGAGAGAGCGAGACAGACTGAGAGAGAGCGAGACAGACAGAGAGAGAGCGCGAGACAGACAGAGAGAGAGTGAGACAGACTGAGAGAGAGAGCGAGACAGACTGAGAGAGAGAGTGAGAGACAGAGAGAGAGTGAGACAGACTGAGAGAGAGAGCGAGACAGACAGAGAGAGAGCGAGACAGACAGAGAGAGAGCGAGACAGACAGAGAGAGAGCGAGACAGACAGAGAGAGAGCGAGACAGACAGAGAGAGAGCGAGACAGACAGAGAGAGAGAGCGAGACAGACAGAGAGAGAGAGAGCGAGACAGACAGAGAGAGAGAGCGAGACAGACAGAGAGAGAGAGCGAGACAGACAGAGACAGAGCAAAACGGATGCAAGAAACCTCAGGGACTTGTCAGGAGGGGAACACCCTGCCTCCTCCTCACTGCACAGTGCAGTCACCTCCAGCCCCCTGCAGCCTGAGCTCCTACGTCATCCTATCTCCTGTCCGGCTGCTCCTGTATGCAGGGCTCAGGGAGGGAAGAAGCAACGTCCTGAAGTCTCTTCAGCAGACACCACACAGCCGGCAATGTATGTGTGTCTGCAGTATGCTCTGCTGGAGGCAGCAGGTACAGTGCCGGCACCCAGCGTCCTCGGACACATGCTCCTCTACAGAACAGACCGCGGCAGTGCAGGGGGATTCTGTCCCTGCTGTACCGCAGAGCTCAACTATATTGGCATGCACAGCAGGTTAATATAGTTAAGGGTAAGGTAGCTCCAGGTGGGCCCCTCTGAGCTCCGGGCCCGGGGCGACCGCACCCTCTGCCCCCCTGGTAGCTACGCTACAGGGCATAGTGTATAAAAGTCACCCACATTTTGATGACTCAATAAAGGCAGAGATCAAAATCTCCTCTGGCAGTAACATAAGTACAAAAACTTTTTGCCCTGAGATTCATGACTCTGTCTGGCAGTCTGATGGACAAGTCTAGGTTTTATGAACGCCAGGAGAATGTTATCTGCCTGGATGTATTATGCCAACTGTAAACTTTGGTGGAAGGGGGATAATGCTATGGGATTGTTTTTCATGTCCCTTAGTAATTATTAGTGAAGGGAGATCTTAATGCTTCAACATAGCAAGACATTTAGGAGAAAGGTATGTTTCCAATTTTGTGGAAACAGTTTGGGGAAGTCCCTTCTTTCTTCCAGCAAGACTGTGCTCCAGATCAATATAGACATGGTTCGGTGAAGTTTGTGAGGAATAACTTGACTGGGCTGCACAAAGTCCTGATCTCAATCCCGTCGAACACCTTTGGGATGAACTAGAACCAGTACTATGAAACAAGCCCTTTCTCATCAACATCTCTCAGACCACACAGATGCTCTTCTGGATGAATGGAAGCTGTTATAACTGCAAAGAGGGGCTAACTCTGTATTAATGGTTTTAGATTTAGAGTCAGATGTTATAAATGCTCCAGTACTTGTAAAGTGTAGGTGTCCAAATACTTGTCAATAAGGTGTTTGTATATAAAAAAATAACAAAAAAGAGTGCTTTTATCATGGTATAGATGGCAACTGACAGGAGTTGTTCCGAATCACTACTGAGTGTAATGTTCACAAAAGTAATAGGTGTAACTAAATCCAAAATATCCTGCAAATACAGCAGACAAGGTGACATTTTGTGGTTACAAACCCTATATATCCACATACCACACTTTGCAAATCCTAAATATTGAGGGATATACAGTTTGGGGACTTTGGAACCCTAAAAATGCATCAGGGGACCTCTTGCAATTATTTCTATTGCTCCAATGCATCAGAAATAAAAACAAAGTTATTTTGCAAGAAGTCTTGTTAAAAATACCCTGCAGTTTTATGTATACAAGACCTATGCAGATGTAAGTGTTAGGCCACGTGCACACATTGCTGAAAGTGGTGTGGATTTTTCTGGACTGATTTTGGTAAATCCGAATGTAACCGCACTGCAGATTTCCTGCGGAATTACTGTGGATTTACAGCAATCTTTTTGCGGATTTTGTGTGGATTCCACCTGCGGTTTTACACCTGAGGATTCCTATTATGGAGCAGGTGTAAACCGCTGCGGAATCCGCACAAAGAATAGACATGCTGCGTAATAAACAACGCTATGTTTCCGCACGTTTTTTCCGCAGCATGTGCACCGCGGATTTTGTTTCTGTAGGTTTACATGGTACTGTAAACGCATGGAAAATTGCTGCGAATCCATAGCGGCCAATCTGCTGCAAAATCTGCAACGTGTGCACATACCCTAAATCTAATCGCTTTCTCTATCTTCTTGCTAACATAAAAACGGTGGGAAAGTGAATAGTTTACAATTTATTGGCGTTGCCACTTAGAAAATTCACAGCCAGTTATTAATATCTAGATAGAAGATAAGCGAGGCATAAATATTTCATTTACCCATACATTAGGATTGGTAAATCATGCAAAATGAACTCCTTGCTAATTGGGTAGATTCAAGAAAGCTCTGCCAAGATGACTATATGATAAAACTTTTTGAGCTGATCACAATATTATTTTATAATATTTTTGTCTTATTTAATAATTTTTTATACAATATAATAACAATCCAGAACATTGAAATTGCAACTATGTAAATGCAATTATGGAAATCACAGGATCAATAGACATATTAATGATATGAAAATAATGAAAAAATGGAAAATACATTTTCCAAACATTTTGACTTATTGAGTATTGAATATGGGTGTCATGCACAGAAATAAATGTACTTACACGCCTTGGTATGCTATCAATGAGGTTATTAAAGAAACACTCCTCCCAAAATTTGCAAAGTAAGCTGCAAGCAACCCATGACTTAAAGTGTATCTGGTCTTGCCTCCCATCATCTGAGATGTCAATGGTTGGCAATTGCAAAGTGAGCTGACAGCAGGGGATCTTGATGATTTGTGTGTCCCGATGCATTTAGTGTGGCAGAGCATTCCTCAGACAACCATTATAGAAGCACTCCAATTAAATTTATACTTACCGATCGCCCCTGGTATCCATTGCAGTCCTTTTCTCACTCATGTGACTGCAATTCCGATTTGCCAGCTCAGACTGGACTCTGAGAACTAACAGTGTAAGGCTGTCGTCACACTAGCAGTATGTGGTCAGTATTTTACATCAGTATTTGGAAGCCAAAACCAGGAGTGGAACAATCAGAGGAAAAGTATAATAGAAACATATCACCACTTCTGTATTTATCACCCACTCCTGGTTTTGGCTTATTTAATACTGATGTAAAATATTGACCAAATGCTGCTAGTGTGACGGCAGCCTAAGGGTACCGTCACACTAAACGATTTACCAACGATCACGACCAGCGATACGACCTGGCCGTGATCGTTGGTAAGTCGTAGTGTGGTCGCTGGAGAGCTGTCACACAGACAGCTCTCCAGCGACCAACGATGCCGAGGTCCCCGGGTAACCAGGGTAAACATCGGGTTACTAAGCGCAGGACCGCGCTTAGTAACCCGATGTTTACCCTGGTTACCAGCGTAAAAAAAAAAAAAGTACATACTTACATTCCGGTGTCTGTCCCTTGCCGTCTGCTTCCCGCACACACTGACTGCCGGCCGTAAAGTGAAAGCACAGCACAGCGGTGACGTCACCGCTGTGCTCTGCTTTCACTTTATGGCCGGCAGTCAGTGAGTGCGGGAAGCAGACGGCAAGGGACCTGATGGACACCGGAATGTAAGTATGTACTGTTTGGTTTTTTTTACGCTGGTAACCAGGATAAACATCGGGTTACTAAGCGCGGTCCTGCGCTTAGTAACCCGATGTTTACCCTGGTTACAAGCGAATGCATCGCTAGATCGGTGTCACACGCACCGATCTAGCGATGACAGCGGGAGATCCAGCGACGAAAGAATGTTCCAAACGATCTGCTACGACGTACGATTCTCAGCAGGATCCCTGATCGCTGCTGCGTGTCAGACACAGCGATATCGTAACGATATCGCTGGAAGGTCACGAATCGTACCGTCGTAGCGACAAAAGTGCCACTGTGTGACGGTACCCTAAGTCTATGGAGACTCATTCTGATGCTCGATAGACTTACATGGTAAAAGCCACTACTGGATCACACGTAAAGAAATACCAGTGTGATAGGGCAAGTTGGAAATCCAGTCATGTCAGTGCGAGGAGTGCAGAAGAAGCGCTGAAAACAGGAGAAGACTAGTATATATATTACAGCAACTCCCTTTGAGTACCTTAGACATTTACACAGGTTCAGGCAATAACAAATTTCAAGGGAGTGCTTTCTTAATTGTTGTCTGAAGAATGTTTGGTGCCATGCTAAATGCATTTGGGTACACAAATCGTTAGGATCCGCTGGTTGCAGCTCTCTTTGCAATTTCCAACCAAGGACGTTCCAGATGTGCTTGATGAGAGAAAAGTCTGGATATGGTGCATTTCACGGTAGTTCGTTTAGGACACTCAGGCTACTCACAGGAGCACCACTTTCAAAAGGTATCGTATCCCATGGCAAGATGGCTATGGACAGTGGAATAGACTCTTTAGTGACAAGTCCTGCTTTTGTCTTAGACGCAATAATAGCCAAAGATTCATCTGCAAACCACGTGGGCAATGCAAAAAGGATTATGGTGTAAGGTGGCATAATACATGGTATCTGGTCCCTTATAGTCTTCCTTCATGGTAAATTAATAGGTTGGTGTCACATTGATTTGGTGGTGGAACCAGTAGTACGACAATTTCTCCAAAGTGTCCCAAGACACTTGTTTTTTCAACATAACATTGCCAGGCCTCATGCTGCTTGTGCTACTGTAAGCAGCTTGCATGGCCTAAAAGTGCACCATGGCCTGCAGCATCCCTGAACTTGTCTCCCATCCAGCACATATGGGATGTCATTGGTCAGCAATTGCAAAGGAAGCTGCCAGCAGCGGATTTTAATAATTTGTACCCAAATGCATTCAGTGTGGCAGAACACTCCTCAGATATAATCATTAATAACTTCACTGATAGCATGCCAAGGCGTGTATGTGTGTATATTTCTGCGGCTGGCAATCATTCTTAACACTTAATAAAATGAGATATTTTGAAAATGTAGTTTCCATTTTTTCATCATTTGCAGATCATTAACATGTGTATTGATCCTGTGATTTTTATAACTCCATGACTTTCCCGTCTAGGAGATGGAATTTTAATGCTGAGGTGTACATATTTCGCAAGCTACAGTCCATTTTGGGTTTAGAGTGTCATCAATTCTAGTTTTAATCCACTACATCCGTGTGCTTACTTACATAGGGCAATAAAAAGTTCTGCCTCTCAGGAAACACATGGGTAATACATTTACTGTGTGAACAGTTTACAGGACACCAGTACTTATTTTTATTTGTACCATTCTGTAAGTAATTTTCGGATCATTGAAAGTTAATGACCTAAGGCTTTCACAAGATATTCTCAGGAAATGCACATGGTACAAACATGCTTTCCATTGGGTAACAGTGTAAATGTGTAAAATGAATGTCAAAATAGTTCTATTTTATATAAGATTGATTCCCTGCAATCAGGGCTGGTTTTAGGCAAAGTGGGGCCCTAGGCAAAAGTTTAAAATGGGGCCCCAAATGCTAACAAATTGCACCATCACACAGAAACATTTCGGTTGTATTTACATGCGCCGATTTCAGGCCACTAAACGAGTGTGATCAACAATATTGAAGTCACTCACCGCTTGTTTCCGGCCACTTTACACCGGCTGAGGAACAATGATGGGGACAGAATAATCACTAATAGATCAGCCTGTCCACATACAGTACCATCTTACCAGCATATCTGCAGTTTTCACCGGGCAATGTGCTGCTGAGAACAATGATTTTTGGTGCGGCATAACCAATGCAATCACTCGATGAATATCTTGCATTTTGCACTCCCCCTAGGTCTCCATATAGTATAATAAACTTTCATAGTCCTCCATATAGTATAATGTACTCCCCAAGTCCTCCATATAGTATAATGTACTCCCTCTAGTCCTCTATATAGTATAATGTACTCCCTCTAGTCCTCTATATAGTATAACACACTCCCCACAGTCCTCCATATAGTATAATAGAATCCACATAGTCCTCCATATAGTATAATACACCCCCATAGTCCTCCATAGAGTATAATGCAGTCCCCATATAGAATAAAATTCTGACATCATATAGAATAACACAACCCCCCATAGCATATAATGCAGCCCCCCATAGAATATAATGCAGTCCACAACAGAATATAATACTGTGTGTTTGCTGTATATATATATATATATATATGCGTTACACCGTACATGCATAGATACACATACATATACTGTACATGCAAACACACACATACTGCACATACATACACACAGATACACATGCATATACTGTACATGCAAACACACACATACTGTACATACACACAGATACACATACATATACCGTACATACATACACACAGATACGCATACATATACCGTAAATGCAAACACACACATACACCATACATACACACAGATACACATACCGTCATACTTACACATACTGTACATACACACATGCATATACTGAACATACACACACATATACCGTATATACAAACACACACATATACTATGCATACACACAGATACACATACATATACTGTCATACATACACGTACTACATACATACACACACGCATATACTGTACATGCACAGACATACCATACATACATATACTGTATATACAAACACACACATATACTATACATACACACAGATACACATACGTCATACATACATATACTGTACATACACATATATACCGTACATACACATAGATACACATACATATACCGTACATGCATACACACATAGACCGTACAAGCATAAAGATACACATACTCATACCGTACATACATATACACACATACCGTACATACACACACATATACCATATATACATACACATATACTGTGCATACACACACAGTTATATACACATAGAGTATACACATACTGTACACACATATACATGCACATATACTGTACATACATGCACATAAACATACATATATACCATATATACATACAAATATATCGCATATACACAGATACACACATTATACACACAGACATACACATATACTGTACATGCATACACATGGATACACACACACTGTACATACACAGATGCACATACATACATCTACAAGCATATACATACACACATACTAATTTTGTATATCAGGTGATCAGATGAGTCTTGGAGGAGGTCAGTTCAGCTGGAGTGGGCTGCAGAACTCACTGTGGGGGACGGGGCACAGAGCAGACAGGACTGATATCAGCCCCCTGGTGCTGCCGTGTTATCCCGTGCAGTGAGCCTCCTCCCCCATCTCTTCTCTGTGAGGAGATGCCGCAGCCTGCTGGGAACAGAACAGTGGACGGAGCAGATATAAGTCCTGCTCTTCCTCCACTGCGGGGCCCCTGACAGTAGGTGAGTACTCACCAGTCACCATTGGGACGCGCCATGCAGGAGAACAGAGAAACAGCAGCCAATGAGCGCTCTCCTCAGTCTGGTGAGGAAAGCGTTCATTGGCCAGCGTCTCTCCCTGCATGACACGCCCCCATTTTGAACTCCTGCACTTCGCGCGCCGCTCTCTCCCTGGCACTGGGTGTTAACATAATTACAGGAGGGAGTGAGAGGGGCCCGATGCTACATGATATGGGGCCTGCCTGCAGAGACCACCCTCCACCTCTCGGCCCCAGAGCAGTGGCACCAGCGGTATGTCCGCCCCTGGCTGGGGGCCCCTAGGGCAGCTGGGGCCCTAGGCAGCTGCCTAGTCTGCCTGCCCCTAACACCGACCCTGCTTGCAATAAGGATAATATTGATATTTTCTTGTGTAATTCAAGAATGTAAGTTATGTGCTTGTATGTTCCTAAGAAACCAGATGTACCATATAATTACATGACTTTTGGATATGGGACGGACCCCCAATCCATCTTAAAACAACCATAACTACAGTAAACCTAGACACTGGAATAAATACACAAAACACATTATTTTGGTTGTCAAAATGGCCACAGCTTTATTTAATTCACAGGATTAAAATAATCACAGTCGGAGTCAGGTGAAGTACTAATATATTGGGATTCACAAGTACTGTGATATCTCCAGCTGTCTGACATACAGCAGCAGGACAGACAGCCATAAACGGGCAGCACACACTGGCTTTCCATTCAAACAGAGCAAGTAAACTTTCCGGGCACCAGTGACCATATTATCCTCAATCCTGTGCTTAAAGGGAAGATTGCCTTGCGCAGGCGTGTACTATAGAGGACAGAGAATGAACTTCAATCCAATATTGCAGCCAGCGGGTAAGGAAAGGGTGAATCAAACACCCGAAAACCCCGCCCCTATGGCTGAAGATTGTTCCCTCCAAATTCAGGTGACAGAGTCCCTTTAACCACTGTGCTCACCTCTGATTGACGTTACTGTTACGTGTACGCCGCTAGTTTCAGATAGCGGCGGAACAGGTCTCATGAATTCTTTTGAACTCTGGGGGAACCGTTACTCGGGGTGACCATGTACTGCAGCTTCCTCAGGCACAAGATGGATCCACTTGCTCAACTAGCAGTATAGGGGTAGCCCAACTCCACTCTGTACATGAATCCAGTATCCCTATGGTTCACTTGCCTGAACTTCTGTGAGAGAGATCACAGAAACACAACACTCATTCCTTTGGCTGCTGCTAGAATGGTAAACAAGTTTGCCATAATCCTCCTGGTGCTCTGCTAACCACTCCCTGTCTCCTGTGACTGTGTTAACCCCTCTAGTTGCTGGATGCTTTTGAAGCAACAACAGTTAGCACTATTTCTGCATGTCACACTCTTCCCTCCTTTTTGAATGTTGTCCTCAACATTTGCCTCAATTGATTGATCTGACCAATCCTAAGGCAGTGGTGGGAGTCATGTTACTTCATATACATAATGGCATAGCATTCATAAACATTAATAACAACCTATTATTATGAACTTTTGCTTGTAGGACTTCTGTAAGAAATAAACAATTAAATCAAACAGCATCTCTTCAGCTGGAGCTTTTTGTACGTCTTCAAACAGCTCTCCCTCTCACTAGGCCTTAACAGTTCTTTGTTTCTACAAAGGTTTTTACGGAAAATCACAGCATGAAAACAAGTCTTCACTAGCACCCGACTTCCTGGTGTTAATTCTGCTCCATAATATTATCGATCATAGTACTCCTTATTCTTGCTCTGCCCTTGGGTAGCCACTTTGGAGGCTATGTTGTATGCCTCTGTCATCCATTTCTTCCATTTCCGAACATACTCCGGATACATTTTGTAAGTCTCTGACACTGGAGTGTCGAACATGATGTCAATTGGCAGTCTTGGTGATCATCCATACAACAGGAAGAAAGGTGAGTAACCCGCTTCCTCTTGGTACTGTTATATGCATGTACCACATTTGTCAAAGAACTTTTCCAATCTTTCTTGTCGTCAGCTGTTAAAGTGTGCACTGCAGCATTGACAATAATGTCCTGTTAAAACGTTCCACTTGTCCATTACCCTCTGGGTGATAGGGGGTTGTATGGGATCTCTGAATTCTACAGTTCTTTCCTAATTTGGCAAAGAGCTGGTTCTCAAAATCGTGGTGTAACCTCATAGGGAACACAAACTTCAAAGCAAAATCATTGAAGATCTTCTCTGCCGCTGTTCGACCAGATTTATTAGTGGTGTCATATGCTTGAGCAAATCGAGTAAAATGGTCCATCACCACCAAGATGTATTCGTAACCTCGCTTGCATGTCTCGAGATGTAAAAAGTATATTGAGACCATCTCAAATGGATACGTAGTCTGGATGTTGCCCATGTGCTCGTGTTGATGTGTTGGGACATTTATCTTTCAGACACCCACACTCACTGGTCACGTACCTCTCAATATCTCTCTACCTGTACGGCCAGAAGAAATGTTCACGGATCAACTTTGCTGTTCTTTCCACTCCCAGGTGTCCCATGATTTCATGGAATTCTTTGAAGACCAGCCTACGGTACACTCTGGGTAGCACCAACTGCTGATTTTGCCCTCCTTTACGATACAGGATACCGTGTTCACTGAGGTAGAGTTTTCGTCCATTCTTTAACTAAAACCGATACTGCTGGTGACTCATTATCTCTCTCCTGTTTACTTGGAAAACAGTTTTGGTCCACATAAGGAAGTACTCTGCCAATTATCTGATCTTCGTGTTGTGCTCTACGGATTGTTCCTTTTGGTAGTTGTTGAATGGACAGGGGATAATCTCGTTCTTTCGCTTTTACAGTGGTTTCCACCATCAACGGACACTACAATGGTGTATCTTCCTCTTGATGAGCCTGTACTGCGTGGGTAGTGCACTCAATAGCTTCCAAGCTGACTTCCTCTGAGCATTCTTGCATGAACTCCTCAGGCTCTAGTGGCATTCACGACAATCCATCAGCATCCACATTGCATTTCCCTGGCCTGTACTTAATACTCAAATTAAAATCAGCTAGTTCAGCTACCCATCTCTGACCCGTTGCATTCAGTTTGGCTGTAGTGAGAACATAGGTCAAGGGGTTATTGTTCGTGTAAACCTCAAACTCTTTGCTGTAATAGAGATAATCTCTAAATTGTTCACAGATAGCCCATTTCAATGCCAGGAACTCCAATTTTCCAGAATGTAGATGGCAATTTTTATCGGCGTTTGTCAATGTTCTGGAACCGTAACCAATGACTCAATTTCCCATCTTGATGCTGATACAATGCAGCTCCCAGTCCAATTTGAGAAGCATCACAATGAAGAACAAATGGTAAGTTGAAATCAGGATATCCCAATATGGGTGGTTTTACCAGGTAATCAACAAGTTTCCCACAATGCCCCTGGTGCTTTGCTAACCACTCCCTGTCTCCTGTGACTGTGTTAACCCCTCTAGTTGCTGGATGCTTTTGAAACAACAACAGTTAGCACTATTTCTGCATGTCACATTACCATTAGAATGTCCTTGAGGTTGTACACCAAATCCAAGCCTGTTCACCACCATGAGGTTTTATGTCCTTGTCGTAGCTGTTTGCCTTCTGACCCCAATGCCAGATATGCCAGATCATCAGAGGAAGAAAAAGCTGTAGACCACAGACAGGGGATCACCAAAATAGATACTGAATATTTTTATTGAATACAAAAAACAAACACACAGTATAAAAACAATTAAAAGTCACACAAACATGACAGATGGAAAACCCAAAATAGCTTGTAATAAAGCTTAGAGCAACCCCTCCCTTGGCCCATGCATATAATATAGAATAATGACTGCCCACTGTTCACATGGAGAATTATAACCTGTTGATGTAGAAACACATACCAAGCTAGATGAACAAATAACCATGTGGAAAAAGTCCCTGTATGGCACATTTACACGCCATATTGCACCAATACCCCTGTAAAATGCACTGCATCCACCAACTGATCAATAGCTGCTCAAAAACTAATGCAGTAAGAAGGTAGCAACGCTGAAAAATACACAAAGGGGAACTTATGCCTAGAAGGCAAATATAATAGAGGGGTAAATCCCTACTAACTGCTAGAAAGATATGAAAGGCAGTTAATACCAAAAAAACCTGGTGCAGCAAAGATGCCGACTGAGACAATTTAATGGGCAGTAAATACAGACCACAAATGTCACCTAGAGTGCACAAAACCAAGGCATGGGGGAGCCCGTGGAGATGCCCAACGCGTATCGCCACCGCAAGGTGGCTTCGTCAGGGGCTGAGCGTGTACTCTGCCTTGTATTTTTAAATACATAGATAATGAAGGAATAATAAACAACAGCTGCGGCGATTACCTTATAGTTTAAAGCATGCTTGCAGTAGACTTCCGGGACGCTATGGAATAACATGCTGGGGATGACGCCACTGCATAGATGCAAAGCACTTCCTGGTTCTGGAGTGCAATGCACTGCGCATGATCAGTCCCACAAAAACTGCAGCTGTGCAGAAGAGACCGTCCGTCACCATGGAGATGCGTGACGCTCACATGGCATTACACGGCGCATGATCAATCCCACAGAGACTGCGGCTGCGCATAAAAAGCTGTCCATGATCATAGTGATGTAAAGAAGCTCACATAAGAGCTTCACCTGCAGGACCAAAATTCAGTCACTGCTAACATAAGACAGGTAGAGTCATCAAATCTGTAACCTGACACACATATCAGTGGAACGAACAAAATGATACAAGATAACAGAGTAAGAGTCACCGTGCAATGTATCTCACTGCACAGTGCCGCTGGTGTCAATGTTTAACATTGGATGCTAGGATACATACACGCCGTAATACATGAAAACAAAACTGTACCCAGAAATAAATTCCGGGTCTGTTGAACATATCGCTGCGTGTGTTGAGTCCCTATAGGACTATAGCTGTGCAAAGACGCACTTATAATGGGCACGACACTCAAATCTGAGCCTCGTCTGCACACAACAGTCTGGTCATTACCAAAATGCAGCGAATCACAATAATGACCGTATAACATATTTTCGCCAATAGAGAATGAGCATCAACCAAAGAGTTTACTATATACGGCAGAATCATCAAAAAGATAACATTTGTTAATCGCAATATCGTGAATGTCACCACCCATTATTAAGTCATCATTGATCCTAAATAAACATACACCATACAAGGTACAAAAGATGAAATGGTGCTATCAGGACAAACTACAGTATTCATATCCGTGCACCAGCAGGACTCTCCCTATCAGATATATCACATATGAAAAAAATGGAGAACGGTCCAAGAGTATCAAAATAACAATTTTATTACATAAATAACAACCAATAAAATGTACAAAATACAAAATACAAGACTAGGATCGGGAAAAAGGGAGGGCAGAAGTCACGACCAAACAGATGGAAAAAATGGCCAACATGGGAAAGAAACACAGGCTAAGTGCCATCAATAGAAAAGGAACCCTGAGTAGTAGATCCGTATTGAGTCCAATGACTAGTTAAATCAGACATGTAGTGCGCACTACCTCCTAACTACACTCCGGTTCATGTATTATCATATTTGCTTACCCATGCTTCAGCCAGGTCGGGACAACTGCCCCCTGCCGCCACCTGGCAATTTTTACAATTCTGACCACTGTCAATTTATGAGGTTATAACTCTGGAAAGCTTTAACGGATGCCGCTGATTCTGAGACTGTTTTTTCGTGACATATTGTAGTTCATGTTAGTGGTAACATTTCTTCGATATTACTTGCGATTATTTATGAAAAAAATGGAAATATGGCGAAAATTTTTAAAATTTTGCAATTTTCAAACTTTGTATTTTTATGCCCTTAAATCAGAGAGATATGTCACAAAAAATAGTTAATAAATAACATTTTTCATATGTGTACTTTACATCAGCACTTTTTTTTTGTTAGGGAGTTATAAGGGTTAAAAGTTGACCAGCAATTTCTCATTTTTACAACACCATTTTTTTTTAGGGACCACATCACATTTGAAGTCATTTTGAGGGGTCTATATGATAGAAAATAACCAAGTGTGACACCATTCTAAAAACTGGACCCCTCAAGGTTCTCAAAGCCACATTCAAGAAGTTTATTAACGCTTTATGTGCTTCACAGGAACTGAAACAACGTGGAAGGAAAAAATTAACATTTAACTTTTTTTTGCAAACATTTTACTTCAGAACCATTTTTTTTATTTTTACAAGTGTAAAAACAGAAAATAGACCATAATTTTTGTTGTTCAATTTCTCCTGAATACGCCGATACCACATATGTGGGGGTAAACCACTGTTTCGGCGCACCGCAGAGATTGGAAGTGAAGGAGCGCCATTTGACTTTTTCAATGGCTGGAATTGAGATTGGATGCCATGTCACGTTTAGAGAGCCCCTGATGTGCCTAAACAGTGGAAACCCCCCCCCACAAGTGACACCATTTTGGAAACTAGAACCCTTAAGGAACTTATCTAGATGTGTGGTGAGCACTTTGAGCCCCCGAGTGCTTCAGAGAAGTTTATAACGTAGACCCGTGAAAATAAAAAATCGCATTTGTTTACACAAAAATAATCTTTTCGCCCACAAATTCTTATTTTCGCAAGGGTAATAGGAGAAATTAGACCACAAAAGTTGTGCAATTTCTCCTGAGTAAGCCAATACCCCATATGTGGGGATAAACCACTGTTTGGGCGCACCGCAGAGCTTGGAAGAGAAGGAGTGTCGTTTTACTTTTTCAATGTAGAATTGGCTGGAATTGAGATCGGACGCCATGTCGCGTTTGGAGAGCCCCTGATGTGCCTAAACAGTAGAAACCCCCACAAGTGACCCCATTTTGGAAACTAGACCCCCCATGGAACTTATCTAGATGTGTGGTGAGAACTTTGAATGCCCAAGTGCTTCACAGAAGTTTACAATGCAGAGTCGTGAAAATAAAAAATACTTTTTTTTCCACAAAAAAGATTTTTTAGCCCCAAGTTTTTATTTTCACAAGGGTAACAAGAGAAATTGGGCCCCAAAAGTTGTTGTCCAATTTGTCCTGAGTATGCTGGTAGCCCATATGTGGGGGTAACCCACTGTTTGGGCGCACGGCAGAGCTCGGAAGGGAAGGAGCGCCGTTTTGGAATGCAGACTTTGATAGAATGGTCTGTGGGCGTTATGTTGCGTTTGCAGAGCCCCTGATGTACCTAAACAGTAGCAACCCCCCACAAGTGACCCCATTTTGGAAACTAGACCCCCCATGGAACTTATCTAGATGTGTGGTGAGAACTTTGAATGCCCAAGTGCTTCACAGAAGTTTATAATGCAGAGTCGTGAAAATAAAAAATATTTTTTTTTCCACAAAAAAGATTTTGTAGCCCCCAAGTTTTTATTTTCACAAGGGTAACAGGAGAAATTAGACCCCAAAAGTTGTTGTCCAATTTATCTTGAGTACGCTGATGCCCCATAAGTGGGGGTAACCCACTGTTTGGGCGCATGGCAGAGCTCAGAAGGGAGGGAGCACCATTTGACTTTTTGAGCGCAAAATTGGCTGTCGGGTTTGGAGACCCCCTGATGTACTTAAACAGTGGAAACCCCCCAATTCTAACTCCAACACACCCCTAACCCTAATCCCAACCCGATCCATAATCCTAATCACAACCCTAACGATAATCACAACCCTAACCCCAAAACAACCCTAATGTCAACCCTAACCATAACCCTAATCAAAACCCTAAATCTAACACAACCCTAATCCTAATCTCAACCCTAACCTCAAACCTAACCCTAATCCCAATACACCCCTAATCCTAACCCTAACCTTAACCCTAATCCCAAACCTAACCCTAATGCCAACCCTCAGCCTAATACCAACCCTGTTGTGAGTTCTGTTTTTGGGCTCCCTCTGGTGGTTACTGATGGTACTGGGTGATTTGTGTTCTGCTGTCTCTGGTGTCCACCTGTTCTATTAGGATTTGGGAGTTTCCTATTTAACCGGGCTTTCTTGTCATTTCCCCGCCGGCTATCAAGGTTATCAGAGTGTTTTGTTACCTCAGCTTCTGGCTTCAGTAATCTTCAGGACAAGCTAAGTTTTGATTTTCTTGTTCCACGTTTTGCTTTATTTTTGTCTTGTCCAGCTTGCATATAATTGTCTCTTTGCTGCTGGTTGCTTTAGTGGGCTGTAATTGCTCCTCATGTTCCATGAGTTGGAACATGAGTCCAAGTAATTACAGGATGGTTTTTTGAAGGGTTTTTTGCTGACCGCGCAGTTTACTTTTGTATCCTCTGCTATCTAGTTTTAGCGGGCCTCATTTTGCTGAATCTGTTTTCATGCTGTGTGTGTGCCTTCCTCTCATTTCGCCGTCATTGTATGTGGGGGGCTGCTATTTCTGTGGGGTGTTTCTCTGGAGGCAAGAGGGGTCTGTGTTTCTTCTAATGGGGGAGGTTGGATCTTCGGCTGGTGCGAGACGTCTGGGATCAACGTGGGCACGTTCCCCGGCTATTGTTATTTGTGTGTTCAGGTTTAGGGTCGCGGTCAGCTCAGGTTCCATCACCCTAGAGCTCGTTGGTGCTTGTCCTTTTGTGATTCCCTGCCATTGGAATCATGACACAACCCTAATCCAAACCCTAATCCCAACTCTAACCCTAACTTTAGCCGCAACCCTAGCCCTAACCCTAACTTTAGCCCCAACCCTAGCCCTAACCCTAAATTTAGCCCCAACCCTAACCCTAGCCCTAACTTTATCTCCAACCCTAACCCAAGCCCTAACTTTAGCCCCAACCCTAGCCCTAAGGCTACTTTCACACTTGCGTCTTTTGGCATCTGTCGAAATCCGTCGTTTTGGACAAAAAACGGATCCTGCAAATGTGCCCGCAAGATGCGTTTTTTGCCCATAGACTTGTATTGCCGACGGATCGCGACGGATGGCCACACGTAGCGTCCGTCGTGCACTGGATCAGTTGTGTTTTGGCAGACCGTCGGCACAAAAAAAAGTTCAATGTAACTTTTTTTGTACGTCGCGTCTGCCATTTCCGACCGTGCATGCGTGGCCGTAACTCCGCCCCCTCCTCCCCAGGACATAGACTGGGCAGCGGATGCGTTGAAAAACTACATCCGCTGCCCATGTTGTGCACAATTTTCACAACGTGCGTCAGTATGTCGGGCCGATGCATTGCGACGGCCCCGTACCGATGCAAGTGTGAAAGAAGCCTAACCCTAAATTTAGCCCCAACCCTAACCCTATATTTAGCCCCAACCGTAACCCTAAATTTAGCACCAACCCTAACCCTAAATTTAGCTCCAACCCTAAATATAGCCCAAACCCTAACCCTAATTTTAGCCCCAACTGCTTTCTCCTGCCGGCTGGCAGATGGCGACAGATGGCGAGCGCACTGCGCATGCGCCCGCCATTTTGTTTCCCAAAGAAGACGCCGGCAGGCAGGAGAGGACGCAGGAGGACCCAGGGACACCGGTAAGTATAATAGGGTCCCTGAATCCCCCTATTTCTCTGTCCTCTGATGTGCGATCACATCAGAGGACAGAGAATTACACATCGCTTTTTTTTTTTCTTTTTTGCGACCGCTGGTAAACAGTTAATTATCGGCGATCGCAAAACAGGGGTCGGTAAAACCGACCCCAATCATGTTCTTTGGGGTCTCGGCTACCTCCGGCAGCCAAGACCCCAAAGATCCTCCCGGTGCCAGCCGGCGGGCGCACTGCGCATGCACCCGCCATTTTTTTGCTGGAAAAATGGCAGCACCCATCGGGAGCCACGAGGAGCACCAGGGGAGACAGGTGAGTATCGAGGGGCTATTGGGGACCCCATTTCTCTGTCCTCTGATGTGCGATCACATCGGAGGACAGAGAAATTAAAAGGGAAATCGCGTTGGTTTTTTTTGCGATCGCCGGTAAACAGTTAATTTAATTACCGGCGATCGCAACTTGGGGGTCGGTAAAACAACCCCCAAATCATGTTCTCTGGGGTCCCGGCTACCCCCGGCAACCGAGACCCCAGAGAAAATCTGACTCTGGGGGGTGCTATTCACTTTTTCCACAGCGCCGTTAATTAATGGCGCTGTGGTTTAAGTACTCTTAACTGCCACCGTTAAAAGGCGTATCGGCGGTCGTTAAGGGGTTAATAGAGAAAGCCATACACTGATCGATCAGTATCATCTATTTATTAGATATTACCAATTTTGACAGTGTTTACCAATTGGTATTGAAGTCGACGCACATAGTAATGCCCAGTGAAGGGCTAGCCCAAGTTTAGAGCAAACACATTAGATACAAAAGATGCATGTTTAGTACGCCTCAACATGAATAAATAGAATCCATCGAACAGTGCTGTCTTACGTGTCGAATTAAATTATCCATGGAACATGTCCATCCTAAAAGAGACACTCAAGGGGAGTCTAACAATATAAGAGGGTGCCGCGGGATCATGCACGTTTTCCATTCTCACTCTTTCAAAAAAACGGATCAGTTGCATTAGTTTTTCACTATTTGCAATGGATCCGTTTTTTCAAATGGAAGAAAACTGGTGTGAAAGTAGCCTAACTATCCATATATCTATCTACATCTATCCATAGATATATCTATGTATAGATATATCTATCCATACATATATCTATAGATATATGAATAGATAGATCTATGTATCTATCTATAGATATATCTATGAAGAAAAAAGGGAACAGCACAATGTCTACTTATCTTCAGGTGCAGGGCCCCAGGATAACAGTCCATGTATCCAAATAGTTCAATATATGGCAAAAAAGAGGCAGCACTCCATATTAGCAGTGTTTAAACGTGCAGGATTTAATCAACCCACTGTTCAGGGCGACGTTTCGGCTCGGACTTAGCCTTTCTCAAGCAATGGGTGGTACAAATGAGTGCATATTTATAGTACTCCCACTAATGATTACAGCCAATGAGAATTCCAACCAATTAAAATTCATATCATACAGTGCTTAATTTACTTCTCATTATCATATACCAAAAATATAAGGTGCTACAGTGCCAGGTGCTCTTATGTGCTTATTTTGTAAACAAATGTCCCCCTATCATGATCATTCAATATTTATCATTCATAGATGTTATTTACACTTACTTTACTTTCTACTGTGGGGGCTCATGTGCCGCATGGAGGACGCCATTCACCGTGCTTAGCATCCACTGTTACTAACTGCGCATGTCCGGGAGAACAGATAGACCCGAATAGGTGATTGCCGACTATTTTACCATCAGAGAATACCTTGCGCTTGCGCACTAGCGCCACTAAACGCCATATTATGAGTGGCATATTGTTCTGTGATGTCGTGCGCTTGCGCACTAGCGCCACTAGGCGCCATATTGGAGGTGGCATGAAATAGATTAACTGGGGCATCTGGACACTATGTGGCGCCCGGAGACAGCCTGAATAAGGTGCCGTCCGGGTTGTCAGGGTATGCTAAAAAAAAACCATCTAAAGTCTAGCAATTGGACTGCTTTTGAGTATAAGCCACAACATTATGCCATACCAAGCGGTATATAAGATTATATGGTTAATTGTGGAGTGGGTGGATTGCTCCATGATCGACTAGTGTACTACATAAGAATTAGAAGTGCTCTATTTCATGCCACCTCCAATATGGCGCCTAGTGGCGCTAGTGCGCAAGCGCACGACATCACAGAACAATATGCCACTCATAATATGGCGTTTAGTGGCGCTAGTGCGCAAGCGCAAGGTATTCTCTGATGGTAAAATAGTCGGCAATCACCTATTCGGGTCTGTTCTCCCGGACATGCGCAGTTAGTAACAGTGGATGCTAAGCACGGTGAATGGCGTCCTCCATGCGGCACATGAGCCCCCACAGTAGAAAGTAAAGTAAGTGTAAATAACATCTATGAATGATAAATATTGAATGATCATGATAGGGGGACATTTGTTTACAAAATAAGCACATAAGAGCACCTGGCACTGTAGCACCTTATATTATTGGTATATGATAATGAGAAGTAAATTAAGCACTGTATGATATGAATTTTAATTGGTTGGAATTCTCATTGGCTGTAATCATTAGTGGGAGTACTATAAATATGCACTCATTTGTACCACCCATTGCTTGAGAAAGGCTCAGTCCGAGCCGAAACGTTGCCCTGAACAGTGGGTTGATTAAATCCTGCACGTTTAAACACTGCTAATATGGAGTGCTGCCTCTTTTTTGCCATATATAGATATATCTATCTATATTTATATCTATCTATCTATCTATCTATCTATCTGTGTGTAATGGAGTGTGGGTTGGACAAATGTAAAAGAGGAGGTTGGACAAGAAATTACATCACAATTTTTTTTTTTTGCTCAATAATACATCTTTATTTAGCTTTCAAGAACGCATACAAAAACGCATAAAAAAACACCAAAAGCGTGTAAAAAACGCATCAAAAACACACTTGCGTTTTCTGCCAAGAGCTGTGGATTTAGTGCAGAAAAATCCGCAGGCAAATCTGCAACGTGTGCACATACCCTAAAAGTCCATATTGCCACAATGCTGTTATAAAAATAAAAAAATAGCAACATTGTTATCAGCCCTTTTGCCCATGTTTACTAATATACATAGTTTAAAGTAAAAAATATTGTGAAAGGTCCTCTGTAAGCACAAACAGGAAATGTCTATAGATGGTCTTGTAAAAATGCCTTCTGGTCATGGTCTGTAGCAAACTAGAGTTTATATAGTTGGAGTTACATACAGTTGCAATTAAAATTATTAAATCCCTTTGCTAATGTAGTTCATTAGCATTTTCACACTTTTTGCTGTTTACAAAATAAATAAAAATTTTGCAATAAGAACAAGTTTAGTAGCTCAACACAACTAATATGACTAGTGGATTCTCTAAATTCAACATAAAATGACATTGAACACATTAGTGCAAAATAACCTGCATGTTCATCAGCGCTGAGGTAACATAGTCTGGAGATGGCTCGGAAGGTGAACTCTCTTTACACAAAAGGGAGATGCTGGCTATGTAACATCACTTGCATCTGCCTCTCACAGCTGAGCTCCAATTGCTGATGTTAACTATTTAGATGCTGCTGCTAATCTCTGACAGCATCATTTACAGTAAATGGAGTGGCTTCCAATGGCCCCCTGTGACCTGATCACTGGGCACCACTGTTAGGCCGGGTTCACATTGCGGTAAACGGCAGCCCGCTCAACACATACGTGAACGGGCTGCTGACGCAAGTGCCGACATTCTCCATCGCGCTAGTGCAGATAAAGCATCTGCTAGCTCTATCTTCGCTAGCAGTGACGGACCTGGAAATGCTGCAGCCCGCGTCTCAGGGTATGTCACTCAATGACGGCACATCCCTAGCGCACACCCATTGTGGGCGTGCGCTAGCGATGCGTCCGACATAGGAATTAATGGCGGCCTGAACGGACTACGTTACACCGCGTTATGCTGCGGTGTAACGTAGTCCATCTAACAGACTGCCAGAATGCAGTGTGAACCCAGCCTTATGTTGGTTCACCTTAAAAGACAGTGATTTTCACTATATATACATATATATATATATAATCGTATAAACTATAAGAGGATCACAAGTTATGGGCAGCACGGTGGCGCAGTGGTTAGCACAGCAGCCTTGCAGCGCTGGGGTCCTGGGTTCTAATCCCACCCAGGACAATATCTGCAAAGAGTTTGTATGTTCTCTCCGTGTTTGTGTGGGTTTCCTCCCACATTCCAAAGACATACTGATAGGGAATCTAGATTGTGAGCCCCATCGGGGACAGCGATGATAATGTGTGCAAAACTGTAAAAGCGCTGCGGAATATGTTAGCGCTATATAAGAATAAAGATTATTATTATTATTTATTATTCCGATCTCCTAAGAGGACTAAAAAATAAAATAAAACTTTTAAAGTTTTTCAAAATATAAAAAAATAATCAAAAATCAAATCACCTCATTTTCCTTCTTTATAAGCAAATAAAACTAAAAAAATAAATATACATATTTGGTATCGCTATGTCCTTAAAAGTCTGATCTATCAAGATATAAAATGAATTAACCTGTACGGTAAACACAGTAAAGAGAAGAAAAATCTAAACTTAACCTATGGCGCAAGACATTTTGTGCACTTTATCTCCTGGGAACTGATTGTTTGCCTATACTTCTACTTCCATTTATTCTTCAGAAGAGTAATCATACTGAATGTGTTCCTTTATAGAGAGCATGGCAATCAGTGCAAGCAGTCTTATTATGGAATGCATGATATGTCCATGGCTGAGCACAGCCAAGACCCTCTTTGTTTTTTCATGAAATACTTGTTATAATCTGAAAGAGAACTTTACACAATGCATTGCCATACATGGTCTAATCACAAGAAAATATGCCACATGTGTACCAGTTTTATGTAAAATCTTCCAATCTGATTATTAGTTCCTTATATGGGATGTTAAGTTACTTATTGTTTTTTTTTCCTTGCCTCATGTCTGGGATTCAGCTAATAAAAAGCTGCATAGTCTTCTGGTTTATTCTGACACAGGGGTTATTGTCGGTAAATATGACTTAATAGTGTTTAAAAAAACAAACATCTGTCACACGACACAAAAAAAAAGCCTGAAAAACACGAGGGCAGCATTCTTTCTATGTTTATCTCTATTAAAATATATGATATTATTGCTGATAACGTGAAATGAATACATCAGGCTCTATTTATATGTCACACACCAAGATCTGGTTCTGCTCTGGTGCTTTTCATGCAGTCATATCTGACCTAACTGACAGAGCCTCCAACTCAAATGTGAATAGAGGCTTAAAGGAATATTCCCATCTCCAAGATCCTATCTCAATATGTGTAAGAACCCTGCTGGCATCACTGCATGGCCTCCCATCCCCCTCCTGCATTACATTCAAACACACTTACTTCTCTGGGCCTTGTGGTGACTTCTCTCTGCTGCCAGCTCCATGCTGTGGGCCTCATGTCTGCTGCTTGCTGTATGCATGCTCTGTCTGTGTGCATAGGGGGGCGGCGCCAGCAACTCCTGTTTCTTATAGAGACTGTGTGCACCTTGCTAAGGTGTCCCTGGCCAATCGCCATGAGGCTTTCTGTATTTAAGACATCCCCTCCCATTGGTGGGGGCCTGTGCAACTTACTCCTTCAGTCAGTTCTTAGCTGCTGAGGTGCTAGGCCTTGTCTCTGTGACTCTTGTGTTCTGCCACCCAGGGGGGCATTGTACCCTGGTCTGTGTCCTGTGTAGCCACCCATTGGGGCTTTGTACCCTGGCCTATGTCCTTGTTTAGCCACCCAGTGGGGTGTCGTACCCTGGCTTGTGTCCATGTCTCTGTGCCTTGTCTCGTTCCTGACTCTGTCTTAGTCTAGTCCTGTTCCTGTGTTTGTTTATATCCCTGTCTTGATTTCCTTTCCCTCCTGTGTGTTCTGTGTCTTGCTTTGCTCCACTTTTGGCTCTGCTCTCTGCAACCTTGCTTTGCTCCTTGCTCTGTATTCTGTTACCTTGCTCTACACTCTGTGGCTTTGCTTTCAGCTCTGCACTGTCTTGCTCTACACTCAGCACTGCACTCTATGGCTTAGCTCTAGCTCTGCTCTCAGTAACTTTGCTCTGCACTCTGACCTTGCTCTGCACTCTGTGGCTTTGCTCTGCGGCTCCGCTCCTTGCGGTTCTAGCTGGCTCCGCTCTTTGCGGCTCTTGGCTCTGCCTTCAGCTCTTGGCTTCGCCTCTGGCATCTCTGTTATTGGCTCTAGCTCCTGTGCTTTCGATCTGCATCTGCTCTTGCGGTCTTCCTGTACCTTTTCTTAAGTCCTCCTGTCTGAACAGGTTATAACCTGTTTTACATACCTATCTGCAGACCGGTCCCTACCGGTTCTTCCAGTGTACCAGCCTTGCCCGCCTGTCCTGCCAGAGAGCCAGCCGTACCTGCCTGCCTACCAGAGAGCTAGCTGTGCCCTCCTGCCTGCCAGTGTCTCTGTTGTACCAGCCTGTCTGCCTGTGTCCCAGCCGTACGTGCCTGTCTGCTAGAGTGCCAGTCGTGCCCACTTGCCTGTCTATGTTCCGTTCCCCGGTGGGATCAGCAGCCACAGCCAGACACCACCCTGGAGTGGTACCTGGTAGCTTCCTATTGCACAAGTCTGACCTCACCATCAGAGGCTCCAGCAAACACCTAGGAAGCTACTTAGTTATGCCCCTTCCAGGGAAGTTTGGTCTGTGGTCCAGTGGGACCGCACACCTGCGCCAACCAGTCTGGGCGCGAACGTGACAATATGTAAGGGTAATAATCAGAATATTGACAAATACCACCAATTTAGTCTAGTTCTTCTGACTCGCTATGTCTCTTTCCTCATGTGCAGGCACTAGGGATCCATGGTTACGACTACTGATATAGTCACAGTTAGGCCGGAGTAACACTACAGCGAGTTACGGCCGAGTCTCGCAGGATAAAATCAAGCTCCGGCACTCAAGAGCGGAGCGTGCGGCTCCACGTATTGCTATGCGGCCGCACGCTCCGCTCTGGAGTGCTGGTGTCAGAGCTTGGTTTAAACCTGCGAGACTCGGCCGTATCTCACTGTAGTGTGACCCTGGCCTTAGCTAGTTCCTAGTGGTCGTAACTAGGGTTGAGCGACTTTTAGTTTTTTAGGGTCGAGTCGGGTTTCGCGAAACCCGACTATCTCAAAAGTCGAGTGAAATCGGCCGATTATCGCGAAAGGTCGGGGATCGACCAAAACACGAAACCCAATGCAAGTCAATGGGGGAGCATAGTCGGCAGTGAGTGGAGGCCAGGAAAACACCTACAGTGCCCATTTTAATGGCAAAAACATCCATTCTTGTTACTGAAGCTTGTCAATCTTAATTTACCTTATAATAATAGTAAGGCATTGGAAATTGGGGGTCATTTGGCTAAAGTTGTGGGGGGTAGGGCTGGTTCAAGTATTTAGTGGGCCCAGGAAATCTGGACCACGTCATGGCAGTGGAGCAGGGAGAGGTAGGTATTTAAACTTTGCAAGTGCTGTGATCCTGAGCAAGCAGGGGGGGCCCACTCGTTGGCACTGGCACAGGGCCCCTCAAAGAATGGCGGTGTGTTTGCACGGCGGGGGCGCCTCCCACCAGCAGCGACACTTTTGCGTACTATGAGGGGCCCTGTGCCAGTGACGTCGCCAATGAGTATTCCCCCCCCCACCTGATGAAGGAACCTGCACTTTCATCTGCACCTTCCTCTTTGTCCCCGTGTAAGGTGGTATGGTATGCGGGAAGGGGAACCTGACTTTCAGCAGGGTCATATTCTGGCTGTGTAGCATGCACGGGGAATGTAGCGTTCTGGGTCAATGTACCAGCAGACTCATCTATCACTGGCTGGGCTATGGGCAGGATGAGGAGGAAACAAAGATATAGGCCCAAAGAATAAAGTGGGCTAAATGCAGTTCAAAATTGGTAACAGGACTAACCAGGGGGCATTGCTTTGTTCAGTGGAGTACAACTGTAATGAGAGGCTGACACAGTGAGTAGGCCCAAATCAGTAAGTAGGCTAAATGCAGTTCCAAATTGGTAACAGAAGTAAACAGACGGCACTGGTTTGTTCAGTGTAGGAGAACATCAAGGAGCGGCAGACACCGTTGGTAGGGCCAAACAAAACAAGTAGGCCAAATGCAGTGTTATATTAAAAACAATTTAACGAGAGCCTGAAGATAGAAGCTAGGGAAAGGCAACCTGGAGAACACCTTGGAGCGGAAGACACCGTTTGTAGAACCCAGACCCAACTTGTAGGCCTAATGCAGTGTTGTTTCAACAACTACTTAATGAGAGCTTGAAGATAGAAGCTAGGGAGAGGCAACCTGGAGAACACCTTGGAGCGGCAGACACCGTCTCTACATCCCAGACCCAACTTGTAGGCCTAATGCAGTGTTGTTTCAACAACTACTTAACGAGAGCCTGAAAATGGAATTTCAGGACAGGAAACCAGGAGAACAGCACGGAGCGGCATACACCGTTCGTAGGCCCCAACCAAACTAGTATCCCCACTGCAGTTGTTTGATTAAAAAACTATTTAACAAGAGCCTGAAGATTGAAGCTCGGGAAAGGCAACCAGGAGAACACCTTGGAGCGGCAGACACTGTCTCTACAACCCAGACCCAACTTGTAGGCCTAATGCAGTGTTGTTTCAACAACCACTTAACAAGAGCTTCAAGATAGAAGCGAGGGAGAGGCAACAGAGAGAACACCTTGGAGCGGAAGACTCAGTTTGTAGACCATAACAAAACTTGTGGCCCCAATGTAGTTTTATAATTCTGACAAGCTGAAAATCAGCCTTTTTTTTTCTTTTCTTTTTTTAGAGGACAGCTGTATTAAGTGGTGCAGACACACTGCTAGTAGACCTTACACCACAAAGTGGGCTCACTGCAGGTTGAAAAAAAGTTACATGGGTACACGGTTGGCATTGTTGTGCTCAGCGGAGGACAAATGGAAGGAGGCACCGCAGACAGGCTTAGTAGGCCTAAAATTTTAAAAAAATAGGCTCAAAGCAGTTTAAATTATCTTGCAGGGGTACACAGGCAGCATTGGTGTAGTCAGCGGAGGAAGATTGGAAGGAGTGTCTGACACAGTTAGTACTCCCAAAAAATAGATGTTAATGTCTCGCAAAACAACAAAACCAAAAAACAAAAGGGTGGCATACTTAGGTAAAGGGGTGGGCTCCTCTGCTGAGTTTCAGACATAGTAATTTGGCGCTAAGTATTTACTGGTGTCAATATAGGACACTGACCCTGACTATTTTAACTAGCATCATACATGTCAACAAATTGGTATTGTCAGTGCCAGGCATTGAAGGATGTCAGCGCATAGACTAAACATTGGTGGAGCTGTGAGAGATAGTTTTGCAAGTGGTAGAACAGTGTTTGAGCTGGGGGGGGAAACTCTCTTCTGGCCGGCGGTTCAGGCCCAGGGCCCCTCATGTTACAACGGTGTGTCTGACGTTGGTTGCGTGCCACCACCGCCAGAGACACTTTATTGTACTATGAGGGACCCAGTGGCAGTGCCGTCGACCAAAAGCGTGCACACCCACCTCTTCAGACAAACGGCACTCTCACGGGTGCTTGCGCCAAGTGGCGAGACCACGGCTCCGTGGGGGGAGTTAGTCCATTTAGGGAGGTGTAAACATGTCGTATGCTGGACAAACAGCTGCTGCAAATTAAGAGATTGGAACAGTCAGTAAGACCAGTCCACAAGCAAGACCTTTTTATAGGAAAGCTAGGTGTCAACCGGGAAAGGTGGGGCAAAATAATTCGAAATCCATGAGTGGTTCATTTTAATGAAGGTTAGATCATCAACATTTTGGGTAGCCAGACGAGTCCTTTTTTCGGTCAATATTGAACCAGCAGCACTGAATACTCTTTCTGATAGCACACTAGCTCCTGGGC
This sequence comes from Ranitomeya imitator, assembly GCF_032444005.1. Lineage (NCBI taxonomy): Eukaryota > Metazoa > Chordata > Amphibia > Anura > Dendrobatidae > Ranitomeya > Ranitomeya imitator. The sequence goes on from NC_091282.1 coordinate 401,625,005, forward strand.
AAGAGCTCCTGCAATGCATATTCTGCCAATTCAGGCCAGGTGTCTATTTTGGATGCCCAGTAATCAAATGGGAATGACGGTTGAGGGAGAACATCGATAAGGGATGAAAAATAGTTAGTAACCATACTGGACAAATGTTGTCTCCTGTCACTTTGAATTGATGCTGCAGTACTTGTCCTGTCTGCGGTCATTGCGAAATCACTCCACAACCTGGTCAGAAAACCCCTCTGTCCAACGCCACTTCTGATTTGTGCACCTCTAACACCTCTGTCCTGTTGCCCCCTGCAGCTCGTGTGCTGGGAATGCCTGAATCATACGGTCTACCAGAGTTGCTTGTTTGGTTGCTAATATTTGTTCGAGGTTCTCATGTGGCATGATATTTTGCAATTTGCCTTTATAGCGAGGATCAAGGAGGCAGGCCAACCAGTAATCATCGGTCATCATTTTAATAATGCGTGGGTCCCTTTTGAGGATACGTAAGGCATAATCCGCCATGTGGGCCAAAGTTCCAGTTGTCAAATCTGCGGTTGTGCTGGGTTGAGGGGCAGTTTCAGGCAAATCTACGTCACTTGTCTCCCTCAAAAAACCTGAACCCGGCCTTGCAACGCCACCAGTTTCTATTGACCCCGGAGAAGCTTCCTCATTCAAAAAATACTCATCCCCATCATCCTCCTCGTCCTCCTCCTCTTCGCCCGCTACCTCGTCCTGTAGATTGCCCTGACCAGACAATGGCTGACTGTCATCAAGGCTTTCCTCTTCCTCGGCTGCAGACGCCTGCTCCTTTATGTGCGTCAAACTTTGCATCAGCAGACGCACTAGGGGGATGCTCATGCTTATTATGGCGTTGTCTGCACTAACCAGCCGTGTGCATTCCTCAAAACACTGAAGGACTTGACACAGGTCTTGTACCTTCGACCACTGCACACCTGACAACTCCATGTCTGCCATCCAACTGCCTGCCCGTGTATCCTCCCACAAATACATAACAGCATGCCTCTGTTCGCACAGTCTCTGAAGCATGTGCAGTGTAGAGTTCCAGCTTGTTGCAACGTTGATGATTAGGCGATGCCGGGGAAGGTTCAAAGACCGCTGATGGTTCTGCATATGGCTGGAGTGTACAGGCGAACGGCGGATATGCGTGCAAAGTCTGCGCACTTTGAGGAGCAGGTCGGGTAAGCCCGGATAACTTTTCAGGAAGCACTGCACCACCAGGTTTAAGGTGTGAGCCAGGCAAGGAATGTGTTTCAGTTGGGAAAGGGCTATGGCAGCCATAAAATTCCTTCCGTTATCACTCACTACCTTGCCTGCCTCAAGATGTACACTGCCCAGCCATGACTGAGTTTCTTTCTGCAAGAACTCGGACAGAACTTCCGCGGTGTGTCTGTTGTTGCCCAAACACTTCATTGCCAATACAGCCTGCTGACGCCACTAGCTGTCCCATAATGGGACACCTCGTGTGCAACAGTGGCAGCTGCGGATGGAGTGGTTGTGCGACTGCGGTCTGTGGACGAGCTCTCGCTTCTGCAGGAGGACGAGGAGGAGGAGGAGGGGGGGGCGAATGCCTACAGCCAACTGTTTCCTAGACCGTGGGCTAGGCAGAACTGTCCCAATATTGCTGTCCCCTGTGGACCCTGCATCCACCACATTAACCCAGTGTGCCGTGATGGACACGTAACATCCCTGGCCATGCCTACTGGTCCATGCATCTGTTGTCATGTGCACCTTTGTACTCACAGATTGCCTGAGTGCATGGACGATGCGGTCTTTTACATGCTGGAGGAGGGCTGGGATGGCTTTTCTCGAAAAGAAGTGTCAACTGGGTAGCTCGTAGCGTGGTACAGCGTAGTCCATCAGGGCTTTGCTTCGCTTTCAACTAACTGGTAGGGCATCATCTCTAATGAGATTAGTCTAGCAATGTGGGTGTTCAAACCTTGTGTACACGGATGCGAGGATGAGTACTTCCTTTTCCTAACGAGAGTCTCATGTAGGGTGAGCTGGACTGGAGAGCTGCAGATGGTGGAACTAGCGGGGTGCCGGTGGACATGGCAGACTGATAGAGGGTTGGAGATGGTATTCTTGCTGGTGCCATACATGCAGTGTTTCCTACCATGAACCTGGTGATTCCCTGACTGCTTTGGCCTGGCGATGAAACCTGCACATTTACTGCAGGTGGTGCGGGAAATGGTGGGCTTACAGTGAGGGAAGGGATGTAGCGTTGCTGACTAGCTTCATTAGCCGAGTGTGCTACAACCTTAAGGGACGTTTGGTAGTTAGTCCAGGCTTGCAAATGCATGGTGGTTAAATGTCTACGCATGCAACTTGTATTTAGACTTTTAAGATTCTGACCTCTGCTTAAGGTAGTTGAACATTTTTGACAGATGACTTTGCGCTGATCATTTGGATGTTGTTTAAAAAAATGCCAGACTGCACTCTTTCTACTATCGGATACCTTTTCAGGCATTGCAGACTGAGCTTCTTTAACCGGATGGCCACGCTGTCCTACAACTGGTTTTGGTTTTGCCACGCATTTTTGGCCAGATACGGGCCCGGCTGATGGAACCTGTTGCGATGTTGATGCCTGCAGCGGCTCCTCCTCCTCCGCTTCAGAGCTACTGCCGCCTGCACCCTGTTCCCCCAATGGCTGCCAATCGGGATCAACAACTGGGTCATCTATGACCTCCTCTTCTATCTCGTGTGCAACTTCGTCTGTCACCGTGTAAGCCTGTGGTATAGCGTTCGTGACTGGGCACCATAGTCTCATCAGGGTCTGATTCTGGATCAGTACACTGCGAGGGCAATGTTCTGCTCTGAGTCAAAGGAACAGCATAGTAATATAGTGTATCTGTGCACTCCATGTCCGATTCAACTTGTAATGGGCATGGCCTGTTAACTGTTTCACTTTCTAACCCAGGAACGGTATGTGTAAAGAGCTCCATGGAGTAACCCGTTGTGTCGCCTGACGCATCCTTCTCTGTTGTTCTTGGTGAAGAAGACAAGGAAGCAACTTGTCCCTGACCGTGAACATCCACTAACGACGCACTGCTTTTACATTTAGCAGTTTCAGAAGAGGAGGCGAAAGAGCTAGAGGCTGAGTCAGCAAGGAAAGCCAAAACTTGTTCTTGCTGCTCCGGCTTTAAAAGCGGTTTTCCTACTCCCAGAAAAGGGAGCGTTCGAGGCCTTGTGTAGCCAGACGACGAACCAGGCTCAACAACTCGAGACTTAGGTGCTATATTGCTTTTCCCACGACCACCTGATGCTCCACCACTGCCATCATTACCAGCTGGCAATGACCGCCCACAGCCACGACCTCTTCCACCAGACTTCCTCATTGTTTGAAAAACGTAACCCAACTAATGGTATTTGTTACTGTAAAACCAGTTACAAGGTGAACTCAAACTTCTGTTGGATTTATATATCCCTTTATAGGTGGGTGAGACTGCAGGGAAAATCAGGCCCAATGTATAACAGTACACAGCTTCAGTGGCAGGCAGATATGCCACTAACAGGACTGATGCTGATGCAGACACTACCAATTAAAATCTCCCCCTTTTTATTTTTTCTGGTAGAATATTGAAGAAATGTGGCCCACTCTTATACAGTATATGTTCTGTGGCACAAAATTTGAGACAGGTGGCACACACAGGACTGGCACTGAAGCAGAAATTCCAATCTTAATCTCCCACTATTTTTTTTTCAGGGAGAATTGAAAAGAAATCTGGCCCAGTATTACACACTAGGTTTAATGTGGCACACAATTTGAGACAGGTGGCACACACAGGAGTGGCACTGAAGCAGAAATGCCAATCTTAATCTCCCACTATTTTTTTTTCCAGGGAGAATTGAAAAGAAATCTGGCCCAGTATTACACACTAGGTTTAATGTGGCACACAATTTGAGACAGGTGACACACACAGGAGTGGCACTGAAGCAGAAATGCCAATCTTAATCTCCCACTATTTTTTTTTTCAGGGAGAATTTAAAAGAAATCTGGCCCAGTATTACACACTAGGTTTAAAGTGGCACAAAATTAGAGACAGATGCTACACACAGCACTGGCACTGAGGCAAAATTGCCAATCTTAATCTCCCACTATTTTTTTTTTATTTATGAGAGAATTGGCAAGAAATCAGGCCCACTGTTAGACTGTATGTTTTCTGTGCCAGAAAATGAGACACAGATGCCACATACAGGACTGCCACTGATGCAGATTTGCCAATTTTAATCTGCACCCTTTTTTTTTTCTTCAGGGAGACTAGTGAATAAATCTGGGCCACTGTATTAGAGTATATTTTCTGTGGCAGAAAGTGGCTTGAAGAGATATAACGAAACAAAAAACAAAACAAAAAGGGACTGTCCTACAATTACTATCTCCCTGCAGTAATCTCAGCAAAGTATGGCAGGCAGCAATAAGAAGGAGTGGACTGCTGCACAAAAAAGTCAAAAGTGTGGACAAACAAACAAGATAGTTGTGCAGAAAGGAAGGAGCAACGGGATTTGTGCTTTGAAAAAAATAGTTGGCTTGCACAGCGGCGTAATAACAGCAATGCAGCTATCAGGGAGCCTTCAAGGGCAGCCCAATGAGCTACAGCGCTGAGGGGAAAAAATTTAGCCTCCACTGTCCCTGCAAACAAAAGGTGGTGTTGGACAGTGGAAATCGCTATAGCACAAGCGGTTTGGGGGTTAATGTACCCTGCTTAAAGCTATCCCTGCTTCTGACGAAGCGGCAGCAACCTCTCCCTATGCTCAGATCAGCAGCAGTAATGCTCAGATCAGCAGCAGTAAGATGGCGGTCGGCGGGAACGCCCCTTTATAGCCCCTGTGATGCCGCAGAAAGCAAGCCAATCACTGTAATGCCCTTCTCTAAGATGGTGGGGACTGAGACCTATGTCATCACGCTGCCCACACTCTGCGTCCACCTTCATTGGCTGAGAAATGGCGCTTTTCGCGTCATTGAAACGCGACTTTGGCGCGAAAGTCGCGTACCGCATGGCCGACCCCACACAGGGATCGGGTCGGGTTTCATGAAAATGACCGACCCGTTTCGCTCAACCCTAGTCATAACCATAGATACCTAAGATCCTGTAATGCCTGCACAAATTGTACTACATTTCTAATTGGAGGTATTTGCGAATATTATTATTACACCTACTACATATTGGGATAGGATCTTTGAGATGAAAATATTTCTTCAACTCTTCTGTATTAAAAAACTGCAGCAGCTAATAAGGAATACTGTACTCTTTAATGCACCACTTCAGCATTTTTTTTGTACTGCACTGCATGAGTGGTGCTACTAACGCAATTTCCCTGCACTTGTTACCATACTCACCATCCAGCCTCTTGATCTTTTATCAGTGCCACTCCGGTTATTCTCCAGCAGTTTGTGACCTGCCAGATAGCTCCAGTGTTTGCCGGAGCTCATGGTCTGTGTGAAATGCAGCTTGGTGAATCCACCTCACCAGGCTAGCCCTAACATGACAACTGGATGAGATAGGTAACAAAGGGGTTGATAAATGCTTTAACCCTTCGCACCATGTGCCGTACATATACTGCTTTGCAGGAGCTGCATTCCCACAAAGAGAAATATATGTACACTGCTGTGATCGCGCGGTCTCACGCTGAGCGCCGCGGCAATTACATGCGGGTGTCAACTCTGTGTGAGAGCTGACACCCTGCAGTAACGCCCAAATTCAGTGCTAACACCGATTGCGGGCACTTAACCCCTCTAATGCCACTGTCAATAGTGATAGCAATATCGAGGAGATCGCACACATGGAGGGGACTTAATATACGTTTTTTTTGCAAAAAAACGTATTAACTAAATACCCTGTTTTTTTTTTTTCATTTTTTGACTAGCACTTGCTCATTTACTGTGACTTCTTTACAACAGAGTATTTTTAACATCACTGTGCTCTTTTTGTGTCTTCAAGTTTCTTGGTGGTGTGAACAGGTTTCTACAGACTTGTTCACTGTGCAAGTAGCCCATGTGTTTTTGGTTCTATAATTGTTCACTTGTTACTACAAGACTGGGGAGTCCACCACTCCTCTGTGGGCCATTTGCACTAAAGCTGTTCCATCCTGCATGTCCACATGGATATTTTCTCTCTGAACCCTGCCTATACAAGTACTATACAGATGATCAGGTTTTTAAATACATCAGATAGGGATTATATACATTAGATAGGACTGCTCTATTATGGGTATACCTTGGCAATTGGTGGAGCAGCTTAATATACATTTTTTTTTTTGCAAAAAAACGTATTAACTAAATACCCTGTATTTTTTCTTTTTTTGACTAGCTCTTGCTCATTTACAACAGAGTATTTTTGACCTCGCTGTGCTCTTTTTGTGTCTTCCACTGTCAATAGTGATAGCAATATCGATGAGATCGCACACAGGGAGGGGACTCCCTGAGTGCTCCCATCAAAACAATTCAATGCGATCGCGTTGTCCTGATGGTCTCCATGGAGACTCTCAGCCGCAAGATGGCAGCGGGGTCTTTCAGAGAAGGTAGCACGTTGGTACATGCTCAGAGCAAGACTGAGATGCCTCCTTCCCTGTCTGTCAGACGCTGCTCCGATGCTCTGCAGTGCAGAAGCATTGAAGAGTATCACATCAGCGATCTGACTCTATACAGTTATGTCAAAGGATGGGACAATGTAAAAAAGTTTTTTTTTTAAATGTAAAGTGTGAAAATATTTTAAAAACATCACCAACTAAAGAACAAAAATAAACAATTATTTTGCCAATAAATACATTTATGTAAAAAAAATGCAGATAAAGTACACATTTGGTATCGCAGCATCCGTAAAACTGTCCCACTAGTTAACCCCTTAAGTGAACACCGTAATTTTTTTTATAGAAACACAAGGCAAAAAACAATGCTTTATCATACCACTGAACAAAAAGTGCAATAAAACGCGATCAGAAAGATAATGTAAATAAAAATGGTACGGCTAAAAACGTAATCTTGTCCCGCAAAAAACAAGCCACCATACAGCTCCATCAGCAGAAAAATAAAAAGTTATAGCTCTCAGAATAAAGCGATGCAAACATATTATTTTTTCTATAAAATAATTTTTATTATGAAAAAAGCGCCAAAAAATAAAAAACAATATACCGTATATACTCGAGTATAAGCTGACCCCCTTAATTTTGCCACAAAAAACTGGGAAAACTTATTGACTCGAGTATAAGCCTAGGGTGGAAATGCAGCATTTACCGGTGAATTTCAATAATAAAAATAGATCATTATTTCCCCATAGCTGTGCCATATAGTGCTCTGCACCGTTCATTATTTCCCCATAGCTGTGCCATATAGTGCTCTGCATTTCCCCATAGCTGTGCCATGTAGTGCTCTGCACTGTTCATTATTTCCCCATAGCTGTGCCATGTAGTGCTCTGCACTGTTCATTATTTCCCCATAGCTGTGCCATGTAGTGCTCTGCACTGTTCATTATTGCCCCATATAGTGCTCTGCACCGTTCATTATTTCCCCATAGCTGTGCCATATAGTGCTCTGCACCGTTCATTATTGCCCCATATAGTGCTCTGCACCGTTCATTATTGCCCCATATAGTGCTCTGCACCGTTCATTATTTCCCCATAGCTGTGCCATATAGTGCTCTGCACTGTTCATTATTGCCCCATAGCTGTGCCATATAGTGCTCTGCACCGTTCATATTTCCCCATAGCTGTGCCATATAGTGCTCTGCACCGTTCATTATTGCCCTATAGCTGTGCCCCATATAGTGCTCTGCGCCGTTCATTATTGCCCTATAGCTGTGCCCCATATAGTGCTCTGCACCGTTCATTATTGCCCTATAGCTGTGCCCCATATAGTGCTCTGCACCGTTCATATTTCCCCATAGCTGTGCCGTATAGTGCTCTGCACCGTTCATTATTGCCCTATAGCTGTGCCCCATATAGTGCTCTGCGCCGTTCATTATTGCCCTATAGCTGTGCCCCATATAGTGCTCTGCGCCGTTCATTATTGCCCTATAGCTGTGCCCCATATAGTGCTCTGCACCGTACATAGTTCCCTATAGCTGTGCCTCATATAGTGCTCTGCACCGTTCATTATTGCCCTATAGCTGTGCCCCATATAGTGCTCTGCGCCGTTCATTATTGCCCTATATCTGTGCCCCATATAGTGCTCTGCGCCGTTCATTATTCCCCTATAGCTGTGCTCCATATAGTGCTCTGCACCGTTCATTATTGCCCTATAGCTGTGCCCCATATAGTGCTCTGCGCCGTTCATTATTGCCCTATAGCTGTGCCCCATATAGTGCTCTGCGCCGTTCATTATTGCCCTATAGCTGTGCTCCATATAGTGCTCTGCACCGTTCATTATTGCCCTATAGCTGTGCCCCATATAGTGCTCTGCGCCGTTCATTATTGCCCTATAGCTGTGCCCCATATAGTGCTCTGCACCGTTCATTATTGCCCTATAGCTGTGCCCCATATAGTGCTCTGCGCCGTTCATTATTGCCCTATAGCTGTGCTCCATATAGTGCTCTGCACCGTTCATTATTGCCCTATAGCTGTGCCCCATATAGTGCTCTGCACCGTTCATATTTCCCCATAGAAAGCTCTGCCATTGTCGCTGCTGCTGCTGCAGTAAAAAAAAAAAAAAAAAATACATACTCACCTCTCTTGCTTGCAGCTCCCGGCGTCCGGTCCCGGCGTCTCGTCCCGGCGTCTCTGCACTGACTGATCAGCCAGAGGGCGCCGCGCACACTATATGCGTCATCGCGCCCTCTGACCTGAACAGTCAGAGCGCAGAGACGCCGGGAAGATGGAGCGGCGACCGGCGGCTGGAACGTGGACAGGTGACTATGCGATACTTACCTGGTCCTGGCGTCCGGCTCCTTCTCCCGGACAGCTGTCTTCGGTGCCGCAGCTTCTTCCTCTATCAGCGGTCACCGTTACCGCTGATTAGAGAAATGAATAGGCGGCTCAACCCCTATGGGAGGTGGAGCCGCCTATTCATTTCTCTAATGAGCGGTCACACGTGACCGCTGATAGAGGAAGAACTGCAGCACCGAAGACCGTGGGGCGGCAGGGGGAGCGTCAGGACCGCTGGAAGCAGGTAAGTATGCCTCAGTGCCCTCACCCCCTCACCCGCCGACCCTGCCACCCACCTTGACTCGAGTATAAGCCGAGAGGGGCACTTTCAGCCCAAAAATTTGGGCTGAAAATCTCGGCTTATACTCGAGTATATACGGTAAATGGGGTATCGCTGTAGTTGTAGTGACCCAAAGCTAAAGCTGCCTTATCAATTTTACCACACGGGGAATGGTATAAAAAAAATAACTCCTGAATTGCTGGTTTTTGTTCATTCTGCCTCCCAAAAACCAGAATAGAAAGCGATCAAAAAATGCCATGAGCCCGAAAATGGTACCAATAAAAACGTCAACTTGTCCCGCAAAAAACAAGCCATAACATGATTCTGTCAGCGGAAATATGGAAAAATTATAGCTCTCAAAATATGGGGATGCAAAAAATATTTTTTGCAATGAAAAGCATCTTTTAGTGTGTGACAGCAGCCAAACATAAAAACCCAAAATAAATCTGGAGTCAAAATCGTCACTACAACTGTAGATAAATTCCTAAAGTGGTATAATTTAAAAATGAAGTCACTTGAGGGAGGATTCTGTGCTTCTAGCACTTAGGGGCTTTGTGCAGCTCTGGCAAATATTAAGAGACCACTGCAAAATGTTCAGTTTGTCTGATTTTTATCTTTATAAGTAAAATGTAAATTGTTCATTTCTTCTATAAATGTCTCCGAATTTCCAAGCAATACATTTTGCTTTTTTTTTAAGAAATGGAGAAATGGTAAAAACTTTAAAAAAAACAGTGCTTTCAGACCTCAAATAATGCAAAGAAAACAAGTTCATAATCATTTAGAAACAACAATACTAATGTTTTAACTCAGGAAGAGTTCAGAAATCAATATTTTGTGGAATAACCATGATTTTTAATCACAGCTTTCATGTGTCTTGGCATGCTTTCCACCAGTCGTTCACACTGCTCCTGGCGCAAAAATGTAAGCAGCTCTTCTTTGTTTGATGGCTTGTGACTATCCATCATCCTCTTGATTACATTCCAGAGGTTTTCAATGGGGTTCAGGTCTGGAGATTGGGCTGCCCATGACAGGGTTTTGATGTGGTGGTCTCTTAATTTTTGCCAGAGCTGTATATGGAGTCCGCAAACTATTCTAGGAAAATCTGTGCTCCAGGAGGCATATAGCGCTCAGTCCCTCCCGAGTCTTTCCATGTGGCTAAGCAGTACTGTACATCCACATATGGGGTATTTCTACATTCAGCAGAAATTGTAGGACAAATTTTGGTGCCATTTTTACAGTTTTCCCAGTATGAAAATGTAAAATTTGGGGCTAACACACAATTTTGGAGGTAAAAGTGTAAATTATTTTTTATTCACCGCCCAATGGTATAAAATTCTGTGAAACACCTGTGGTGTCAAGATAATCACTGCACCCCTGGATAGATTCATTGAGAAGTTTAGTTTGTAAAATGAGGTCACTTACGGGGGGGGGGGGGGGTTTGCTGTTCTGGCACGCTCAGGGGCTCTGCCAATATGACATGGCACCCTCAAACCATTCTAGCAAAATCTGCACTGTAATATGTCACGTCTTCCCTTCTGAGCTTAGCACTGTGCTTCAAAAGTAGTTTTTGACCATATGTGGGGTATCAGTGAACTCAGGAGAAATTGCGCAACAAATTTTGGGGTCCATTTTTTCCTGTTACCCTTGTGGTAATACAAAATTTCAAGGTGCTTAATACACATCTAGATAAGTTCCCTGAGGGGTCTAGTTTCTAAAATGGTGTAACTTGTGGGGGGTTTCCACTGTTTAGGCACAACAGGGGCTCTCCAAATGCAACATGGCGTCCACTAATTATTCCAGCAAGTTTCACAATCAAAAAATCAAATGACACTCCTTTCCTTCCGAGCCCTATTGTGTGTTCAAACAGTGGTTTTCCCCCACATATGGGTTATCGACATGCTAAGGAGAAATTGCGCAACAAATTGTATGGTGAGATTTCTCCAGTTACCATTAAATTAAATGGGTCTAAAGGAAATTTTTTTGTGAAAAAGTTTTTTTTCCTTCCACATTCCATAAATTCTCGTGACGTGCCTGAAGGATTAATAAACTTCTTGAATGTGGCTTTGAGTACCTTGAGGGGTGCAGTTTTTATAACGGTGGCACTTTTGGATATTTTCTGTCATATACGCCCCCCCAAGTGATATGTTTCAAAAATTGTGCTGATGTAAAGTTGACATGTGGCAAATGTTTATTAACTATTTCGTGTGACATGACTCTTTGATTTAAGGGCATAAAAATAAAAAAATTTGAAAATTGCTAAATTTCTGATTTTTTCACAAATAAACGCAAGTCATATCAAATACATTTTACTACTATCATGAAGTACAATATGTTACAAAATACCTCAGAATCGGTGGAATCCTTTGACGTGTTTCAAAGTTATTACCTCATAAAGTGACAGTGGTCAGAATTGAAAAAATTGGCCTGGTCAGGAAGGTGAAAACAGGTTTTGGTGGTGAAGGGGTTAAAAAAGAGCATATGACATAAATTGCATTTATAGTTTATGACAACTAATCAGATTTTTTTTCTTTTCCAATAGTTAAACATATGCAAGGTTTTTTGTATGAGTTTCTTCTTGTTCAGAATAGATACTACAAGTAGCAATACAGGACATGGGGTTTTGTCTGCAGAGTATGAACATTTCACCTTTTCTGGGTTCATATCATTGTGACATTTGTTGGTGATTGGTAATTGAGGATAATACAGCGCTTCCATATTCCAGACTGACAGGAGAAGCATAAAAATGTCACAGTAAATGTAAGGAAGCAGAACATTTGTCATGAAAGTTGCAGCAAGTCTGTGGACTAAATATACAGAGACAGAACACGTATGACATGCAACTTGTCACATGGAGAGTTGCATGAGACGTGGAGGCGTGAGACCTGTGCTTGTCTTATGACAATCAGTGTGTCTAACATCTAAAAGACAAAGAGTTGTGTTCTGTATGAATGATGTATGTGAGGACAAAGCTGCGTTCTGGCGCTCACTCCATTCAGTGTTCTGGGCCAGAACAGCAGGATTTCATTAGTGAGTTGGGGTCGAGCCAAAGCAGATAATTCTCAGTCAGTGTTGGTCCTTCTCTGCAGGTAATATTTTCTAGTAAGGCAGTAATCGGAGGAGGCCAATCAACTTTGAGCTGTATATGCCTGCAGCGAATTGATTCCTTTAATTTGGACCAGATCTAACAAGTCCTTGTTACCAAAATGTCTTACGAGACCTTGTTTCACTTCATGGAGTGATTCACTAGCACAGACAAGGCTGCTCATCTTCTGATACCTTCAGGATGCGAACGGAGCACAGGAGAGGACCACAACAAGTCCGATTTCAGGGACGCTCTAAAGTAGAATTATGTACAGGAAGAAAATTTTAATAGAAAATGCAGATATTCAAGCATGGAAGGTAAAAGTAAATCAAGTGACGCATCCAATAGCTTCCCAAAGAGCAAAATGCTGACATCTTTCCTTCCTGGATTGTGTGTATCCCATAATAGGACTTTTATCGACTGAGACAAAGATGGATCAGTTGTTCTCTATGATCCACTCTTTACAGGGGGATATTGAGGCACTGCAAAACAAGGTTGCTAACTGGGAGGCTCATTTTGGACAGGCTCTTCAGGACTTAAGGTACCGTCACATTAAGCGACGCTGCAGCGATATAGGCAACGATGCCGATCGCTGCAGCGTCGCTGTTTCGTCGCTGTGTGGTCGCTGGAGAGCTGTCATACAGACAGCTCTCCAGCGACCAACGATGCCGAAGTCCCGTGGTAATCTTGAGATTTGCCCCTTTACATGTAAGGTCAGTAAGAGGTTTAGCAATCTGAGAAAAGCCTTTGATAAATTTCCTATAATAACTGGCGAATCCCAGAAAATGCTGCAAAATCTTAAGATCAGGAGGCTGAACCCAATTATAGTCTTCACCTTCCCTGGGTCCATCTTAAACCCTTCTGCTTACAAGACAAACGCCCTGAATGAAATTCCCCGAGCAGAAAAAAACACATTTATCTAATTTAGCAAACAAAGGGTTCTCCCTCAACCTTTATAATACAACACGGACATGTTCCTGATGAGAGTCCAAATCAGGCAACAAAACTTAGAATATCATCCAGGTAAATCATAACAGATCATCCAATGCAATCAGAGAAAATATCATTCATAAAATTGTGGAACACAGCAGGTGCATTAGATAATCCAAATAGCATGACAAGGTTTTGAAATAGACACTCAGACATTAAGAACACAATTTTACACTTATCACCCTTCCGGATACTTATCAAATTGGGAGCCCCTCTAAGATCAAGTTTAGAAAACACCCTGACCCCAGAATCTGATTATATAGGTTGGTGATGAGTGGAAGTGAGTATTTTTAACCATGATTTTATTTAGTTCTCAGAAATCGAGGCAAGGAAAGAGACCCCCATCTTTCTTTTTTACAAGAAAAATCTGACAGGTACAAGGGATCAGGAAGGATGGATATGACCCCGCCATAAACTTTTGTTAACATATTCTTTCATGGTGGTCCGTTTAGGCCCATACAAATTGTATGGGTGAGCTTTAGATAATTTGGCATTGGGGATAAGATTAATAGCACAATCATAAGGAAGATGGGGAGGTAATATCTCCACCTCTTTTTCTAAGAACACATCTCTGAAGTCCTTCAGGTACCCAGGCAGACCCTTCAGACTAGCAAAGCATATTTATACAGATTTAAGACCTTTCTAGAAACAGTTGGTGCTCCATTTAACAATCTCCTTTGGACACCAATCAATAATAGGATTGTGAATCTGCAGCCATCAAAGTCCTGGTACCAACCAAACAGGTAAATTATCAAAAACAAAACAGGAGATGGATTCAGAGTGGAGTGCTCACACATGGAGCGTGAAATCCACCCTTACCCTGTTGACAAAATTCCAGGCTAACAGTGTCTTGTCAAGGGTGAATATTTGAATGGGTCTTTCTAAACTAACTAACCCTAACTTCAGAACCAGTCCCGAATCAATAAAGTTAGTAGCAGACCCACAGTCAATGATCACCAATGTTGATAACACCTGGTATTGAAGGATAACACCGTATTTATCAATACTTTATCAGAGGAAGAAAAAAGTACCTACGTTCTCCTGACAGTTTGCTGTCCTCAGGACGAATTGGACAATTCTTGAGAAAATGTCCCGATAGACCACAGTACAGACAAAGTCCAAGACTGGTACTTCCAGGAAAAAAGACCTTCTCCGGGGAAGTATAACTGCCAGCCTGTAGTTCACCACGTCTCTCACGGATTCTGTGGTCCATTCGTATACCTGGATCATGGCCTCCACCCGAGAACAATGGGCGTTATGAAGGACGAGAGCATCCAAAAGAGTTTCGGAAAGGCCTTTGTGGAACTTGCATCTGAGAGCTGCATCATTCCACAGAACTTCAGTGGACTACTGCCGTAACTCAGTGCAGTAGTCCTCAGCTGTGCGACCTCCCTGTGTCAGGTTCATGATCTTAACCTGGATCTTGTCGGGTTAGTCATAAATCAGACCCAGACTGTAAAACAAAGTGTCAACAGAAGACCGTTCTGGATCTTGTGTGGACAAGGAAAATGCCCAGGTCTGAGGACCCCTTGCAGTAGGGACATGATTGTTCCCACACGCTGGAACTCATCCCTAGAAGATCGGGGTGCAGGGTAAAAAATAAGTGACAGCTGTCATTGAATACCCCAAACTGGTCTTTTTCTCCCAAAAATGTATCAGGGAGGGTCATTAGAGGTTCGGCAGAGACCAATTGTACATCAGCGGGTATTGACATCCCAGCCTCTTCTGGCAGTGGAGGGCTATAGGAGGTATTCATAAAATTACTTATCTGTCTTAACGAGGTCCAAGGTCAGGCAACGAAAGATCAACCAACAGAACACATGGCACAGAGAGACAAACCACACAAAAGCTGAATGTACATCTGGCAGAGGTCTGGGTTAACAGCCCAGTTAAGTACCCAGCCAATCACCTGGGACAATGAACATCTGGAGACAGCCAGCACCCTCCAGTCTCACACTGGATGCCGAACTGTCAATTGAAGTACAGACAGCTTCAGCACACCTCTGTACGAGATTGGATGCCTGAGCCATCTGTAACTGAATCCCAGACACACTGAGGGGTGGAACAGTTAAATCCAGACTTTGAGCATTGAGTATTTTAGAATACAGCTGTCATTGGAATTAAAAATTGGGAAGACCCCAAGTTGTGTATAAACTATAAATTAGTAGAAGACGATACCATTGGCGCAATATACACTAAAACCTCCCCAGCCAGGCTTGGACTGGCCCACCGGAGAACCGGAGGATCCTCCGGTGGGCCCTGGCACTGACACCTGCTGGCTGGGCCCCCACTGCTCCAGGGCCCCCCCCCCCCGCCGCCCGCCTTTAATACTCACCCTGCTCCAGCGATGGTCTCGGCGTCTGCACTGCAGCTCGTCCTGAACGAGCGGTCACGTGAAACCGCTCATTAAGGTAATTGAATATGCGCATATTCATGACCTTAAATGAGCTGTGTCACATGACCGCTCAAGCAGGAAGAAGGTGCTGCGCCGGCGCCGCCGCCTGGAGTCGGGACAGAGCGCGAGGGATGTCGGCACGGCCGTGCAGTGGGACAGGTGAGTATGAGGGACGGGGGGACGGGGGACAGGGGGGATGAAGGAGGACATAAGCCGGCGAGCCGAGCAGGAGCGGGTGGGGAGAGATAAGCCTGCATACAGGGGGGAATATGAGCCATGCATACAGGGGCGGAATATAAGCCATGCATACAGGGGGGAATGTAAGCCATGCATACAGGGGGGAATATAAGCCATGCATACAGGAGGGGGGAATATAAGCCATGCATACAGGGGCGGAATATAAGCCATGCATACAGGGGCGGAATATAAGCCATGCATACAGGGGGGAATATAAGCCATGCATACAGGGGGGAATATAAGCCATGCATACAGGGGGGGAATATAAGCCATGCATACAGGGGGGAATATAAGGCATGCATACAGGGGTGAATATAAGCCATGCATACAGGGGGGAATATAAGCCATGCATACAGGGGCGGAATATAAGCCATGCATACAGGGGGGAATATAAGCCATGCATACAGGAGGGGGGAATATAAGCCATGCATACAGGGGTGAATATAAGCCATGCATACAGGGGCGGAATATAAGCCATGCATACAGGAGGGAATATAAGCCATGCATACAGGAGGGGGGAATATAAGCCATGCATACAGGGGCGGAATTATAAGCCATGCATACAGGGGGGAATATAAGCCATGCATACAGGGGCGGAATATAAGCAGGTGGCACTGACACCTGCTGGCTGGGCCCCCACTGCTCCAGGGCCCCCCCCTGCCGCCCGCCTTTAATACTCACCCTGCTCCAGCGATGGTCTCGGCGTCTGCACCGCAGCTCGTCCTGAACGAGCGGTCACGTGACACCGCTCATTAAGGTAATTGAATATGCGCATATTCATGACCTTAAATGAGCTGTGTCACATGACCGCTCAAGCAGGAAGAAGGTGCTGCGCCGGCGCCGCCGCCTGGAGTCGGGACAGAGCGCGAGGGATGTCGGCACGGCCGTGCAGTGGGACAGGTGAGTATGAGGGACGGAGGGACGGGGGACGGGGGGGATGAAGGAGGACATAAGCCGGCGAGCCGAGCAGGAGCGGGTGGGGAGAGATAAGCCTGCATACAGGGGGGAATATGAGCCATGCATACAGGGGCGGAATATAAGCCATGCATACAGGGGGGAATGTAAGCCATGCATACAGGGGGAATATAAGCCATGCATACAGGGGCGGAATATAAGCCATGCATACAGGGGGGAATATAAGCAATGCATACAGGGGCGGAATATAAGCCATGCATACAGGGGCAGACTATGAGCCATGCATACAAGGGCGGAATATGAGCCATGCATACAGGGGGAGGGATATAAGCCATGCATAGGGGGGGAATATGAGCCATGCATACATGGGGAGATATGAGTCATGCATACAGGAGGGGTAATATGAGCTATGTATATGGGGTGGGAGGGAGATGAGCCATGCATACAGGAGGGGGGTCATTATACTGAGCATCATGTGTGGCCGTTATACAGTATGGAGCATCACGTGTGGCCATTATACAGTATGGAGCATCATGTGTGGCCATTATACAGTATTGAGCATTATGTGGGATCATTATACAGTATGGAGAACTGTGTGGCCGTTATACAGTATGGAGCACTATGTGTGTCTGGCCATTATACAGTATGGAGCAATGTGTGGCCATTATACACTATGGAGCATCATGTGTGGCCATTATACAGTATGAAGAACTGTGTGTGGCCATTATACAGTATGGAGCATAATGTGTGGTGGCCGTTACACAGTATTGAGCATCATGTGTGGCTATTATACAGTATGGAGAATTGTGTGGCCATATTTTTGATTGCTTATAATTATTGTATATAAAACAGTGTGATCAGCAGTGCTAAATGGCTGCGGTTGGAACGTGGATATGGGTGTGACTAGTTGTGAAATGGGTGTGGTCAGAGGCGTGGCCTAAAATTTGCAGCGGCGCACTACGCACGCCGCAAACTTTATACCTCCTTCCCTTCTTCAATAGTTGGGAGGTATGGTACCACATTTGCCAGATCATGGCAAGTGCCGAAAATCCCATAGGGAATGAATGAGGCCGAACGCAGTGTTGCCATAAGTGATCCGTTACGCGGCAGATGCAGAAAAACTGCCCGATCTGCTGCAAAAGGCGACTTTCACATCAGCGATTCTTGCCAAAGTCACTGCCGATAGTGTCCGATAGTGTCATACTCACCAAAAGGGGAGGCAGCGCTAAAAGTGCCTAGGGCAGCAGAAACTCTAAATACGGCCCTGGGGGGCTACATTATATTCTGTGGGGGACTGCATTATACTCAGGGTACTACATTATATTATGGGGGGCTACATCATACTATATGAGGGGTTACAGTATACTCTATGGGGGGCTGCATTATATTCTGTGGTGGGGCTGCATTATTCTCTCAGGGGACTACATAATATTATGGGGGCTACATCATACTATATGAGGAGGCTACAGTATACTCTATGGGGGGCTGCATTATATTCTGTGGTGGAACTGCATTCTCTCAGGGGACTACATTATATTCTGTGGTGGGTGGCATTATACTATATGAGGGGGGGCTGCATTATACCCTATGGGTGCTACATTATATTCTATGGTGGGGACTGCGTCATACCTGAGAGGGTTGCATTATATTTTGTGGGGTGCTGCATTATATTCTATGAGAGGGGACTACATTATATTTTATGAGGGGGCTACATTATATTCTGTGAGAGGGCTACCCCAACCCTTGCTACATTATTAAGACGTGAACTACCTTATATTATACCCTGATATTAGAGCTTTTTACCGCATAATTGGTGGTCTTGTATTTATTTCTATGTAGCTACATAGTGAGCCCCAAGAATGATTTTCTCTGGTGGGCCCAAGGTGCTCCAGTCCGACGCTGTACCCAGCTGCCTGAATTGGTGGACAACTTCCACCTATTGTCTAGAAATTGACATATATTGTAAAAGTTTAAAAAAAATTCAAAAATGGCACTAAGGGTCAGGAAAAGCATTCACTCATCACATACATTTGAGGTTGATCCTCTAGGTAAGTAATTTTTTTTTATGTAACAAAATCATTCCTCGGGTCATCTCACAACAAGGATATACAGGTGCATCTCACAAAATTAATTTATTTCAGTTCTTCAATACAAAGAGTGAAACTCATATATTATATAGAGTCATTACAAACAGAGTGATGTATTTCAAGTTATTTCTGTTAATGTTGATGATTATGGCTTACAGCCAAATAAAACCCAAAAGTCATTATCTCAGTAAATTAGAATCCTTTATAACACCAGCTTGAAAAAATGATTTTAAAATCCGAAATGTTGGCCTACTGAAATGTATGTTCAGTAAATGCACTCAATACTTGGTCGGGGCTCCTTTTGCATCAATTGCATCAATGTGGCATGGCATGGAGGCGATCAGTCTGTGGCACTGCTGAGGTCTTATTTGTGCCCAGGTTGTTTTGATAACAGCCTCCAGCTAGTCTGCATTGTTGGGTCTGGTGTCTCTCATCTTCATCTTCACAATACCCCATAGATTCTCTATGGGGTTAAGGTCAGACGAGTTTGCTGGCCAATTAAGCACAGTGATACTATTGTTTTTAAGCCAGGAATTGGTACTTTTGGCAGTGTGGAAAGGTGCCAGGTCCTGCTGGAGAATTAAATTTCCATCTCCAAAAAGCTTGACGGGAGAAGGAATCATGAAGTGCACTAAAATTTCCTGGTAGACAGCTGCGCTGACTTTGGTCTTGATAAATCACACTGTACCTTTACCAGCAGATGACATGGCTCCCCAAACCATCTCTGATTGTGGAAACTTCACGCTAGATTTCAAGCAGCTTGAATTGTCTGTCTCTCCACTCTTTCTCCAGACTTTGGGACCTTGATTTCCAAGGTGTAGTGTGAAGTATCCACAATCATTGATGGTTTGGGGAGCCATGTCATCTGCTGGTGTAGGTCCACTATGTTTTATCAAGACCAAAGTCAGCGCAGCCATCTACAAAAAATTGTAAAGCACTTCATGATTCCCTCTGCCGACAAACTTTTTGGATATGGAAATTAAATTTTCCAGCAGGACTTGACACCTGTCCACACTGCCAAAAGTACCAATACCTGGTTTAGAAACAACAGTATTACTGTGCTTGATTGGCCAGCAAACTCGCCTGACCTTAACCCCATAGAGAATCTATGGGGTATTGTCAAAAGGAAGATGAGAGACACCAGACCCAACAATGCAGACGAGCTGAAGGCAAACCTGGGCTTCCATAACACCTCAGTAGCGCCACAGACTGATAGCCTCCATGGCATGCCGCATTGATGCAGTAATTGATGCAAAAGGAGCCCTGACCAAGTAATGAGTGCATTTATTGAACATACATTTCAGTAGGTCAAGATTTCGGATGTTAAAATAATTTTTTCAAGCTTGTGTTAGGGTATGTTTCCACTGTCATGGTCCAGTCCAGAGTTTATTTTCTGCTGTCTTCTCTTGGGACTGATCATGCAGGAGTTAATCTATCTATCGAAAGATAGCTAGATAAATAGTTAGATAGATATATCGATAGATATGATAGATAGATAGATAGATAGATAGATAGATAGATAGATACAGTAGATAGATAGATAGATATGATGGATAGATAGATATAATAGATACATAGATGATAGATAGATAGATAGATAGATAGATAGATAGATAATAGGTAGATAATAGATATATATAGATAGATAATACCAAGCCCAATAAACATAATAAAATGGTACATAAAGAGTTAGGCTGGGATCACACATGCAATAAACTCGCACGAGTCTAGCATCTTAATACCCGACACTGCCGCCGGCACTCGGGAGCAGAGCATGTATTTCTATGCAGCTGAACGCTCCAGTCCCAAGTGCCGGGTATTAAGGGGCGAGACTCGTGCTAGCTTCTCGCAAGTGAGACCCCTGCCTTAAACACAATATCTGTTTAATTTTAAAAAAAATTGAAAAAAAAATGGTGTGGGCTCCCGCGCATTTTTTTGCGCCAGAGAGGGAAAGCCAGCGACTGGGGGACAGATGTTTGTAGCCTGGGAAGGGGTTAATACCCATGGAACTTCCCAGGCTATGAATATCAGCCCACAGCTGTATATTTAGCCTTTACTGGCTATTAAAATAGGGGAACCCCCCCAAAAATGAAGTAGGGTCCCCCTATAATTTATAGCCAGAAAGGCTACGCAGACAGCTGCAGGCTGATATTCATAGCCTAGGGAGGGGCCATGGATATTGCCCTCCAGCTACAAATACCAGCTCACAGCCGCCCAAGAAATGGTGCATCTGTAAGATGCGCCATTTCCGGCGCTTAGCCTCTCTCTTCCACTGCCCTGTAGCGGTGGCATATGGGGTAATAAGGAATTAATATCACCTTTGTAAGGTGACATTAAGCAGGCTTAGTAATGGAGAGGCGTCAATAAGATACCTACCATTACTAATCCTATAGTTAGTAAAGGGTTAATAAAACACACCCATGCAGAGTAAAGTATTTTAATGAAATAAAACACCACACAGTTTTGCATTCTTTATTACACTGGTAGTCCAAGCGAAGCCATCAATCTTCTGAAAAATAAAAAATGTGTTCCACAACGAGTCCAGTTCTTCTACATCTGGATGCCTGACATCCAGACATGGCGGAGCTTGTAGATGACGGCCGGAGATAACCTATACTCTAGCTCTTGCGGTCAGCTGACCGTGAGAACAAGCCTAGGGTGACCAGAGATAACCCCCGGTCACGTGCACGGCAGTTCGCGTGGTAAGCTAAGTTATCGTGAGAACTGCAGTGGACGCGGACTTCCGGCGGTGTGACAGGTAAGACCTTATTTAAATTAGTAGACATGCATAGTAAGCTGCGTTTACGCAGCTATTACGCATGTGACTAATCATTAGATGTGGTTTTACCGCATCTAATGATAGTCTATGGCAAATTTACGGTGTGGCGACGGAGCGTCGCCGCATTGTAAACAGACATGCTGCGTTCTGGAAAGACGCGCTACATGTGTATTTACGTGGGTCTGCTGCCTGCGTCTTTTAACGCATAGTGGAGACGGGATTTCATGAAATCCTCTCCACTATGCTGTAACATCTGGACACTGCGTGTTTGAAGAACTGAAATAAATGAACTTTTTGATGATATTCTAATTTTGTGAAATGCACCTGTATCTGATATAATTTCTGTTTGTCTTAGAGACTCTGACCCTGCTAGTGCAAGCTGTTCAACTGTGTTGCCAACTTTGTCCATTGGCACCTCATATATTGATTTTGTTACATAAAAAAACATTTTTTTACTTACTTAGAGGATCAACCCCAAATGAATAGTTAGTTATTAGGTTCTTTGGAAGGACGAAGATCTGGGGATTTATTCTGATGGAATATAGGCTGAACTGGATGGACACATGTCTTTTTTTCGGCCTTGCTAACTATGTTACTATGTATGTTACTATACAATGAGATGAGTGCACACTTTTCTGACCCTTATTATTATTATTTATTTATTTATATAGCACCATTAGTTCCATGGTACTGTACATGAGAAAGGGGTTACGTACAGAGTTATAGATATCGTTTACAGTAAACAAATTTACAATGACAGACTGGTACAGAGGGGAGGAGACCCTGTCCTTGCGGACTTACATTCTATGGGATACTGGGGAAGAGACAGAAGGTCGGGGTTGCGGCAGCTCTGGTGGTGGTCAGGCGGCAGCTCTGGTGGTGGTAAGGCGGCAGCTTGGGTGGTGGTGAGGCGGCAGCTCGGGTGGTGGTGAGGCGGCAGAATGGTTATTGCAGGCTGTAGGCTTTCCTAAAGAGATGGGTTTTCAGGTTCCGTCTGAAGGATCCGAGGGTGGTCAACAATCGGACGTGTTGAGGCGTGGAATTCCAGAGGATGAGGGATATTCCGGAGAAATCTTGGAGGTGGTTGTGTGAGGAGCGAATAAGTGTGGTGGAGAGTAGGAGGTCTTGGGAGGATTGAAGATTGCGTGAGGGAAGATATTGGGAGATTAGTTCAGAGATATAGGGAGGGGACAGGTTGTGGATGGCTTTGTACATCAGTGATAGTAGTTTGAACTGGATTCGTTGGGGAATTGGGAGCCAGTGGAGGGATTTGCAGAGGAGAAGCAGGGGAGTAGCGAGGAAAGAGGTGGATTAGCCAGGCAGCAGAGTTGAGGACAGACTGGAGCGGTGCAAGAAACTTAGCGGGGAGGCCACAGAGCAGGGTGTTGCAGCAATCGAGGTGGGAGATGATGAGGGCATGCACAAGACCCTTAGAGCCATTTTGGAATTTTTTAAAATCTAAAATGCAAATTACCCTCTAAACCTTGCCAAAATAGACTTAAAGCTAAAGACATGGCAAAATTGCTGATTATACTAAGATACACAATTGCATACTGAAAGGAACTGGGGAAGCATTTTAAGCTCCCCTTCTCATTTTTTAAACATATGTACCTCGGGGGACATCCAGAACAAACAAGAGAGGGTGCTCAATGGAAGAAGCTAAATCCCATTGAAATATTCCTATACATTCTGACCTTTGATGCAGTTAATTTGTTTTTGTAGATTCAGTCTCTTACAGGCGCAGAGTGAAGCATCAACTTATTTAGTTGATGATCTCATTAGGTCATGAGATTTCAGGTTCATTCTAGAACTCCTTTTTATCCATCCATCTGAAAAATGCTTTTAAAAATAGGAGCAAATTCTATGGGATCAAGAAGTACGAGAGGAGTGGGAAAATGTGAGAAAATTTGCTGTCAGTGAGTTGTGGCAAGAAGTTCACTTCAAGCTGATGTTGTAGGGATTCAATTTCCCAGTCATTGCTCCACATCTGGAGAGACTCACAAATTGCCCCTTGTTTTTTAGCCTGTCTGACCTTTGGCATGGCTTTTAGAAATGTCCTTGTGTGAGGGAATTCTGGTATAATGTGATTTTTTATATTGCTTTTCCATTTGATCTTGATAGGGTTGGACCTCAAAAGAGTTCCTCCTCTGACTGCAGCATGTGATGACATTGATAGCGTTAAGATGTACAGTACTATACAAGGTTTTAGGCAAGTTTAGAAAAACTGCTGCTAAGTAAGAATGCTTAAGAATAGCAATTTTAATCATTTTTTTACCATTTCACAAAATGCAAATTGAAAAACTAAAAGAGAAATAATAAATTAATATGTGCAACTACCATTCACCTTCAAAACAGCATCAATTCTAGGTACATTTGCACACATTTTGTGAAGGAACTTAGCAAGGAGGTTGTTCTAAATATCTTGGAGAACCACATATTTTCTGTGGATGTAGATTTACACAAATCCTTCTATTGCTTCATGAAATCCCATACAGACTCAACAATGTTGAGATCAGGGTTCTGTGAAGCCCATATTATCAATTCCAGAACCCCTTGGAAGAGCTGGTTACACCTCACTTGAAGATCTTATAGTAACATAATGCATTGACCTCTGTTATGATGTTTTATCTATTCTGTGGACTTCAACACTTGGTTAGTCTGCAGATGTGGTTATTGTTAGGTCTGCTCATATTGAGAGGAGTTAAGTGGGTACAGAAGCTGGGTACTGAAAGAAGAAACATTTGACAGATCAGCAATGATTAAGGGTGTTGTGTGTGGAGAACTTTATTCAGGTAGCAAGTTCTGAAACAATCGAGTATCAAGTGGCAAAAGTAATCCTTTAGAGCAGGTAAGTGGGGCGCCTACAGGAAGGGCTATCTATACTAGATAAGAAAGCTGAAATGTAGCCAGGCTTGAGGGTCATAAGATTGGCCAAGATGGGACACATTATCTCCTACAGAGTTGCAGCAAGTATAATGGTATGTGCACACGTTGCGGATTTTTCCGCAGCGGATTTCGAAAAACCACAGTGCAAAATCACTGCGGATTTCACTGCGGATTTTCACGCGGTTTCTTCTGCGGATTCCTCTGCGGGTTTTCAGCTGCACTTTTCTATTGGTGCAGGTTGAAAACCGCTGCGGAATCCGCAGAAAGAAGTGACATGCTACTTCTTTTTTTCCGCAGCGTTTCCGCGTGGCTTTTTCCGCAGCGTGTGCACAGTGGTTTTTGTTTTCCATAGGGTTACATGGTACTGTACACCGCATGGAAAACCGCTGCGGATCCACAGCAAAAACCGCAACGTGTGCACACTGTTAGGACTGGCGGAATGCACCAAGAAAGGTGATATAGATGCGCTCGCAGTCCGGGGTCCACCGTGCAGGTGAAAACCTGCTGCTAGTAAATACAGGCTATATGGCGGTACACTAAAGTATATACACGTGGGTTCAACCTCACCCAGCGTGAAGGGAGCAATCCTGTTGCGTCACAGGATCGCGGTACCGCACCTAAAGCGCGAGCGAGTAGTCAGCGTACTTAATCCCAACTGAGATTGAAGTCCGATTAGACCCTCGCTGGCACTACACCGCAACTGGGTGTGTAAGGTAACTAAATATAAATATATGAATGCACAGGAGTGCGAGCAATGCCGCACTGACGGACGCCACCAACCACACTGGCTTGGGTATGGAAAGCGCAAGGCAAGCGCACGGCGCCGTACAGGCGGACACAGCAAGAGGACGCTGCAATGTGTGTTTCGTGCTGTTGGATAAGTCGGGCGCTAGATTAGCAAACATACACCTTCCGCGAACAGACATTCAATAGGGAGGGTTATTTAAAGAGCGACTTTCACTCACAACACACACACATATTTACAAGACAATACTAGTGCATGGCCGTGCGGTCATGCGCAGTTTATATAGTTGCAGCACAGGAAGTGGCTACAGAACTTTTGCCCTTCCAAGACCTGCCAAAAGGACCAATGGGATGTGCTGCAGCACCTGAGCATGTGACCCTCGATCTCCAACAGGAGAACTTGCCCTGGGCATGCTCAGTGCGTGCAAACAAGGACTTAGATCCAGAAATGTCCACTCGCCGCTGCCCAGCACTGGCCTTAATGGCAGAAGCAGGAAAAGCAGCAGCAACTCTTCGCACAGAGTCAGACTGAGCGAGACGCTGGGATCGACGTCCCTGCTGAGCAGACTCCACTGCGGCTGGAGGAGAATGGGAGACCGCAGCGGAGACGGATCGAGATTCCCCCTGTGCAGCAGAGGAAACTCGACTCCTAACATTACCCCCCCTCCTAGGGCCCCCCCTCCTTGGGCCTCGCTACGTTCGAAGGCAGCAATGAGCTGTGGAGCCCGAATGTGCTCAACAGGCCCCCAGGACCTGTCCTCGGGACCATAACCCTTCCAGTCCACCAAATAAAATTTTTTACCACGCACCACCTTGCACCCCAAAATAGCGTTCACCTCATAATCATCCGTAGACGAACCCGATGTCCCAGCAGATGACTCGGAGAACCGGGACATATACACGGGTTTCAAGAGGGACACATGAAAGGTGTCGGTGATACCCAGGCGTGGCGGAAGGGCCAAACGATAGACCACAGGATTAACCTGCTCGAGAACCTTGAATGGGCCCAAGTAGCGAGGAGCAAATTTAGTGGACTCAACTCGCAGCCTGATGTTACGGGCGGAGAGCCACACCAAGTCGCCAGGAGCAAAGGTCGGAGCGGGGCGCCGATGAGCATCGGCGGAGGACCTCATTCTCTCCTTAGAGGCCTGAATGGCATCCTGAGTGCGGTCCCAAATATCCCGTGCCTCCACAGCCCAATCTGCCACCCTGGAGTCGGCGGAAGACACGGGCATAGGCACAGGTACCCGTGGATGCTGACCATAGTTGAGGAGGAATGGGGTTTGTCCAGTGGAGTCGGCTACGGCATTGTTCAGTGCAAACTCTGCCCATGATAGCAAGGATGCCCAGTCATCCTGCCTGGCTGAAACAAAATGTCGCAGGTATGTGACCAAGGTCTGGTTGGCCCTCTCTACCAACCCATTCGTCTCGGGATGATAAGCGGATGAGAGATTCAACTCAATACTGAGAAGACGACAGAGCTCTCTCCAGAACCGAGACGCAAACTGGGGACCCCGGTCACTGACAATTTTGTCTGGCATACCATGCAGGCGGAAGATATGTCTAATGAACAACGCTGCCAAGGCCCGTGCAGAAGGTAACCGTGGTAGCGGCACCAAATGCACCATTTTTGAGAAATGATCGGTGATGACCCAAATGATGGTACAGCCGCGAGACTTAGGCAAACCCACAACAAAGTCCATCCCGACCATCTCCCAGGGCCTATCTGCCACCGGCAGGGGATAGAGCAAACCAGCTGGCCTTTGACGCGGAGATTTATTTTTGGCGCAGGAGACACACGCCAGAACATAATCCCTGACATCCCGGACCATATGCGGCCACCAGTACGTCCTCGCCAGTAGCTCAGATGTCCTCTTTGTCCCAAAGTGTCCACCCACCCTGGACGAATGAGCCCAAGAGAGAACCTCCGGTCGCAAATTAATGGGCACAAAAGTCTTGCCCGGAGGCACAGACTCTAGCGAAACCGGCGCCACGGTTCTCAGGCTCTCGGAAGGGACAATAAGCCGAGGCTCCTCTTCCTCCTCCTCAGTTGACATAAGGGAGCGAGAGAGAGCGTCAGCACGGATATTCTTCTCCCCGGCGAGATAATGAAGAGAAAAGTGGAACCGGGAGAAGAACAGGGACCATCTGGCCTGGCGAGAATTTAGCCGCTGGGCTGTCTGCAAATAGACCAAATTTTTGTGGTCCGTGTAAACTTGGAAGGGAAACCGCGCACCTTCCAGAAGGTGTCTCCACTCCGAAAAGGCCAACTTCATTGCTAGCAACTCCCTGTCCCCGATGGAGTAGTTCCTCTCCGCTGGCGTGAAGGTCTTAGAGAAGAAGAAGCATGGATGCTTCCGACCTTGAGCATCCTTTTGGTAGAGGACTGCTCCAGCACCAACGGAGGAGGCATCCACCTCCATTAGGAAAGGCTTATCCACATCGGGACGATGTAAGATGGGAGCGCTAGCAAAGTGGGACTTAATAGAAGTGAAGGCCTTGGAGACCTCTTCCGACCACAATTTGGGGTTCGCTCCCTTCTTGGTGAGGGCTACCAAGGGAGCTACCAGAGTTGAGAAGTGGGGAATGAACTGGCGGTAATAGTTTATGAACCCCATAAAGCGCTGCACCGCTTTAAGAGAATGGGGCTCTTGCCAGTCCATCACCGCCTGTAGTTTGGCAGGATCCATAGCCAATCCCTGGGCGGAGATGATATAGCCCAGGAAAGGTAAGGACTCCTGCTCAAACACACACTTCTCCAACTTCGCATAAAGAGAGTTTGCCCGTAGGAGGTCGAAGACTTTGCCAACATCTCTCCGGTGGGAGTCAATATCAGGGGAAAAGATGAGAATATCATCCAGATAGACTACCACCGAGGTGGAAAGCATATCCCGGAAGATGTCGTTGACAAAGTCTTGGAAAACGGCAGGTGCATTACAGAGCCCGAAGGGCATCACCAGATACTCATAGTGCCCATCTCTGGTGTTAAATGCCGTTTTCCACTCGTCCCCCTCACGGATGCAAATCAGATTATAAGCACCCCGCAGATCTAGTTTAGTAAACACTCTAGCTCCCCGAAGCCTATCGAAAAGCTCAGATATCAACGGCAAAGGGTACTTGTTCTTAACTGTGATAGCATTAAGACCCCTGTAGTCTATGCATGGACGTAGTTCTCCATTCTTCTTCTGCACGAAAAAGAACCCTGCCCCAGCAGGTGACACTGACTTCCTGATGAACCCTCTTGCCAGATTCTCTTGTATGTACTGAGACATTGCCTCCGTTTCCGGGAGAGATAATGGATAGACTCGACCCCGGGGAGGCTCAGCACCAGGCAAGAGATCAATAGGACAGTCATAGGGGCGATGGGGCGGAAGAGTCTCCGCTGCCTTTTTGGAGAACACGTCTGCATAAGACCAATATTGCTTGGGGAGAGAGGAGAGATCTGCGGGTACCTCTGTAGTAGTAACCTGAACGCACTCTCGATGACACCTGTTCCCACAAGATTCACTCCATCCCAGAATTCTGCCTGAGGACCACTCGATGTGAGGAGAGTGGTACCGTAACCAAGGTATCCCCAAGAGAACCTCATCAATTCCCTCAGGAATGACGAGTAGAGATATAATCTCCTGATGAGATGGTGACATGGACAGAGTGAAAGGGATAGTTTGATGTGTAATCTGTGTGGGCAGTGTCGACCCATTCACCACTCGTACCGTTACTGGTTGAGATAGCATGACCAGAGGAATTGCGTGACGTTGGGCGAAGGCTGAAGACATAAAATTGCCCTCCGCCCCAGAATCCACGCAGAGTTCTACCGAGTGAGAGGATGAGCCCAATGTTATTGTCCCCTTAAAGGACAATTTGGAGGCAAACGTCGCCGTGTCTAGTGCACCTCCACCAACTACCACTAGACGCTGACGTTTCCTCGACCGCTGGAGACATCTGGAGGCAAGATGTCCAGACTGTTGGCAAAGATGACAAATCTGGAGTGCACGAGCGGTCCGGGACTTAGATCCTGCTCGAGACTCTACCACAGGCTCATGGGGCTCAGGAGCCTGGTCTGGAGATTCCAAAGGTTTGGCGAAGGTGGGAGCCAGCCGAAACCTCTGCCTACACTGGGCTCGCTCTAACCTCCGCTCGTGAAAACGGAGATCAATTCGAGTGGATAGAGTTATTAATTCCTCCAGTGTGGCGGGAATCTCCCTAGTGGCCAGGGCGTCCTTAACGTGGTCAGCCAGCCCCCTCCAAAATATTGGAATGAGGGCTTTATCCGACCACTCCAGCTCAGATGCTAAGGTGCGGAAGTGGACGGCAAAATGACTGACCAAGGACGAGCCCTGAGTCAATGCCAACAATTGGAGCGCCGTATCATGGCTGACACGAGGTCCCAAAAAGACCTGTTTCAGAGTGCTCAGAAACAATGGAGCACTCTGAACCACATGATCGCTACGCTCCCATAGCGGCGTAGCCCACTGCAACGCTCTGTCCGACAGAAGAGACACTATAAATCCCACCTTAGCCCGCTCTGTAGGGAAACGAGAGGCCAGAAGCTCGAGATGGATAGAGCACTGACTCACGAAACCCCTACAAGACTTACTGTCACCAGAGAATTTCTCTGGAAGCGGGAGGCGAGTTAGAGTCGGGACAGGAGCGGCAGTGGACAAGGTGGCTGCAGCAACACTAGCAGCCTGTACAGCGACAGCAGTGACATCCACAGCTGAGGTTGAACGCTCAAGAGCCGCCAACCTTCCCTCCAGCTGCTGGATGTACCGCTGTGAACGCTGATCGTCCATCATTTACTAGCCAGACCCTGGCGCTAGTATTATGTTAGGAATGGCGGAATGCACCAAGAAAGGTGATATAGATGCGTTCGCAGTCCGGGGTCCACCGTGCAGGTGAAAACCTGCTGCTAGTAAATACAGGCTATATGGCGGTACACTAAAGTATATACACGTGGGTTCAACCTCACCCAGCGTGAAGGGAGCAATCCTGTTGCGTCACAGGATCGCGGTACCGCACCTAAAGCGCGAGCGAGTAGTCAGCGTACTTAATCCCAACTGAGATTGAAGTCCGATTAGACCCTCGCTGGCAGTACACCGCAACTGGGTGTGTAAGGTAACTAAATATAAATATATGAATGCACAGGAGTGCGAGCAATGCCGCACTGACGGACGCCACCAACCACACAGGCTTGGGTATGGAAAGCGCAAGGCAAGCGCACGGCGCCGTACAGGCGGACACAGCAAGAGGACGCTGCAATGTGTGTTTCGTGCTGTTGGATAAGTCGGGCGCTAGATTAGCAAACATACACCTTCCGCGAACAGACATTCAATAGGGAGGGTTATTTAAAGAGCGACTTTCACTCACAACACACACACATATTTACAAGACAATACTAGCGCATGGCCGTGCGGTCATGCGCAGTTTATATAGTTGCAGCACAGGAAGTGGCTACAGAACTTTTGCCCTTCCAAGACCTGCCAAAAGGACCAATGGGATGTGCTGCAGCACCTGAGCATGTGACCCTCGATCTCCAACAGGAGAACTTGCCCTGGGCATGCTCAGTGCGTGCAAACAAGGACTTAGATCCAGAAACGTCCACTCGCCGCTGCCCAGCACTGGCCTTAATGGCAGAAGCAGGAAAAGCAGCAGCAACTCTTCGCACAGAGTCAGACTGAGCGAGACGCTGGGATCGACGTCCCTGCTGAGCAGACTCCACTGCGGCTGGAGGAGAATGGGAGACCGCAGCGGAGACGGATTGAGATTCCCCCTGTGCAGCAGAGGAAACTCGACTCCTAACACACACAGCCTCAACCCATATACACCTACGGAAATCCAGCGGTGCTCCCGCATTCAGTGGCCCACATTAATCAGAAGTCCAGTAGAGTTGTGGGAGGCCGCAGCAACCCACCTCAACCTGTGTAGCCCTCACAAGAAGGAAAGATGCAGGCCCTTATAGGAACCTGCTCTTTCAGTGTAACAGAAAATATCAGAAATGTGCTGCCACATGTAACTGTCAAGCCATACCTCTGATCTGTGCAGGAGATGTATTCTTTACATGACATGCCTGCTACTGGATGTAAATGTATTTTACCAGTTTGTTTAGTAAAGGAAAGTTTATTTTCTTATTCTTGTCTCTCTCATTTATCTCTACTTCATCGGGTCCTGGCCTGCCTTTTCAAGCGGCAGTATAAAATCTGTAGTTAGGTCTACAATTGGTAACAGCACACACAACTAGACCCCAATTTCTGTAGTGTTCCTAGGCATGGAGTCAACCCTCAGCTGGGGCGTCCCCGGGCATTACAGCTTCATCGGTAGATTCCACGCCATTTTATTTTTCTTTGTTGAAAACCTGTAATCAAAAGTTTCTAAAAGTAAAATCTTCTACGTTTTTCTGACTCTACCTCAGTCTACAAAGCAAAGCTGACAAACTACATACAACAGGAAAAGTTAGCCTATTATGTGTATTCTACTGCCTGCTGTGAAAACTGGAACGTTTTAGGATTTATCTTATGCAAATAGTCACATAAAATATATATATATATATATATATATATATATATATATATATATATATATATATATATATATATATATATATATATAATTAAAAATTATACTAAAAAGCTGAGTTAAATAATGAATAGTGTAATAGATATTTGCCGATTCTCATGTACCGCCGCAGCAACAGTAACTGACAACGTGAACTGCAGTTTTTACACATCTGCTAAACAAAGCAGTGGAAGGAGTAAGACCAATATCCTCCCGCTGATAATATTTACATTTCTGAACTAATGATCCATGCAAGCCTGGACTGGCAAACCCTCTGTTTCTGATTATGAAGAGAAAAAACGGAGCCTTAAAGTCTTAATAACCTGGCCTAACCTAAAATGTGATTATTTTTCTACCTTTCAGTCAGCATCACATTTCTTTCTTCCTGGAGTAACTACAAAGCAAATAAGTGAGAAGGGCTGCCGCCGCCGCAGACGTACTGATAGCAGTGAAATACTCATACACTCCTTTCTACAGTCTTGAATACTATAATGACTACAACTACCTATCGGAGAGTTGTGTTATTATGACTTTACTATGCAATTAATCAAAGTACCAAATGTCCAAAATTAAAGGGAAACCTATTGCATAGAATATTCTGTCAGAGCTTCTAACATCATGTTAAACAGTAGAAGATGCTATTGAGATTTATATATACTGTATTTTCTGGCGTATAAGACTAGTTTTTAACCCCTGAAAATCTTCTTAAAAGTCGGGGGTCGTCTTATACGCCAGGTGTCGTCTTGTACGCCGGGTGCAGACCAATGTGTATATGGTGGGTGGGGGGGAGTTGTCCCGATGACGAAGAGGGGGCGTCTCACAGGAAAGTGTGAGTGGAGTATCACCCTATTACCTCATTGTAGCAGCGTGGGGTCTCTGTGCTGGGGAGCAGCGGCGGCTGCTCCTCTTTGTGCCGCGTGGGTTTTGTGGGGCGGCGGCCCCTCTTCGTGCAGTGTCAGGGCTCTGTGCTGTGGGGCGGCGTATCTTCGTGCAGAGGCGGGGCTCCTCCGACATTTCCTCAAAGCCCGGAGACACCGGCAGCTCCATTGCTGCGATGCGGTGGCCTCCGGGAAAATCGCCGCACCCACAGCACCCACGCAGCACAAAGAGGAGCAGCTGCCACCGCTCCCCAGCACGGAGACCCCACGCTGCAGCTACAATGAGGTAATGGGGGATACTCCACTCACACTTTCCTGTGAGACGCCCCCTCTTCGTCATCAGGACCACTCCCCCCCAAAATCCACATTAGTCACCGGCCCTATAAGACGACACATGGCATATAAGAAGACCCCCGACTTTTAAGAAGATTTTATATTTTAACTGGAAAAGTTGGGGGGTCGTCTTATACGCCCAGTCGTCTTATACACCGGAAAATACGGTAGTTTGTAAACAAAGATTCAGTATGACGTGGAATTTAGTTGTTTTTTTCCTGCTCGCTTTAGGCTCAGGAGTCTAGTAGATGGTCTTACAATACTGATTGACAGCTATCTATGTATATACAGTATACTTCTAAAGGGAAGGCTGTCTATCACTGATTGTGTCTGCTCCAATGCTTCTTAACCCCTTAGTGACAGAGCCAATTTGGTACTTAATGACCAAGCCAATTTTTACAATTCTGACCACTGTCACTTTATGAGGTTATAACTCTGGAATGCTTTAACGGATCCCACTGATTCTGAGATTCTTTTTTCATGACATATTGTACTTCATGTTACTGGTAACATTTCTTCGATATTACTTGCGATTATTTATGAAAAAAAAACGGAAATAAGGCGAAAATTTTTAAAATTTTGCAATTTTCAAGCTTTGTATTTTTATGCCCTTAAATCAGAGAGATATGGCACAAAAATAGTTATTAAATAACATTTCCCACATGTCTACTTTACATCAGCACAATTTTGGAAACATATTTTTGTTTTGTTAGGGAGTTATAAGGGTTAAAAGTTGACGAGCAATTTCTCATTTTTACAACACCATTTTTTTTAGGGACCACATCACATTTGAAGTCATTTTGAGGGGTTTATATGATAGAAAATAACCAAGTGTGACAACATTCTAAAAACTGCACCCCTCAAGGTGCTCAAAACCACATTCAAGAAGTTTATTAACCCTTTGGGTGCTTCACAGGAACTGAAACAATGTGGAAGGAAAAAATGAACATTTTAACTTTTTTTGCAAACATTTTACTTCAGAACCATTTTTTTTAATTTTCACAAGTGTAAAAGCAGAAATTTAACCATAAATTTTGCAGTGCAATTTCTCGTGAATACGCGGATACCCTATATGTGGGGGTAAACCACTGTTTGGGCGCACCGCAGAGCTTGGAAGAGAAGGAGCGCCGTTTGACTTTTTCAATGCAGAATTGGCTGGAATTGAGATCGGACGCCATGTCACGCTTAGAAAGCCCCTGATGTGCCTGAACAGTGGAAACGCTCCACAAGTGACACCATTTTGGGAACTAGACCCCTTAAGGAACTTATGTAGATGTGTGGTGAGCACTTTGAGCCCCGAAGTGCTTCACAGAAGTTTATAACGTAGAGCCGTGAAAATAAAAAATCGCATTTGTTTACACAAAAATGATCTTTTTGCCCACAAATTCTTATTTTCACAAGGGTAACAGGAGAAATTAGACCACAAAAGTTGTTGTGCATTTTCTCCTGAGTACGTCGATACCCAATATGTGGGGGTAAACCACTCTTTGGGCGCACCGCAGAGCTTGGAAGTGAAGGAGCGCCGTTTTACTTTTTCAATGTAGAATTGGCTGAAATTGAGATCGGACACCATGTCGCGTTTGGAGAGCCCCTGATGTGCCTAAACAGTGGAAACCCCCCACAAGTGACACCATTTTGGAAACTAGACCCCTTAAAGAACTTATCTAGATGTGTGGCACTTTAAACCCCCAAGTGCTTCACAGAAATTTATAAAGTAGAGCCGTGAAAATAAAAAATCCTTTTTTTTTCCTCAAAAATGATTTTTAGCCTGCATTTTTTTATTTTCTCAAGGGTAACAGGAGACATTGGACCCCAAAATTTGTTGACCAGTTTGTCCTGAGTAGGCTGATACCCCATATGTGGGGGGGCACTGTTTGGGCACCCATCGGGGCTCGGAAGGGAAGGAGCGCCACTTGGAATCCAGACTTAGATGGGATGGTCTGCGGGCGTCATGTTGCATTTGCAAAGCTCCTGATGTACCTAAACAGTAGAAACTCCCCACAAGTGACCCCATTTTGGAAACTAGACCCCCCAAAGAACTTATCTAGATGTGTGGTGAGCACTATGAACCCCCAACTGTTTCACAGAAGTTTATAATGTAGAGCCATGAAAATAAAAAAATCTTATTTTTTCCACAAAAATGATCTTTTCACCCCCAAATTTTTACTTTCGCAAGTGTAACAAGAGAAATTGGACCCCAAAAGTTGTTGTCCAATTTGTCCTGAGTATGCTGGCACCCCATGTGTGGGGGGGACCACTGTTCCCACGGTAGAGCTCGGAAGGGAAGGAGCGCTGTTTTGGAATGCAGACTTTGATAGAATGGTCTGCGGGCGTTATGTTGCATTTGCAGAGCCCCTGATGTACCTAAACAGTAGAAACCCCCCACAAGTGACCCCATTTTGGAAACTATACCCCCCAAGGAACTTATCTAGATGTGTGGTGAGAACTTTGAATGCCCAAGTGCTTCACTGAAGTTTATAATGCTGAGTCGTGAAAATAAAAAATATTTTTTTTCCCACAAAAATTTTTTTAGCCCCCAAGTTTTTATTTTCACAAAGGTAACAGGAGAAATTGGACCCCAAAAGTTGTTGTCCAATTTATCCCGAGTACGCTGATGCCCCATATGTGGGGGTAACCCACTGTTTGGGCGCACGGCAAAGCTCAGAAGGGAGGGAGCACCATTTGACTTTTTGAGCGCAAAATTGGCTGTCGTGTTTGGAGACCCCCTGATGTACCTAAACAGTGGAAACCCCCCAATTCTAACTCCAAACCTAACCCCAACACACCCCTAACCCTAATTCCAACCTGATCCATAATCCTAATCACAACCCTAACGATAATCATAACCCTTACCCCAAAACAACCCTAATGTCAACCCTAACCATAACCCTAATCAAAACCCTAAATCCAACACACCCCTAATCCTAATCTCAACCCTAACCTCAAACCTAACCCTAATCCCAATACACCCCTAACCGTAATATCAACCCTAACCTTAACCCTAATCCCAAACCTAACCCTAATCCCAAACGTAACCCTAATGCCAACCCTAATCCAAACCCTAACCCTTATCCCAACTCTAACCCTAACTTTAGCCGCAACCCTAGCCCTAACTTTAGCCCCAAGCCTAGCCCTAACTTTAGCCCCAACCCTAACCCTAACCCTAAATTTAGCCCCAACCCTAACCCTAACCCTAAATTTAGCCCCAACTCCTCTAGCTGCTGGCTGGCAGATCATGGGGGGCGCACTGCGCATGCGCCCGTCATTTTCTTACCGGATGAAGAAGCCGGCGGGCAGGAGGGGACGCAGGAGGATCCAGGGACACCGGTAACTATAACAGGGTCCTAGAATCCCCTTATTTCTCTGTCCTCTGATGTGCGATCAGATAACACACCGCTTTTTTCTTTTTGCGGTCGCCGTTAAACAGTTAATTACCGGCGATCGTAAAACATGTTCTTTGGGGTCGAGACCCCAAAGATCTTCTGGGTGTCAGCGGGCGCATGCCATTTTTTGGCCGGAACAAGATGGCGGCGCCCATCGGGAGCCACGAGGAGCACCGGGGGAGACAGGTGAGTATCGGGGGGCGATCGGGGACCCCATTTCTCTGTCCTCTGATGTCCGACACATCGGAGGACAGAGAAATTAAATGGGAAATTGCATTTTGCTTTGTTTTTTGCGACCGCCGGTAAACGGTTAATTACCGGCGATCGCAACCCGGGGGTCGGTAGAAAAAACCCCGAATCATGTTGTGTGGGGACTCGGCTACCCCCGGTAACCGAGACCCCATAGAAAATCCGACTCCGGGGGGCGCTATTCACTTTTTTTATTAACGACGCTGTGGTTTAAGTACCCTTAACTGCCGCCGTTAAAAGGCGTATCGGCGGTCGTTAAGGGGTTAAACCCAGATTGAGTTGGGAATTAAAAAAATAAATAACAAGTCATTCGAAGGCTAGGGTCACACAACCTCATCTGAGAGAATCAGTTCGATTATGTGAATCACAGTCTGATAACAGTTTGATCAGCTTGTGATTTGATTATCTTGGCTGAAGATAAGATGGAAAAAAAATTCTACATCTTCTCCATTGTGTCAATCTATGAAAATGGGACTGCATTCAGATGTCATTCGAGTGCCGTCCAACAGTTTCCATAGATTCATTGACTTGCATGGACGATTGCATGCTGGGATCTTTACCTTGGACCAGTCAATCTATTCAGTTCCTTCTGCTATCTAACTGCTGTAACTCTTTAGACTGCTGGTAGCTTTAAATGCAGGTTCAAAATGACAGTATATTCGAGTTTTTTGAAGTCATGGAAACACATCCACAAATTTTCTTTAACATTTAATTTTTTTGTTTCTTCTAAGGCTGCCGTCACACTATCAGTATTTGGTCAGTATTTTACCTCAGTATTTGTAAGCCAAAACCAGGAGTGGGTGATAAATACAGAAGTGGTGCAATGTTTCTATTATACTTTTCCACTATTTGTTCCACTCCTGGTTTTGGCTTACAAATACTGAGGTAAAATACTGACCAAATACTGATAGTGTGACGGCAGCCTAATACTCAGAATGATTATACAATTCTCTCAATATGGAATTATAGTGATATTCAACAATACACTATGTATAGAATTATTAGGCATTTGTATTTTTTATAAGAAAATTCTACTATTGAACAACTACAGTCTTGTCAGGGAATCCAAAAGGTTAATAAACCTGAATATTTAAGAAAGTAAAAGTTAGGTTTGTTTTTTCTTACCAGAATATCTACAGTAGCTTGCAAAAGTATTCATCCCCTTGGCTTTTTACATATTTTGTTACATTACAACCTGTTTTTAAATATTTTTGTAATCTGATTTGTGTGTGATACATCAGCACTAAATAGTCTAAGTTGGAGAAAAATATAGGCATTAATTAAATTTATTGGATCAAATAACTAAAAATTGACATGTGCATATGTATTCTCCCCTTTTGCTATGAATCCCTGAGGGGAGCCTCACCCTCTGACCCCCAGGTAGCTATTCTACTAATTCCCCCCAATAATTAGAACTCGGGACTAAGATCCGACAGCCACATGTCTATAGATCTCACAGAAACAGCCTAAATTGTCTAAATTGGTTTACTCCAGTCAGAGGCGTAGCTAGGGTTTTTTTTAAGCGGGGGAGGGGGGGGGGATGTGCAAGCTTCTGAGTGGGCCCCTAACCAGGTAACCTTGATTATAACTGGGTGACGCACCCTAATAGTGGAGGAAAACCTCAGCAGATGACCGCGCTATTACTGAAGATAATCTCTATATAAAGACCAACATGGATATTACCGCCATATGGTCAGTGGTAGATACCAGTCCTACAGAACATATAAGAGATCACAACACAGTTACAGATAATGTCTTACCACTGACGTCCTTTCTGATGGAATCGTTCACTTTTCCCGTCTTTTCCATCTGGCCCAGACCGACATGACAACTATTCACTATTCTATTCACAACCTGCACAAACTCCTCATCCTGCTGATACCCCAATACTGAGCCGCTGCTGCCGTATGTGTCCCTATTACTGCCCCTGATACCCCAATACTGAGCCGCTGCTGCCATATGTGTCCCTATTACTGCCCCTGATACCCCAATACTGAGCCTCTGCTGCTGTATGTGTCCATATTACGCCACCTAATACCCCAATACTGAGCTGCTGCTGCCGTATGTGCCCCTATTACTGCCCCTGATATCCCAATACTGAGCGGCTGCTGCCGTATGTGTCACTATTACTGCCCCTGATACCCCAATACTGAGCCTCTGCTGCCGTATGTGTCCCTATTACTGCCCCTGATACCCCAATACTGAGCGGCTGCTGCCGTATGTGTCACTATTACTGCCCCTGATACCCCAATACTGAGCCTCTGCTGCCGTATGTGTCCCTATTACTGCCCCTGATACCCCAATACTGAACCGCTGCTGCCGTATGTGTCACTATTACTGCCCCTGATACCCCAATACTGAGCCTCTGCTGCCGTATGTGTCCCTTTTACTACCCCTGATACCCCAATACTGAACCGCTGCTGCCGTATGTGTCACTATTACTGCCCCTGATACCCCAATACTGAGCCTCTGCTGCCGTATGTGTCCCTATTACTACACCTGATAACCCAATACTGAGCCGCTGCTGCCGTATGTGTCCCTATTACTACACCTGATACCCCAATACTGAGCCCCTGCTGCCGTATGTGTCCCTATTACTGCCCCTGATAACCCAATACTGAGCCGCTGCTGTCGTATGTGTCTCTATTACTGCACCTGATACCCCAATACTGAGCCTCTGCTGCCATATGTGTCCTTATTACTGCCCCTGATACCTCATTACTGAGCCGCTGATGCCATATGTGTCCCTATTAATCCACCTGATACCCCAATACTGAGCAGCTGCTGCCGATTGTGTCCCTATTACTGCCCCTGATAACCCAATACTGAGCCGCTGCTGCGGTATGTGTCCCTAATACTGCACCTGATACCCCAATACTGAGCTGCTGCCGTATGTGTCCCCATTACTGCACCTGTGTGCTTCTGTGTGCCCTCTAAATTCTAAGGCACCCCTCTATAATATAGCAATGCCAGGTGCAAGTGCCCTAGAAAACAGTGCCCATATTTTGCCCCCTAGAAAGTAATATTGCCCTGTGTGCCCCTTTGATAGTCACAGTAACCTAAGTTCCCCTATAACAATAAATGCCTACTTTACATTTAATAATGTCCTGAGTCTCCCCCTGTACAGCTCCCCTATACACAGTATGATGCTCTCTTATACACAGTATACTGACCCCTTAGTAACTTCCAAACTGTTTGATGGCTTCAACACTGTAATCCCCACACTGTATGATGCCCCTCTAGATGGCCTCCATATAGTATAATGCACTCCCCATAGGCCTACTCTATATTGTATAATGCACCCCCTATAGGCAGACTCTATAGCACAAGGTAGCACCCCGCAGGCAGACCCTGTAGTATAAAGCAGCACCCCTATAGGCAGACCCTGTAGTATAAGACAGCACCCCTATAGGCTGACCCTGTACTATAAGGCAGCACCCCCATAGGCAGACCCTGTACTATAACACAGCACCCCCATAGGCAGACCCTGTACTATAAGGCAGCACACCCATAGGCAGACCCTGTACTATAAGGCAGCACCCCCATAGGCAGACCCTGTACTATAAGGCAGCAGACAATGAACTATAAGGCAGCACCCCCATAGGCAGACCCTGTAGTATTGGGCAGCACCCCCCATAGGCAGACCCTGTAGTATAAGGCAGAACCCCCATAGGCAGACCCTGTAGTATAAGGCAGACCCCCCATAGGCAGACCCTGTAGTATTAGGCAGACCCCCTATAGGCAGACCCTGTAGTATAAGGCAGATCCCCCCTCAGGCAGACCCTGTAGTATTAGGCATACCCCCCATAGGCAGACCCTGTAGTATTAGGCAGACCCCACCATAGGCAGACCATGTAGTATCAGGCAGACCCCACCATAGGCAGACCATGTACTATCAGGCAGACCCCCCATAGGCAGACCTTGTAGTATTAGGCAGACCCCCATAGGCAGACCCTGTAGTATAAGACAGCACCCCCCAAAGGCAGACCCTGTAGTATAAGGCAGACCCCGTAGTATTAGGCAGACCCCCCACAGGCAGACCCTGTAGTATTGGGCAGACCCCACCATAGGCAGGCCCTGTAGTATTAGGCAGACCCACCCTTAGGCAGACCCTGTAGTATTAGGCAGACCCCCATAGGCAGACCCTGTAGTATAAGATAGCACCCCCCATAGGCAGACCCTGTAGTATAAGGCAGACCCTGTAGTATAAAGGTACCGTCACACTAAGCGACGCTGCAGCGTCACAGCGGCCGGAAAGCAGAGCGGTGACGTCACCGCTCTGCTTTCCGGCTGCCCAGCGCTCACAGCCAGAGCAGAGAAGCAAAGCGCCGGGGACAGACAGCAATAGGTAAGTATGTAGCGTTTGTTTTTTTTACTTTAACGATGGTAACCAGGGTAAACATCGGGTTACTAAGCGCGGCCCTGCGCTTAGTTACCCGATGTTTACCCTGGTTACCAGCGAAGACATCGCTGAATCGGTGTCACACACACCGATTCAGCAATGTCTGCGGGGAGTCCAGCGACGAAACAAAGTTCTGGACTTTCTTCCCCGACCAGCGACAGCACAGCAGGGGCCTGATCGCTGCTGCCTGTCACACTGGACGATATCGCTAGCCAGGACGCTGCAACGTCACGGATCGCTAGCGATATCGTCTAGTGTGACAGTACCTTTAGGCAGACCCCGTAGTATTAGGCAGACCCCCCACAGGCAGACCCTGTAGTATTAGGCAGACCCCACCATAGGCAGGCCCTGTAGTATTAGGCAGACCCACCCTTAGGCAGACCCTGTAGTATTAGGCAGACCCCCCATAGGCAGACCCTGTAGATAGCACCCCCCATAAGCAGATTCTGCAGTAAAAGGCAGCACCCCTTAAAAAAATAAATAAATACTCACCTCTTCTTCCTGGTTCCTGCGCTGCTCTGAGCTCCCGCTCGTCTTATGACAGCGGGCGTAGGGCAGTGACTCATCGTGCCCGCTGTCAGCATCGCCGACGTCAGACGCTGACAGGGGGATGATGGAGGAAGGAGCGCAGCGCTCCTTCCCTCATCATTGCGGTCAGCTGTATTGGCTAAATGCCGGTACAGCTGACAATGCGATGACAGGCGGGGGCCCACTGCTGGCACTGGGCCCCCCACCTGCTCAGGCGCCCTAGAGCAGCAGAGCTGGGAGATCGATTCTCCCTGCTCTGCCACAAAAGGTAACTGTACAGTTACAGTAGTATAGCTCCGGGTGGACCCCCCTCTGAGCACAGGGCCCGGGGCGCCCGTACCCTCTGCCCCCGGTAGCTACGCTACTGACTCCAGTGAATAACTCATAACTATTTTTGGATGGAAAACCCCTTTATGTGACCACAATTCTGTACAACATTAATCAGCCAAAGCAAAGAGGCAGACACCAAGATGGAATAGTAGTGCACAAAGAATAACATGAAACCACCTGAGAGATACAATCAAAAAGATATTCCAGAAAAAAAGTATTTTTATGGGCACATGTAAGCATATTTTTTATTATACAGTCATGAAGAAAATATTAAAAACACTTAAAATTCACAGCAGTGAATAATTACCCACATAAGAAAACCTAAAATGAGGTTATCCAGGCTTGTAATGGAATTAGTACATGTGATGTTAAGAAAGAAGTAAGCAGATATATCAAGAATAGTATGAAAATGAAAAAAATAGTAGGATAGGAAAATATTAGATACATACAGTAAGAGGAGAATACTCCAATAATGAAAACTGACTCCAAATATCCAAATGGCACAGAAGTAATCAAATGACTGAAAATAAAAGTAACACCACTACAGAAAAATCAATCAGAAATGGTGCAAATAAATATGGTAATGATGATAAGTAATAAGTAAATATATTCTAATGAAGCAAAAATTGAGATCATGGCAGTACCTAAACAGACTGGAATCAGAACAGGAAACTTCTTGTAGAAAAATCCCAGTACATTAAAAATAATAGAGCACCATTCTATCTATCTATCTATCTATCTATCTATCTATCTATCTATCTATCTATCTATCTATCTATCTATCTATCTATCTATCTATCTATCTATACTTCGTGTATACTGTATATATATAGTGTAACGCCCCAGGGTTCTGGTTGTTACAGTGGCATTGCTTTCCTCATAGGGAGAGTGATCTCACGCTTGAAAGCAGGCGAAGATCTCTTCTATCACGTAACCACAAAGCACATAACATGTTCACACTCCAGGCCAGACAGGGAAGCTCTGAACCCGGTTTTCAGGGGAACTTCCCTGTATATATTCTGGACTGGAGGAAAGGTCAGTCAGTCTGTCAGAGAGACAGAGGAGAGAGCAGTCAGTGAGTGAGTAGGAAGAGAGTGAGAAGGCCAGACAGCAGAATGGAGCAGTCTGAGGCTGAGAGGAGAGTTGAGGAAGGCCAGAGAGGAGTTTGTCACGGAGCTTCAGCTGAGGTGGAGCTGGTACGATAGGAGAATAATGGAGCAGACGTGGGGATCTGCAGCTCCTGGCGGAAAGAGGACAGAAGAGAGACGCGTGAGGAGCTGGCAAGCCAGAGGTGCTGAAGCTCCTGGACAGGAAAACAGAGAAGGAAGAACAGCATATAGTGAGCGTGCAGAAGAGCGAAGCGCAGGAGAGTGACACCAGGAGAGCATAGCAGCGTCTGGGCTATCTCCCTGTGGAGCGCAGATTTCCGGTAGCCGGACGACTGAGGTAATGTCGGACTCTAGGAGGCACAGCAGGAACCAGCAAGACAGCTAGATTACACATCACCTGTCTGCCCTAATACCCAGGAGACACAGTGGCGCATAGAGCCCGGGTCGTGATACAGACCCTATAAAAGGGCATACGGGTTTGTGTCCCACTATTATGGAGGACAGAGAGAACTGTGAGGACCTTGATTGAAGTTACAGGCAGCAAGGGACTACATCAAAGCGCTGGTAGGAAGGCTTCTAACTCCACCTGGTAAAGGGAACTCTGAACTTGCTTC
Source organism: Ranitomeya imitator (assembly GCF_032444005.1). NCBI lineage: Eukaryota > Metazoa > Chordata > Amphibia > Anura > Dendrobatidae > Ranitomeya > Ranitomeya imitator. The sequence continues at coordinate 401,668,625 of NC_091282.1, forward strand.
CAAGCCGGCCAGACCCTGCCTGTACCTGTGGTTTGGTGCCCTGGAATGTGGATACCTGAAGTCTCTAGTAAACCAGGTAAAGAGACTGCAAACTTGTGTCCTCCGTTTCTTTATACACTACCCACCATCACCAGCTACACACTGGGAGCCCTGAGGACCTAATTCATATATAGGAAGTTATACCATCTTAGCTGCCATAACATCATCCCAGAGGACCCCTTTAAGCAGCGTCGGTCCCCTCTGACCGAATACCAGTGGCGTCATGAACACAAACTTTCTTAAACCCTTAAAAGACCTTTCCCCTCTTTATTTGGGCGCCCAGTGCCACGGACCATGTCGCAGCCTCCGTGACATCCTCTTTAAGTACCGGACCTGCCCGATTCTAACGCATCGGGTATTCTAGAATATGTATGTATGTATGTATGTATGTATGTCGCGCTTAACCACGTAGTAGTATGTAGCACAGCTACATAGTATATAACACATCCATGTAGTGTATAACACAGACAGCCACGTAGTATATAGCACAGCCACGTAGTATATAGCACAGCCACATAGTATATAACAGCCACATAGTATATAGCAGCCACATACTATATAGCACAGCCCACGCAACACAGACAGCCACGTAGCATATATCACAGCCACGTAGTATATAGCACAGCCATGTAGTATATAGGACAGCCACGTAGTATATAGCACAGCCACATAGTATATAGCACAGCCACATAGTATATAGCAGCCACATAGTATATAGCAGCCACATACTATATAGCACAGCCCACATAACACAGACAGCCACGTAGTATATAGCAGCCATATAGCATATAGCAGTCGCGTAGTATATATATAGTATATAGCAGCCACATAGTATATAGCAGCCACATACTATATAGCACAGCCCACGCAACACAGACAGCCACGTAGCATATATCACAGCCACGTAGTATATAGCACAGCCATGTAGTATATAGGACAGCCACGTAGTATATAGCACAGCCACGTAGTATATAGCACAGCCACATAGTATATAGCACAGCCACATAGTATATAGCAGCCACATAGTATATAGCAGCCACATACTATATAGCACAGCCCACATAACACAGACAGCCACGTAGTATATAGCAGCCATATAGCATATAGCAGTCGCGTAGTATATATATAGTATATAGCAGCCACATAGTATATAGCAGCCACATACTATATAGCACAGCCCACGCAACACAGACAGTCACGTAGCATATATCACAGCCACGTAGTATATAGCACAGCCATGTAGTATATAGGACAGCCACGTAGTATATAGCACAGCCACATAGTATATAGCACAGCCACATAGTATATAGCAGCCACATAGTATATAGCAGCCACATACTATATAGCACAGCCCACATAACACAGACAGCCACGTAGTATATAGCAGCCATATAGCATATAGCAGTCGCGTAGTATATATATAGTATATAGCAGCCACATAGTATATAGCAGCCACATACTATATAGCACAGCCCACACAACACAGACAGCCATGTAGTATATAGCACAGCCATGTAGTATATAGCACAGCCACATAGTATATAGCACAGCCACATACTATATAGCAGCCACATACTATATAGCAAACACATACTATATAGCACAGCCCACATAACACAGACAGCCACATAGTATATAGCACAGCCACGTAGTATATAGCAGCCACATAGCATATAGCAGTCGCGTAGTATATAGCACAGCCCACGTAATATATAACACAGCCCACGCAGTATATAATACTGCCCACATAGTATATAGTAGGCAGGCAGTATATAACACAGCCCACATAATATACAGCACAGCCCACATAGTATATAACACGCATCGGGTATTCTAGAATATGTATGTATGTATGTATGTATGTCGTGCTTAGCACAGCCACGTAGAATATAGCACAGCCATGTAGTATATTACACAGCCATGTAGTATATAACACAGACAGCCACGTAGTATATAGCACAGCCACGTAGTATATAGCACAGCCACGTAGTATATAGCACAGCCACATAGTATATAGCACAGCCACATAGTATATAGCAGCCACATAATATATGGCAGCCACATAGTATATAGTAGCCACATACTATATAGCCCAGCCCACGTAACACAGACAGCCACGTAGTATATAGCACAGCCACGTAGTATATAGCACAGCCACGTAGTATATAGCACAGCCACGTAGTATATAGCACAGCCCACGAAATATATAACACAGCCCACGCAGTATATAATACTGCCCACGTAGTATATAGCAGGCAGGCAGTAATATATAGCACAGCCCACGTAGTGTATAACACGCATCGGGTATTCTAGAATATGCATGTATGTATGTACATCGTGCTTAGCACAGCCACGTAGAATATAGCACAGCCACGTAGTATATAACACAGCCACGTAGTATATAACACATACAGTCTCGTAGTATATAGCACAGCCACATAGTATATAGCACAGCCACATAGTATATAGCACAGCCACATAGTATATAGCACCACATAGTATATGGCAGTCACACAGTATATAGTAGCCACATACTATATAGCACAGCCCATGTAACACAGACAGCCACGTAGTATGTAGCACAGCCACGTAGTATATAGCAACCACATAGTATATAGCAGCCATGTAGTATATAGCACAGCCCACGTAATATATAGCACAGCCCACGCAGTATATAACACAGGCCACGTAGTATATAACACAGCCCACGCAGTATATAACACTGCCCACGTAGTATAGAGCAGCCAGGCAGTATAAAACACAGCCCACTTAATATATAGCACAGCCCCACGTAGTATATAGCAAAGCCACGTAGTATATAGCACAGCTACGTAGTACATAGCAGCTACATAGTACATAGCAGCCACATAGTATATAGCACAGGCCACGTAACACAGACAACCATGTAGTATATAGCAGCCACGTAGTATATAGCACAGCCCACAAAATATATACCGCCGCCCACGCAGTATATAACACAGGCCACGTAGTATATAACACAGCCCACACAGTATGTAACACAGGCCACATAGTATGTAACACAGCCCACGCAGTATATAACACTGCCCACATAGTATATAGCAGCCAAGCAGTATATAACACAGCCCACGTAATACATAGCACAGCCCACGTAGTATATAACACAGCCCACGCAGTATATAACACTGCCCACATAGTATATAGCAGCCAGGCAGTATATAACACAGCCCACGTAATATATAGCACAGCCCACGTAGTATATAACACAGTCCATGCAGTATAAAATACAGCCCACATAGTATATAGCACAGCCCACGTAGTATATAACAGAGCCCACGCAGTATATAACACAGCCCACGTAGTATATAGCAGTGTGGGCACCATATCCCTGTTAAAAAAAGAATTAAAATAAAAATAGTTATATACTCACCTTCCGTCGTCCAACGAAGCTGTCCTAACGTGCGCGATGCGGCCGCCAGCTTCGGTTCCCAGAGATGCATTGCGAAATTACCCAGCTGACTTAGCGGTCTCGCGAGACCGGTAAGTCATCTGGGCAATTTTGCCAATGCATCTCTGGGAACGGAAGCTGGCGGCCACTTCGCGCGCATCGGTGAACGTCGGAAGGTGAGAATAGCAAAAAAAAATTTTATTATTATTATTTTTAACATTAGATCTTTTTACTATTGATGCTGCATAGGCAGCATCAATAGTAAAAATTTGGTCCGGGATGGGGCGACAAACTGGCACTGACTGGAGGAGAGTAGGGAGGGGCCAATTTGCGGCCGGACTTAGCCTGTCGCTGATTGGTCGCGGGATTTCCGTTACAGGCAGACAGACAGAAGGAAGTACCCCCTAGACAATTATATAGATAGATATATTATACATTATGTATGTATATTAAAGTGGCATGTTAAAGTTCGAGTACCCCGGTCCAAATTACTGTTATTGTGAACAGTTAAGCAAGTTGAAGAATAGATGAAATGATCATTTCCTGTTTAAGGCTAGTTTCACATTTGCGTTCGAATCCGCAGCGTTTAATCCGCATCCGCAAGTGCAGGAAAAAACACATAGAAATACGTACAAACGCAGCGTTTTTTAGACGCATGCGGGAACACATGCAGTTAATACAACGCCGCGCTTTCACGCTTTTCCATGCGTTTTGTCATGCGTTTGCGGTTTTTGTGCGCATGGTGGAAAATTTTACAGGAGAAAAATCTAGATGACCAGACACCGCCAATGGGACTACAGAGGGTGTGTATTATGGGACATCTATATATAGACCCTAGGACTGCTGAAATCTTAACAGTGTGCTACTGTATCCTGTGTCATGATGGATCTTCACATGGAGAGCTTTTATTTCAACCTGGATTTAAGCATCAAGCTGTTTCTTGACTGTGCGTTTGCTTGGGAGCAACACAGAAATCACGAAAGACGGAGAAGGACACGGCGTAGGCGTTTTTGGTGACACCCCATTATCAAACTACATGAGAGCCGTGGAGCCTATATGGCGAACTTAATGCAAATTCAAGTAATATACCAGGAAGTCGTAAGACTCTTTCTGGGAATTGCTTAGTCGTGTCAAAGGAGCCATCCGGAGACAGGACACCGAGCTCCGTTTAGCGATTCCAGCAGAGGAACGTCTGCTGGTTATATTAAGGTACGTAGCAATTCTAAACAAATGCCAGTCATAATTTTGGTTGTTCTGACATGTATTCTTTGTATTTTCCTTCATGTCTTTAGCAGAACAACACCATAAATAGAATTGATTGTAATTTATTTTTTATTTTATTACAGATTTCTGGCAACCGGAGAGAGCTTATCATCCCCCCACTTCCAATACCGGCTTGGAATTTCCACCCTGTCCGGAATAGTTGCGGACACCTGCCGGGCTTTGTGGAATGTTTTCTGGGATGAGTTTATACCCCTACCCACCGAGGACATGTGGATGGGAATTGCAGAGAAATTCTGGAGTGTGTGTGTAGGGCTAGCGGAACGCACCAAATAATTAGAGAAAAGGAATAAGGTGAGTTTGCAGCCCGGGGTCCACCGTGCAGAGATGGTACCTGCTGCTAAGCAATTATGGACTATATGGCAGAACAATGAGGATACACACGGGTTAGCTTCACCCTGTGTGAAAGAAGCGAACCCTGTTGCGTCACAGGACTGCAGTACCGCACGTAAGAAAACTAATAATTAAATAGCACGAGAGTGTGAGCTGTGCTGTACTGGCGGACGCCACTAACCAGCCAGACTTGGGCTAAAGAAGCGCTCTAATGGCGCGTGGCACCGCACTGGCGGTCACAGCAGTAGACGCTGTTTCGTGTGTTAACGCTGTGAGTTCAGCCGGGTGCTAGATAGCAGCCATACACCTTACGCGAACAGTCATACACAAGGGATGGGTTTTTTAAGGAATGACTTGCACTCAACACACACACGATTACAATTGTATCGTGCAGCCATGCAAACCTTTTATAGCTGCAGCATGTACAGGACCTTCCCAGAAGGACCAATAGGAGGCTGCCACAGAAGTTGAGCATCTTCAGGACCTTCCTGGAGGACCAATGGGATCTCCTGCAGTATCTGAGCATGTGACCCTCGATCTCCAACGGGAGATCTTGCCCTGGGCATGCTCAGAAGGGGAAAAGCAGGACTTAAGGTACCTTCACACTGAGCAACTTTAGAACGATAACGATAGCGATCCGTGATGTTGCAGCATCCTGGATAGCGATATCGTTGTGTTTGACACGCAGCAGCGATCAGGATCCTGCTGTGACATCGCTGGTCGGAGCTAGAAGGCCAGAACTTTATTTCGTCGCTGGATCACCCGCTGACATCGCTGAATTGGCGTGTGTGACGCCGATCCAGCGATATGTTCACTTGTAACCAGGGTAAACATCGGGTTACTAAGCGTAGGGCCGCGCTTAGTAACCCGATATTTACCCTGGTTACCATTGTAAATGTAAAAAAAAAAGACACAACATACTCACATTCCGGTGTCTGTCACGTCCCTCGCCATCAGCTTCCCGCACTGACTGTGAGCGCCGGCCATAAAGCACAGCGGTGACGTCACCGCTGTGCTGTGCTTTACAGCCAGCGCTCACAGTCAGTGAGGGAAGGTGATGGCGAGGGACGTGACAGACACCGGAATGTGAGTATGTTGTGTTTCTTTTTTTTACATTTACAATGGTAACCAGGGTAAACATCGGGTTACTAAGCGCAGCCCTGCGCTTAGTAACCCGATGTTTACCCTGGTTACCCGGGGACTTCGGCATCGTTGGTCGCTGGAGAGCTGTCTGTGTGACAGCGCTCCAGCGACCACACAATGACTAAACAGCGATGCTGCAGCGATCGGCATCGTTGTCTGTATCACTGCAGCGTCGCTTAATGTGACGGTACCTTTAGTCCCAAAAGCGTCTGCTCCTCGCTGCCCAGCACTGGCTTCAATGGCAGAAGTAGGAAAAGCAGCAGTAACCCTTTGCACAGAGTGAGAATGAGCAAGTTGCTGGGACCGACGTCTCCGCTGAGCAGGCTCCACTGCAGCTGAGAGACCGCAGCAGACATGGTTCGAGATTCCCCCTGTGCAGCGTCGGGAACTCGACTCCTAACAGTGTGTGATTTCCCCAACTGTTGGGGTGCGGTGGATGGAAAGCACTCCGCATTATCAAACCAGCCAGAACAGGATCGGAGTACTTCAACTATAAAAAATATTTTTCTGTTGTGCTCATAGCAATAGCAGATGCGGACTGTCGCTTCATCGCCATGGACATTGGAGCTTTTGGCCGTGGCAACGATTCCCAGACTTTCAAGAACTCGGATATGGGCCGACGTGTTCATGGCAAAAATTTAAATTTTCCACTGCCACGACCTCTCCCCAACACTCAAGGTCAACCGATGCCATTTGTTATGGTTGGGGATGAGGCCTTTTATATGTGTGAAAACCTACTAAAGCCATATTCCAGTTGGGACTTGAACCACACTAAAAGGATCTTTAACTACAGACTGACCAGGGTCCGAAGAACAGTAGAGTGTACCTTTGGGATTCTAGTCTCAAAATGGCGCATTCTTGCAACAGCAATTAATCTAAAAATGGAGACAGTTGATGAGGTGCTCAAAGCCTGTGTGGTTCTCCACAATTGCATAATGGCTAAGGAGCAACCCAACATTGAACTGGATGAACCAGTTGGAAACCCATTGTCAGATTACCAGCATCACCCGCTGCGGTCAACTGCTGAAGTTGGCCACATGTGGGACCAATTTGCTGCCTTTTCTTATTCTGATATTGGACGTGTGGCATGGCAGGACAATATTGTGTAAATGTCTTGTTGGGATTTGGTCTGTACCAGTTATGATTTTAATGTTACTAATATTTGTTGTTAATAAACTTTATTTTTTTGGTATCTTGACCGTGTCTCCTATGTATTTCCTCTACAAACCACTTAGGTTGTTAGTGGTAAGGTTGTTGACGTCATTGTGTCCTGATTCTGTTCTGCAGTATCTATTGGACGCAGACTGAAGAGACAATGGCTGTTTAATACAAAACAGATCTATACTCATCAAGTCAGGTGTCAGAAATAATGATGAATTCATGATACAAATATAACAGCCTCATGAATTCACTATTTCTGACACATGTCCAGGTGAGCATAGATATGCCTTGTATGACCGCCATCGTCCCTTCACTATGTGTGAAATAGATTACGTACACAGAAGAGAAAATGGAGGTTATACAAGGCAGTTCTCTACTCACCAGGTCAGGGGTCCTAACTAATTAGTTTTTAGACACATGACCTGTTGAGTATAGTTCTGCATTGTATTGCCGCCATTTTCTCTTCAGTCTGCAACACTAGTCACAGACTAAGCAGAAGGAAGAGATTATGGAGAAAATACAAGAATACATTTTTTGGCCCACCTCATATCTCTATACTAAAGACACACAAAGCTGCAGTGTTGTACTTGCTAACTACTGGAGCCTTGATGTGGCCAAAAAATAAAATGTGCGGCGCAGTGTTTTATTTGGCGCACGGTGTGTGTTCCCGGCGGCGAAATACACAATTAATCAAACATTTTTGGGGGCAAAAAACATTATTATTTATTTTTAAAACAAAAACCAAAAAAATTTACTGTGCCTGCTTGGGGTAGAGTGCTGGAAACGGGGGGTATGTAGCTGTGAAGCTTGACTCACTGTGGACGACGCAGGGGTGGCAGGAGAAGGGGCAACTAAATTACTGGGGTCTGGCAGATCGGGAATGGGGCTCGACGCATGAGAGGGCTGAGACACACCTGACATTACAGACACATTGGGAGGTGAGGGGGAGGAATAGAAATAGTCCGCTGTTTTTTTTCCCTTTTTGTGATTGGCGCTGCAGTCTGGGGAACCTCGGCGGGCTCATTTCTTGTGGCCTGGTCATAGTGGCCGAACTGTCAGTGTCTTTGTCCCGCTGCTGCTGCTGCATGGTTGCGGTAGGAGGTTGGAAGCCCATGCCAGGGTCCTGCTGCATCGTGGTGGCGGAGCGGAAGGCCATGCCAGGGTCCTGCTGCATCGTGGTGGCGGAGCGGAAGGGAATGCCAGGGTCCTGCTGCATCGTGGTGGTGGAGCGGAAGGCCATGCCAGGGTCCTGCTGCTGCATGGTGGTGTCAGTGGAGGAAGTCCAAGCAGGAGCAGCAGTTGTCTTGGTGGTGGCGGTGGGCTGTCCTACAGCACTCGGCATGGTGGTGGCGCTGTAGTGGTGTCCGGCAGTGCTTGGAATGGAGGTGGCCGTGCAGTGGTATGCAGCAGAGGTCGGCATTGAGGTCAAGCATGACAGTGTAGGCACAGGTGGATATGCCGCCACTGTCTGCTGAAAATACCGACTCTGCTGCATAGCCTGCACGTAAGCAGCATTGCAGGCCTGCATGACACTAAGCTGGAGATCAGGAGTAAGGTGTTCTGACATGCCCTGTTCAATTTGAGTTAAAAAAAATGATGTGTTGGCCTCTGGAGGTGGCTTTTACTTGGTCAAGGCTTTTCGTGACCTCCTGGATACGTGTATTCATATAGCTAATGGCAGTATCCTGGCAGTCCCCCAACGCCTTGAGTCCATCGTGAAAAACCGAGCTCAAGTGCAAAAACTCGGGCATGAGTGACCTGTCCGAGGCCCTCTGCCGCTGTCGGGAGAAGCCCCAAAAAAAGGGGCAGAGGCAGAGGACTGGGAAAGGGGAACATCTGATGGACCAGTTTCCTGGTCTCCAGTTAGTGTGGCAGGCCCACTTGCTGCAGCGCTGCTGGATAGCTGAGACGGGCCTGTGGCTGTCTGATGAAGGACCGCTCCAGAACCAGGGTCAAGAGTGCTGCTCCATGTGCTATGAAAAAAAGAAAGAAAAAATTAATACCAAACATTTACAAAACGCCAACTCCTGTGGAATAGAAACATACAGATTAGGGCAATACAACACAAACTAATACACCGAAAAATACTTACGTTCTCTGGGAAAGGACCGGTCTTAAAAATGCCAGAATGCGGTGGTATTTATATTTTCAGATCCTTGCTCCAGAACCAGTAGGAACATGGCTCTCTTGATGAAGGTCCTTGTTGAAGCGGTCCTTCATCGAAAGCCAACGTGTTTTGACTTTGAGCACTGTTGAAAAAAACAAAAAATAATGGTAGACAATGGACTTTTGGCCGTGCTCACACAACTGTGTGTGATGAGAGAAACTCCTGAGAGTTTCTGTCATCACACACAGTTTTGTGAGTACGGCCAAGGTCTCTGCTGCATCACACTGCATTGCAATACTTACAAAATGCATTTTGGACCCGAGTCGGGGCGTTGTCCCAGCCATCCCACATCACTTTTGCCACCTCATTCCATAGCCGCCGGATCGTCACATTGTCTGAGTGCTGCGGAACCCGGGTGTTCCACAACATGACTCGCTCATGGATCAGGGAGATAAGGAGGTCATTTTCAATGAGGTCCTCATCCCGTTCTGGAACCTAAAAAATGAATAAAGACATTAAGGTTGGAGAGAGACATTAACATAAGGAAAAGAAAGAAAATAGAGGCAGAGAAATGGCATGAATAATGAAAGTCAAGATAAAAAAGGAGTCCAGTAGAAAAATGTAAAGAAAGAGGAAAGTAAAGAAAGGAAGATTCAAGAATACTAAAGTGAAGATACAATAAACAGTCAGCCAGGTATACTTACACGCTACCGCCTTTCCACCCGACCGTGAACCCACTGCTCCTGCTCAGCCTCTGCTGCAGTGGAAGAAGTGCTCTAAAAAAGAAAAAAAAATTGTCACATGTGTAGATGTGACAATTAATACTTACCAATCTGAGGAGTTGAGTACTCACTTCACTGACATGTTCAGCTTGTGAAGGCCCAGGACGTTGCTCCTCATCAGAAGAAGTTGACATTCTGATGCATGCAGAAAGAAAGAAATGGCAGAAATTAGGACATGTAGAGACAGAAAATAGAAAATAAAGGCATTGGCTAGGATATACTCACATTGTTCAGAGTCTTGTTTCCTCCAAGGTTCTTGCCTGTGTCTGCTCTGCTTGTCTGTCTGCTGGGTAGTGACCTGCAAATGTCCACTCCATCCCTTTATCACTTTGTATGTAGGGGGTGGATAATCAGTGTCTAGACATGTTTTCCGGTGGTGCAATGCATGCGTTCACAAACGCAAGCAAACGCATGTGCTTGCGGCCGCAAGCGTTCACATAGACAGCAATGCGTTTTTTTGCCACATTCCATCCGCTAACAACCTCATACGTTTCTAGGCGGCAAATTGATGCCTCTAAAATTACTACATGTAGCGTTTACCGCGCCAAACTGAAGACGATGAAACGACACATGCGTCATCAAACGCGGCAAAAAGCAACCAATCGCAGACACCTGCGTCTCCAATTTTAAATATAGGAATACACAACCCATGCGGATAATTGCGGAAGAAACGCTGCGGACACAACCGCAAATGTGAAACCGGCCTAAGTGTTCGTGTGTAGCCCATTCACTATCTCCACCTATCCCCCACCCCCTGAAGATGGCTGGACCATCATTGTAAATACACACCTGCACTTTGTATCTTCCCTGCCTCACTGTAGATTGTAAGCTCTCATGAGCAGGGTTGTTTTATTTTGCTTTCATTATTATATTATTGTTAACGCTATTATTTATGACTTTTGTGTTTGAAACTGTTTAACTGTAAAGCTCTGCGGAATATGTTGGCGCTATATAAATAAAGGTTATTATTATTATTATTATTATTAACCCCTTAGCGACCGCCGATACGCCTTTTAACGGCGGCCGCTAAGGGTACTTAAACCACAGCGCCGTTAATTAACGGCGCTGTGGAAAAAGTCCATAGCGCCCCCCAGAGGCCGATTTTCTCCGGGGTCTCGGCTGCCGAGGGTAGCCGAGACCCCAGAGAACATGATTCGGGGGTTTTTTAACCCACCCCGCATTTGCGATCGCCGGTAATTAACCGTTTACCGGCGATCGCAAAAAAAAAAAAAAGCGATCTCTTTTTAATTTCTCTGTCCTCCGATGTGATCGCACATCGGAGGACAGAGAAAAGGGGTCCCAGGAGGCCCCCCAATACTCACCTAGCTCCCCCGATGCTCCTCGTGTCTCCCGGTGGGCGCCGCCATCTTCAAAATGGCGGGCGCATGCGCAGTGCGCCCGCCGGCCGGCACCGGGAGAATCTTTGGGGTCTCGGCTGCCGGGGGTAGCCGAGACCCCAAAGAGCACGATCGGGGTCGGTATTACCGACCCCTGTTTTGCGATCGCCGGTAATTAACTGTTTACCGGCGACCGCAAAAAAAAAAAAAAAAGTAAAGTGTAATTCTCTGTCCTCTGATGTGATCGCACATCAGAGGACAGAGAAATAGGGGGATTCGGGGACCCTAGCATACTCACCTAGGTCCCTGGATCCTCTTGCTGCTCCTCCTGGCCGCCGGCAGCAGAACATGGCGGACGCATGCCCAGTGCGCCCGCCATCTGTCTCCATCTGCTGGCCGGCAGGAGAACAGTAGTTGGGGCTAAAATTAGGGGTAGGGTTAGGGGTAGGGTTAGGGGTAGGGTTAGGGTTAGGGGTAGGGTTAGGTTAGGGTTAGGTTAGGGTTAGGGGTAGGGTTAGGGGTAGGGTTAGGTTAGGGTTAGGGGTAGGGTTAGGTTAGGGTTAGGTTAGGGGTAGGGTTAGGGGTAGGGTTAGGGGTAGGGTTAGGTTAGGGGTAGGGGTAGGGTTAGGTTAGGGGTAGGGCTAGGGTTGGGGCTAAATTTAGGGTTAGGGTTGGGGCTAAATTTAGGGTTAGGGTTGGGGCTAAACTTAGGGTTAGGCTTCTTTCACACTTACGTCGGTACGGGGCCGTCGCAATGCGTCGGCCCGACATACCGACGCACGTTGTGAAAATTGTGCACAACGTGGGCAGCAGCTGTAGTTTTTCAACACATCCGCTGCCCAATCTATGTCCTGGGGAGGAGGGGGCGGAGTTACGGCCACGCATGCGCGGTCAGAAATGGCGGATGCGACGTACAAAAAAAACGTTTCATTGAACTTTTTTTGTGCCGACGCTCCGCCAAAACACAACTGATCCAGTGCACGACGGACGCGACGTGTGGCCATCCGTCACGATCCGTCGGCAATACAAGTCTATGGGCAAAAAACGCATCCTGCGGGCACATTTGCAGGATCCGTTTCTTGTCCAAAACGACAGATTGCGACGGAATGCCAAACGACGCAAGTGTGAAAGTAGCCCTAGGGCTAGGGTTAGGGTTGGGGCTAAAGTTAGGGCTAGGGTTGGGGCTAAAGTTAGGGTTAGAGCTGGGATTAGGGTTAGGGTTTGGATTAGGGTTCGTATTAGGGTTAGGGTTGGCATTAGGGTTACGCTTGGGATTAGGGTTAGGTTTGGGATTAGGGTTAAGGTTAGGGTTGTGATTAGGGGTGTATTGGGATTAGGGTTAGGTTTGAGGTTAGGGTTGAGATTAGGATTAGGGGTGTGTTGGATTTAGGGTTTTGATTAGGGTTATGGTTAGGGTTGACATTAGGGTTGTTTTGGGGTAAGGGTTGTGATTATGGTTAGGGTTAGTGATTAGGATTATGGATGAGGTTGGGATTAGGGTTAGGGGTGTGTTGGGGTTAGGGTTGGAGCTAGAATTGGGGGGTTTCCACTGTTTAGGTACATCAGGGGGTCTCCAAACACGACAGCCAATTTTGCGCTCAAAAAGTCAAATGGTGCTCCCTCCCTTCTGAGCTCTGCCGTGCGCCCAAACAGTGGGTTACCCCCACATATGGGGCATCAGCGTACTCGGGATAAATTGGACAACAACTTCTGGGGTCCAATTTCTCTTGTTACCCTTGTGAAAATAAAAACTTGGGGGCTACAAAATCTTTTTTGTGAAAAAAAAAATATTTTTTATTTTCACGACTCTGCATTCTAAACTTCTGTGAAGCACTTGGGCATTCAAAGTTCTCACCACACATCTAGATAAGTTCCTTGGGGGGTCTAGTTTCCAAAATGGGGTCACTTGTGGGGGGTTACTACAGTTTAGGTACATCAGGGGCTCTGCAATCGCAACATAATGCCCACAGACCATTCTATCAAAGTCTGCATTCCAAAAAGGCGCTCCTTCCCTTCCGAGCTCTGCCGTGCGCCCAAACAGTGGTTTACCGCCACATATGGCGCATCAGCGTACTCGGGATAAATTGGACAACAACTATTGCAGTCCAATTTCTCCTGTTACCCTTGTGAAAATAAAAACTTGGGGGCTACAATATCTTTTTTGTGGAAAAAAAATATTTTTTTATTTTCATGACTCTGCATTCTAAACTTCTGTGAAGCACTTGGGCATTCAAAGTTCTCACCACACATCTAGATAAGTTCCTTGGGGGGTCTAGTTTCCAAAATGGGGTCATTTGTGGAGGGTTTCTACTGGTTAGGTACATCAGGGGCTCTGCAAACGCAACATAATACCCGCAGACCATTCTATCAAAGTCTGCATTCCAAAACGGCGCTCCTTCCTTCCGAGCTCTGCCGTGCGCCCAAACAGTGGTTTACCCCCACATATGGGGTACCAGCATACTCAGGACAAATTGAACAACAACTTTTGGGGTCCAGTTTCTCTTGTTACCCTTGTGAAAATAAAAATTTGGTGGCTAAAAAATCTTTTTTGTGGAAAAAAAAAATATTTTTTATTTTCACGGCTCTGCATTATAAACTTCTGTGAAGCACTTGGGCATTCAAGGTTCTCACCACACATCTACATAAGTTCCATGGGGGGTCTAGTTTCCAAAATGGGGTCACTTGTGGGGGATTTCTACTGTTTAGGCACATCAGGGGCTCTCCAAACGCGACATGGCGTCCGATCTCAATTCCAGCCAATTCTACATTGAAAAAGTAAAACGGCACTCTTTCTCTTCCAAGCTCTGCGGTGCGCCCAAACAGTGGTTTACCCCCACATATTGGGTATCGACGTACTCAGGAGAAATTGCACAACAACTTTTGTGGTCTAATTTCTCCTGTTACCCTTGTGAAAATAAAAATTTGTGGGCAAAAAGATCATTTTTGTAGAAAAAATGCAATTTTTTTTTTCACGGCTCTACGTTATAAACTTCTGTGAAGCACATGGGGGTTCAAAGTGCTCGCCACACATCTAGATAAGTTCCTTAAGGGGTCTAGTTTCCAAAATGGTGTCACTTGTGGGGGGTTTCCACTGTTTAGGCACATCAGGGCCTCTCCAAACGCGACATGGCGTCCAATCTCAATTCCAGCCAATTCTACATTGAAAAAGTAAAACGGCACTCCTTCTCTTCCAAGCTCTGCGGTGCGCCCTAACAGTTGTTTACCCCCACATATTGGGTATCAGCGTACTCAGGAGAAATTGCACAACAACTTTAGTGGTCTAATTTCTCCTGTTACCCTTGTGAAAATAAGAATTTGTGGGCAAAAAGATCATTTTTGTGTAAACAAAAGCGATTTTTTATTTTCACGGCTCTACGTTATAAACTTCTGTGAAGCACTTGGGGGTTCAAAGTGCTCACCACACATCTAGATAAGTTCCTTAAGGGGTCTAGTTTCCAAAATGGTGTCACTTGTGGGGAGTTTCCACTGTTTAGGTACATCAGGGGCTCTCTAAATGTGACATGGTGTCCGATCTCAATTCCAGCCAATTCTGCATTGAAAAAGTCAAACGGCGCTCCTTCACTTCTAAGTTCAGCGGTGCGCCCTAACAGTGGTTTACCCCCACATATGGGGTATTGGCGTATTCAGGAGAAATTGCATAACAAAATTTATGGTTACATTTCTGTTTTTACACTTGTGAAAATAAAAAAATGGTTCTGAATTAAGATGTTTGCAAAAAAAAGTTAAATGTTCATTTTTTCCTTCCACATTGTTTCAGTTCCTGTGAAGCACGTAAAGGGTTAATAAACTTCTTGAATGTGGTTTTGAGAACCTTGAGGGGTGTAGTTTTTAGAATGGTGTCACACTTCATTATTTTCTATCATATAGACCCCTCAAAATGACTTCAAATGTGATCCCTAAAAAAAAATGGTGTTGTAAAAATGAGAAATTGCTGGTCAACTTTTAACCCTTATAACTCCCTAACAAAAAAAAATTTTGTTTCCAAAATTGTGCTGATGTAAAGTAGACATGTGGGAAATGTTATTTATTAACTATTTTTTATGACATATCTCTCTGATTTAAGGGCATAAAAATACAAAGTTTGAAAACTGCAAAATTTTAAAAATTTTCGCCATATTTCCGTTTTTTTCATAAATAATCGCAAGTAATATCGAAGAAATGTTACCACTAACATGAAGTACAATATGTCACGAAAAAACAATCTCAGAATCAGCGGGATCCGTTGAAGCGTTCCAGAGTTATAACCTCATAAAGTGACAGTGGTCAGAATTGCAAAAATTGGCCTGGTCATTAAGTACCAAATTGGCTCTGTCACTAAGGGGTTAATAAAAGGGATAAAGGTAATGATGACACCTTTCCTTTATATTTTATGCAAAAAAATATATCATTTTAAACATTACAAATTTTTTAATTTTTTTTTATTTTAAAAATTACAAAAAGAAAAATTGGCCCATACAAAAGTTTGGGCATCCAGCATGGTTAGTACCTAGTATCACAGCTTGTTAATGTTTTTTGTAGCCAGCCAAGAGTCTTAAATTTCTTGTTTGAGGGATTTTCATCCAAAAATTCTTCCATTTCTGTGTGATTCCTTGGTTGTCTTGCATGCAATGCTATTTTGAGGTCTAGCCACAGATTTTCAATGATTTTCAGATCAGGGGACTGTGAGGGCCATTGTAAAACCATCAGCTTGCAGCTTTTGAGGTAATTATTATTATTATTATTATTCATATAGCACCACTGATTCCATGGTGCTGTACATGAGAAAGGGTTACATACAAATTATAGATGTCACTTACAGAAAAAAAAACTAACAATAACAGACTGATACAGAGGGGCGAGGACCCTGCCCTTGCGGGCTTACATTCTACAGGATTATGGGGAAGGAGACAATAGGTTGAGGGTTGCAGGAGCTCCGGTGTTGGTGAGGCAGTATCTCCTGTAGTGATGAGGAGTCAGCGGGGTCAGTGCAGGCTGTAGGCTTTCCTGAAGAGGTGGGTTTTCAGGTTCCATATGAAGGATCCGAATGTGGTTGATAGTCGGACGTGTTGGGGCAAAGAATTCCAGAGGATGGGGTATATTTAGGAGACGTCTTGGAGGCGGTTGGATGATGAGCAAATAAGTGTGGAGGAGAGAAGGAGGTGTTGTGAGGACCGGAGATTACGTGAGGGAAGATATCGGGAGATTAGTTCAGAGATATAGGGAGGAGACAGGTTATGGATGGCTTTGTAGGTCAGTATTAGTAATTTGAACTGGATACGCTGAGGGAATGGGAGCCAGTGAAGAGATTTGCAGAGGGAGGAAGTTGAGGAGTAGCAAGGAGAGAGATGAATTAGTTGGGCAGCAGAGTTAAGGATGGACTGGAGAGGTGCAAGGGTGTTACCAGGGAGGCCACAGAAAAGGATGTTGCAGTAGTCAAGGCGGGAGGTGATGAGGGCATGCACAAGCATTTTAGTAGATTGAGGGTTGAGGAAAGGACGGATTCTGGAGATATTTTTGAGCTGGAGGCGACAGGAGGTGGAGACAGCTTGGATGTGCAGTTTGAAGAACAGGGCAGAGTCAAAAGTTACTCTGAGGCAGCGGACTACCGGTATGGGGGAAAGTGTGATGTTGTTAATTGCGATAGATACAGTTATATGAAAAAGTTTGGGCACCCCTATTAATCTTAAGCTTAATGTTTTATAAAAATTGTTTTTATTGCAACAGCTATTTCAGTTTCATATATCTAATAACTGTTGTACACAGTAATATTTCTGCCTTGAAATGAGGTTTATTGTACTAACAGAAAATGTAAAATCTGCACTCAAACAAAATTTGACAGGTGCATAAGTATGGGCACCCCACCAGAAAAGTGACATTACTATTTAGTAGATCCTCCTTTAGCAAAAATAACAGCCTCTAGTCGCTTCCTGTAGCTTTTAATGAGTTCCTGGATCCTGGATGAAGGTATTTTTGACCATTCCTCTTTACAAAACAATTCCAGTTCAATTAAGTTTGATGGTCGCCGAGCATGGACAGCCTTCTTCAAATGATCCCACAGATGTTCAATGATATTCAGGTCTTTGGACTGGGATGGCCATTCCAGAACAGTGTAATTGTTCCTCTGCATGAATGCCTGAGTAGATTTGGAGCGGTGTTTTGGATCATTGTCTTGCTGAAAGATCCATCCCCTGCGTAACTTCAACTTTGTCACTGATTCATGAACATTATTGTCAAGAATCTGCTGATACTGAGAGGAATCCACACGTCCCTCTACTTTAACAAGATTCCCGGTGCCGGCATTGGCCACACAGCCCCAAAGCATGATGGAACCTCCACCAAATTTTACTGTGGGTGGCAAGTGTTTTTCTTGGAATGCTGTGTTTTTTGGCCGCCATGCATAACGCCTTTTTGTATGACCAAACAACTCAATCTTGGTTTTATCAGTCCACAGGACCTTCTTCCAAAAAGAAATTGGCTTCTCCAAATGTGCTTTTGCATACCTCAGCCAACTCTGTTTGTGGCGTGCTTGCAGAAACAGCTTCTTTCGCATCACTCTCCCATACAGCTTCTCCTTGTGCAAAGTGCGTTGTATAGTTGACCGATGCACAGTGACACCATCCGCAGCAAGTTGATGCTGCAGCTCTCTGGAGGTGGTCTGAGGATTGTCCTTGACAGATCTCACCATTCTTCTTCTCTGCCTTTCTGATGTTTTTCTTGGCCTGCCACTTCTGGCCTTAACAAGAACTGTACCCGTGTTCTTCCATTTCCTTCCTATGTTCCTCACAGTGGAAATTGACAGGTTAAATCTCTGAGACAGATTTTTGTATCCTTCCCCTGAACAACTATGTTGAATAATCTTTGTTTTCAGATCATTAGACAGTTGTTTTGAGGAGCCCATGATGCCACTCTTCAGAGAACATTCAAACAGGAGAACAACTTGCAAGTGGCCACTTTAAGTAGCTTGTCTCATGATTGCATACACCTGGCTATGAAGTTCAAAGCTCAATGAGGTTAGAAAACCAAAAAAAGTGCTTAAGTAAGTCAGTAAAAAGTAGGTAGGAGTATTTAAAACAAGAAAATGATAAGGGTGCCCATACTTATGCACCTTTCAAATTTTGTTTGAATGCAGATTGCACATTTTCTGTTAGTACAATAAACCTCATTTCAAGGCAAAAACATTACTGTGTCCAACAGTTATTAGATATATGAAACTGAAATAGCTGTTGCAAAAAAAACAATTTTTATAAAACATTAAGCTTAAGATTAATAGGGGTGTCCAAACTTTTTCATATAACTGTAGGTCAGGTAAGGAAGATCTATGGGATGGATGAAAGATGATGAGTTCAGATTTGTCCACATTGAGTTTGAGGAAGCGAGAAGAGAAGAAGGAGGATATTGCTGATAGACACAAATATATCTCCGAGGATCTGTTTATACCAAGGAAGGTGACAGTCACAAGGGGGCATTCTATGCGTCTAGAGGACAGAAGGTTTTTCCACCAACATAGAAGAGGATTCTTTACTGTTAGGGCAGAGAGAATCTGGAATTCCTTGCCAGAGGAGGTGGTGATGACGATCTCAGTCGAGGGGTTCAAGACAGGCCTGGATGTCTTCCTGTAGCGTAACAATATTGAAACTGACAGTTATTAGGTTCTTTAGAATGGCGTAGATCTGGGGATTTATTCTGACTGAATATAGGCTGACCTGGATGGACAAATGCCTTTTTTCAGCCTTGCTAACTATGTTATTATCCATTTGTACAAGCCATCCTCTTTTCAACTTCTAATTTTTTACAGCTGGTGTTATGTTTGCATCAAGAATTTGTGGAAATTTCATTGAATCCATTTATGGGCAGCGCAGTGGCTCAGTGGTTAGCACTGCAGCCTTGCAGCACTGGAGTTCTGGGTTCAAGTCCCACCAAGGACAACATCTGCAAGGAGTTTGTATGTTCTCCCCATGTTTGTGTGTGTTTCCTCCCACATTGCAAACACATACTGATAGGGAATTTTGATTGTGAGTCCCATCAGGGACAGTGATGATAATATGTGCAAACTGTAAAGTGCTGCAGAATATGTTAGCGCTATATAAAAATAAAGATAATTATTATTATTCCCTCTACCCATGAAATGTTTCTCTTGCTATTGGCTGTAACACAATCCCAAAGCACAATTGATCCACCCTTATGCTTAATGGTTGGCGAGATGTTTTTTTCCTGAAATTCTATGCTCTTATTTCTCCACACATACCTTTTGATCATTGTGGACTAAGAGTTCTATTTTAACCTCATTGGTCCACAGGACTTATTTCCACAATGCATCATGCTTGTTTAGATGTTCTTTTGCATACTTCTGACGCTGAATTTTATGGTCAAGACACAGGAAAGGTTTTCTTCTTATGACTCTTCCAAGAAGGCCAAATTTGTGCAGGTGTCTCTGAACAGTAGAACAATGTACACTACCGTTCAAAAGTTTAGGGTCACCCAGACAATTTTGTATTTTCCATGAAAACCCATACTTTTATTAATCAAATGAATTGCCAAATGAATTTAAAATCTAGTCCAAACATTGACAAGGTTCGAAAAAAAGATTTTTATTTGAAATAATAATTTTCTCCTTCAAACTTTGTTTTCATCAAAGAATGCTTCCTTTGCAGCAATTATAGCATTGCAGACCTTTGGCATTCTAGCAGTTAATTTGCAGAGGTAATCTGAAGAAATTTCACCCCATGCTTCCAGAAGCCCCTCCCACAAGTTGGATTGGCTTGATGGGCACTTTTTGCATACCATACGGTCAAGCTGCTCCCACAACAGCTCAATGGGGTTGAGATCTGGTGACTGCGCTGGCCACTTCATTACAGATAGAATACCAGCTGCCTGCTTCTTCCCTAAATAGTTCTTGCATATTTTGGAGGTGTGCTTTGGGTCATTGTCCTGTTGTAGAATGATATTGGCTCCAATCAAACGCTGTCCATAGGGTATGGCATGGAGTTACAAAATGGAGTGATAGCCTTCCTTATTCAATATCCCTCTTCCAGCATCTTTTCAGTTGTTCTGTGTCTCACAAATGTTCTTGTTTGATCCAAACACCTCAAACTTGGATTCGTCTGTCCTTAACACTTTTTTCTACTCTTCCTTTTTCCAATGTCTGGGGGCTGTCTGTTCTTTTGCCCATATTAATCTTTTCTTTTTATTAGCCAGTCTCAGATATGGCTTTTTCTTTGCCACTCTGCCCTGAAGGTCAGCACCCCGGAGTTGCCTCTTCACTGTAGACGTTGACACTGGCATTTTGCGCGTACTATTTAAAGAAGCTGTCAGTTGAGGACCTATGAGGCGTTGATTTCTCAAACTACAGACTCTAATGTACTTGTCTTGTTGCTCAGTTGTGCAGCGGGGCCTCCCACTTCTCTTTCTACTCTGGTTAGAGCCTGTTTGTGCTCTCCTCTGAAGGGAGTAGTACACACCGTTGTAGGAAATCTTCAGTTTCTTGGCAATTTCTCGCATGGAATAGCCTTCATTTCTAAGATCAAGAATAGACTGTCGAGTTTCACATTAAGTTCTTTTTTTCTGGTCATTTTGAGAGTTTAATGTAACCAACAAATGAAATGCTCCAGACTCTCAACTAGTTCAAAGGAAGGTCAGGTTTATAGGTTCTCTAATCAGCTAAACTGTTTTCAGCTGTGCTAACATATTTGCACGAGGGTTTTCAAGGGTATTCTAACCATCCATTAGCCTTCTTACACAGTTAGCAAACACAAAATACCATAAGAACACTGGAGTGATGGTTGTTGGAAATGGGCCTCTATACACCTATGAAGATATTGCATTACAAACCAGACGTTTCCAGCTAGAATAATCATTTACCACATTAACAATGTATAGAGTATATTTCTGGATCATTTAATGTTAACTTCATTGGAAAAAAATGTTGTTTTCTTTCAAAGATAAGGACATTTCTAAGTGACCCTAAACTTTTGAATGACTGTGCAGAACAAATCCAGAGTCTGTTAAATCTTTCTGAAGTACTTTTGCAGTCAAGCGGGGGTTCTGATTTGCTTCTCCAGCAATCCTACAAGCAGCTCTCACTGAAATTTTGTTTGGTCTTCCAGCCCTTATCTTAACCTCCACTGTACCTGTTTGCTGCCATTTCTTAATTACATTTAAACTGAGAAAAAGGGAATTTGAAAATGCTTTGCTATCTTCTTATAGCCTTCGCCTGCTTTGTGGGCCTCCACCATTTTTATTTTCAGAGTGCTAGGCAGCTGCTTAGAAGAACCCATGGCTGCTGCTTTTTGGGGGGAGGCTGGGTTTTTATAAAGCTTGGAAATTTGCATCAACTGGCCTTTCTTAAGGATGATAGTGAACAAGCCATTTCCATAACAGGCTAATTAAGGTCTCAAAATTTGGCCACAGTTATCTGAGCACAGAAATCTCCAAGGGTGTCCAATCTCTTGCATTGGCCCATTATCCTTTTTGTAATTTTTAAAATGTAAAAAAAATGTTTGCCTAAAATACAAATGAAATCTTTAACTTTAGACATTTTAGAGATCATTTCATCTTCAACTTGCTTACCTGTTCACAATAACAGTCATTTTGACCACGGGTGCCCAAAATTGTACATGCCATCGAGAGAGAGAGAGATATTTCTATATATACCTATATTTATATATAGATATTGATATCTATCGAGAGATAGATGAAGCCCAGAGGAATGTGTATACCCAAATAAACTAGATTCCTCAGGGTCCTCTAGGTTGTCTAGCGATACATGTGGGAACTGGCTTCTCTCCCTATGAAACTCAAAGATATAACAAACTGACCATCCTCATCTTTCTTTGTAGCACTCTTCAGTCCATTAAAAGGACTTGTTATATATTTTGGTTCATGTTTATGCAAACACACCTGGTTAAGAGGCATTAGAATTTTTTCTATATAAATGTACTAAGTGGATGAGTTCTTTCTGGTGTGGAGCTGGAAAGATGTTTGGTGTGCTCTAGTTATTCAGTGCTCTCACTCCTGCTGCTCTATTTCCCCTCTCACAGCAGGAGTCTCTCACACGCACAGTAAATAGGAGGAGGATGATGTTGATACAGTTTCCATTCATCTTTCTTTACTCACTATTCTGCTAAGACAAACTTTTTATTGCCTGGGGAATCTTTACTTGAAATCTGTAGCAAACCTGTCACATCCCCCACACGGCATAACAGCCCTCTTTTTGGATATATTGGGGTACCAATAGCACCACTATTATGTTAAAATGTTAAAAACACAATTTATTTAAAATTCCTCTTATTAGACCTATCTTTGATCAATTAAAATGTCTTTTTAATGTAGAATTCAAATTTCCCTATTTGCAAAATCAGTTGTTTCCAAACTTTAGGAAAAAGAATATATTTTTTTAAAGTATATTGAGAAGTGACCTGTGAAATATTTACCGAAATGTCCTGGAAGAAGTCTTCAGTCTTAAAAAATAGATTTATAGACAATTAGTCATATTTGTTTTAATCCAGCAATGTGTTAACAAATCATCTCTCAATTTAATGGAGGTAACTGAATCCCAGACTGTCTGACATAACTAAATAAACTGTCCAACACACACACAAGTGTCGAAGATGTTTTACCAGAGGATACATGGAAGATATGTTAATGTTTTACTGAGCAGAAACAGTTCAGCTTTCATGTCTTCACATACATATAGATATGAAATAGTAAGTTATTTATTCTATCTGAGCGGATAGGAAGAAAGATTATTGCACATTATATAGGACAGTGGTGGGAACCTGTTGAAGAAACATTTAGGTATACTGGAATTATATTAAATTATGGACAGATTGACATCTGAGTAAAAATTAATGGCTATTTCACAGCCACAATCAGTGATTAGGAGCAGGATCCTATTCACATTGGAAGAAAAAAAGCACAATTCTAGGAACAGAACAGGGCAAAACTAAAAAAGGAGTTGCAGGTGAACGCATATTATTTGCTTATATTATACCATCCTGGCCTGGATAATCCCTTTAAGGCTGTTTGAAAAATTGCTTCTGAAAAAAATAAAAACAATAATTGCAAAAAAGGACTAGAAAAAATTTTAATTATTGTTGACTATGCCTCGATACTTTTCATTCTTTTTTTTAAATTAAGTACCAGAATAATCATAATTTGCGTTCAAGCATCATAATTTGAAAAAGGACAATTATCTTTATCAAGATCTATATGCATTGATACTTTAACACCTTCCAAACATATATAGAGGGATTTACTTTGTGAGCACAAATAAGATATAGCACAACAAGGTGTATATATTGAGAGGAACAGCACAGACAGAAGCTTAAAAATAAATTGTGATCCACTCTGGGGTAATATTACCCATAAAGAAGTTACCAGCAATCCTCAGCTCAGACAAACCCATTCCTGCAAGGTGGTAGCAATGAAGTGTAAACTAGGAAGAATCCAGACGGATAATAGGACCTTTTCCTAAGCGTTTTAAACTAATACATAGTCCTTACCCATTGATCGTGTATTTGCTCAAAACATGGGAAAAGCTCTTATATTTTTTTTACAATACTGGGAATGGCCTATTTTATCTACGTTCTACAATAATGCTTTTTGTGAAATCAACTTTGCCAACCTCACCAAATCACAATCATGAAGGAAGGTAAGCACTTGTAAACATTTCAAGTGTATAAAAGGCAAATTTTATTACATTACACACGTACACTAATATAGTAAAAATTAGTAGCAGAGGTGCCTCAAATGTGGGGAAAAGACTGACAAGGAAGCCCATATAAGGCCAGCCCAAATGTATACATGCAATAAGGTTAAAGAAAATCAATAAATAATATTCTATCCCATAGACTATTTTTTCATATAATTTCAATATATGAAGTATCACCCAAAGGGTGAGAGAACACTGATCCTGGGAATGTATTACCCATGAAATCAATTCCATGCAGTAAATTTGTATAAGATGCACGTGCATGATGGTACATGGAGGTCTTTCTCCCAATGAAGTGTCAGTGTATGAGAGAGTGTAACTCAGTAGGATAACAAGGAAGGTTATTTTATACTAGATTGTGGCCCGATTCTAACGCATCGGGTATTCTAGAATATGCATGTCCCCGTAGTATATGGACAATGATGATTCCAGAATTCGCGGCACACTGTGCCCGTCGCTGATTGGTCGAGGCAACCTTTATGACATCATCGCCGCCATGGCAACCATTATGACATCTACGTCGATACTGTGCCCGTCGCTGAATCAGAAACGTGAGATGTCTACGTCCTTTATGACATCATCGTCGCTGTGCCCGTTGCTGATTGGTCGAGGCCTGGCAGCCTCGACCAATCAGACGCGGGATTTCTACGTCCTTTATGACATCATCGTCACTGTGCCCGTTGCTGATTGGTCAAGGCATTATTTTATATTACCTTTAAGGTCTTGCGCAGGGCAATAGCCAGGACTTGTCAGGCGTTCCCCTACCCCGATGTGCGTTTCGAACTCACTTCTTCAGGGGGTAGGTCAGAGACGGGGATGCCTGATGTTATAAGGAGGTGGTAGTCCAATTAGGGTGCTTACTTGATTATCTCGAGATGCTGAAACCGCTGTTGCAAACGTAAGGTCAGTATCATCTGGTGCGATACGTCATGTGAACACCCCCATCATGTGTCTAGTCGCTTCCGGTCGGTGACTCGCAAGCTGGCATCGCAGTCAAGGAAGTGACAGCAATGAATGCCAGCTGGGTCTGTGGTGCCATGAGTAGTCTGAGTCAGGGGACGGTACATGATGACATGCGTGCACAACTGCCATAAATCGCAGAAGAGAATGAAGTAAAGTACTGCAGTGAATTAAAGGGACACTGTCACCTGAATTTGGAGGGAACAATCTTCAGCCATGGAGGCGGGGTTTTGGGGTTTTTTATTCACCCTTTCCTTACCCGCTGGCTGCATGCTGGCTGCAATATTGGATTGAAGTTCATTCTCTGTCCTCCGTAGTACATGCCTGCACAAGACGTTTTCTGTAGCAGGTTCAGGTTGGACAGAAGCAGGATGAATGGTCCATCTGGGGGGAGGGTTTTTTCCTTATTCCCTGTCGTGCCCCTGCCTGCATTGCTCCTGTCCTCACAAGGACAGTCCCCGAGTGTGTCCTACTACAGGTTACCCACCATCTGTGTATAAGGTATTTCTCCCTACACGTTAATTCCCCAATGGGATTCATCAGGGGAGCTGAATGAAATTACGATTAATGGGGAAAGCAATTTATGCATATCTATATGATCGGACCCTGCAGTGGCAGGAGACCCTTTAGCCCGCTGTGAGATAAACAGTAAATAAATGAAGAGACCCATGTGAAACCTGTGTTAGATGAAAGTAGAGAAAATTAATGGGAGGAATAATGAAAGGGGGAAGGTAAGGTGTGAATGGATGTGAAATATAAAGTGTCGATTGGAAATGCTAAAGATAACTTAAATGTAAACATAATAAATAATTGAGTAGAAGTAATCATATTAATAAGAGTGTATCAGGTAGACATTGGGGCATAAATGTAAAAAAAAAATCTGTATATAAAATAAGGTGATAAGGCATTATCTAAGTGAGTGAGTGTGATTGTAAAAGTTGATCTATAAACCTTTTTCTAAGAAAAAAAACTCAAATGCATGATAATGCACTAAAAGTGATATTATTATTATTATTTATTTATATAGCACCATTGATTCCATGGTGCTGTACATGAGAAGGGGTTACATACAAGTTACAAATATCACATACAGTAAACAAACTAACAATGACGGACTGATACAGAGGGGCGAGGACCCTGCCCTTGCGGGCTTACATTCTACAGGATTATGGGGAAGGAGACAGTAGGTTGAGGGTTGCAGGAGCTCCGGTGTTGGTGAGGCGGTAGCTCCGGTGTTGGTGAGGCGGTAGCTCCGGTATTGGTGAGGCGGTAGCTTCGATAGTGATGAGGCAGCAGCGGTGTCAGTGCAGGCTGTAGGCTTTCCTGAAGAGATGAGTTTTCAGGTTCCGTCTGAAGGATCCGACTGTGGTTGATAGTCGGATGTGTTGGGGCAGAGAGTTCCAGAGGATGGGGGATATTCGGGAGAAGTCTTGGAGGCGATTGGATGAGGAGCGAATAAGTGTGGAGGAGAGAAGGAGGTCTTGGGAGGACCGGAGATCACGTGAGGGAAGATATCGAGAGATTAGTTCAGAGATATATGGAGGAGACAGGTTGTGGATGGCTTTGTAGGTCAGTATTAGCAATTTGAACTGGATACGCTGAGGGAATGGGAGCCAGTGAAGAGATTTGCAGAGGGGGGAAGCGGAGGAGTAGTGAGGAGAGAGATGGATTAGTCGGGCAGCAGAGTTAAGGATGGACTGGAGAGGTGCAAGGGTGTTAGCAGGGAGGCCACAGAAAAGGATGTTGCAGTAGTCAAGGCGGGAAATGATGAGGGCGAGACATATAGAATATTATGGCAGCAACACTTTATCTACAAGGAAACCATAGTCCATAATTTAGTGAGTGGTACTACATACTGAATATTGTGTCAGCAATATTTTTTATCTATAGAGAGACCATAGTCCATAGTTTAGTAGTTGGAGATAAAAATAAGCCCACGTAATTATGAGATCAGCAGGCAGAAAAGTATGAGTGTTGCGGGTGCGGAGTATACAGAGTTGCAGCAAAGAATTCCTCAGGAGTTTGTGAAGTAATTTTGCAGGTCAAGCCCAAAGATGGCAGCAAGAAAGGAGCGCTCTGGACCCAGTATCAAATAAAATGTTAGATAAAGCTAAAGATAAAAGAAATGTGAGTTAAAATCAATAAAAAATTAAAAAAAACTACCCCCCTACCATTAATTATAGACCTGAGCCAGTATTTTACTCAAATTGCCCCCTCCTTAAACCTAAAGAAACTGAATCAATGTCCTTGATCCTAAGTAGGCTGAAGATGCTGTGATGGTGGAGAAAGTGTCTAGGCAGGGTTTTGAGAGTAATGAGATCTTCCTCTTGATCATATTAGGGCAGGCTTTGCAATGACCACAAGGGAAGAATCCCTCGATATCCAGCCAGCTCTGCAACTGATTTTTGGGTGCTTCATAGTGACTATGAACCAATAGGTCCTTCAAGTCTTTCGATCTTTTGGCAGTGATTTTGGATGTTTCATGTAAACATTTTCTCAGAATAGGATCTGCCAATAAGACTTTCCAATGTTTATGGATGATGTTAGAAAAGTCCTGCCACACATCTACTCTTTAGTTTTGCAATTATTGCCATTGGCGTATAGGAGCTCTTCTCTAGTGATGTTGCGGGCTCTATGATATCTATTCCAGATTTGAGATCGGTTGTATCCTCTACTTTTGAATCTCCTTTTCAGGTCCTCCGATTAATTTTCAAAAAGTTGTTGGTCTGAGCAGATGGGCTTAATTCTTAAAAATTGACCAAAAGGTATACCGCGAAAGGTAGTGGCTGGATGAGAGAAAGAAGCATGTAATAAAAAGTTGGTAGACATAGGCTTTCTAAGTTTTAATTTGAATGCCTAGAACCTCCACTTTTCTTCCTGTTTTGTATGACAATTTGATATTGCGATCAATATTATTTAAACTTGTCATTAGAAGATCCAGATAGGTTGCAGAGCCCTCTCACGGGAACCAGACATCATTTATATAATGCATCCAATTAAGAGCATTTTCTATACTGGGTATTGGATCACTGCTGAAAAGTCCCTCTCCCATGTTCCTAAAAATAGGTTAGCGTGGGAGGGTGCACACGAGGTACCAATAGCAGTGCCTCGTAATTACAAAAACACCTGTTTATTAAAAATAAAACAGTTGTGTGTTAGCATAAATTCAAGCAAAGTGAGTAGAAGTTCGGCTAGACAAGGTTCAGTATTGCTGGATTTTAGGAACAGAGTGGTCAATGCCAGTCAATTAGAATGTCTGATTGACGTGTACAGCAACTCGACACCTGCCGTGACCATAATTATGTTGTCTGATGGATAACATGTTTCTAACCTATGTAATGCAGCCGCGGTGTCTTTGATATACGGTGGAAGAGTGGCAACCAATGGTTTAAAAAAATAGTCAATAGTGTTGCATATAATTTCACAAAGGCCACCATTACCTGCTACTACTGGCCCCCCAGGAGGGTCTAGGAGATCTTTGTGGATTTTCGGGATCAGGTAAAATGTAGGTAACCGAGGGTTTAAATATTGGATAACCTTCAGCATACATTTTGGGATAATTCCCAAGCTTCTTATAGCAACTGGCATCGTGGAGCAAGTTTTTAGCTTGTTTTTCATTTGGTGTTAGACCAAATTACTACATTGCCACCTTTGTCTGCCCACTTAAAAACAGTGTCATCCCAGCCTTGAAGTTCTATAATTGCTGCTTGTTCATCTTTGTTTAGACCGTATGACCGTTTATTATTACTTGTTAAGTGGTCAAGGTCTTCAGTGACAAACTTGGTAAAGATGTCCACCGCCAGGCAGACACTGAGGGCTGGACATTTTTTTTTATTTACCAAACAGATGTATTGGTATTTTGCTTACCTGGGTGGAGGTTTTGTTATTTTTGTAAGAGATCTTCCAAAATGGTGAGTGCCTCTTATTCCTCATTCGTGAGAGAAGTTTCAGATTGATCAGATTTGTAGTGAAATTTTCTCAAAATGACCTTTCGAGAGAACAAATGAATGTCCTTGGTAGTTACAAACTGGTCTAAAGAACATGAGGGAGAAAATGTTAGAACTCTTTCCAACAACTTGATTTGTGGAACCGTAAGGATATGGGATGATAAATTTATTACTTTGTTTCCGTCATTATCAAAACTTCTGTTCTCACTGTGATTTTTCGAAGGCCGATGAAATTTGTTTCTCTCAGTATTTCTGGTCACAGGCCCAGAATAAGGTAGTTTTGTTCATAGTTAGAGTTGTAAGTTTCCATTGAAGTTGATAGTGAATTCATTTAGTCACTTTGTGACGGGGGTGATTTTTTTGCGCCATTTTGTGTTGCCATCTGAATATCTTATTAAAATCATAATTGACTCCCCCAACAGACCTATCCATTAAAGTAAATGGCTGCCCACTCTCCCCAGTCCCACAAGCTCGTTGACTCGGTGTAATCCTTGACACTGATCTCTCTCTCAGACCCCTCAAAAATACTTCCCGGATCCGTACATTCCTCAACCAAGAATCTGCAAAAACCCTAGTCCATGCCCTCATCATCTCCTGCCTTGACTACTGCAACCTCCTGCTCTGTGGCCTCCCCTCTAACACTCTTGCACCCCTCCAATCTATTCTAAACTCTGCTGCCCGACTAATTCCCCTGTCCCCCCGCTATTTCCCAGCCTCTCCCCTCTGTCAATCCCTGCACTGGCTCCCCATTACCCAAAGACTCCAGTTCAAAACCCTAACCATGACATACAAAGCCATCCACAACCTGTCTCCTCCATACATCTGTGACCTCGTCTCCCGGTACTTACCTGCATGCAACCTCCAATCCTCGCAAGATCTTCTTCTATATTCCGCTCTTATCTCCTCTTCCCACAATCACATACAAGATTTCTCCTGCGCATCCCCCCTACTCTGGAACTCTCTACCCAACATATCAGACTCTCGCCTACCGTGGAAACCTTCAAAAAGAACCTGAAGACCTACCTCTTCCGACAAGCCTACAACCTTCAGTAACCACCGATAGACCAAACCGCTGCACAACCAGCTCTACCCTCGCCTACTGTATACTCACCCATCCCTTGTAGATTGTGAGCCCTCGCGGGCAGGGTCCTATCTCCTCCTGTACCAGTCATGAGTGACTTGTATTGATTAAGATTATTGTACATGTTTTTTATTATGTATACCCCTTCTCACATGTAAAGCGCTATGGAATAAATGGCGCTTTAATAATAAATAATAATTATAATAATAATAATCATTGAGGTCCCTTGAGCATTTCTTCATTTTACCTTCACTGATATCATGTTCCCATGTTTCCAAGTCTTTATCTACTTCTTTCAAATATCTATCAATTGCATCAACCTGTATCTCTTTTTTTCAAACTTTGATGTAATTTGGAATTTAATCACCTAGATTTTTGAGAGACAGTGTGTTGTACTCTATGATAATTTCTATGAAGGCAAGAGAACATGTGGTAGCTGTCTCAATCCATCTTTTGATAAGACTCATTATTGAGATCAAAAGAGGGAAAAAGCTGAATTCGTAGACCTCTGGGAATGATTTTGCTCTCAAGGTAATGGTCTAAGGAGGTTTTAATCCATCATAGTTTGTTTTTTTTAAAACCATGTTCTTATGTTGCAATATCAGTTCTTTGTTAGATGCAGTTGTATCACCCCCAGAGCTTTTTTCGTTTTCGTTTTTCGCTCCTTGCAGGACAAGTTGTACTTTTGAATGATATCATTGGTTTTACCAAGTCGTGTAACAGAAAATGGGAAAACAATTCAAAGAGAGATGAAATTGCAAAAAAAAGTGCAATCCGCACTTGTTTTTTGTTTGGCTTTTTTGCTAGGTTCACTAAATGCTAAAACTGACCTGCCATTATGATTCTCCAGGTCATTGCGAGTTCATAGACACCAAAGATGTCTAGGTTCTCTTTTTTCTAACTGGTAAAAAAAAATTCCAAAGTTTGCTAAAAAAAATTTTTTTTAAATTGCGCAATTTTCCGATAATGGTAGCGTCTCCATTTTTCGTGACCTGGAGTCCTCGTGAGGGCTTATTTTTTGCGTGCAGATATGTTCTTTTGCTTGCCCGTTATTGCATTTTAATGCAATGTTGCGGCGACCAAAAAAACATAATTTTGGCGTTTTGATTTTTTTCTCGCTACCTCATTTAGCGATCAGATTAATCTTTTTTTTATTGATAGATAGGGCGATTCTGAACGCGGCGATACCAAACGTGTAGGTTTGATTTTTGTTTTATTGCTTTGTTTTGATTGGGGCGAAAGGGGGTTGATTTGAACTTTTATTTTATTTTATTTTAATTTTGGAAAGGACAATGATGGGGGTTGTGGATGAGAAGGCAATGATGGAGGTGGTGATGAGGACAGTGATGGGGTGGAGGGGGAGAACAATGATGGAGGTGGTGGAAAGGGTTTTGAGGGGGCTACATTATATTCTATGAGGGGGCTGCATTATACTATATGAGGGCTGCATTGCATTCTATGAGGGGGCTACCCCAACCCCTGATACATAATTAAGACGTGTACTACCTTTCAGTGGGTATGGAAAGTATTCATATCCCTTTAAATTTTTTACTCTATATTTCATTGGAGCCATTTGGTAAATTTAGAAAGAGTTAACAAACTCTATGTGGGCTTTCATATGTCTTGCACTGAGGAGAGGCTTCTGTTGGGCCACTCTGCCATAAAGGCCCCATTGGTGGAGGGCTGCAGTGATAGTTGACTTTGTGGAACTTTCTCCCCTCTCCTTACTGCATCTCTGGAGCTCAGCCACAGTGATCTTGTGGTTCTTCTTAACCTTTCTCACCAAGGCTCTTCTCCCACAATTGCTCAGTTTGGCTGGATGGCCAGGTCTAGAAAGACTTCTGGTGGTCCCTAACTTCTTCCAGTTAAGGATTATGGAGGCCGCTCTTAAGAACCTTGATTACTGCAGAAATACTGTTGCAACCTTGGCCAGATCTGTGCCTTCCCAGAATTCTGTCTCTGAGCCCCTTGGCCAGTTCCTTTGACCTCATGATTCTCATTTGGTCTGACATGCACTGTGAGCTGTGGGGTCTTATATAGACAGGTATGTGCCTTTCCAAAGAAAGTCCTATCAGTTTAATTAAACACAGGTGGACTCCAATAAAGAAGTAGAACCATCTCATGGAGGATCACAAGGAAATGGACAGCATATGACTTAAATATGAGTGTCTGAGCAAAGGGTCTGAATACTTATGACCATGTGATAGTTCAGTTTTTCTTTTTTATTAAATTTGCAAAAATGTCTACATTTCTGCTTTTTTCAGTCAAGATGGGTTGCAGAGTGTACATTAATGTGAAAAAAATGAACTTTTTTTTAATTTACCAAATGGCTGCAATGAAACAAAGATTAAAAATGTAAAGGGGTCTGAATACTTTCTGTGCCCACTGTATATAATACCCTGATATTAGCGTGTTTTGCCACACAATCAATGGTCTTGTATTTAGTTCTATGTAGCTACATAGTGGGCCCCAAGAATGATTTTCTCTGGTGGGCCCAAGGTGCTCAAGTCCGACACTGATCATGAGATATCATACCTAACAGAAAAGAGAAGAATTAACTGGGTAGAAGGGCAAAATTAGCAATTGTAAGTACATTGTGCTACATAATATGACTTCAATATAATAAGAACATACACATTTTGATGGGAGTTCTTCTTTAAGTTGAAAACGCCATTCATAATGATTGTGACTTTTCGTGTGGCTTATATAAATGCACATCACTTGCTTACTAAATATTGGAGCCTGCCAGGAATGTAACATATGCTTCCTTTCTATGTTAAAGTAAGATGTATATTTCCATTTTCAGATTCTATCCAAAATGTTTTCATCATGTAAGATTAAAAGTCAGA
Organism: Ranitomeya imitator; assembly: GCF_032444005.1. NCBI lineage: Eukaryota > Metazoa > Chordata > Amphibia > Anura > Dendrobatidae > Ranitomeya > Ranitomeya imitator. The sequence goes on from NC_091282.1 coordinate 401,701,781, forward strand.
TGTGTTTTGAACATCCTGTTGCGGCCAAGAAACACAGTAACTTGATTTTAAAGTCAGCATAGCTGATTTACAATATGTCTGACATGTGTGTCTCTAGACAGTAACATTGCTTTAACTGCTTTTTTCGCCTTTCCTAACATCTTACATTGTGCAATTTACCCCACACTTGAGAACCACAGCACTAAAAATGCTGTGTTTACTCTTGGCCTAAGTTTTATTGTTTCAGCTGAGCGCTGAGTCAAATATCCAGTCTCAGATGCTGAAAAAGTGTACAAGAAAGGCTCCATCACTTGGTAGAACAATGCAATGAACATCTGACTATTGCACAACAAACAACACACTTTTCCATTAAATTCCAGGTTTATTTCTGTTCTCATACAGTACTAGGCAAAGTTTTAGGCAGGTGTGGAAAAAATGCTGCATAGTAAGAATGCTTTCCAAAATAGAAATGTTAATAGTTAATTTCTATTAATTAGCAAAGTGAATGAACACAAGAAAAATCTAAATCAAATCAACATTTGGTGTGACCACTAGGGTTGAGCGACTTTTACTTTTTTAGGGACGAGTCAGGTTTCGCGAAACCCGACTATCTCTAAAGTCGAGTCGAGTGAAATCGGCCGATTATGGCGTAAAGTTGGGGATCGACCGAAACACGAAACCCAATGCAAAGTCAATGGGATTATTTTTTTTTCTCTCTCTCTCTCTCTCTCTCTCGCGCGCGTGCATCATACGAAACACGACTTTGGCGCGAAAGTCGCGTACCGCATGGCCGACCCCACACAGGGGTCGGCGACTTTTGAAAATGAACGATCCGTTTCGCTCAACCCTAGTGACCACACTTTGTCTTTCAAATCTCAAAGCATCAGCCAGCCAGCTCAGCCATCCAATCTGAGACTGGGATGTGCTGAGTTTTTTTCAGGTGTTCTCTGTTCTAAAGGATTACCCAGCTACTTAGCTAAGCTGTCAGCCCCAGATCTCTGCCAATCGTAGCATTGCAAAAAAAAATCAAATATACACATATTTGGTATTGCTGTGTTCAGAATCGCCCGATCTATCAATATAAAAAAAGAATTAATCCGATCGCTAAATGGCGTAGCAAGAGAAAAGTCAAAACGCCAGAATTACATTTTTTTGGCCGCCACTACATTGCAATAAAATACAATAATGGGCAATCAAATCAGTGTGTCTATACCAAAACTTTACTAATAAAAGCATCAGCGCCCACACCCAGCCCCAGATCATGAAACATATAAACAAATTTGGGATTTTTTTCACCACTTAAATAAAAAAGAACCTAGACATGTTTGGTATCTGTGAACTCATAACGACATGGAGAATTATAATGGCAGGTCAGGTTTAGTGAACATGGTAAAAAAAAAACAACAACTGTCGAATTGCATTTTTTTGGCAATTTCACCACACTCAGAATTTGCTTACTGTTTTCCAATACACAATATGTTAAAACCAATGGTATTGTTCAAAAGTACAATTCGTCCCACAAAAAAAACAAGCTCTCACATGGTCATATTGACAGAAAAATAAAAAAAAAGTTATGGCTCTGGGAAGAAGGGGAGCAAAAAACGAAAACTCAAAAATGGAAAATTGCTCGAGCGTTAAGGGGCTAAATATGTGTTTATATAATTTGGATTACATAGGTGACATGGATCAGGCATCACTATATGGGATGACTTATAGTTTCTTGGGTTGTTTCACCGATGTAGTATAGGTGACAGCATTGGATTGCCCTGATGGCAAAATGTGTTCCATCTTTCTTTAGTTTACTTACCCTGACAAAGTTTGGGTGTGAACAGCTACATTGTATTCTATCATTGTGAACAATACTAACACAGTGCCATGCTAAAAAGAGTCTGTTAACTGGCTATGACTTTAGGCACAAGTTGAGATCAGAAGACCCAAAAAACAAACTTTGCTGTTTGAGGTTTTTTTTTTTTTTTTGCTGTGTGTAATTTGCATGTATTTTTTTTTTTTCGTTCTTCATCTACCTTACAAGGGAACATGGCACGTCGGATAACGCTATTAACCTGAAGATGTAGGGTTAATACGCAGGTACAGGTGCTTCTCACTAACTTAGAATATCATCAAAAAGTTAATTTATTTTAGTTCTTCAATACAAAAAGTGAAACTCGTGTATTATATAGAGTCATTACAAACAGGGTGATCTATTTCAAGTATTTATTTCTGTTAATGATGATTATGGCTTACAGCCAATCAAAATCCAAAAGTCATTTTCTCAGTAAATTAGAATAATTAATGAAAAACACCTTCAAAGGCTTCCTAAGCATTTAAAAAGGTCCCTATGTCTGTTTCAGTAGGCTTCACAATGATGGGGAAGACTGATGACTTGACAAAAGGAAGTCATTCATGGGCGGACATACTGACGGTTCAACCAGTGCGGCTGCATTGGGGCCCGTAGGCTCTGGGGGGCCCCTGCAGGGAAGCTAATAATGAGGGCAATCTGGCCAGTTTATCCGGCCCTGAGGCTTCAGGGGGCCCCTGGCCAGATTGCCCTCATGTGTGGTGGGCATGGAGCAATCCCTGCAGCTCTGCTGCCTGCAAGAGAAAATGGCAGCCGAGCGGAGCTGTAGGGAATGGATCCGTCCTGCTTCCTGCCCGCACTTCCTGTTTTAAACAGTGGCGGCTGAATGACATCATCATTCAGCGCCACGGCTGTGTGAGACAGGAAGCTGCCAGCGATGCTGCGGCTTCAGGATAACGTGCACAGAGGTGAGATGTGTGTATGTGTGTGTATGTGCATGCAGAGAGGTGAATTGTGCTGTGGGTGTATGTGTATGCAGAGAGGTGAATGATGCTGTGTGTGCCTGTGTGTGTGTAGGTGGAGGAGAGGGCATTGATGGGATGATGGGGCAGAAGGCAAAGATTAGGTTGACAGAGAGGGCAATATTGGGGGTGATGGGGCAAAAGGCAATGATTGGGTTGACGGAGAGGGCAATAATAGGGGTGGTGGGGAGAAAGTAATGATGGAGTGGTCGAAAGGCCAATAATGGGGGTTGTGGGGAGGAGGAAATGATGGAGGTGGTGAATGGGCAATAATGGGGGTGGTAGGGAGGAGGAAATGATGGAGGCGGTGTAATGGGCAATGATGGGTGTGGTGGGGGAAAAGATAATGATGGTGATGGTGGAAAGGGCAATGATGGGGATGGTGGGGGAGGAAGAAATGATGGAGGTTGTGGAATGGGTAGTGAAGGAGGAGAAGACAATGATGATGACAGTAGAAAGGACAATGATGGGGTGGTGGGGAGGAGGCAATGATGGAGGTGGTGGAATGGGTAATTATGGGGGTGGTGGGGAGGAGGAAATTATGGAGGTTGTGGAATGGGTAATGATGGGGGTGGTGGGAGGGAAGACAATGAGGATGGCAGTGGAAAGGACAATGATGGGGTGGTGGGGAGGAGGCAATGATGGAGGTGGTGGAATGGGCAAAAATGGGGTGGTGGGGAGAAAGCAATGATGGAGGTGGTGAAGAGGGCAATCATGAGAGTCAGGGAGAGGGCAATAATGGGATGCCGGGAGGACAATGAGGGGTGTGGGGGATTGGGATGGGAGGAAGGGAATTTATAATGGATTTAGGAACAGGGGGAGGTGGAGCAAGATGTTATTATTGATTATTATGTCTAACACAGTACACTTAGTATAAAGTGTACTCACTTATTATGTATAGCACAGTCCCTTAGTGCATAGTGCACTTACTTACTAAATATAACACTATCCTTAGTTAAATAGCTTCCTCTTTTGTTATGTATAACACCGTCCCTTATTACGTACCATCCTCTCTAGTTATATATGGTGCCATCTCTTGTTATATAGCTTCCTCTGCTGTTATGTACAGTGCTGTCTCTCTTACATAGTGTATTCTTGTTATGTTTTTTATTCACAGTGCCCTCTTTTATTACATAGTCCCCTCTCTTGTTAGATATAAAACGACTACTGATGGAGGAGCCGGTGACCAGACTACCAATCCACCAGCTCCTCCTTTAGAAAAGAAGCTTTCCCATGCTCCATCAGCCATCATTGCATTATACAGCTAAGAAGACTGGACGGTGTGTAATAAGAAAACAGGGCTCTATAAAATCCAATATGTAAGGGACGGTGCTGTACATAACAAGAGAGGGCACTGTATAAGGGACAGCAATATACATATATATATCTTTGTCGCCTTAAAAGGAGGGGGCCCAGACACATTTCCTGCACAGGGGCCCCAAGCTGTCTGTGTCCGCCCCTGCAGTTATTGACACATTCCACAGGAGGGTAAGCTGTTATGAACTGGTGGTTTAGAACCACAATGGACCAGGTGATTAAGAGCACACAAAATGACCTGATAGTTACTAATAACATAGGACGAGCACTGAGACGTGGGAACTCTGCTGACCGCAATCCCTAATCCTATCACACCACACTAGAAGTAGCCGTGGAGCGCTCCTGACCAGACCTAGGCGCCTCGGCACAGCCTAAGAAACTAGCTAGCCCTGAAGATAGAAAAATAAGCCTACCTTGCCTCAAAGAAATTCCCCAAAGGAAAAGGCAGCCCCCCACATATAATGACTGTGAGTAAAGATGAAAATACAAACACAGAGATGAAATAGATTTTAGCAAAGTGAGGCCCGACTTACTGAATAGACCGAGGATAGGAAAGATAGCTTTGCGGTCAGCACAAAAACCTACAAACAACCACGCAGAGGGCGCAAAAAGACCCTCCGCACCGACTAACGGTACGGAGGTGCTCCCTCTGCGTCTCAGAGCTTCCAGCAAGTAAGACAAACCAAAATAGCAAGCTGCACAGAAAAAATAGCAAACAAAAGAAACACAAGCAGAACTTAGCTTATGCAGGGAAGACAGGCCACAAGAACGATCCAGGAGAGAGCAAGACCAATACTGGAACATTGACTGGAGGCAAGGAACAAAGAACTAGGTGGAGTTAAATAGAGCAGCACCTAACGACTTAACCTCGTCACCTGAGGAAGGAAACTCAGAAGCCGCAGCCCCACTCACATCCACCAGAGGAAGCCCATGGACAGAACCAGCCGAAGTACCACTCATGACCACAGGAGGGAGCTTGACCACAGAATTCACAACAGTACCTCCCCCTTGAGGAGGGGTCACCGAACCCTCACCAGAGCCCCCAGGCCGACCAGGATGAGCCAAATGAAAGGCACGAACCAGATCGGCAGCATGAACATCAGAGGCAAAGACCCAGGAATTATCTTCCTGACCATAACCCTTCCACTTAACCAGGTGCTGGAGTTTCCGTCTCGAAATACGAGAATCCAAAATCTTCTCCACCACATACTCCAACTCCCCCTCAACCAAAACCGTGGCAGGAGGATCAACGGATGGAACCACAGGTGCCACGTATCTCCGCAACAATGACCTATGGAATACATTATGGATGGAAAAAAAAACGAAAACGACACAGGATTAAGAACCTCAGAAATCCTATACGGACCAATGAAACAAGGCTTAAACTTAGGAGAGGAAACTTTCATAGGAATATGACGAGATGACAACCAAACCAAATCCCCAACACGAAGTCGGGGACCCACACAGCGCCTGCGGTTAGCGAAACGTTGAGCCTTCTCCTGGGACAATGTCAAATTGTCCACTACATGAGTCCAAATCTGCTGCAACCTATCCACCACAGTATCCACACCAGGACAGTCCGAAGACTCAACCTGCCCTGAAGAGAAACGAGGATGGAAACCAGAATTGCAGAAAAACGGCGAAACCAAAGTAGCCGAGCTGGCCCGATTATTAAGGGCGAACTCAGCCAAAGGCAAAAACGACACCCAATCATCAGAGAAGACCAAAATATCATCCAAGTATACAATCAGGAATTTGTCCAGGTACTCTCGGAAGATGTCATGCATAAAGGACTGAAATACTGATGGAGCATTGGAAAGCCCGAATGGCATAACCAGGTACTCAAAATGGCCCTCGGGCGTATTAAATGCTGTTTTCCTTTCATCGCCCTGTTTAATACGCACAAGATTATACGCACCACGAAGATCTATCTTGGTGAACCAACTAGCCCCCTTAATCCGAGCAAACAAATCAGACAGCAGCGGCAAGGGGTACTGAAATTTGACTGTGATTTTATTAAGAAGGCGGTAATCAATACAAGGTCTCAACGAACCATCCTTCTTGGCCACAAAAAAGAACCCTGCTCCCAATGGCGATGACGACGGGCGAATATGACCCTTCTCCAAGGATTCCTTTACATAACTCCGCATAGCGGCGTGCTCAGGCACAGACAAATTAAACAGTCGACCTTTAGGAAACTTACTACCAGGAATCAAATCGATAGCACAATCGCAATCCCTATGCGGAGGTAGGGCACTGGATTTGGGCTCATCAAATACATCCCGGTAATCCGACAAAAACTCTGGGACCTCAGAAGGGGTGGATGATGAAATAGACAGGAATGGAACATCACCATGTACCCCCTGACAACCCCAGCTGGACACAGACATAGATTTCCAATCCAATACTGGGTTATGGACCTGTAGCCATGGCAACCCCAACACGACCACATCATGCAGATTATGCAACACCAAAAAGCGAATATCCTCCTGATGCGCAGGAGCCATGCACATGGTCAGTTGGGTCCAGTACTGAGGCTTATTCTTGGCCAAAGGCGTAGCATCAATTCCTCTCAATGGAATAGCATACTGCAAGGGCTCCAAGAAAAACCCACAGCGCCTAGCAAACTCCAAGTCCATCAAATTCAGGGCAGCGCCTGAATCCACAAATGCCATGACAGAATAGGATGACAAAGAGCAGATCAAAGTAACGGACAAAAGATATTTCGACTGTACCATACCAATGGTGGCAGACCTAGCGAAACTCCTGGTGCGCTTAGGACAATCGGAGATAGCATGAGTGGAATCACCACAGTAAAAACACAGCCCATTCCGACGTCTGTGTTCTTGCCGTTCAGCTCAGGTCAAAGTCCTATCACATTGCATAGGCTCAGGTTTATGCTCAGATAATACCGCCAAATGGTGCACAGTTTTACGCTAACGTAAGCGTCGATCAATCTGAATGGCCAAAGACATAGACTCATTCAGACCAGCAGGCATAGGAAATCCCACCATGACATCCTTAAGGGCTTCAGAGAGACCCTTTCTGAAAATTGCTGCCAGTGCACATTCATTCCATTGAGTGAGCACAGACCACTTCCTAAACTTCTGACAATAAATCTCTACCTCATCCTGGCCCTGACACAGAGCCAGCAAGATTTTCTCTGCCTGATCCACTGAATTAGGTTCATCATAAAGCAATCGGAGCGCCAGAAAAAACGCATCAATATCACATAATGCAGGATCTCCTGGCGCAAGGGAAAATGCCCAGTCTTGAGGGCCGCCACGTAATAAAGAAATAATGATCTTTACTTGTTGAACTGGGTCACCAGAGGAGCAGGGTTTCAAAGCCAGAAACAGTTTACAATTATTTTTGAAATTCAGAAACTTAGCTCTATCTCCAGAAAATAACTCAGGAATAGGAATTTTAAGTTCTAACATAGGATTCTGAACCACTAAATCTTGAATGTTCTGTACACTTATAGTGAGATTATCCATCAAAGAGGACAGACCTTGAATGTCCATGTCTACACCTGTGTTCTGAACCACCCAGATGTAAAGGGGAAAAAAAAGACAAAACACAGTGCAAAGAAAAAAAAATGGTCTCAGAACTTCTCTTTTCCCTCTATTGAGAAGCATTAGTACTTTGGGCCTCCAGTACTGTTATGAACTGGTGGTTTAGAACCACAATGGACCAGATGATTAAGAGCACACAAAATGACCTGATAGTTACTAATAACATAGGACGAGCTCTGAGACATGGGAACTCTGCTGACCGCAATCCCTAATCCTATCACACCACACTAGAAGTAGCCGTGGAGCGCTCCTGACCAGACCTAGGCGCCTCGGCACAGCCTAAGAAACTAGCTAGCCCTGAAGATAGAAAAATAAGCCTACCTTGCCTCAGAGAAATTCCCCAAAGGAAAAGGCAGCCCCTCACATATAATGACTGTGAGTAAAGATGAAAATACAAACACAGAGATGAAATAGATTTTAGCAAAGTGAGGCCCGACTTACTGAATAGACCGAGGATAGGAAAGATAGCTTTGCGGTCAGCACAAAAACGTACAAACAACCACGCAGAGGGCGCAAAAAGACCCTCCGCACCGACTAATGGTACGGAGGTGCTCCCTCTGCGTCTCAGAGCTTCCAGCAAGCAATACAAACCAAAATAGCAAGCTGGACAGAAAAAATAGCAAACAAAAGAAACACAAGCAGAACTTAGCTTATGCAGAGCAGACAGGCCACAAGACGATCCAGGAGAGAGCAAGACCAATACTGGAACATTGACTGGAGGCAAGGAACAAAGAACTAGGTGGAGTTAAATAGAGCAGCACCTAACGACTTAACCTCGTCACCTGAGGAAGGAAACTCAGAAGCTGCAGCCCCACTCACATCCACCAGAGGAAGCCCATGGACAGATCCAGCCGAAGTGCCACTCATGACCACAGGAGGGAGCTTGACCACAGAATTCACAACAGTAAGCCACAAAAGGTCATAGCTAAAGAAGCTGGCTGTTCACAGAGTGCTGTATCCAAGCATATAAATGGAGAGTGGGAGGAAAAAGTGGTGTAGAGAAAGGTGCACAAGCAACTGGGATAACCGAAGCCTTGAAAGAATTGTTAAGAAATATAATATATGAGTTTCACTTTTTGTATTGAAGAACTTAAATAAATACATGTTTTGACGATATTGTAGTTTTGTGAGAAGCACCTGTATATAACGATAGAAAGGTGCTAGGCTGCCTTACGGACAGTGCTGCTAGTGGCTACTACAAGAAAATATTAACTTTAGTTCTTCCATAAGCCGCCCGCTTTCAGTCTTACAGGCGTGCAGATGCAGCTGCAGTCTCAGATCACTCCAGTCCTAGCTCTTATTTTCATTCATTTATTTTAACTCTTTTTACAATTTGCAGTAAATGTTGCTGTTTAGTGTTTACAGCAACATATCATCATGCACCATGCATCAAATGAATGTTCCTGGCTTACTATAGCAGTTTATATAGGTTGCCTACAATATATGGCCCAAATGTAGCGACATGAACACCATTATACAGCATAGCACAGCTGACTATTGCATGGCATGTGTACATAGAGATGAAAGCATGAGATGACAAGGAACAAGAAGAATAAACAAAAGAATGAGAACTTTTCGCCGTCAAGTCCATTTACCAGGAAAGAAAAATAAAAGTATAAAATTGCAGTTACATTCAGAAGTAATGTGTTACACATGTCCAGGATATCATGCTGCCTACACACAAGTTCTGACCTATGCTGATCATTCCAGAAATGACGACAAGTCTTCTGGGAAACTAGAAGGAAATATTAGGGTCAAAATCACACACATGGGTCAGTAAATGGCATGAAAACCAAAGCCAATTAATCATTCACTAAGTACATGTAATAATTTACTGAAGCATCTTAAGTTCTGAATAAGTCAATAAGAAACAAAGTATGGATGATAAAATTGTGCCTCAATGGCCAAATAATCTGGATGTTTCTTTGCATGTTCTTTTTTTTAATACCATCCAATACATTGTAGCATTCCCAGTGTTTAGCAATAAGGTTTATAGAGACTGCATCCTAGTTCCTACATCAGGAGCAGGGGTGCACAACCTTTTTGCTCTGAGGGCCGTATAGTCATCTTTGACATGATTAGATTGCTGTTCAGTCAGTTTTTCTATATCTACTATGTACTATTTTTTCTGACTTGAACGCTCCGCCCTTCACCATGCTGTGATTTTAATTACATCCTAACACAGTTGGTTCTGAGCTTCCTATATAAGCAGGCTTTACCACGTTATTAGCCATAGGTAAGTGTTCACACTAGGCAGTCAGCTCAGGTACCCATCCGTTCTGAGATTACCTTGACGTTTAGTGGATGGGCTCACAACTTTTGGCCAAATCTTGTGCTAAGAATCTCATGTGTTTTTTCATATATTTCACAAGCCATTATGCTATTCCCATTTCATGTATCGCACATTTCCTTGCTCTAGCACAGATTAATTTTGAGTGCAGCCATTAATCTATTTGCTAGTGCCCTTTAAAGGTCAGCCTTTGAATGGCATTCAGAGACCAGATTTATGCTACTGTGGTATTTTTGTGTATAGTACAAGCGATCGGGTGATTGCAGATTAACTTCCCCTAAAGGAACTACAAAATACAGCAAAAGATTTAAACATTTGAATCATCTTTCTCCCCAATTAAAAATAAAGAAATTACAAAATGTACACATCTGTGGTATCTCCACATCTGTAAAAGTTTGATCTATCAAAATTCAAAATTAACCCGATTTACAAATGCCACACACCAAAAACACACCACCATTTTTATTTTTTGGCCACAAAAGACATGTAATATGTAGGCAGGGAGACAGAAAAAAAGGCAGTGTGCCCAAGATAGAGGCGAGAAGGAATATCCTAGTCAAAGATAACACGGCAAGAGATCATGCAGATCCCACCGCTGCCACCAGTTTGTCATGGGTGACAGCAGGGAGAGTTGCGCAGATCCCATCGCTGTCTCCAATTTCGAAGGGGACGTAACTCCACTGTCTCCAATCATTAGGACAATTATGCAATCCACTGATGGATGATGATCGAGGCAGCAGCTGCTTCCACTACTAGGCCGGTTACTGGGGAACTCACAGTGAGACATATGTATCTACACCTCTGATTTCAACGGAAGGAATATATATATATATATATATATATATATATATATATTTATATATACCCCAATATGATCACTGCCAACTTGACAACAAGAGGAACCACTAGCTGCCACTGTGCCACGCACTGTGAGTTCTCAAGCAACCGGCCTAGTAGTGGAAGCAGCCGTGGATTTTATACTTTCTTCCTCTAGGACAATTCTCCTCCTCTACAGCAACAGCTGAGTCTTCCTGCAGTGGAGGGAAACTAAACTATGAAGTTCCTCCACTGCAGAAACTCCTGTCACACAGTGCAGGGATGTGACTGGGTGTTTGGGGGCTCTCAGTAACCAATCAGCGATCTGTGCTACTACCTGGGAGAGCGCTCATTGGTGAAAGCAGGCTGCTGTCACACAGTCTCTGCCACTGATAGGAACCTGCAATAACCAATGAGTGTTCTCCTCACCAGGGAAGCCAGGTGTTGATTGGTTACTGAGCAGCTCAGTATCTGCTGGCCCCCAGTGTTCTTCTCGCCAATCGCACAGGTGTGTGATCGCTGTTTCTGGTCATCACCGCGTCCCCTGGTTTACAGCATAGCAACCAAAGTGTAAAAAAGAGGTAGTGTTATAAATAGATGGTCTAAGGACACAATAACCTATCATGAACATTTTTCAAGTGATACATATTCAATAATGCGACTCCTACATTTTATACAGTATAAAGTGATAACTGATAATTTTAGACTATAATGGATTGATACATTGAGTTCACTACTCCGTATCCGCTTGTGTGCACTTATAACTCTGGCATCCTCAGCGCCTCAGGCACCTGCTAGGTCTGTCGGGTGCAATGACATTGGGCCACAGAGGACTGGAGAGCACAAAGTATACAGTAAATGTACATGATGGCGGCGCTTCATATAACTTATACACTGTTGCATAGAACACTCAAACTACATTGCAAACCAGATATCAACACATGAGAAACAGTTATACTGAAAATGTCACCAGTGAGATATGAAGTAGTGCTGTATTGGGAGTTGTGCACGTTGTCTCCACACAGTACAGTGCTCTACAATTGCCTTTACATGAGGAAATGCTCAATTTTCCAGTCTTAAGTAGTGGTGAAAGGTCATTCTTGTAATCCAAGAATATAATCTACAGTAGTGTTCAAAATAATAGCAGTCCAATATGACTAACCAGATTACTCACTGTTTTTAATATAAATTATATTAATACATCAAACAATTTACCAGTTGGTGCAGTAGATTTTAAGAAAAGCAACAGACTCCGCATTCATGATCTGCATGTTTTTAAGTCTGTGTATTAGAATAATTAATTGAAAGGGGGTGTAATCAAAATAATAGCAGTGTTCAATTAGTGAAATCAATCATTCTGTGAAAAAACAGGTGTGAATCAGTTGGCCCTTATTTAAGAGTGAAGCCAGGACATGTTGTACATGCCTTTCTCCTTGAAAGCCTGAGAAGTATGGGTCTTTAGAGACATTTTTCAGAATAGCATACTTTGATTAAAAAGTTGATTGGTAACACTTATAAAAAAGAGCAGACAATGATAGGCTAAAATGATCTCCAATACTGTAAAATGGAAAGCCAAACCAGAGAGACATGGAAGAAAACGGAAGACTACCATTCATATGGATTGAAGAATAACCAGATTGGCAAAGTCTCAGCCAATGATCAGCTCCAGGATGATCAAAGACAGGTTACTATTGAGTACTGTGACAGTTAGAAGACGCCTGTGTGACGCTAATCTCTTAGACCCCCGAAAAGTCGCACTATTAAAAAAAAAGACATGTACTGAAGCGGATACAGTTTGCCACAGAACTCATCAACTGGCCTAAAGAGAAATGGAGAAACATTTTGTGAACTGATGAAAGTAAAATTGTTCTTTTTGGGCCAAGGGCTGCAGACAGTTCATCAGACAACCCCCAAACTCTGCATTCAAGACACAGTACACTCTGAAGACAGTGAAGCGTGGTGGTGCAAGCATCATGATATGGGCATGTTTCTCTTACTATGGTGCTGGACCTATTTACCACATAACAGGGATCATGGACCGGTTTGCATATATTAAAATAATACTTGAAGAAGTCATGTTGCCTTACGCTGAAGAAGAGATGCCCTTGAAATGGGAGTTTCAACAAGACAATGACCCTAAACACACCAATAAATGAGCAAAATCTTGGTTCCAGTCCAACAAAGTTGAGGTTATGGAGCGGCCAGCCCAATCCCTGGACCCTAATCTAATAGAATACTTGAAGGGTGACATAAAAAATTCAGTTTCTGAGGAAAATGACAATGGATGCCAAAAAATTGTGGGAAGTAGTCAAAGCATCCTGGCCTGGAATAACAGGTGACAGGGGACAAAAATTGGTTACTCTGTGCAACATACCGTACAGACCAAAAGTTTGGACACACCTTCTCATTTAAAGATTTTCTGTATTTTCATGACTATAAAAATTGTACATTCACACTGAAAGCATCAAAACTATGAATTAACACATGTGGAATTATATACTTAACAAAAAAGTGTGAAACAACTGAAAATATGTCTTATATTCTAGGTTCTTCAAAGTAGCCACCTTTTGCTTTGATGACTGCTTTGCACACTCTTGGCATTCTCTTGATGAGCTTCAAGAGGTAGTCATCGGAAATGGCTTTCACTTCACAGGTGTGCCCTGTCAAGTTTAATAAGTGGGATTTCTTGCCTTATAAATGGGGTTGGGACCATCAGTTGTGTTGTGCAGAAGTCTGGTGGATACACAGCTGATAGTCCTACTGAATAGACTTTTAGAATTTGTATTATGGCAAGAAAAAAGCAGCTAATTAAAGAAAAACGAGTTTCCATCATTACTTTAAGAAATGAAGGTCAGTCAGTCCAAAAAATTGGGAAAACTTTGAAAGTGTCCCCAAGTGCAGTGGCAAAAACCATCAAGCGCTACAAAAAAACTGGCTCACATGAGGACCGCCCCAGAAAAGGAAGACCAAGAGTCACCTCTGCTTCTGAGGATAAGTTTATCCGAGTCACTAGCCTCAAAAATCGCAGGTTAACAGCAGCTCAGATTAGAGACCAGGTCAATGCCACACAGAGTTCTAGCAGCAGACACATCTCTACAACAACTGTTAAGAGGAGACTTTGTGCAGCATGGTAAAATAGCTGCTAGGAAACCACTGCTAAGGACAGGCAACAAGCAGAAGAGACTTGTTTGGGCTAAGGAACACAAAGAATGGACATTAGACCAGTGGAAGTCTGTGTTTTGGTCTGATGAGTCCAAATTTGAGATCTTTGGTTCCAACCACCGTGTCTTTGTGCAACGCAGAAAAGGTGAATGGATGGACTCTACATGCCTGCTTTCCACCGTGTAGCATGGAGGAGGAGGTGTGATGGTGTGGGGGTGCTTTGCTGGTGACACTGTTGGGGATTTATTCAAAATTGAAGGCATACTGAACCAGCATGGCTACCACAGCATCTTGTAGCGGCATGCTATTCCATCCGGTTTGAGTTTAGTTGGACCATCATTTATTTTTCAACAGGACAATGACCCCAAACACACCTCCAGGCTGTGTAAGGGCTATTTCACCAAGAAGGAGAGTGATGGGGTGCTACACCAGATGACCTGGCCTCCACAGTCACCAGACCTGAACCCAATCGAGAGGGTTTGGGGTGAGCTGGACCACAGAGTGAAGGCAAAAGGGCCAACAAGTGCTAAGTATCTCTGGGAACTCCTTCAAGATTGTTAGAAGACCATTCCCGGTCACTGCATTGATGAGGTAAGGAGCGCTCCTTCTCCCATCATTCCCTGTCAGCATCTGACCTACGTCGCAGACACCGACACTGACATCGAGCGCGGTGACGCCACTGCCCGGCGAGCAGGGAGCAGCGCTGGAACAAGGAGGAAAAGAGGTGACTATTTATTTATTGGGGTCTAAGGGGTATCGTTTCTCTTTATGGAGAGTGGCATACCATCTCTGGCTTGTCAAGGTAAGGAGGCTTATTCGCCGTGCAGTGCTCCTCTGGGAAATATAATATGCAAATTGCCTCTTCTGAAAAAAAGAGAACTTAAACTCTATAGCGCCACCTGTTGGAAGTAGCGATCCTACAAGTTACAATCAACTCTTTAACGAGTCGTGCAATATGACTTAGGATAAAAGCCAAATTAGTATCTCAATTCGCAGACACGGTGCTTCGGGCTGTTGGCCCTCATCAGTGCGAAGCATGAGAAATGCAAATTGCCCCTTCTGAAAAAAAAGAGGACTTAAACTCTATAGCGCCACCTGTTAACACCGTGTCTGTGAATTGAGATAAAAAAAAAACTCCGCTAGAAATTACTACATGGCAACAAAACGCTGTTAAGGACCGGCGGAACGCACCAAGTATAGATGATATGAAACTAGGTGCATTCGCAGTCCGAGGTCCACCGTGCAGGTAAAGACCCTGCTGCTAGTAAGACGGACTATATGGCGGTACTAAGTATACACACATGGGTTAACTTCACCCTGCGTGAAGGAAGCGATCCTGTTGCGTCACAGGACCGCAGTACCGCACATAGAGCGCGAGCAAGAAGTCAGCGAACTCAACCCCTACTCAGGATTGAAGTCCGATTAGACACTTGCTGGCACAACACCGCAACTGGGTGTATAAGAAAACTAATAAATAGAATATAAAGGCACGAGAGTGCGTGCGGTGCCGCACTGACGGACGCCACTAACCACCCAGGCTTGGGTAAGGAAAGCGCAGAGGAAGCGCACGGCGCTGTACTGGCGGACACAGCAACTGGACGCTGTGATGTGTGTTACGTGCAGATGGCTAGTCGGGCGCTAGATAGCTACCATCATCCGCGAGCAGTCAACAACACTAGGGAGGGATACTTAGGAGCTTTCATCCATCGACATACATCCATCTACACACACACATTATCAAGACAATACTAGCGCATGGCTGTGCGGTCATGCGCAGTTTATATAGTTGCAGCACAGGAAGCTGCTACAGAAGTTTTGCCCTTTCAGGACCTGCTAGGAGGACCAATGGGATGTGCTGCAGTACCTGAGCATGTGACCCTCGATCTCCAACGGGAGATCTTGCCCTGGGCATGCTCAGTGTGTGCAAATAAGGACTTAGTCCCAGAGAAGCTCGCTCGCCGCAGATCAGTGCAGGGTACAACAGGAGAGCCAGAAAAGGCAGCAGTAACCCTCTGCACAGAATCAGTCCCAGCGAGACGCTGGGAGCGACGCCTCCGCTGAGCAGAGCCCACTGCGGCCGAAGCAGAATGGGAGACCGCAGCAGACACGGATGGAGATTCCCCCTGTGCAGCAGAGGAAACTCAACTCCTAACATTACCCCCCCTCCTAGGGCCCCCCCCTCCTTGGGCCTCGCTACGTTCGAAGGCAGCAATAAGCTGCGGAGCCCGAATGTGCTCAGCAGGCTCCCAGGACCTATCCTCAGGACCGTAACCCATCCAGTCCACCCAAAAAAAATTTTTGCCACGTACCACCTTGCACCCCAAGATAGCGTTCACCTCGAAATCGTCCGTAGACGAACCCGATGTCCCGGCAGATGACTCAGAAAACCGGGACATGTATACGGGCTTAAGGAGGGACACATGAAAGGTGTCGGTGATACCAAGGCGTGGAGGAAGGGCCAGACGGTAGACCACAGGATTAACCTGTTCGAGGACCTTGAAGGGACCCAAGTAGCGAGGAGCAAATTTAGTGGACTCAACTCGCAGCCTGATGTTATGGGCAGAGAGCCACACCAAGTCGCCAGGAGCAAAGGTCGGGGCGGGGCGCCGATGAGCATCGGCGGAGGACCTCATTCTCTCCTTAGAGGCCCGAATGGCATCCTGAGTGCGGTCCCAAATATCCCGTGCCTCCACAGCCCAGTCTGCCACCCTGGAGTCTGCGGAAGACACAGGCATAGGCACAGGTACCCGTGGATGCTGACCATAGTTGAGGAGGAATGGAGTTTGTCCAGTGGAGTCGGCTACGGCGTTGTTCAGCGCAAACTCTGCCCATGATAGCAAGGATGCCCAGTCATCCTGCCTGGCTGAAACAAAATGTCGCAGGTATGTGACAAAGGTCTGGTTGGCCCTCTCTACCAACCCATTCGTCTCGGGATGATAAGCGGAAGAGAGATTCAACTCAATACTGAGAAGACGACACAGCTCTCTCCAGAACCGAGACGCAAACTGGGGACCCCGGTCACTGACAATTTTGTCAGGCATACCATGTAGGCGGAAGATGTGCTTAATGAACAACGCAGCCAAGGCCCGTGCAGAAGGTAACCGTGATAGCGGCACCAAATGCAC
Source organism: Ranitomeya imitator (assembly GCF_032444005.1). NCBI lineage: Eukaryota > Metazoa > Chordata > Amphibia > Anura > Dendrobatidae > Ranitomeya > Ranitomeya imitator. The sequence goes on from NC_091282.1 coordinate 401,718,865, forward strand.
CATTTTCGAGAAATGATCGGTGATGACCCAAATGATGGTACAGCCGCGAGACTTGGGCAAACCCACGACAAAGTCCATCCCGACCATCTCCCAGGGCCTATCTGCCACCGGCAAGGGATAGAGCAAGCCAGCTGGCCTTTGACCCGGAGATTTATTTTTGGCGCAGGAGACACACGCCAGAATATAATCCCTGACATCCCGGACCATATGCGGCCACCAGTACGTCCTCGCCAGTAGCTCAGATGTCCTCTTTGTCCCAAATTGTCCACCCACCCTGGACGAATGAGCCCAAGAGAGAACCTCCGGTCACAAATTAATGGGCACAAAAGTCTTGCCCGGAGGCACAGACTCCAGCGAAACCGGCGCTACGGTTCTCAGGCTCTCAGAAGGGACAATAAGCCGAGGCTCCTCTTCCTCCTCTTCAGTTGACATAAGGGAGCGAGAGAGAGCGTCAGCACGAATATTCTTCTCCCCGGCGAGAAAATGAAGAGAAAAGTGGAACCGGGAAAAGAACAAGGACCATCTGGCTTGGCGAGAATTTAACCGCTGGGCTGTTTGTAAGTAGACCAAATTTTTGTGGTCCGTGTAAACCTGGAAGGGAAACCGCGCACCTTCCAGAAGATGTCTCCACTCTGAAAAGGCCAACTTCATTGCTAGCAGCTCCCTATCCCCGATGGAGTAGTTTCTCTCCGCTGGCGAGAAGGTCTTAGAGAAGAAGAAGCATGGATGCTTCCGACCTTGAGCATCCTTCTGATAGAGGACTGCTCCAGCACCAACGGATGAGGCATCCACCTCCATTAGGAATGGCTTATCCACATCGGGACGATGTAAGATGGGAGCGCTAGCAAAGTGGGACTTAATAGAAGTGAAGGCCTTGGAGACCTCTTCCGACCACAATTTAGGATTCGCTCCCTTCTTGGTGAGGGCTACCAAGGGAGCTACCAGAGTTGAGAAGTGGGGAATGAACTGGCGGTAATAGTTAATGAACCCCATAAAGCGCTGCACCGCTTTAAGAGAATGGGGCTCTTGCCAGTCCATCACAGCCTGTAGTTTGGCAGGATCCATAGCCAATCCCTGGGCGGAGATGATATAGCCCAGGAACGGTAAAGACTCCTGCTCAAACATACACATCTCCAACTTAGCGTAAAGAGAGTTTGCCCGTAGGAGGTCGAAGACTCTGCCAACATCTCTCCGGTGGGAGTCAATATCTGGAGAAAAGATGAGAATATCATCCAGATAGACTACAACTGAGGTGGAAAGCATATTCCGGAAGATGTCATTGACAGAGTCTTGAAAAACGGCTGGGGCATTACAGAGCCCGAAGGGCATCACCAGATACTCATAGTGCCCATCTCTGGTGTTAAACGCCGTTTTCCATTCGTCCCCCTCACGGATGCGAATCAGGTTGTAAGCACCCCTCAGATCTAATTTAGTAAACACTCTAGCTCCCCGAAGCCTATCGAAGAGCTCGGATATCAAAGGCAAAGGATACTTGTTCTTAACGGTGATAGCGTTAAGACCCCTGTAGTCTATGCATGGACGTAGTTCCCCATTCTTCTTCTGCACGAAGAAGAACCCTGCCCCAGCAGGTGACACTGACTTCCTGATAAACCCTCTTGCCAGATTCTCTTGAATGTACTGAGACATGGCCTCCGTCTCCGGGAGAGATAATGGATAAACTCGACCCCGGGGAGGCTCCGCACCAGGCAAGAGATCGATAGGACAGTCATAGGGGCGATGGGGCGGAAGGGTCTCCGCCGCCTTTTTGGAGAACACGTCTGCGTAAGACCAATATTGCTTGGGGAGAGAGGATAGATCTGCGGGTACCTCAGTAGTAGCAACCTGAACGCACTCTCGGTGACACCTACCCCCACATGATTCACCCCATCCCAGAATTCTGCCTGAGGACCACTCGATGTGAGGAGAGTGGTACCGTAGCCAAGGTATCCACAACAGGACCTCATCAATACCCTCAGGAATGATGAGCAGAGAAATAATCTCCTGATGGGATGGCGACATGGACAGAGTAAAAGGGATGGTCTGATGTGTTATCTGTGCGGGGAGTGTCGACCCATTCACCACTCGTACCGTTACTGGTTGAGGTAGCATAACCAGGGGTATTGCGTGACGTTGGGCGAAGGCAGAAGACATAAAATTGCCCTCCGCCCCAGAATCCACGCAGAGGTCTACCGAGTGGGAGGATGAGCCAAAGGTAATTGTCCCCTTAAAGGACAATTTGGAGGCAAACGTCGCAGTGTCTAGTGCACCTCCACCTACTACCACTAGACGCTGACGTTTCCTCGACCGCTGATGACATCTGGTGGCAAGATGTCCTGACTGTTGGCATACATGGCAACCCAGGAGTGCATGAGCGGTCTGGGACTTAGATCTCGCTCGTGACACCACCTTAGGTTCATGGAACTCAGGAGCCTGGACTGGAGATTCCAAAGGTTTGGCGAAGGTGGGAGCCAGCTGAAACCTCTGCCTACACTGGGCTCGCTCTAACCTCCGCTCGTGAAAACGGAGGTCAATGCGAGTAGATACTGTTATTAACTCTTCCAGTGTGGCGGGAATCTCCCTATTGGCCAGAGCATCCTTAACGTGGTCAGCCAGCCCCCTCCAAAATATAGGGATAAGGGCTTTATCCAACCACTCCAGCTCAGATGCTAGAGTGCGGAAGTGGACGGCAAAAAGGCTGACCAAGGACGAGCCCTGAGTCAGTGCCAACAGTTGGAGCGCCATATCATGGGTGACACGAGGTCCTAGAAAGACCTGTTTCAGAGTGCTCAGGAATAACGGAGCACTCTGCACCACATGATCGCCACGCTCCCACAGCAGCGTAGCCCACTGCAACGCCCTGTCCGACAATAAGGAAATTATAAAGCCCACCTTAGCCCGCTCTGTAGGGAAACGAGAGGCCAGAAGCTCGAGATGTATTGAGCACTGACTCACGAAACCCCTACAGGACTTACTGTCACCAGAAAATTTCTCTGGTAGCGGGAGGCGAGATAGCGTCGGTACAGGGGCGGCAGTGGACAAGGTAGCTGCAGCCACACTTGCAGCCTGAACAGCGACAGCAGTAACATCCACAGCTGAGGTTGAATGCTCTAGAGCCGCCAACCTTCCCTCCAGCTGCTGGATGTACCGCTGTAGACGCTGATCGTCCGTCATTACTAGCCAGACCTTGGCGCTAGTATTATGTTAAGGACCGGTGGAACGCACCAAGTATAGATGATATGAAACTAGGTGCGTTCGCAGTCCGAGGTCCACCGTGCAGGTAAAGACCCTGCTGCTAGTAAGACGGACTATATGGCGGTACTAAGTATACACACATGGGTTAACTTCACCCTGCGTGAAGGAAGCGATCCTGTTGCGTCACAGGACCGCAGTACCGCACATAGAGCGCGAGCAAGAAGTCAGCGAACTCAACCCCTACTCAGGATTGAAGTCCGATTAGACACTTGCTGGCACAACACCGCAAACTGGGTGTATAAGAAAACTAATAAATAGAATATAAAGGCGCGAGAGTGCGTGCGGTGCCGCACTGACGGACGCCACTAACCACCCAGGCTTGGGTAAGGAAAGCGCAGAGGAAGCGCACGGCGCCGTACTGGTGGACACAGCAACTGGACGCTGTGATGTGTGTTACGTGCAGATGGCTAGTCGGGCGCTAGATAGCTACCATCATCCGCGAGCAGTCAACAACACTAGGGAGGGATACTTAGGAGCTTTCATCCATCGACATACATCCATCTACACACACACATTATCAAGACAATACTAGCGCATGGCCGTGCGGTCATGCGCAGTTTATATAGTTGCAGCACAGGAAGCTGCTACAGAAGTTTTGCCCTTTCAGGACCTGCCAGGAGGACCAATGGGATGTGCTGCAGTACTTGAGCATGTGACCCTCGATCTCCAACGGGAGATCTTGCCCTGGGCATGCTCAGTGTGTGCAAATAAGGACTTAGTCCCAGAGAAGCTCGCTCGCCGCAGATCAGTGCAGGGTACAACAGGAGAGCCAGAAAAGGCAGCAGTAACCCTCTGCACAGAATCAGTCCCAGCGAGACGCTGGGAGCGACGCCTCCGCTGAGCAGAGCCCACTGCGGCCGAAGCAGAATGGGAGACCGCAGCAGACACGGATCGAGATTCCCCCTGTGCAGCAGAGGAAACTCGACTCCTAACAAACGCATGCATAGAAACGACGCATGCGTCGTCAAAACGCGGCAAAACGCATGCAAAAAAACGCATGCGTTTTTAATGTTAAGTATAGGAAAAAAACGCATGCATTTTTTTGCACTAAAACGCAGCGGCAAAAAACGCAAATGTGAAACCAGCCTAAATGGGCTGACTCCCCCCACAGGGCCGTGGTCACCACCTGGTGCAAGCACCCGTGCGAGTGCCGTTTGCCTGGACAGGTGGGTGCGCCCACTCTTGGGCGACGGCAGTGGCACAGGGTTCCTCATAATACAATGAAGTGTCTCTGACGGTGGTGGTGCACAACCAACGTCAGACACACCGTCGTAATATGAGGGGCCCTGTGCCAGTACCGCCACCCACGAGAGAGTGTTTCCCCCAGCTTGAACAGTGCTCTAACACTTGCAATACTTACCTCTCCCTGCTCCACCACTGTGTAGTCTGTGCTGATAAATCCTTCAATGGCACTGCCAATGCAAATTTGTTGAAATGATAGATGATAGTTAAAATATACAGGGGCCCTGGCCTCCATTTAGACCAGTTAATACTTTGTGCCTACTACCACTGTCTGCTACTCAGCAGAGGAGCCCACCCCAGTACCTAGCTATGCTACCTGTTTAGTCCTGTTACCAATTTTGAACTGCATTTAGCCTACTTTTTTATTTTGGGCCTACTAACTGTGTCTGCGCCACTCATTACAATTGTCCTCCACTGAACAAAGCAATGCCGCCTGTTTAGTCCTGTTACCAATTTTGAACTGCATTTAGCCTACTTTATTATTTGGGCCTATATCTGTGTTTCCTCCTCATCCTGCCCATTGCCCAGCCACTGCTAGATGAGTCTGCTGGTACATTGACCAAGACCACTACATTCCCCTTGCACTCTACACAGCCTCAATTTGACCATGCTGAAAGTCAGGTTCCCCTTCCCGCATACTATACCACCTTACACGGGGACAAAGAGTAAGGTCCAGATGAAAGTGCAGGTTCCTTCATCAGGTGGGGGGGGCATACTCGTTGGCGACATCACTGGCACAGGGCCCCTCACAGTACGCAAAAGTGTCTCTGGCAGTGGGAGGCGCCACCCGCCGTCAGACACACCGCCGTACTATGAGGGGCCCTGTGCCAAGTGCCAACGAGTGGGCCCCCCCTGCTTGCTCAGAATCACAGCACTTGCAAAGTTGAAATACTTACCTCTCCCTGCTCCACCGCCGTGACGTATTCCGCGTTTCCTGGGCCCACGAAAATCTTGAGCCAGCCCTACCCCCCCACAACTTTAGCCAAATGACCCTCTGTTTTCAATGCCTAACTATTATTATAAAGTAAATTAAGATTGACAAGCTTGAGAAATAAGAATTGATGTTTTTGGCATTAAAATGGGCACTGTAGGTGTTTTCCTGTCCTCCACTCACTGCCGACTTTGATTCCCCATTGACTTGCATTGGGTTTCGTGTTTCGGTCGGCCCCCGACTTTTCAAAATAATCGGCCGATTTCACCCGACCCGATTTTTGCCAAAGTCGGGTTTCGCGAAACCCGACTCGATCCTAAAAAAGTAAAAGTCGCTCAACTCTAGTCCTCACCAATAAAGTCTCCTTTTTGTGAACCTGGTGCTTAGAGAAATATAACTCACCAAAAGACTATAGTGTCAACTTGATACCAGTATCATCTATTATACTAACTTATCCTATACAAGAAAATCATTTTACAGAATTGTATCTTCAATAGCATTACTGTAATGTAGGCAAATGATTGGGTGATTTAAGGAGCACTCCAGAAGGGAGTCATCATGTACCCTGAGAAATTCCTCAACCAGTGTCAGAAGAAAGAACAAGTCCCTCTATTGTACTGGCAAAGAAGAGCTGATGTGCATCAATACATGCCGCTAGTCCTTCATCTGAATATAGGTTACACATACAGATCTCCTGAAGTGAGACGACATCTGGCTGGGTCACCAGAATTTTCAGTCTTGGGTTGCTTAGTAAACATATGTAGATTACGAGTTGGCAAACAAATGGGACAGTTAATTATATATTATGTAGTCTTTGGGACCCATTAGTAGGAAACTTCAATATTAAGATGCTGCGTGTGTCTCATTTTAACAGTTGTGCAGTTGGAAGACCGGCAGAAGAAGCACACGGAATAGTATAATAGCTGGGCCACTGATGGAGAAAACACAAAATGTAGCTTTGATCTGACATCCTTAATATTACAGATGTGATTATGTGCTTCTAATAAATAGCTGAGTTATAGGAATTGTATGCACTGTTAATTCCCCACATACAAGGCAAGCATAGTCTGCTTTACAACAACCACAAGAATCTACAATTTTCTTAAGCAATAGGTATTAAGTGATCATTTTAAGTATTTGATACATAAAATCTATCTCTAGCTTTTGTGGTCATGAATCTGCGCTCTCTCTCTCTTTCATACGATGTAAAAGAAGAAACATTAATGCTTTGAATATTTACTTCTGGGACGTAACTGATCTCCACATTCTTTGGAAACTGACAAAACTGTTCTGGTTATCTTCATTTTACAGCATTTCAGAAAAGTTGTATCTTGAGTAAACTGAATGCTTTCTAAAAGCCCTTTTACATGGGTCAATAAATTACACCCAACAAGCCCTTATCGATGATATAGTAACCTTGTTTATCAATCTGTACATATCTCAACTGTTGTAATGCTCATGGGAAATGTATTGCCATGTGGTGTCAAATTTTGAGATTTAAACCATTTTGCAGTAAAAGCATATAAATCAATACCATAATGTTTTGTGACGGTTGAGTCACTACTTGCGGACAAGCTGAGGTCTGAGGTCAGATACCAAGAGGGCTCGTAGTACAGAGAGGCAAGACAAAGGCGTGGTCAAGTCACAGTCCGGGGTCAAATGTCAGGAGGGTACATCAAGATAAAGGGATAAGAGAAATGGATAGTGAAAGGCCAAGTCCGAGGTCAGGTACCTGAGGTCAGAAAGCGTCAAGAGCAAAAGGGATATTACACACAAATGATCAAGACAAATGCAAGGTCTGGCAACAAAAATCAGGAAATTAGACACAGAGCACTAAGCACACACCTCACTGAGAAAAGATACAACTGATAATGGTCTGTTCATAGCTAGTCAGTTAAATAAGTGAACTATCAAGAATGGGAGACACCCGAAGGAAAGTCTGCAGGCTTGGCCAAAATGAGCAGCAGGGCTGTCAATCATAATACTGACAGCCCAGTGTAAGGGGCACAAGGAGGTGTCAGTAAATATGAATCTTTGCCTTCCTTGTTATGCTATTGAAAATAATTCATGTTGTGCATATTTATGGTACCCATTGTGTACATGCTATGTATGATAACTGTTATAGTTGTAGGGAAAACGTAGTACCCTAGTTTGGCCACTAAATGGGGGTACAGAGTTATTCAGCTTGTAAATGGTTGAGTGGGAGGAGCTAACGGCAGTTAATCTGGGAAACATCTGGAAATTTGAATCAGTTGGGCGGGAGCGCCCTGTCAGGGCAGTCAGCTCTGTAGAAGTCCAAGGTCCAGTAAGGCAGCATCAGGGCCAGGAAGGCCAGCCGAGAGAGAAGAAGGGCCCTGTAACGTTTAAGTACAAGCTCAGCTATCCAGGGTCGGTGGTGAAGATTGCAGCAGTGACAGCAGCAATATCAGTGACCACGTAACGATTTAGGCAAGAGCCAGGCCATCCACAGCAATAGGATACAGCAGCATTTGAACAGAGGCTTAAGAAAAAGCCAGGACAGAAGGGCAGGTCTGTCGCCTGTGTGCAGCTGATTTCGGGGGCTGAAGGGCTTGTGTCTGGGGTGAAAAAAATAACAGGATGCCTGACCGTGATAGAGCTGAACAGGGAAGACCCTGAGAAGCCGTTTGGTACGGTACGACCCGGGTACGTGCTGTGTGACAGGAAGAATAGTGCAGGGAAAGAGGAAGACGTGTACTGCTTAGAACATGGTATTAATGCTGTGACAGAAATGGATGTGCTGTGTCCGGAAGTCAGTAAAGTTGTTCAGTTGAAAGTTGCAATGTACTGTGTTTCTGTTTGTGTGAAATCGACTGAAGAGACCTCTGAAGAAGAAAGGAGACTCTGAAGGAGTTGGACCTGGAGACACAGGTACACTTACTAAAGGAGCAGCAGGTATGCTGACTGGGAGTCATGGAGTGTATGTGAGGGGAGGCCAGGGTGTAATGGAGCAGAAGTCTGTGATGGAGCAGAAGTTCTCAGCCATGACTACCCCCTGGCCCACCCTTACACTAGCACACTCCAATCTCAGATTGGATGACTGGGTTGTCACTCACGAGTCCAGCACACTCCAGATCCTATAGGGTGACTGAGCTGTCACTCACAGCGTCTCTAGGACACAGTGAGTGATGAAACCGTGACATGTTTCATTTGAAGCTTCCAGCAGATGCACAGTGAAGCACATAGTTTAAACAGGCCATTCGGGTAAATGTGTTGATTAGTGCTTATTTCCTACTCAGCAAAAAGATGACATTCCACCAATTTGAACTTTTTAAAAATAATCTTTATTTTTATATAGCGCTAACATATTCCGCAGCGCTTTACATTTTGCACATATTATCATCGCTGTCCCCGATGGGGCTCACAATTTAAATTCTCTATCAGTATGTCTTTGGAGTGTGGGAGGAAACCTGAGAATCTGGAGGAAACCCACGCAAATACGGGGAGAATATACAAACTCCTTGGTGAGATTTGAACCCAGGACCCCAGCGCTGCAAGGCTGCAGTGCTAACCACTGAGCTCTGACGCACATCATTTTCAGGGGTGTACGCCTACAGGAGGGGGACACTCAGACATAGTAGACTGCATAGGCATATACACTTGAAAAAAGTACATGGCAGAGCTCATGTTTGCTCTACCCTCACCATTACAGTCTATTGGCCCAGTCAGCACATGCATTCGGACCCCATTTTGAGGGGTATTTTGAACGTATGCTCCGACGGGGACACAGAATGCAATGTGAAAGCACCCTTATTAGCTAAATTCGGCCTTGCTAGGAGTTCATGTGTCACGGAGTCCTACTCCGGTATCGCACAATCCACAGAGCAAGAGAAGTCCATATACTCTTCCTTCTCTCTGGCGTGCTGTCTTCACATCATGGTTCCACACAGGATCGGATCTGTGTCTCACCTCTGGTCGGAACTGTTGGGGCCCAGGATTGTGAGGCATGATTGTAATCGGCTTGTGACTAGGAAGGGCAGATATAATCGGAGGGGGCCAGGGCGCGGGAGCAGGCTGTGGTTCATTGTCCGGAAGCCTCCTCCATTGTGGCAGGATAGTAAGGGCTTCATCTGCCAGGGCTGCAGCTCTATCCACGGTACACGGCGTGCGCTCCCGGACCCATTCCCGTACCTCTGCAAGGCACTTGGCAAGAAATTGTTCTGTAAGGAACACCTGTATAACATCTTCGACAGTAAAGGCGTTTTCTGCTTCCAGCCATCTCTGACATGCCTGGGACATCTTATGTGCATACATCCTAAACGATCCCCCCGTGGTGCATGGGAGGTCTCGGAATTTGGCCCTATATGAGTCTGGGGTGATAGCATGGTAATCCAGGATAGTCTGATTTACAATGTTATAATCCTGGTTCCGCTGGGAGTCAATGGTTCGGTAAGCCTCCGCCATGCTATAGTTCAGGAGTCCCACTAACAAACGCATCCAGCCAGAGTGGGGCCCCTCCATCACAGCACACTGCTGCTCAAACTCCTTGAAGAACCCCTCTACATCTCCGGAAACCTCATCAAATGGCTTAAAGTCTCTCCGGGTGACCCGTACAGGCTCCCGTATCATGGGGTTTACACTCCACATTGCGTTACTTCCTATTTCGATCTCCACTGCTTCTTGTCTCCACTGGGCCCGGCGGGCAGCTTCCTCCTTGTACTCCTGAGAGATGCCTGGGCCCAGAACCGCCATCTCTTCTTCGTACCACACCACCCACTGGTCTTTTGGGGTGGGGATCCCTGTCTCCTGCGCTTGTCCTTCAGACATATGGGAGGAGGCGGTGTGGTTAGCACCCACCAGTAGATCAATTAAGGCTTCTTTAGTCAGTCTCTGGTAGTTCAGACCCAGGTCTCTGGCTCTCTCCTGTAAACTGCATACAGTCCAATTTCTGTACTCACTCTGTGTGTGGTTCTCCATTAGGTTAAACTCTGTTAATCCCACTGCTGCCACCAGTTGTCACAGTGTCCTACTCCGGTATCACACAATCCACAGAGCAAGAGAAGTGTGAACAATCCCAAGACCTTTATTTAGGCAAAAATACGAAAGGTCCATATACGATCCACCACACAAAGGATAAAATAGTCCTGAACACAAATGCAGTTCAGTAACAGGATAAAAGTCCAACAATCCAGCAGCATAGCATAGTCCATATACTCTTCCTTCTCTCTGAGGTGCTGTCGTCACATCATGGTTCCACACAGGATCTGATCTGTGTCTCACCTCCCTGATATTTACAAGTCTCCCTCCTCATTCACAGGTCAGGAGGGGGAAGGTCACAGGGGCTCATTGTTTCAACAAGCTAGGTCAACATGTAATTAGCATACAATACAGTACTGTGGGGGCTGATATCAGATGGCAGCAACAGCCATTTATCAATTAGCAAATAACTCCTTCTACAAGAGAACACCATGAAAATAAGTAAAATAGAAATATACACAAAAATGATACCCACATAGCATATCACACCATCACATCATGAATTCAATATAAACTCAACTGCGTAAGTTTGGAAACAGCTGGACATGTGTGCTTTGCTATTAAGTATTTTTTTTCAATATAAATTGTTAAATAGATGTAAAATTGTAAAAAAAATCAGGTTATACGGGGGCCTCGCTGCTGTAAGTGGTGCTCTGGAGCAAATAGATCCAATAAATAGAAAAAACTCCGACACACAAGAGAATATAACTAATGAATTTTTTATTACAAAGTCAATTTGAAGGATCAGACTCCCATAAAGAAAAAATATTTGTTGATGTTTCTCACAGACACATATTAAATTCAACGTTTCGGCTATTTAGCCTTTTTCAAGAAATGTCTGTTATCTGTAGCATATATAGACATGATTATATTACATTAAATTTATAACTTAAAAAGTACTTTGCATATAGTATCGTTTTGCATATAATATTAGATAGATCATATAACTAAAGGAAAAGAAAAAGAAAAAAGGGGGGAGGGTAGAAAATTTATATAGTATATATATCTCATGATTCCCTAATAATGATCATGCATCCCGTGTGTTAAATTGTAACAGAGACCACAATTGAGAAAAACAGGTTGCAAAAATGAACCAACGTAAGTGAGACAAAGAAGGTGTTTAACCCATAAGTGAAATAATAAAGTGTAATATTTTACGTATATTAACTCCGTTTTACGGCGAAAAAAATGTCAGTCACTGTGGGATAGAACAAAATATAAGAAGCGGTCCGTACCGCTACTATGTTTTAAACAAAACAATTCACAAGCTAATTTTGTAAAATTGTAACATAATACTATTTTCATTTCTGATTTCTATTCCCTAAAGTATGGACTCATCAACATAAGCTTAGCCAAGATCGCTGCCTCATAATCTTTCACAAAAAAATAATATAAAAATTCTACAATTGAGAAAAAAGATAACAAAAGAATTATGTTCAACTGAAGCCAATTTTGACGTTGGGATTTTCACAAAACTTTATAACAATTGGTCATGAAAATGAAAAATTACTTTTTTTTCCAGTGAAATGTAGTTTAAGTCCTCAATTTTTAATTTTCATAAGTAGTAACAGGAGAAAATAGCAATGTAATTTGTTACGCAATTTCTCCTGAACATGGTGATACCTCAAAAGCTAATGTTTATGCACATGGGAGGGCTCGGAAAGTAAAGTGCTGTTTGATTTTTGAAGCACAAATTTGGTTGGAATGCCATGTTGTATTTGTATAGACTAAGATGTCAGGACAGCATAAACCTCCACAAGTGATTCCATTTTGGAAATTAGACCCCTGAAGGAATTTATCCAAGAGTGTCCTAAGCATTTTGGACCCTCATGTACTTCATAGAACTGTATAACATTTGGATGTGAAATGAGAAATTCCTTTTTTTCCAGTAAAATGTTGTTTTAGTTCCTAATTTTTAAAATTCACAAGGAGTAATAGGGGAAAAAGGACCTTATATTATGTATAAAGGATGACACCACATGTCGAGGGATTCTGCATGATCTCTCTGAAGTGTCCCCACCTCGCCTGAAGTCAATATTACATCAGCGGGATGACGTGGTAAGGTCTCCCCTCTTTTACCAACATGACATTCCGCACCCCCTGGGGACATGTAAGGTCAGCTTACGGAGAGTGAATGGATGCGGCCCAGACAATAACTGACATGGCACCACACTCGCCTACCACTATGACCGGCTAACAGGCTCCTTTCACTAGCCCCAGTGAAACAGAACCTTATCAGCACGGTAGGACTGCCACAAGTTCCTCGTTCGATATATGCCTGGTCCGTTAACAGGGTTATATCGGGCCAGAAACCATCCCCAGTAGCATAGAACATTAAACCGAAAATGGACGTGTGGATTAATGGATCAAGGTAAAAGAGCAACCCAAGGTTAAATTATATATTTAATTGCCTTAAGGGCACACTAGGCAATACACTATTTACACAATGGTTATACATACATAATGGTCAGATATGCAATTACAATAATGGTAGGACAAAAGATAGAAGCTGAATATATGGGTCAGTTACCAGTAGACGAAAAGCCTGGCTTGCGGAGGAGGGGCTGCCACATGAGAGACTTGTGGTCCCCTCTCTTCCTGGACTTCCCACAACATATGTCATCGTGACCTCCCCAGAGAAAAAGCAATAGGCCAAGCTCAGCAGGACCATTTAACCCCTCTGGGTTTAACCTAAACCCCTTCTCCTTGCCTCTGCAGCTGCAAAACTCCAAAACCTATGAATGATCTGAACCCAGTTCTGGACAGTTCTAGGGCGGCGGTTCTAGTGCCATCAGATTAAACCGGGTTCCTGCGTTCAGACCAAACACAGCTCTACTGTCTGGTTTATACTGGCTGTTCTATGTATCTTCCCATACTGTGAGGCTAGGACGGTTCAAGACCCAGCCAGGCACTCGCCATGTTCTGGGGATCTCGGGAATAATACTGGTGTGTGGAAAGCCCATATTATCCTTACCAAATCCTAGTTGTCTGAACAAAGAAGACCACATGGTTTGAATCCACAAAGGTTCTTTCTGTAGCAGCTGGATTCTAGCTAGCTGGTGGGAGTGTGAGATCTTTGACTCTCGACCCCCCCCTGCTGCTGCTTGTTGTTCAGTTGCAGCTGCACACTGAAGGGGTTTCTATGATCCCATGCCCACGGCCGCCATCAGGGCATTACAGCCGTTACTGCTGTATGGGGCCCGGTCAGCAGCAGTACACAGAGGGGCCCGCAGACCCGGGGCCCCACTGTTGTGCTTCTACTGATCGGGCCCCATCATGCACTAAAATACCATGCACTGCGGCGCACACGTCGGCGCTGGGGCCCGGGAGCCGTTTTGGAGCTGTGCACGGCCGTCTCACCTAGTCGGCTGCGCAGCTCCTGCTCGGCTGTAGCTAGAATATATGGGCTCCCTGCAGGTCCTGACTACAGCCCATACATTCTAGCCGTCTCAGTAGTGAATGTGCTAGAATGTATGGGCTCCTGTCAGGTCCTCTCAGCAGCCCATACATTCTAGCTGCTGCTTCACTGCTGGAAACATTAGACGCCCCGGGAACGACAGAGGTAAGTATAAAAAACATTTTTGTTTTTTTAAATGGGTGAGGTGGGGGGGAGTGAGACTGCAGATGATGAAGTGTGTTTTAGGGAGTACTGCACATGATGAAATGATAGGGGGCTGCAGATGATGAAGTGTATTTGAGGGGGTACTGCACATGAAATGATAGGGGGCTGCAAATGATGAAGTAAGGGGGACTGCAGATGAAGTGAAGGGGGGATAGGGGACTGCAAATGATGATGTGGGGGTGATGGGAACTGCAAATGATGATGTGGGGGTGATGGGGACTGCAAATGATGATGTGGGGGTGATGGGGACTGCAAATGATGTGGGGGTGATGGGGACTGCAAATGATGTGGGGGTGATGGGGACTGCAAATTATGATGTGGGGTTGATGGGTACTGCAAATAATGTGGGGGTAATGGGGACTGCAAATGATGTGGGGGTGATGGGGACTGCAAATGATGATGTGGGGGTGATGGGGACTGCAAATGATGTGGGGGTGATGGGGAAAGGAAATGATGTGGGAGTGATAGGGAGTGCAGATGATGAAGTGTGTTTGAGGGGGTTCTGCACATGATGAAATGATAGGGGGCTGCAAATGAAGAAGTAAGGGGGACTGCAGATGAAGTGACGGGGGGATAGGGGACTAAATGATGATAGGGGACTAAATGATGAAGTGGGGGTGATGGGGACTGCACATGAAGTGAGTGTGAGGGACGTAGACAGCAATTGAATTGAAGGTGGGGGTGGGAAGAGCAAATAATGAATTTTGAGGGTGGGGAAGAGCAATTGATAATGAATAGAGGGTGGGATAGAGAGAAGACATGGCAATGAATTGAGGCAGAAGGGGCATATAACTATAATGAATCGGGGTAAGGGTTAGAGCGGGAGGTAAATAGTGGGGGTCATTGAGGATAAAGTGACTGGTAATAAATTGGGAGAAAGAATACAGGTGCTAATTAATTAAATATATTAAATGGGGAAAGTGGCTATATACAGATAGTGGGGGCACAGTGGCGGATTATAATTTATATTTGGAATGGTGGGTTGCATAATAACCAATTATATATTAATGGTGGGTGAACGTCTGTAGTCAGATGTGTAGTGTAGAAGAAAGGGAAAAAATGGGGAATGTGCTCTGGAAGCGGTGCTCTAGATAACTGTGTTATTTTATGCAGAGACGAGTCCTGGCAGAAGTGATAGCGGTCTGCGCTGGATAAAAAAGAAAAGCAAAGATGAAGGACTTTAGCTAGAGATGTCACTGGTGAGTATGCTACCTGTACACTGACACCATACACTGTATACTGCATACAGAGCTCCTGTGTATAATGTCACTGGTGATCACTATATTATCTGTACACTAAACACTATATACAGAGCTCCTGTGTATAATGTCACTAGTGATCGCTGTATTACATGTACACTGTACCCTATTGTTGTGAATTCTGTGGCAGAGCTCCCTCCTGTGGTCATAAGTGGTACTTCAGCTGATTCTCTCTGTGAGCTTCCGTTGGTGGAGGAAAGTGGTACTGCGGCTTCTGAGTTTCCTTCCTCAGGTGATGTGGTGAAGTCGTTAGGTGCTGCTCTATTTAACTCCACCTAGTGCTTTGATCCTGGCCTCCAGTCAATGTTCTAGTATTGGACCTGTTTCCTCCTGGATCGTTACTGTGGCCTGCTGCTCTGCATAGCTAAGTTCCGCTTTGCTATTTTGTTTGCTGTTTTTTCTGTCCAGCTTGTCTATTTGTTTTTTCCTGCTTGCTGGAAGCTCTGGGACGCAGAGGGTGTACCTCCGTGCCGTTAGTTCGGTATGGAGGGTCTTTTTGCCCCCTTTGCGTGGTTTTTGTAGGGTTTTGTGTTGACCGCAAAGTTACCTTTCCTATCCTCGCTCTGTTCAGAAAGTCGGGCCTCACTTTGCTAAATCTATTTCATCTCTGCGTTTGTCTTTTCATCTTAACTCACAGTCATTATATGTGGGGGCTGCCTTTTCCTTTGGGGTATTTCTCTGAGGCAAGGTAGGCTTATTTTCTATCTTCAGGCTAGCTAGTTTCTCAGGCTGTGCCGAGTTGCATAGGGAGCGTTAGGCGCAATCCACGGCTGCCTCTAGTGTGGTTGGAGAGGATTAGGGATTGCGGTCAGCAGCGTTCCCACGTCTCAGAGCTCGTTCTATGTTTTTGGGTTATTGTCAGGTCACTGAATGTGCTCTGACCTCTATGTCCATTGTGGTACTGAATTACCTTAACATAACAGTACTGGAGGCCCAAAGTACTAATGATTCTCAATAGAGGGAAAAAAGAAGTTCTGAGACCATTTTTTTTTCTCTGCACTGTGTTTTGCCTTTTTTTCCCCTAGACATTTGGGTGCTTCAGGACACAGGTGTAGCGATGGACATTAAAGGTCTGTCTTCATGTGTGGATCAGCTCACGGCAAGAGTACAAAATATTCAAGACTTTGTGGTTCAGAATTCTATGTTAGAACCGAGAATTCCTATTCCTGATTTGTTTTTTGGAGATAGAACTAAATTTCTGAGTTTCAAGAATAATTGTAAACTATTTCTGGCTTTGAAACCTCGCTCCTCTGGTGACCCAGTTCAACAAGTTAGGATCATTATTTCTTTTTTACGTGGCGACCCTCAGGACTGGGCATTTTCTCTTGCGTCAGGAGATCCTGCATTAAGTAATATCGATGCGTTTTTCCTGGCGCTCGGATTGCTGTACGATGAACCCAATTCAGTGGATCAGGCAGAGAAAAATTTGCTGGCTCTGTGTCAGGGTCAGGATGAGATAGAGGTATATTGTCAGAAATTTAGAAAGTGGTCCGTACTCACTCAATGGAATGAAGGTGCGCTCGCAGCTATTTTCAGAAAAGGTCTCTCTGAAGCCCTTAAGGATGTCATGGTGGGATTTCCTATGCCTGCTGGTCTGAATGAGTCTATGTCTTTGGCCATTCAGATCGGTCGACGCTTGCGTGAGCGTAAATCTGTGCACCATTTGGCGGTATTACCTGAGCTTAAACCTGAGCCAATGCAGTGCGATAGGACTTTGACCAGAGTTGAACGGCAAGAACACAGACGTCTGAATGGGCTGTGTTTCTACTGTGGTGATTCCACTCATGCTATCTCTGATTGTCCTAAGCGCACTAAGCGGTTCGCTAGGTCTGCCACCATTGGTACGGTACAGTCAAAATTTCTTCTGTCCGTTACCTTGATCTGCTCTTTGTCATCGTATTCTGTCATGGCATTTGTGGATTCAGGCGCTGCCCTGAATTTGATGGACTTGGAGTATGCTAGGCGTTGTGGGTTTTTCTTGGAGCCCTTGCAGTGTCCTATTCCATTGAGAGGAATTGATGCTACGCCTTTGGCCAAGAATAAGCCTCAGTACTGGACCCAGCTGACCATGTGCATGGCTCCTGCACATCAGGAGGTTATTCGCTTTCTGGTGTTGCATAATCTGCATGATGTGATCGTGTTGGGGTTGCCATGGCTACAAGTCCATAATCCAGTATTAGATTGGAAATCCATGTCTGTGTCGAGCTGGGGTTGTCAGGGGGTACATGGTGATGTCCCATTTCTGACTATTTCGTCATCCACCCCTTCTGAGGTTCCAGAGTTCTTGTCTGATTACCGGGATGTATTTAATGAGCCCAAGTCCGATACCCTACCTCCGCATAGGGATTGTGATTGTGCTATCGATTTGATTCCTGGTAGTAAATTCCCAAAAGGTCGACTGTTTAATTTATCTGTGCCTGAGCACGCCGCTATGCGGAGTTATGTGAAGGAGTCCTTGGAGAAGGGGCATATTCGCCCGTCATCGTCGCCATTAGGAGCAGGGTTCTTTTTTGTAGCCAAGAAGGATGGTTCACTGAGACATTGTATAGATTACCGCCTTCTAAATAAGATCACGGTTAAATTTCAGTACCCCTTGCCGTTGTTATCTGATTTGTTTGCTCGGATTAAGGGGGCTAGTTGGTTCACCAAGATAGATCTTCGTGGTGCGTATAATCTTGTGCGTATTAAGCAAGACGATGAATGGAAAACTGCATTTAATACGCCCGAGGGCCATTTTGAGTATCTAGTAATGCCATTCGGACTTGGCAATGCTCCATCAGTGTTTCAGTCCTTTATGCATGACATCTTCCGAGAGTACCTGGATAAATTCCTGATTGTGTACTTGGATGACATTTTGATCTTCTCGGATGATTGGGAGTCTCATGTGAAGCAGGTCAGAACGGTGTTTCAGGTTCTGCGTGCTAATTCTTTGTTTGTGAAGGGATCAAAGTGTCTCTTTGGTGTTCAGAAGGTTTCATTTTTGGGGTTCATCTTTTCCCCTTCTACTATCGAGATGGACCCTGTTAAGGTCCAAGCCATCCATGATTGGACTCAGCCGACATCTCTGAAAAGTCTGCAAAAGTTCCTGGGCTTTGCTAATTTTTATTGTCGCTTCATCTGCAATTTTTCTAGTATTGCTAAACCATTGACCGATTTGACCAAGAAGGGTGCTGATGTGGTCAATTGGTCTTCTGCTGCTGTGGAAGCTTTTCAAGAGTTGAAGCGTCGTTTTTCTTCTGCCCCTGTGTTGTGTCAACCAGATGTTTCGCTTCCGTTCCAGGTCGAGGTTGATGCTTCTGAGATTGGAGCAGGGGCTGTTTTGTCGCAGAGAAGTTCTGATTGCTCGGTGATGAAACCATGCGCCTTCTTTTCCAGGAAGTTTTCACGTGCTGAGCGAAATTATGATGTGGGCAATCGAGAGTTGCTGGCCATGAAGTGGGCATTCGAGGAGTGGCGTCATTGGCTTGAAAGAGCTAAGCATCGCGTGGTGGTCTTGACTGATCATAAGAACTTGACTTATCTCTAGTCTGCCAAGCGGTTGAATCCTAGACAGGCTCGTTGGTCGCTGTTTTTTGCCCGTTTTGACTTTGTGATTTCGTACCTTCCGGGCTCTAAAAATGTGAAGGCGGATGCTCTGTCTAGGAGTTTTGTGCCCGACTCTCCGGGTTTATCTGAGCCGGCGGGTATCCTCAAAGAGGGAGTAATTGTGTCTGCCATCTCCCCTGATTTGCGGCGGGTGCGGCAAAAATTTCAGGCTAATAAACCTGATCGTTGCCCAGCGGAGAAACTGTTTGTCCCTGATAGGTGGACGAATAAAGTTATCTCTGAGGTTCATTGTTCGGTGTTGGCTGGTCATCCTGGAATCTTTGGTACCAGAGAGTTAGTGGCTAGATCCTTTTGGTGGCCATCTCTGTCGCGGGATGTGCGTACTTTTGTGCAGTCCTGTGGGATTTGTGCTCGGGCTAAGCCCTGCTGTTCTCGTGCCAGTGGGTTGCTTTTGCCCTTGCCGGTCCCGAAGAGGCCTTGGACACATATCTCTATGGATTTTATTTCAGATCTTCCCGTCTCTCAAAAGATGTCAGTCATTTGGGTGGTCTGTGATCGCTTCTCTAAGATGGTCCATTTGGTGCCCTTGTCTAAATTACCTTCCTCCTCTGATTTGGTGCCATTGTTCTTCCAGCATGTGGTTCGTTTACATGGCATTCCAGAGAATATCATTTCTGACAGAGGTTCCCAGTTTGTTTCGAGATTTTGGCGAGCCTTTTGTGGTAGGATGGGCATTGACTTGTCTTTTTCCTCGGCTTTCCATCCTCAGACTAATGGCCAGACCGAACGAACCAATCAGACCTTGGAAACATATCTGAGATGCTTTGTTTCTGCTGATCAGGATGACTGGGTGTCCTTTTTGCCTTTGGCTGAGTTCGCCCTTAATAATCGGGCCAGCTCGGCTACCTTGGTTTCGCCGTTTTTCTGCAACTCTGGGTTCCATCCTCGTTTCTCTTCAGGACAGGCTGAGTCTTCGGACTGTCCTGGTGTGGATACTGTGGTGGACAGGTTGCAGCAGATTTGGACTCATGTAGTGGACAATTTGACCTTGTCCCAGGAGAAGGCTCAACGTTTCGCTAATCGCAGACGCTGTGTGGGTCCCCGACTTCGTGTTGGGGATTTGGTTTGGTTATCTTCTCGTCATATTCCTATGAAGGTTTCCTCTCCTAAGTTTAAACCTCGTTTCATTGGTCCATATAGGATTTCTGAGGTTCTTAATCCTGTGTCTTTTCGTCTGACCCTTCCAGATTCTTTTTCCATACATAACGAATTCGATAGGTCATTGTTGCGGAGATACGTGGCACCTATGGTTCCATCTGTTGATCCTCCTGCCCCGGTTTTGGTGGAGGGGGAGTTGGAGTATATTGTGGAGAAGATTTTGGATTCTCGTGTTTCAAGACGGAAACTGCAGTATCTGGTTAAGTGGAAGGGTTATGCTCAGGAAGATAATTCCTGGGTCTTTGCATCTGATGTCCATGCTCCCGATCTTGTTCGTGCCTTTCATGTGGCTCATCCTGGTCGTCCTGGGGGCTCTGGTGAGGGTTCGGTGACCCCTCCTCAAGGGGGGGTACTGTTGTGAATTCTGTGGCAGAGCTCCCTCCTGTGGTCATAAGTGGTACTTTGGCTGATTCTCTCTGTGAGCTTCCGTTGGTGGAGGAAAGTGGTACTGCGGCTTCTGAGTTTCCTTCCTCAGGTGATGTGGTGAAGTCGTTAGGTGCTGCTCTATTTAACTCCACCTAGTGCTTTGATCCTGGCCTCCAGTCAATGTTCTAGTATTGGACCTGTTTCCTCCTGGATCGTTCCTGTGGCCTGCTGCTCTGCATAGCTAAGTTCCGCTTTGCTATTTTGTTTGCTGTTTTTTCTGTCCAGCTTGTCTACTTGTTTTTTCCTGCTTGCTGGAAGCTCTGGGACGCAGAGGGTGTACCTCCGTGCCGTTAGTTCGGTACGGAGGGTCTTTTTGCCCCCTTTGCGTGGTTTTTGTAGGGTTTTGTGTTGACCGCAAAGTTACCTTTCCTATCCTCGCTCTGTTCAGAAAGTCGGGCCTCACTTTGCTAAATCTATTTCATCTCTGCGTTTGTCTTTTCATCTTAACTCACAGTCATTATATGTGAGGGCTGCCTTTTCTTTTGGGCAAGGTAGGCTTATTTTCTATCTTCAGGCTAGCTAGTTTCTCAGGCTGTGCCGAGTTGCATAGGGAGCGTTAGGCGCAATCCACAGCTGCCTCTAGTGTGGTTGGAGAGGATTAGGGATTGCGGTCAGCAGAGTTCCCACGTCTCAGAGCTCGTTCTATGTTTTTGGGTTATTGTCAGGTCACTGAATGTGCTCTGACCTCTATGTCCATTGTGGTACTGAATTACCTTAACATAACACCCTATATACAGAGCTCCTGTGTATAATGTCACTGGTGATCCCTGTATTACCTGTACACTGACACTATATACAGAGCTCCTGTGTATAATGGCATCGGTGACCACTGTATTACCTGTACACACACTGCATACTAAGTACAGATCTCCTGTGTATAATGGCACTTATGGTGATAGTATTTTTTTAAAATTAATGATCAGTATTGTACTATTCAGTCACAATGTGGTGGTAATATGTTGTCCGGCCATGGTGTAGTAGTATTTGTTCCTTGTATGTGCTATTATTCGGTCACTGTGTGGTGGTAATATGTGGTCTGTTCATGTTGTGTTGGTATTTGTTCCTTGTATGTAGTTTGTCACCATGTGATGGTAATATGTGGTCTGGACATGCTGCGGTGGTATTTGTCCCTTGTATGTGATATTGTTCAGTCACTGTGGTGGTAATATGTGGTCAGCACATGGTGTGGCGGGATTTGTTCCTTGTAGATAGTATTATAGGTCACTATGTGGTGATAATATGGTGTCTGGTCATGGTGTGGTGGTATTTGTCCCTTGTATGTGGTATTATTGGTCATTTGAAAAATTGAAAAATAAATAAAAATACACCTAAATTGTATTGCATATTTTAACAAATGTTTAATAGGTTAGAGTAGAGTAGGGCCCGGCCAAAAGAGTCTACCTTGTTGTCGTCTCAGATTAAAAAAAACCTTTTGGCCAAAACAAAAGCTGCTGGCTATGTGTTTAATCTGGTGATGGAGACTGTTAATGTGTGATTTGTGAGAAGTTGAGTTTTGCCAAGAGACAGCGGTGGGGCTGTGGACAGTTCGAGGGGTGGAGGCGTGGCTGGGGTGGAGCATGGGCGGAGTCTTAAGGGGGCCCTGAAAATTTTGCCAGTATGGGGCCCTGAAATTCCTAGTGGCAGCCCTGCCCATGCCAAATAGGATACAAATGATTGACATGGATTTATATCTCAAATGTTCTTCACATTATGTCACACAATTTCTTGATACTCCACATGTGGTCAAAAATAAATGCTTGGGCACGTGGCAGGACTCAGAAAAATAAAGAGCGCTATTTGATGTTTGGAATTTAAATTTGGATGTCATGTTGCATTTACACAACTCCAGAGGTGTCAAAAAGCAGAAACCTTTACAAGTGACACCATTTGTAATATTAAACACCACAAGAAATGAATTTACATTTGTAGCCAGCATTTTTAACCTGCTAACTAAATCACAGAATATTATAAGATTGTGAGGATGAAAAAGGTAAGGTTTTCCCCCTAAAATGTTACTTTAGCCCCAACATTTTAATTCACACAAGGAGTCATAGGAGAAAATGGACACCACAGTTTGTTATACTATATACTTTTTAGCAGACATGGCAACACCCCATATGTTGCTGTACACTACTGTTTGAGCACATGGCAGGTATCAGATGAGAAAGAGTTTTTGAGATGAATAAAGTACATTTCCCCCAATAGGCACACTTTCAGTAAAGCGATCAAACAGCATTACAACTGTTAGGCTCCCTAGGCGAGGTGGATTCTCTAACCCCAAGGTCCGGGTCGACACACAGGCCACAGGCATCAGTGTGGCAGTCGGGTGTTGCACGTGTGAAACAGGTAGCAGAGTTGCTAGAAGCCAAGGGCAGACTAGAGACATCCGAGAGACTGCAGGCATGAAGCAGAGTTACTAGAAGCTATAGGCAAACAGGCGACGTAGTGGAGACCACGGACAGGCAGTTAGTGTTCTGGAAATGTTAGGCAAGCAGCACACATCCAGGAGACCATATGCAGGAAGGAGACAGCCAGGAGACCACAGTCAGGCAGCTGGGATTTTGGAAACTGTAGGCAGGAGATGTCCAAGAGACAACAAGTAGGTAGCTTGAAGGCTGGAAACTTTAGGCAGGCAGAAAACATCCAGGAGACAATGAATAGGCAGCTGGGATACTGGAAACCATAGGCAGGAGATGTCCGCAAGAAAATCCGCAAAGAAAATGCGGTAAATCCGCGGTAATTCGGCAGGTAATCCACAGTGCGGTTTACCTGCGGATTTACCAAAACTGGTACGAAAAAATCCGCAGAGATTCAATCTACGTGTGCACATACCCTTAGAACAAATCAGTCTTAGGTGTCTTAATACTAAAACCCAGATGTATGTCTTGGTGAGCATTATAACCGTCCCAAGCAGATCACATTGGACCATGGCAAGCCATCTGCAAAACCCATCGTGGAGCACCACAGAGTTTAGAAAATTAGGAGAGGGAAGCAAAGCACTGATCCAGGACAGGTGCCTAACAGTTACGCTATTAACCTGTGGATTAACCCCATCTGTAGGGTAATAGCATTTGAGGACATGACAAGTTCCCTTTAAGGACAATATGTCGGCTCTTCTAATGAATTTTAGTAAAACCTCGTATTCCTCACAAAATATCAATTTTGGTTCATCTTAGAATTCTTCATGAAGTCATTCCTCTGTTTAGGCCTCCTATAAATTAATGAATTGAAAATTGTGTGTGACTATTTGGGCGTGTGTCCCTACATATTGTTATGCTGTCCAGTCAGTGTTGCCAGGGTCAAACTCCTTAGGAACATACCCTATTGATAAGGAAAAGGTAACATCAAGTTATCACTTTATTACTACATTTATAGAAAGAATGACTGAGGAACTAGTACTCTGTCATGAAGTCAGGTAGCTGATAACTATTTTTTTTATTATTTTATATTCAGTTTCCATGCATGAACAAACCTACTTCTGACATCAGTAACAGATGCAAGTAGATCATGTCCTCTACTTAATGCCAAAACAAATGAAAGCTAGAAAAAATGACTTCACTATGTTCTGGAGAAAATTTGCCTATTTACTTCTATTGACCTCTCATTAAATGCTTTTTTGCTGTCTTTTTTTCCAAACCTCAGAAATAACTGACATGTTACCTATGATTACAAGGAAATTGCAATCATTTTAAGAATGTTGATTTTAATTGATTTCAGAATGGTATAGAAAGTGAAGGCAGATAACAGCACTTTCTTCATCCAGACTTTCGAGGGAAAGAGAAGGCTGCAGCAGGCATTCTGGCCTGCACATGCTGTGTATATACAGGTCCTTCTCAAAAAATTAGCATATAGTGTTAAATTTCATTATTTACCATAATGTAATGATTACAATTAACCTTTCATATATTATAGATTCATTATCCACCAACTGAAATTTGTCAGGTCTTTTATTGTTTTAATACTGATGATTTTGGCATACAACTCCTGATAACCCAAAAAACCTGTCTCAATAAATTAGCATATTTCACCCATCCAATCAAATAAAAGTGTTTTTTAATAACAAACAAAAAAACCAACAAATAATAATGTTCAGTTATGCACTCAATACTTGGTCGGGAATCCTTTGGCAGAAATGACTGCTTCAATGCGGCGTGGCATGGAGGCAATCAGCCTGTGACACTGCTGAGATGTTATGGAGGCCCAGGATGCTTCAATAGCGGCCTTAAGCTCATCCAGAGTGTTGGGTCTTGCGTCTCCCAACTTTCTCTTCGCAATATCCCACAGATTCTCTATGGGGTTCAGGTCAAGAGAGTTGGCAGGCCAATTGAGCACAGTAATACCATGGTCAGTAAACCATTTACCAGTGGTTTTGGCACTGTGAGCAGGTGCCAGGTCGTGCTGAAAAATGAAATCTTCATCTCCATAAAGCATTTCAGCCGATGGAAGCATGAAGTGCTCCAAAATCTCCTGATAGCTAGCTGCATTGACCCTGCCCTTGATGAAACACAGTGGACCAACACCAGCAGCTGACATGGCACCCCACACCATCACTGACTGTGGGTACTTGACACTGGACTTCAGGCATTTTGGCATTTCCTTCTCCCCAGTCTTCCTCCAGACTCTGGCACCTTGATTTCCGAATGACATGCAAAATTTGCTTTCATCAGAAAAAAGTACTTGGGACCACTTAGCAACAGTCCAGTGCTGCTTCTCTGTAGCTCAAAAGTGGCGTTACCTGGGGAATGCGGCACCTGTAGCCCATTTCCTGAACACGCCTGTGCACGGTGGCTCTGGATGTTTCCACACCAGACTCAGTCCACTGCTTCCTCAGGTTCCCCAAGGTCTGGAATCGGTCCTTCTCCACAATCTTCCTCAGGGTCCGGTCTCCTCTTCTCGTTGTACAGCGTTTTCTGCCACATTGTTTCCTTCCAACAGACTTACCATTGAGGTGCCTTGATACAGCACTCTGGGAACAGCCTATTTGTTGAGAAATTTCTTTCTGGGTCTTACCCTCTTGCTTGAGGGTGTCAATGATGGCCTTCTTGACATCTGTCAGGTCGCTAGTCTTACCCATGATGGGGGTTTTGAGTAATGAACCAGGCAGGGAGTTTATAAAAGCCTCAGGTATCTTTTGCATGTGTTTAGAGTTAATTAGTTGATTCAGAAGATTAGGGTAATAGGTCGCTTAGAGAACCTTTTCTTGATATGCTAATTTATTGAGACAGGTTTTTTGGGTTATCAGGAGTTGTATGCCAAAATCATCAGTATTAAAACAATAAAAGACCTGACAAATTTCAGTTGGTGGATAATGAATCTATAATATATGAAAGTTTAATTGTAATCATTACATTATGGTAAATAATGAAATTTAACACTATATGCTAATTTTTTGAGAAGGACCTGTATCTGTGTATGTTAGGATTGGGTAGGACGGTATTGTATTACCAAACAGATGGGAGAAACCTTCATACATATGGCAAGGTGACATTCCGAATTCAATGTGAATTCTAAAACTAAAATGGATTGCAATTTATGAAGAAGTGAGGTTACAGCACCATCATATAGAATAACACTGAGTGCTAAACCTATTTTGTCAGTTCTAGAGGTAACAGATGGTGAGGTTGATAAGAACCTTACTAATCAGTAAATTATAGTTAAAGACCAACAGTCTATGATGAAACAAAAAAAAGAACTTTGAGCTTTAGTTCCTTCCATAAATTTTCTATTGCATTCAGGTCGATTGGTCCATTCTAGCAGCTTTATTTTATTTCTCTGAAACCAGTTGAGAGTTTCCTTGGCTGTGTTTAAGATCATTGTCTTGATGAAATGTCCACCCTTGTTTCATCTTCATTATTCCTAAGAAGATTTGTAAGGGGTTACAGGGGACCTGCTTCTATGTCCCTGAAAGTGCTGGTACATCTCATATGTTTGGTATATTCTGATATATATATATGTCGTATAATGCCTTGTATCATAATGCTGCTAATGTACATTGTTCCTGTACTGTACAGATATAGGGAAAGCGTAGTACTTAAGGTACCTTCACACTAAACGATATCGCTAGCGATCCGTGACGTTGCAGCATCCTGGCTAGCGATATCGTTCAGTGTGACACGCAGCAGCGATCTGGATCCTGCTGTGATGTCGTTGGTCGGGGCTAGAAGGCCAGAACTTTATTTGGTCGCTGGCTCTCCCGCTGACATCGCTGAATCGGCGTGTGTGACACCGATTCAGCGATGTCTTCGCTGGTAACCAGGGTAAACATCGGGTTACTAAGCGCAGTGCCGCGCTTAGTAACCCGATGTTTACCCTGGTTACCATCGTAAAAGTTAAAAAAACAAACACTACATACTTACCTTCAGCTGTCCGTCCCTCGGCGCTGGAGATGCATGCCCTGGTGAGCAGTGCCCACCCATGGTGGGCATGATGGAAGAGAAGAAAGCCTCGCCCCTTGCAGTGGATCCCAGAAGGACCGGCGGGGTCCGATGCAGAATGGGTGGAGCAGCTGGAAGTGGCTCCACCCTGAAACGGGTGGGGTCCAGAAGAAAACTATGTGCAGCTGCACGGCACCATTGCGAGGCATGGCACAGCAGCGATGGACCACTCCTGCACCCATTGCTGCGGTGGAGTAGGCCGCATTAAGTGGAGGTGGTGGCAGATAGAGAAGACCCGCCCCAGAAGGTTGGGAGGAATCATTGACGAGTATTGGCCCCTCAAAGTGATTTCAAATGTGATGTGGTCCCTAAAAAAATGGTGTTGTAAAAATGAGAAATCGTTGGTCAACTTTTAAACCTTATAACTTCCTGACAAAAAAAATGTGTTCCAAAATTGTGCTGATGTAAAGTAGACATGTGGGAAATGTTACTTATTAAGTATTTTGTGTGACATATCTCTGTGATTTAAGGGCATGAAAATTCAAAGTTGGAAAAATGTGAAATTTTAAAAATGTTTGCCAAATTTCTGTTTTTTTCAGAAATAAACACAAGTCATATCATGTTACTACGATCATGAAGTACAATATGTCACGATCCATTGTTCCAGAGTTATTACCTCATAAAGGGAGAGTAGTCAGAATTGTAAAAATTGGCCTGGTCTTTAACGTGCAAACCACCCTCGGGGGTAAAGGTTTAAAAGATTATGTAACTACTATTGCGCTGTAGCTTTGCAGCAGTGGGGTCCTGGGTTCAAATCCCACCAAAGACAACATCTACAAGGAGTTTGTATGTTCTTCCTGTGTTTGAGTGGGTTTTCTCCGGGTTCTCTGGTTTCCTCCCACACTCCAAAGACATACTGATAGGGAATATAGATAGTGCCCCCATTGGGGACAGCGATGATAAAGTTTGTAAAGTTTGTAAAGTGGAACTATATAAGGCCGGTTTCACACGTCAGTGGCTCCGATACGTGAGGTGACAGTTTCCTCACGTACCTGAGCCACTGACACACGTAGACACATTGAAATCAATGCATCTGTGCAGATGTCATTGATTTTTTGCGGACCGTGTCTCCGTGTGCCAAACACGGAGACATGTCAGTGTTCGTGGGAGCACACGGATTACACGGACCCATTAAAGTCAATGGGTCCGTGTAAAACACGTACCGCACACGGACGTTGTCCGTGTGCAGTCTGTGTGCCGTGCAGGAGACAGCGCTACAGTAAGCGCTGTCCCCCCCCACTGGTGCTGAAGCCCCATTCATATCTTCCCTGCAGCAGAGTTTGCTGTAGAAAAGATATGGATATTCCTTTTTTTTTTTGTTTCTCGTGTTTAAAATAAATATCCATGTCCCCACCCCCCTCCCACCACCTGTGCGCCCGCCCGCTGTTCTTAAAATACTCACCGACAGCCAGCGAGGGAGCCGGGTGAGTATTTTAAGAACAGCGGGCGGGCGCACAGAAGGTGGGAGGGGGGTGGGGACATAGATATTTATTTTAAACACGAGAAACAAAAAAAAACAAAAAAAAAAAAAAAAAAAAGGAATATTCATATCTTCTCTACAGAAAACGCTGCTGCAGGGAAGATATGAATGGGGCTTCAGCACCAGATGCAGGGGACAGCGCTAAACTTTAGCGCTGTCTCCTGCACGGTGCGTGTGGTACCCAGTGGGCACACGGGCGGCACACGTGTGCCACACTGATGTGCCACAGAAACGCACTGGCACACGGACACACGGACACGGATAATTCCGGTACCAATTTTTCCGGTACCGGAATTATCTGGACGTGTGGGACTGCCCTAAGAGAGTAAAATAAATTATACACATGATGCTAGTGATTCATAGAAAAATGCAATAAACACTACATGCAACACAATGTAACTACGGTATAGTATAAGCTTCATAGCAGTGTTATGAAAAGGAGCAGTGTTAATTTACCATACGACTCTTTGTGTGCCTTCTTGAATAACCTAGATCTTCTCCAGTTTTCAGTAGGAATCACATTTGTCATATTTGAACCACAGCCAAAAGTTAATTTAACAGGCAGCTTAATGGTGCATTTAGACCAGCTGACCCCTGGCAGAAATGTTTAATAACCTACTTAGAGCTATGAGCCCGAGCAAATGAAAACTGAAATTTTTCACTCCAGTCTTCATGAAAGAAAAGTTGGAGTGCGATCTGCCAAATTCATTAAGATGTGTGTGCATCTTTAATTAATTTGGCATATCTTTCCACTGCTGTGCTCACCCATCAGAAATGTATGCCAGTTAGAGGTGGAATTCTTCACCAATTTTTTGGCATTAATTCTGAAGAACTTGTTGGGAGAACTTGGTAATACCCCATACTGTCCCAACTTCGAAATGCACAAAAAAATTATGATATTTCAAATAGTTTTACTCCACAGAACTTCTTGACTAATCTGCCCAATATCTGCGTGTATGTTTCTAGTCTCGAGATTGATAAAGACTACCTCTTTTCATGTACCCTTGACCCCACTCAAAACCCCCATACAAGCCAGAGTGAAGAGCTACTAAGAACAGCTGCTCTTGGTGTCTTGGACTTTATGCAGCTAAACCTGTGTCAATCACTTGGCTGCTCTCAATAAAGACTGTGTTCACACCTTGCTGAAAATTTTCACTGAAGATTTGGTCGCAAATTCATTACAGCATCTGCATGTGTTTTTTGCAGATTTGGCTTCGAAATTCTCCGTACTTCAAAGCAAAGTAAGAAATAGGATGAAATCCACAATGAAAATCCACACAAGAATTATTATTATTATCTATTATAGCGCCATTTATTCCATGGTGCGTTACATGTGAGGAGGGGTATACATAACAAAAAACAAGTACAATAATCTTAAACAATACAAGTCATAACTGGTACAGGAGGAGAGAGGACCCTGCCCGCAAGGGCTCACAATCTACAAGGGATGGGTGAGGATACAGTAGGTGAGAGTAGAGCTGGTCGTACAGCGGTTTGGTCGATTGGTGGTTACTAGGGTTGAGCGAAACGGTTCGGCCATTTTCAGAAGTCGCCGACATTTGGCAAAGTCGGGTTTCATGAAACCCGACCCGACCCCTGTGTGGGGTCGGCCATGAAGTCGGCGATCTTCTGAATCTGGAATTGGAATTCCGATACCGATTCCCGATATGTTTAAGATATCGGGAATTGGTATCGGAATTCAGATTTAAGTGTAAAATAAAGAATAAAAATAAAAAATATTGCTATACTCACCCTCGGACGCGCCCTGGTTGTAACCGGGAGCCTTCCTTCCTAAGAATCAGCGCTTGAAGGACCTTTCGATGATGTCACGGCTTCTGATTGGTCACGTGACGCCCATGTGACCGCTCACGCGACCAATCAGAAGCCGTGACGTCATCGAAAGGTCCTTCAAGCGCTGATTCTTAGGAAGGAAGGCTGCGGGTTACAACCAGGGCGCGTCCGAGGGTGAGTATATTCCTAATAGGTATATACTCACCCTCGGACGCGCCCTGGTTGTAACCCGCAGCCTTCCTTCCTAAGAATCAGCGCTTGAAGGACCTTTTGATGACGTCACGGCTTCTGATTGGTCGCGTGACGCCCATGAGACCGCTCACGCGACCAATCACAAGCCGCGACGTAATCGAAAGGTCCTACAAGTGCTGATTCTTAGGAAGGAAGGCTCCCGATTACAACCAGGGCGCGTCCGAGGGTGAGTATAGCAATATTTTTTATTTTTATTCTTTATTTTACACATTAATATGGATCGCAGGGCCTGAAGGAGAGTTTCCTCTCCTTCAGACCCTGGGAACCATTAGAAACCCAATGCACTGCATTGGGTTTCGTGTTTCGGCCGACCCTGACCCCGACTTTTCTATAGGATCGGCCGATTTCACTCGACCCGACTTTTGAAAAAGTTTTGTGAAATCCGACCCGATCCTATAAATACAAAAGTCGCTCAACCCTAGTGGTTACTGCAGGTTGTAGGCTTGTCGGAATGACGCAGACTTTAAATTCACAACATGCTTTCACTTTCGTTGCACATGTGAA
This sequence comes from Ranitomeya imitator, assembly GCF_032444005.1. Classification (NCBI taxonomy): domain Eukaryota; kingdom Metazoa; phylum Chordata; class Amphibia; order Anura; family Dendrobatidae; genus Ranitomeya; species Ranitomeya imitator. The sequence goes on from NC_091282.1 coordinate 401,749,817, forward strand.
TAAAATTTTGAAATCCCCAATGGGTATGTGCAGACGATCAGGAATTGGCAGTGCTTTGGACACTCGGTCTCCCGCAAGAGAAATAGACAGGCTCCGGTCTGGAAAGGCGCTCTGGTTGTCCGTCTCAACTGGTGATCCGCAGGCGTCTGTGGACGCATAGTGGGCATATGATTATTTGAAATCATATCCACTATGCTGTAATATCTGGTCGCTGCGGGTTGGACGCTGCATAAGTACGCAGCGTCCAACCTGCAGCGTTTAGTGATAGTCTGCATATACCCTCATACTTTTATAATGCTATAAATCCTAAACAAATCCTAAACGTGTGAATTTGCCTAAGGGCAGCTTCACACAAAAAATTTTTTGTTACTGTACGTTATTGTTTAAAAAGTCAGTATTTTTAAATGTTTTTTTCTGCCATTTTTTTGAAAAAGTAATGCAAGTGAAAATGCAACAGTATGCTGCAATATTGAAAAAAAGCAACCATAAAAAAAACACAATTACAGTAAAGTGACAAACCTCACCACCTTAAAGGGGTTGTGCAATGCCCTTCATAAATATCTACTATATAATTGTCTAAGGGTCACTTCCGTCTTTCTGTCTGTCTGTCCTTCTGTCTGTCACGGATATTTATTGGTCGCGGCCTCTGTCTGTCATGGAATCCAAGTCGCTGATTGATCGTGGCAAAACAGCCACGACCAATCAGCGACGGGTACAGTCCGGCGGAAAAATGGCCGCTCCTTCCTCCCCGCAGTCAGTGCCTGCTCCATACTCCCCTCCAGTCAGTGCTCACACAAGGTTAATGGCTGCGTTACACCGCTTTATGCCGCGGTGTAACGCACTCCCTTAACGCTGCTATTAACCCTGTGTGACCAACTTTTTACTATTGAGGCTGCCTATGCAGAATCAATAGTAAAAAGATCTAATGTTAAAAATAATAAAAAAAATTAAAAATCATCGTCCGTCGGCCCCCGCATCCAGAACCGGCCTTTACCGCTCCTCGCGACGCTCTGGTGACCGGTCCATGCATTGTGGTCTCGTGAGATGATGACGTGGCGGTCTCGTAAGACCTACGTCATCTCGCGAGACCGCAATACACCGCGCGACCAATCAGCGACATTGCCGCGGGATTTAAATCCCGCTTTGCTGATTGCTCGCTCCCAGCCGGCGCTGCATGGGCAGTGTTATATACTGCGTGGGTTGTGTTATATAGTACATGCGCTATGTTATATACTGCGTGGGCTGTACTATATACTACGTGGGCTGTGTTATATACTGCATGGCCTGTGTTATATACTATGTCACCTGTGTTATATACTGCGTGGCTGCTATATACTGCGTGGGCTGTGTTATATAGTACATGGGCTGTGTTATATACTCTGTGGGCTGTGTTATATACTCCGATGCGTTAGAATCCGGCCATCATCTAGTCAATTTATAATCCCTAACAACTTCTGTAACATGGTTTATTTTAAGATTCCCTATTTTTCTCTCTATACAGCTAATCCATGTATTTTTTTTTTTTACTTTACTTCCCGTTACTTTTTGTTTTAAGGGAGTCTCAAATAAGGCGTCTTTAAGAGGATGGCTCTGCACTCACTTCTCACTATATCACACCCACTTGGAACAGGATGTCAATGGGGCACGAAGCTGTAGGCACTTACCATAGCTTCTCTGATTACATCCGGAATCGGTAGCGCTGGTGTAAGCTGTGGGATAGGTGACCGCAACACTGGCTCGCAGCTTGTTTCTGTGAAACAGGATGCCATTAGGGGATGGAGATGGAAGCTGTGTGAGTGACACCAATGCTGCCTCCTTTTGGTGACTCATTTCAGGGTAGTGATAGAAACTTTGGGGGTGGCACTGCTGTCTCTTTCCACACCCTGCTTCTAGCACTGCCCCCTGATGGTGTACAGTTTCATAAAAACAAGCTTTGGGATGGAGGTGACAAATTAAATATTCTGAATGTCATCGGAGGGTAGTGATAAATGAACCTTTGGTAAGTTTTTGCAGTGCTGCTGTCATATCTGTGCCGGTTTCTATTCTTTTTGTTACTGCATCGGCATCTACATGGCACCGTGCGTATGATGCATGACAGCATTGGTCCTGTTTAATTCCTGTGACTTTTGGTGCCTCTAGATCAGGGTGCTTTGGGGTTAATGGTCCAGTTATTCCTTTCTGAGAGCCTTGGGAGGGGCTGGCTGCTATTTAAACCCCTGGGTCTCTGACTTCTACTGCTAGTCAATTAGTTTTGCTACCTGACTCGTGCTCTAGTTTTCGCTTCGCTTTCCCTGATTCCTCCTGTTTTCTGACCTTGGTGTGAATTTTGACCATTCTCTTGTCTTACGATACTGTTTCTAATTAGGGATGAGCGAACTTGCTCCAATAAGGCGCTATCTGAGCATGCTTGGATGTTAACGGAGTGTCTTCGACGTGTTTGAAAAATATGTTCAAGTCGCTGTGGCTGCATGTCTCGCGGCTGTTTGGCAATACCTGCATATGGTGTGGCGGCTGTCTAATCCTAATCCTGATGGCTCTGACCCTGCTAAGCAATCCTTCTTGCATCTGGTTTGTTCTTTCGAAAGGCAGCCATTCCATGAAAGCAATCCACTGGATCCTGTTTTATGAACAGATCCCTGAACAGTGGTTAAAGCATGAATGCCTGGGTATTGCTGCAATCTGCCAGAAGGAGTGGCTTGTGCCAAGTCTGTCTAAGGCAGCTTTTTTGAGCCTATGGCCTCCTACAGATGTGACTACGTCTCTTGATAATGTCCAGTTCCAGACAGGGTGATAGAAGGGAGAAGTGAGAGCAGGGCCCTCAAATGAAATGTAATAGAAAGAAAAGTTTTTAAAAGAGTCACAGTAACTAAATTAAGCATATATAGGGATTAGTAGTATGGGAAGAACAGTATGCTGTTTTAAAATAATGCAAATTACAAAAATGGTTACACATTAAAAATAGATATTTATGAAAGACAATTTAGGTATCGGCAACCCCTTTAAAAAAAAACACACACAGTTGTTAAGTGTTTTATAGCTTTGATTTTCTACCAAAATCTGATGGCAGCATTAGCATTTTTCAATAATAAAAAAAGGACCCAGAAACAACCTATTAAAATTCTAAAATACACCCAAAATAAAGTGGTTAAATGTGTCAAAGGTAAGAGAAAGAATTACATACTGTATGTAGAGTTTCCCTTTGTAGGCCGATGAAAACATATAGAATACTAGAGTAATAAGGGGTTACTGATTGCATTAAACCCTAGTGATGAGAATCCACTGCACGCTAAGCTATCCAGGATACAATCCTAATACAGATTATAGGATAAACGACAGATCTGCTGGAATATAGCAATAAAACCTTGTGCTAACTCCTTGGCCTTCATCACTGCTTTACAGAACCGAATTCTTGTACGCTGCCAGGTCTCGACAGAGTATTCCATGTTTTTCTTAGTTACAGGAGAATGCCTTTTTAGTAATTTTATGGTCCTCTAATAATTGCTATTTATAAATTTCCTTTTTCCAATTCCTCAGGAAAACTCCCATTTCGAGTTATTATTCTGTATCCTTGTTTTTCTCCTTTTTTTTTTGCTGACAACTGTTTTCTATTTTCAATTTATTTTGTGCCGACTAAGAATGTAAATTGAACTTTAATGCTATTGTCCTTTGTTCTTTTGCTGTGGAAATATGTTCTGCATTAAAGAGCACATATAAAGCAAAACAGTCCTGCGTATCACCCTCAGCTTCTTGTGTAGCAAAAGAGCCAAAGAAAGATAATGTACAAAGTTTTATGACCAACAGATGGTATAATTGGTATCATAGATGGTTTTTATGCAAAGAGGTCATGGGTTCAGTCTCCATCTGGAGGCCACTTAGACTACATGGGTTTTTTCGTTGTCCTTTCTAGTACTGTAGTCCAACTGTAATGGTGATATTCAATGTAATTATATTTTATTTAGGTTTCTATTTATTATCCTCCATATGTTAGAAACTACGGTAGTTTTAATTCTTAAGCAGTGTTCCTCAACCTACGAGGCCCCAACCAGTTGTTGACTTGCAGCCCAGTAGGCAGTTTAGGTAGAAGAGATCACACTCCATGCTGCGCAGTCTTCCCTTTACTGCTGGGTTCAGGAGACACTTTTTAACCCCTTAGTGACAGAGACAATTTGGTACTTAATGACCAAGCCAATATTTACAATTCTGACCACTGTCACTTTATGAAGTGGAACGCTTCAATGTATCCCACTGATTCTGTTAGTGGTAAAATTTCTTCGATATAACTACAGGAAAGATATATATCTTGGTACCGTGTTAAGTATCAACCACTGAGGACTCTGAATTCTAAATATTTTTCGATATAACTTGCATTTATTTATGAAAGAAATGGAAATTTGGCAAAAAAATAGCAATTTTAAAAGTTTTAATTTTTGTGCCCTTAAATCAGAGAGTGGTGTCACACAAAATAGTTAATAAATAACATTTCCCACATGTCAACTTTACATCAGCACAATTTTGGAAACATAACTTGTTTTTGTTAGGACGTTATTAAGGTTAAAAGTTGACTAGTGATTTCTCATTTTTCCAACAAAATTTACAAAACCATTTTTTTAGGGACCACCTCACATTTGAAGTGGGTTTATGGGGTCAAAATAACAGAAAATACCCAAAAGTGACACAATTCTAAAAACTGCACCCCTCAAGGTACGCAAAATCACATTCAAAAAGTTTATTAACCATTCAGAGCTTCACGAGAACTAAAGCAACGTGGAAGGAAAAAATGAACATTTTACTTTTTTCACAAAAAATTTACTTTGGAACCAAACTTTTTTATTTTCACAAGAGTATCAGGAAAATATGGACCACAAAATTTATTGTGCAATTTCTCCTGAGTACACTGATACCCTGTATGGGGGGAAGCCACTGTTTGAGCACATGGCAGGGCTCAGAAAGGAGGGAGTGCCATTTGACTTTTGAATGCAAAATTGTCTGGAATCACTGGTGGACTCTATAACCTTATTTCTCAGCGGCGAGCGCCATTAAAAAGTCGAGCTGAGGAATAAGTACCCTTAACTGCAGCCGCTAAAAGGCATATCGGCTGTCATTAAGGGGTTAAATAAGTTTATAATTGTGAAATATATTTACGTGGACTATGTCCAATTCTGAGGCTCAGGCATTTCTATCTTCAGCTTGATGATCCACGGTAGAAAAAGCTTTAGAAGTCATGTATTAAAGAAAATTGCAAGTTCGGTAAAATCAGAGAAAACAAACCCACAACTCCGACATTGCTTTTTGGGTTTTCTTCTTACACTGTTCATTGTGCAGTAAAAATGATCTGGTAATACGATTCGCCAGTCAGTAGGATTACGGCAATACTGAACATATAGATATATTTTTTAATTGAAGTGGTAGTAAAAAAAACTTGAAAATTCATTAAAAAAAGGAAGAAAAAATAAATCACTTGTTTTGCCATGTTCTGAGACCTGTAACATTTTAATTTTTAAATCAATGGAACTGGGTGAGGGCATGGGTTTTTTGCGCCCTGAACTGATGCTTTTTGCTGATACGATCATGGTAATTGATTACGTTTTTTGTGGCATTATGGCAACACAAAAAATGCAATTGTGGCTTTTTCTTTTTACAGCATTTTTTGATAGATTAGACTTTCATAGATGCGGCAATAGTAGATACAGTTAGGTACAGAAATATTTTGACAGTGACAATCTGTAGTGTAGACTTTCAGGTTTCATTAAAGTGGTTGAACAAAAATATCCTGTGAAATGTTTAGGATTTGCAACCATTTTTCTACAAAGCCTCCTCATTTAAGAGGCTCAAAAGTAATTGGACAAATTAACTTTACCATCAATAAAATGGATTTTATTTTGTAGAGAATACTCGCAGGCAACGCCTGCCTGAAGTCTGGAAGCCATGGACGTCACCAAACACTGGGTTTCCTCCTTTATGATGTTTTGCCAGGCCTTTACTGCAGCGGACTTCAGTTGTTGCTTGTTTGTGGGTCTTTCTGCCTTACGTTTTGTGTGTAGCATGTGAAATGAATACCCAATGGGGCTGAGATTTGGTGATTGACTTGGCCACTGCAGAATATTCCACTTCTTTATTCTATGTTTTGGGTCATTGTCCATCTGTACTGTGAAGAGTCGTCCAATTAACTTTGCTGTATTTGGTTGAGTCTGAGCAGAAAGTATTGCCCTGTACACTTCAGAATGCATCCGGCTGCTTCTGTCTTCAGTCACATCATCAATAAATACCAGTGACCCAGTGCCACTGGCAGCCATTTATGCCCATGCTATCACACTGCCTCCAATATGTTTTACAGACGAGGTGGTGGACTTTCAATCAAGAGCCGCTCAAAGACTTCTCCATACATTCTTCTTTCCAGCATTCTAGTACAGGTTTATCTTAAGGTACCTTCACACTAAACGATATCGCTAGCGATCCGTGACGTTGCAGCGTCCGGGCTAGCGATATCGTTCAGTTTGACACGCAGCAGCGATCAGAATCCTGCTGTGATGTCGTTGGTCGGGGCTAGAAGGCCAGAACTTTATTTGGTCGCTGGCTCTCCCGCTGACATCGCTGAATCGGCGTGTGTGACGCCGATTCAGCGATGTCTTCGCTGGTAACCAGGGTAAACATCGGGTTACTAAGCGCAGGGCCGCGCTTAGTAACCCGATGTTTACCCTGGTTACCATCCTAAAAGTAAAAAAAACAAACACTTCATACTTACCTTCCACTGTCTGTCCTCGGCGCTGTGCTTTCCTGCACTCACTGTGAGCACAGCGGCCGGCATCGTTGGTCGCTGGAGAGCTGTCTGTGTGACAGCTCTCCAGCGACCAAACAGCGACGCTGCAGCGATCCGGATCGTTGTCTGGATCGCTGCAGCGTCGTTTAGTGTGAAGGTACCTTAAGTTTCAAAAGAATGTTTTTGCAAAACTGGGCTGGCTTCTTTAGATGTTTTTCTGGCAAAGTCTAATCTGGCATTTACAGTGGGGCAAAAAAGTATTTAGTCAGTCAGCAATAGTGCAAGTTCCACCACTTAAAAAGATGAGAGGCGTCTGTAATTTACATCATAGGTAGACCTCAACTATGGGAGACAAACTGAGAAATAAAAATCCAGAAAATCACATTGTATGTTTTTTTAACATTTTATTTGCATATTATGGTGGAAAATAAGTATTTGGTCAGAAACAAACAATCAAGATTTCTGGCTCTCACAGACCTGTAACTTCTTCTTTAAGAGTCTCCTCTTTCCTCCACTCATTACCTGTAGTAATGGCACCTGTTTAAACTTGTTATCAGTATAAAAAGACACCTGTGCACACCCTCAAATAGTCTGACTCCAAACTCCACTATGGTGAAGACCAAAGAGCTGTCAAAGGACACCAGAAACAAAATTGTAGCCCTGCACCAGGCTGGGAAGACTGAATCTGCAATAGCCAACCAGCTTGGAGTGAAGAAATCAACAGTGGGAGCAATAATTAGAAAATGGAAGACATACAAGACCACTGATAATCTCCCTCGATCTGGGGCTCCACGCAAAATCCCACCCCGTGGGGTCAGAATGATCACAAGAACGGTGAGCAAAAATCCCAGAACCACGCGGGGGGACCTAGTGAATGAACTGCAGAGAGCTGGGACCAATGTAACAAGGCCCACCATAAGTAACACACTACGCCACCATGGACTCAGATCCTGCAGTGCCAGACGTGTCCCACTGCTTAAGCCAGTACATGTCCGGGCCCGTCTGAAGTTTGCTAGAGAGCATTTGGATGATCCAGAGGAGTTTTGGGAGAATGTCCTATGGTCTGATGAAACCAAACTGGAACTGTTTGGTAGAAACACAACTTGTCGTGTTTGGAGGAAAAAGAATACGGAGTTGCATCCATCAAACACCATACCTACTGTAAAGCATGGTGGTGGAAACATCATGCTTTGGGGCTGTTTCTCTGCAAAGGGGCCAGGACGACTGATCCGGGTACATGAAAGAATGAATGGGGCCATGTATCATGAGATTTTGAGTGCAAACCTCCTTCCATCACCAAGGGCATTGAAGATGAAACGTGGCTGGGTCTTTCAACATGACAATGATCCAAAGCACACCGCCAGGGCAACGAAGGAGTGGCTTCGTAAGAAGCATTTCAAGGTCCTGGAGTGGCCTAGCCAGTCTCCAGATCTCAACCCTATAGAAAACCTTTGGAGGGAGTTGAAAGTCCGTGTTGCCAAGCGAAAAGCCAAAAACATCACTGCTCTAGAGGAGATCTGCATGGAGGAATGGGCCGACATACCAACAACAGTGTGTGGCAACCTTGTGAAGACTTACAGAAAACGTTTGACCTCGGTCATTGCCAACAAAGGATATATTACAAAGTATTGAGATGACATTTTGTTTCTGACCAAATACTTATTTTCCACCATAATATGCAAATGAAATGTTAAAAAACAGACAATGTGATTTTCTGGATTTTTTTTTCTCAGTTTGTCTCCCATAGTTGAGGTCTACCTATGATGTAAATCACAGACGCCTCTCATCTTTTTAAGTGGTGGAACTTGCACTATTGCTGACTGACTAAATACTTTTTTGCCCCACTGTATATATTTAAGGCTGATTAATTGTTTACACCTTGTGGTGAACTCTCTATATTTGCTCTCAATAAGTCTTCTCTTTATAGAAGACTTAGATACAGAAACCAACTTCCAGAAGAGTGTTCTGCACTTGGGATAATGTTGTGAAGAAGTCTTTCTTCATCATTGAAAGGATTCTGCAATCATCCACCACTGATTTTTTCCATGGATGTCCAGGTTTTTTTTTTTTTTTAGATCCCAAGCTCATCGATGTGCTTTTTGGGTTATTTTTTAACAGAATGTACCAAACTACTCATATAGTTACTCCTAACATTTCTGCTATCTCTCTGATGGATTTCTTCCTTTTCAACCTAATGATGGTCTGTTTCTTTTCCATTGAAAACTTTTTTGACAGCATGTTGTGGGTTCATAGCAACAGCTTCCAAATGCAAATGCCACACCTGTAATCCACTCCAGACCTTTTACTTGTTTAACTGATGATGGATTAAAAACTGAATAGATCATGCAGCCCATTAAAGAGCATTTGAGATAATTATCCAATTACTTTGATCCACTGGAAAAGAGGCAACTACATATTAAAGCACTGTAATTCATAAACCAACCAATTAGGATGGGAATGCTCTCAAATTAAGGTCAGGGTCACATGAGGGTATGATATGGTAGACTGCTATTCAATGTTTTATTGGATAGAACTTGGTCCAATTTTATACTATGGGGCAGTAAAGATCAGTGATTATTTTCTCATGCCAATTCGGCATGAAAAAACAATCGCAGCATGCCATTATTAGCAGCAAGACTCGACTCACACGCACCCATACAAGTCTATGGGTGCGCGTGAAACATCGGACTGCACTCTGATGTCATCCCAGTGCAGTCCGATATACGCAGAGATAAGCCGTCTCCTCTGCACCTGTGCTCATATGAAGGAATCAGAGCAGAGCACTGACACTTGGCTTACGCTCGCAGAACAGTTGGAGCAGAGTGTCATTAGCTGATCGCGTCAGATGCTATACGCTCGTGTGACTCCACCCTAAAGATGAGTCTGCACTTTAAGCCAATATTGATTATATAATTGTATCATGAATATGTTTTTATAAACAGAATGCTAAAACTTGTTGCACTGTCCAAATATTTCTGGACCTAACTGTATATGTGTTTTAAACATCTTTATTTCTAATTGGAGGGAGGCAGGTGATTCAAACCTTTATATTTTATTTTGCAGGACTTGAACCTGAAATTGTCTGATCACCTATACTATGTACTACAATACCACAGTATTGAAGTATGTAATAAAAATCTTGTGCTCCAATGAACACCAGCTACAGTCTGGTGTTAATAGGAGCATTATCAAGACAGGCACGGGGGTCTTAATGAGACTCCCGGCTATCATGGCAACCCCTCAGTACCCCACGACAGCCCCCCACCTGTAGCCATTAGCGGCAGATACTTGACAGCGTGGACGGTGTTCTTTGGGTCATAGGCTATATTTCTCTTCCTCCAAACACGGCAGGTTGAGTTAATGCCAAAGACCTCAATATTGGTCTCATCTGACCACAGCACCTTCTCCCAATCACTGACAGAATCATCCAGGTGTTCATTGTAAACTTCACATGGGCCTGCACATGTGCCTTCTTGAGCAGGGGGACCTTGCGGGCATTGGTGTTGTGAATTCTGTGGTCAAGCTCCCTCCTGTGGTCATGAGTGGTACTTCGGCTGGTTCTGTCCATGAGCTTCCTCTGGTGGATGTGAGTGGGGCTGTGGCTTCTGAGTTTCCTTTCTCAGGTGACGAGGTTAAGTCGTTAGGTGCTGCTCTATTTAACTCCACCTAGTTCTTTGTTCCTGGCCTCCAGTCAATGTTCCAGTATTGGTCTTGCTCTCTCCTGGATCGTTCTTGTGACCTGTCTTCCCTGCATAAGCTAAGTTCTGCTTGTGTTACTTTTGTTTGCTATTTTTTCAGTCCAGCTTGCTATATTGGTTTTTCTTGCTTGCTGGAAGCTCTGGGACGCAGAGGGAGCACCTCCGTACCGTTAGTCGGTGTGGAGGGTCTTTTTGCGCCCTCTGCGTGGTTGTTTGTAGGGTTTTGTGCTGACCGCAAAGCTATCTTTCCTATCCTCGGTCTATTCAGTAAGTCGGGCCTCACTTTGCTAAAATCTATTTCATCTCTGTGTTTGTATTTTCATCTTTACTCACAGTCATTATATGTGGGGGGCTGCCTTTTCCTTTGGGGAATTTCTCTGAGGCAAGGTAGGCTTATTTTTCTATCTTCAGGGCTAGCTAGTTTCTCAGGCTGTGCTGAGGTGCCTAGGTCTGGTCAGGATTGCTCCACGGCTACCTCTAGTGTGGTTTGATAGGATTAGGGATTGCGGTCAGCAGAGTTCCCACGTCTCAGAGCTCGTCCTATGTTATTAGTAACTTTCAGGTCATTTTGTGTGCTCTTAACCACCAGGTCCATTGTGGTTCTAAATCATCAGTTCTTAGCACATTGGAGGATTTTAAACCTTTACAGTGTAATGTGTTACCTTACCAATGATTTTTTTGGTGACCATGGTCCCAGCTGCCTTAAAATCATTAATAGTGATGAGCGAGTGTACGCGTTGCTTGCGTTTTCCCCGAGCACGCTCGGGTGGTCTCCGAGTATTTGTAACTGCTTGGAAACTTAGTATTCGTTGACTCAGCTAAATGATTTACAGCTGATAGACAGCTTGAATACATGTGAAGATTCCCTAGAAACGAGGCAACCCCCACATGTACTCAGGCTGACTAGCAGTCATAAATCATGCAGCTGCCTCAACAAAAATGAAATCTCCAAGCAGTTATAAATACTCGGAGACCATCCGAGCAACGAGTTCATTCGCTCATCACTAATCATTAACAAGTTCCCCCGTGTAGTTTTTAGGCTGATCTCTCACCTTCCTCATGCTCAAGGATACCCCACAAGGTGAGATTTTGCATGGTATCCCAGATCGATGTCGATTGACAGTCATTTTGCATATCATCTATTTTCTAACTATTGCACCAACAGTTGTCTCCCCACCCAGCGTCTTACTTATAGTTTTGAAGCCCATTTCAGCTTTGTGCAGGTCTATGATCTTGTCCCTGACATCCTTATAAAGCTCTTTGGTCTTGCCCATGTTGTAGAGGTTTGAGTCTGATTGATGAATTGAGTCTGTGGACAGGAGTCTTTCAGGCTATGTGCACACGTTGCGGATTTCCTGCGGATCCGCAGCGTTTTTTACCGTGCAGAAACGCTGCAGATCCGCAAATGATTTACAGTACAATGTAAATCAATGAGGAAAAAAAGGCTGTGCTAATGGTGCAGAAAACTCCGCACTGAAATTGCTGGGGGTTAAAAGGAGCATGTCATTTATTTGTGCGGATCTGCAGCGTTTCTGCACCCATTTACTTGCATTGAGTCAGACACATCCGCAGCAAAACCGCAGATCTAAAAAAGATCTGCGGTTTTGCTGTGAGAAACACTGCAGATAGGGAGGGGGGAAGAGTGTGTGGGCGGAGTGTGAGCAGAGACTGTGTGTGGCCAGAGACTGTCTGTGGGCAGAGACTGTGTGTGGGCGGAGTGTGAGCAGAGACTGTGTGTGGGCGGAGACTGTGACCCATCTTGCCACTATTCCTGGGGGGCTTACCAGACAGTTGCAACCTTTGGACTTTCCATCAACAAGCCATTTAAAGTTTTCATGAGAGAAGAGTGGAATAAATGGATGGCTGCTGAAAATTATGACCTGACCCCAACTGGATGAATAAAGAGGCCCACTATCATCCAAGTTTGAGTGGGTGAAAACATCAGGGCAGTCAGTTAAGGATGAAACCATTGTGAAGTCCTTCAAAAAAATGTGGCATCAGCAATTCCTTAGATGGCTCTGAAGATGACATCCTCTATGAACAGAGTGAAGACAATGAGTTCTTGGGGTTCCCTGGTGACTGAGGAGTTTCCGTACTTAACCTCTTAGTGACAGAGCCAATTTGCAGCTTAATGACCAGGCCAATTTTTACAATTCTGGCCACTGTCACTTTGTAAGGTTATAACTCTGGAACGCTTTAACAGATCCCGCTTATTCGGAGACTGTTTTTTCTGTGACATTGTACTTTATGATAGCGGTAAAATTTCTTCAATATTACTTGTGCTTTTTTATGAAAAAAACATAAATATGGTGAACATTTTTAAAATTTAGCAATTTTCAAACTATTAATTCAGAGCGATATGTCACACAAAATAGTTAATAAATAACATTTTCCACATGTCTACTTTACATCAGCACAATTTTGGAAACAACATTTTATTTTGTTAGGAAGTTATAAGGGTTCAAAGTTGAACAGCTATTTCCCATTTTTACAACAAAATTTACAAAACCATTTTTTTAGGGACCATCTCAAATTTAAAGTCACTTTGAGGGGTGTACATGACTGAAAATACCCAAAAGTGACACCATTCTAAAAACTGCGCCCCTCAAGCTGATCAAAACCACATTCAAGAAGTTTATTAACCCCTTCCCGACCCATGACGCCACGTAGGCGTCATGAAAGTCGGTGCCATTCCGACCCATGACGCCTATGCGGCGTCATGGAAAGATCGCGTCCCTGCAGACCGGGTGAAAGGGTTAACTCCCATTTCACCCGATCTGCAGGGACAGGGGGAGTGGTAGTTTAGCCCAGGGGGGGTGGCTTCACCCCCTCGTGGCTACGATCGCTCTGATTGGCTGTTGAAAGTGAAACTGCCAATCAGAGCGATTTGTAATATTTCACCCATTATAACGGGTGAAATATTACAATCCAGCCATGGCCGATGCTGAAATATCATCGGCCATGGCTGGAAATACTAGTGTGCCCCCACCCCACCCCTCCGATCGCCCCCCCACCCCCCCGATCTGGCCGGTACACTGCTCCGGCTCCCCTCCGTCCAGTGCTCCGCTCCCCCCCGTGCTCGTGCCCGCTCCCCCCGTGCTCCAATCACCCCCCCGTGCTCCAATCACCCCCCCTGCACTCCGATCCACCCCCCCCCCGTGCTCCGTTCCACCCCCCCGTGCTCCGTTCCAGCCCCCCCGTGCTCCGTTCCACGCCCCCCGCGCTCCGTTCCACCCCTCCCGCGCTCCGATTCCCCCCCCCGTGCTCCGATCCCCCCCCCCCGTGGTCCCCCCCCACCCTATCATACTTACCGATCCAGCCGTGGTCCCGTCCGTCTTCTCCCGGGCGCCGCCATCTTCCAAAATGGCGGGCGCATGCGCAGTGCGCCCGCCGAATCTGCCGGCCGGCAGATTCGTTCCAAAGTGCATTTTGATCACTGAGATATAATCTATCTCAGTGATCAAAATAAAAAAAATAATAAATGACCCCCCCCCCCCCCTTTGTCACCCCCATAGGTAGGGACAATAAAAAAATAAAGAATTTTTTTTTTTTCCACTGTTAGAATAGGGTTAGGGTTAGGGTTAGGGTTAGGGTTAGGGGTAGGGTTAGGGGTAGGGTTAGGGGTAGGGGTAGGGTTAGGGGTAGGGTTAGGGGTAGGGCTAGGGGTAGGGTTAGGGCTAGGGTTAGGGCTAGGGTTAGGGCTAGGGTTAGGGTTAGGAATGTGCACACGTATTCTGGTCCTCTGCGGATTTTTCCGCTGCGGATTTGATAAATCCGCAGTGCTAAACCGCTGCGGATTTATGGCGGATTTACCGCGTTTTTTTCTGCGCATTTCACTGCGGTTTTACAATTGCGATTTTCTATTGGAGCAGTTGTAAAACCGCTGCGGAATCCGCACAAAGAAGTGACATGCTGCGGAATGTAAACCGCTGCGTTTCCGTGCAGTTTTTCCGCAGCATGTGTACAGCGATTTTTGTTTCCCATAGGTTTACATTGAACTGTACACTCATGGGAAACTGCTGCGGATCCGCAGCGTTTTCCGCAGCGTGTGCACATACCTTTAGAATTAGGCTATGTGCACACGGTGCGGATTTGGCTGCGGATCCGCAGCAGTATTCCATCAGGTTTACAGTACCATGTAAACATATGAAAAACCAAATCCGCTGTGCCCATGGTGCAGAAAATACCACGCGGAAACGCTGCGTTGTATTTTCCGCAGCATGTCAATTCTTTGTGCGGATTCCGCAGCGTTTTACACCTGTTCCTCAATAGGAATCCGCAGGTGAAATCCGCACAAAAAACACTGGAAATCCGCGGAAAATCCGCAGGTAAAACACAGTGCCTTTTACCCGCAGATTTTTCAAAAATGGTGCGGAAATATCTCACACGAATCCGCAACGTGGGCACATAGCCTTAGGGTTAGGGTTGGAATTAGGGTTGTGGTTAGGGTTAGGGGTGTGTTGGGGTTAGTGTTGTGGTTAGGGGTGTGTTGGGGTTAGGGTTGTGATTAGGATTATGGCTACAGTTGGGATTAGGGTTAGGGGTGTGTTGGGGTTAGTGTTGGAGGTAGAATTGAGGGGTTACCACTGTTTAGGCACATCAGGGGTCTCCAAACGCAACATGGCGCCACCATTGATTCCAGCCAATCTCGTATTCAAAAAGTCAAATGGTGCTCCCTCACTTCCGAGCCCTGACGTGTGCCCAAACAGTGGTTTACCCCCACATATGGGGTACCAGCATACTCAGGACAAACTGCGCAACAATTACTGGGGTCCAATTTCTCCTGTTACCCTTGAGAAAATAAAAAATTGCTTGCTAAAACATCCTTTTTGAGGAAAGAAAAATGATTTTTTATTTTCACGGCTCTGCGTTGTAAACGTCTGTGAAGCACTTGGGGGTTCAAAGTGCTCACCACATATCTAGATAAGTTCCTTGGGGGGTCTAGTTTCTAAAATGGGGTCACTTGTGGGGGGTTTCTACTGTTTAGGCACACCAGGGGCTCTGCAAACGCAACGTGACACCCGCAGACCATTCCATCAAAGTCTGCATTTCAAAAGTCACTACTTCCCTTCTGAGCCCCGACGTGTGCCCAAACAGTGGTTTACCCCCACATATGGGGTATCAGCGTACTCAGGAGAAACTGGACAACAACTTTTGGGGTCCAATTTCTCCTGTAACCCTTGGGAAAATAAAAAATTCTGGGCTAAATAATTATTTTTGAGGAAAGAAAACGTATTTATTATTTTCACGGCTCTGCATTATAAACTTCTATGAAGCACTTGGGGGTTCAAAGTGCTCACCACACATCTAGATAAGTTCCTTGGGGGGTCTAGTTTCCAAAATGGGGTCACTTGTGGGGGGTTTCTACTGTTTAGGCACATCAGGGGCTCTGCAAACGCAACGTGACGCCCGCAGAGCATTCCATCAAAGTCTGCATTTCAAAACGTCACTACTTCAATTCCAAGCCCCGGCATGTGCCCAAACAGTAGTTTACCCCCACATATGGGGTATCACCGTACTCAGGAGAAACTGGACAACAAATATTGGGGTCAAATTTCTCCTGTTACCCTTGGGAAAATTAAAAAATTCTGGGCTAAATAATTATTTTTGAGGAAAGAAAACGTATTTATTATTTTCACGGCTCTGCATTATAAACTTCTATGAAGCACTTGGGGGTTCAAAGTGCTCACCACACATCTAGATAAGTTCCTTTGGGGGTCTAGTTTCCAAAATGGGGTCACTTGTGGGGGGTTTCTACTGTTAAGCCACATCAGGGGCTCTGCAAACGCAACGTGACGCCCACAGAGCATTCCATCAAAGTCTGCATTTCAAAACGTCACTACTTCACTTCCGAGCCCCGGCATGTGCCCAAACAGTGATTTACCCCCACATATGGGGTATCAGCGTACTCAGGAGAAACTGGACAACAACTTTTGGGGTCAAATTTCTCCTGTTACCCTTGGGAAAATAAAAAATTGCAGGCTAAAAGATCATTTTTGAGAAAATAATTTTTATTTTTATTTTCATGGCTCTGCGTTATAAACTTCTGTGAAGCACTTGGGGGTTCAAAGTCCTCACCACACATCTAGATTAGTTCCTTTGGGGGTCTAGTTTCTAAAATGGTGTCATTTCTGGGGGATCTCCAATGTTTAGGCACACAGGGGCTCTCCAAACGTGACATGGTGTCCGCTAATGATTGGAGCTAATTTTCCATTTAAAAAGCCAAATGGCGTGCCATCCCTTCCGAGCCCTGCCGTGCGCCCAAACAGTGGTTTACCCCCACATATGGGGTATCAGCGTACTCAGGACAAACTGGACAACAATATTTGGGGTCCAATTTCTCCTATTATCCTTGGCAAAATAGGAAATTCCAGGCTAAAAAATCATTTTTGAGGAAAGAAAAATTATTTTTTATTTTCATGGCTCTGCGTTATAAACTTCTGTGAAGCACCTGGGGGTTTAAAGTGCTCAATATGCATCTAGATAAGTTCCTTGGGGGGTCTAGTTTCCAAAATGGGGTCACTTGTGGGGGAGCTCCAATGTTTAGGCACACAGGGGCTCTCCAAACGCGACATGGTGTCCGCTAACAATTGGAGCTAATTTTCCATTCAAAAAGTCAAATGGCACGCCTTCTCTTCCGAGCCCTGCCGAGTGCCCAAACAGTGGTTTACCCCCACATATGAGGTATCGGCGTACTCGGGAGAAATTGCCCAACAAATTTTATGATCCATTTTATCCTACTGCCCATGTGAAAATGAGAAAATTGAGGCGAAAAGAATTTTTTTGTGAAAAAAAATTACTTTTTCATTTTTACAGATCAATTTGTGAAGCACCTGAGGGTTTAAAGTGCTCACTAGGCATCTAAATTAGTTCCTTGGGGGGTCTAGTTTCCAAAATGGGGTCACTTGTGGGGGAGCGCCAATGTTTAGGCACACAGGAGCTATCCAAACGCGACATGGTGTCCGCTAACGATGGAAATAATTTTTCATTCAAAAAGTCAAATGGCGCTCCTTCCCTTCCGAGCCTTACCATGTGCCCAAACAGTGGTTTACCTCCACATGTGAGGTATTGGTGTACTCAGGAGAAATTGCCCAACACATTTTAGGATCCATTTTATCCTATTGCCCATGTGAAAATTAAAAAATTGAGGCTAAAAGAATTTTTTTGTGAAAAAAAAGTACTTTTTCATTTTTACGGATCAATTTGTGAAGCACCTGGGGGTTCAAAGTGCTCACTATGCATCTAGATAAGTTCCTTGGGGCGTCTAGTTTCCAAAATGGGGTCACTTGTGGGGGAGCTCCAATTTTTAGGCACACGGGGGCTCTCCAAACGTGACATGGTGTCCGCTAAAGAGTGGAGCCAATTTTTGATTCAAAAAGTCAAATGGCGCTCCTTCCCTTCCAAGCCCTGCCGTGCGCCAAAACAGTGGTTTACCCCCACATATGAGGTATCAGCGTACTCAGGACAAATTGGACAACAACGTTCGTGGTTCAGTTTCTCCTTTTACCATTGGGAAAATAAAAAAATTGTTGCTAAAAGATAATTTTTGTGACTAAAAAGTTAAATGTTCATTTTTTCCTTCCATGTTGCTTCTGCTGCTGTGAAGCACCTGAAGGGTTAATAAACTTCTTGAATGTGGTTTTGAGTACCTTGAGGGGTGCAGTTTTTAGAATGGTGTCACTTTTGGGTATTTTCAGCCATATAGACCCCTCAAACTGACTTCAAATGTGAGGTGGTCCCTAAAAAAAATGGTTTTGTAAATTTCGTTGTAAAAATGACAAATCGCTGGTCGAATTTTAACCCTTATAACTTCCTAACAAAAAAAAATTTTGTTTCCAAAATTGTGCTGATGTAAAGTAAACATGTGGGAAATGTTATTTATTAACTATTTTGTGTCACATATCTCTCTGGTTTAACAGAATAAAAATTCAAAATGTGAAAATTGCGAAATTTTCAAAATTTTCGCCAAATTTCCGTGTTTATCACAAATAAATGCAGAATTTATTGACCTAAATTTACCACTAACATGAAGCCCAATATGTCACGAAAAAACAATCTCAGAACCGCTAGGATCCGTTGAAGCGTTCCTGAGTTATTACCTCATAAAGGGACACTGGTCAGAATTGCAAAAAACGGCAAGGTCTTTAAGGTCAAAATAGGCTGGGTCTTGAAGGGGTTAACCAGTACAGAAATACCTAATTAGAGATTCTAATCTTGTAATCACCGCTAGACTCTAATATGTGAGTATAAAACTTCAATTTAATTAATGTCTAAAACAATTTAAATACAAAAATGTGAATTGACACCAACACCAATATACTAAAATACAGAAGCACCCCGGGGAGGAGCCTGTCCCTATATATAACCTACCTCACCCTGCCGGACAGTGGAGGTTGGCACCCGATGTCCTGCGCTTTGGCGCCCCCGCTCGTCGGCGGCTCTCCCTGTCTGCCCTAATTGCACCCAACAATGGCAGGGGAGTGAAAAAGATGCCTAAAGGGTGAAAAGATAGTAAAGGAGATATGGAGTTATGCTGTTTGTCTCTCAGTTGTAAGCTCTTTGGTATAACAGAACTGGATTCTCCCCTTGAGAAAGCCATGCTGTAAAGCGGCGAAACGTACGTCGGGGTGGGTCCAGTTGCGCATTACGGCACCGGTAAGGTTAACCCTTATTCTGTCTAATACCTATGTTATAACTTTGTACCTACATGGTGGCATGTGAGACGGAGCTATTATGAACTGTGGACATCATGCATTAACCATTGGGACAGAACTTCTGTTGTCCTCCCCCTAGAGGTCTTGTGGGGATATGTTTGGACACACTATTGGATAGGGTTATTTATCTCATATTTCTGGTCCTTTTCGTTGGACGTTCATATTTATATGGTGCTGTATGTTGCTCATTGGTGTCCTTTACCATTATATATATATATATTTTTAAATTGTTTGTCAATATACATGTGATTATATTAATAAAGATTTGTCAAGTTTTTCTACCATAAAACTCCTGTTTCTCCTTTGTTAGTAAACAAAACTTCTTTGTATACAATTTCTCTTACCGATTGGTTACATGAAAAATTGCTCCAATGGTAAAATGAATTTGGATCTATTTCCCATCCTCAGCCAAGTTTTACAATTGGCCTTCAACAGCCCAAGCAGAATGAGATGATTGCTTGCAGGTGCCTCCATGTGACAGCGAATAGGAGCCGATACAAGCAGCAAACATCGAAAATCTCCAGAACCTCGCTTTCAACACACACCTTGTTTGTTATGTCAGAAGCATACCACAAAAAAATAAGTCTGGAAAATATGCTTTTATTAATTTCACTATTCAGACTCAAAGTGGTAGCCAACAATGGCAATGCATTGCTCATAGCTCTCTGGCCTTATTCAGACTTGTGGGCAAGTACATTCTTTCATAGTCTACCAATAGAATCCTTGCTTTATCCAGCATTTATAGCACTTTTCTAAGGATTTCGGAATTTATGTTAGTAAATTTGGAGACCTGACACCTCATAGATCACTAGATGCCAATTCCCTGCGAGCAGAGTAATCGTGTCCAGATGCAGTGACATAAGGAGAGACAATACACGCTTTTGTGATTGGACCCAGATCAGATTTCAAAAGTGTAAAATCAAAGCTCAAACAACTGTTCCTTTTTAATAAATACCTCATGCATTTCTTCCAAATAATGATGTCTCCCAATGAAAACCGCTTAACCTACTAGCAGAGACTCTGGTACATGCATGATATTAAATGGACTGAAACAATTGGTCGTAATTTGGTGGTTTTAAAGTCTTGCTTTGCTGACTTAGTGTTTCTGGTGATAAAGCAGTACCTACAAGCCATCAGGTTATTGACCATTTTATTACCCCATCTAAATCACACAAAGCAGCATTTTGTTTTTAATATTGTTTTGCTAGAACAGAATTTTATGGAGAATTTTGGAACAATTACAGGGGAATGTAGGCGAGGTAAAGCTAAGACAAAACCCAGGATAAAAACATAATAAGCAAATATCCTGCAGTAAATAAACAGCAAGAGTGCATGAAAATTATTTTCCGATGCTTAGTTAACAATTTTGGTAAAAAAACAAATTGTAAAAGCCATCCCACCACATCACAGTGACCCTATCTGGGCCGGTCCTAACGTCTAATATTTAAACCATACCATTTGTCAATTGAGGCACATGTGGATGAGGGCCGAGAAGGACTGAGACCCGGCTAGTGGAGACACAGCCATGGGGAACTACATAATAATAATAATCTTTATTTTTATATAGCGCTAACATATTACGCAGCGCTTTACAGTTTGCACACATCATCATCGCTGTCCCCTATGGGGCTCACAATCTTAATTCCCTATCAGTATGTCTTTGGAATGTGGGAGGAAACCGGAGTGCCCGGAGGAAACCCACGCAAACACGGAGAGAACATACAAACTCTTTGCAGATGTTGTCCAAGGTGGGATTAGAACCCAGGACTCCAGCGCTGCAAGGCTGCTGTGCTATCCACTGCGCCACCGGGTGGCTGGGGGCAGATGTTTTTAGCTGGGGGGGGGGGGGCAATAACCATGGACCCTCTCTAGGCTATTAATATCTGCCCTCAGTCACTGGCTTTCCCACTCTGGCGGAGAAAATTGCGCGGGAGCCCATGCCCATTTTTACCAGGATTTAACCCTTTAATTTAATAGCTAGACCCCAAATTTAACACAAAGACACTTCTTACATTAGTAAAGAGGAATACGTAATAAAAGAAGGGATATGAGATGGTTTACTGTATGTAAACCATGTCTCATATCCTGTCGGGTTTGTGAAGGAGATAGCAAAAGCCGGCAATTGAATTACCGGCTTTTCTGCTATCTAGCGCTGAATTATATATATATATATATATATATATATATATATATATATATATATATATATATATATATATATATATATATATATATATATATATATATCTCACTGATTATATATATATATATATATATATATATATATATATATATATATATATATATATATATATATATATATATACTGTATATCTTTTTAAGAATATTTGAGCCGATGGATCCATGATATTTCTATTTTGCAAGCCTGCGAGAAAAAAAAAAATCGCCGTACGGAAGCCATACGGATGACAGATAAATTTGTGCGTAAAAATCGCATCGTCACATTGAATACGGAACAGTGTTTTGGGACAATTGCTGCGTATTACGGCCGTAAAAAACGGACCGTATTTACTTACGCCTAGTGTGACGCCGGCCTAAGAACCATCAAGACAGTGTAACTGGAGTATAACCCTTGGCTTCTTTAGGGCGGGATCACAGGGAAGTTAGGTTAAGTTCTCACAAAGTTTTTGACACTGTAAAAAATGCAGCATCTTACAGTTCCATGAAAGTAGGTGGGAATTATAGAAATCTCAGACATCTGCCTTAACAAAAAAAAAAAAAAAAAAATGCGTAAACTACCAGAGGTGCTTCATAAAGAAAAAAACAGAGTCAAGAACATGATCAAAATGCATGTAAAAAACAACTCAAAGACGCAATTTAAAGACTGCAAGTAATCTAATGTAGCTATTAGATACAGAAATGGTGTGGAAAATCTGCAACATCATAAACTCATCAAATTCTAATTGTGGGAATGTAGTCTTAAGGTACCGTTACACTAAATGACTTACCAACGATCACGACCAGCGATACGACCTGGCCGTGATCGTTGGTAAGTCGTTGTGTGGTTGCTGGGGAGCTGTCATACAGACAGCTCTTTCCAGCGACCAACGATCAGGGGAAAGACTTCGGCATCGTTGAAACTGTCTTCAACGATGCCGAAGTCCCCGTGTAACCAGGGTAAATATCGGGTTACTAAGCGCAGGGCCGCGCTTAGTAACCCGATATTTACCCTGGTTACCATTGTAAAAGTTTTTTTTTAAAAAACAGTACATACTGACATTCCGATGTCTGTCACGTCCCCCGGCGTCAGCTTCCCGCACTGACTGTCAGCGCCGGCCGGCCGTAAAGCAGAGCACAGCAGCCAGACGTTTTTGTAGTTGATGATGAGGTTTGCGCACAGGTCAGGAGGAATTTTGGTCCACTCCTCTTTGCAGATCATCTCTAAATCATTACAATTCTGAGGCTGTTGCTTGGCAACTCGGAGCTTCAACTCCCTCCATAAGTTTTCTATGGGATTAAGGTCTGGAGACTGGCTAGGCCACGCCATGACCTGAATGTGCTTCTTTTTGAGCCACTCCCTTGTTGCCTTGGCTGTATGGTTTGGGTCATTATCTTGCTGGAAGATCCAGCCACGACCAATTTTTAAAGGGAAGGTGCCACCAGTTTTCTTGTATTTTGTTTTTTTGTGAAATTAAGCTTAAAATAGTAATTAAAATGTATTAATGCAATGTTTGCACTGTTTGCAAACATTTCTATATGGAAAATATTATATATTTTTCTACAAATATACATATTTACCACTAGGGGGAGCATTTTCCGTTTTAGACCTCAAGCAGCTATAGTAAGATTTAGCAACTCTGCCCCAGGGATATTAGACCACCCAAAAGGGGAGGGAAATGGTGATGTCAGCAGTTACTGCCCCAACAGTAAGAATGAAGAGCAGCATCACAGGGCAGCACCATTTTGTGTGTGACTGCCCTGTGACCTGCTGTCACCAGCAGTTACTGCATCAGAGTGACAGCTTATTTACAGAGGAGCAGAACACAGTGGGCTCAGCAGCATCTGGACCCAAGAAGAGTGAAGACATCTGGTGTGCATGGAGCAGCATTAGGATGCATTAGCATGTATGTAGCATGCATGTATGTAGCATGCATGCATGTATGTAGCATGCATGCATGTAGCATGCATGTAGCATGCATGTATGTAGCATGCATGTATGTAGCATGCATGTATGTAGCATGCATGTATGTAGCATGCATGTATGTAGCATGCATGTATGTAGCATGCATGTATGTATGTAG
This sequence comes from Ranitomeya imitator, assembly GCF_032444005.1. NCBI lineage: Eukaryota > Metazoa > Chordata > Amphibia > Anura > Dendrobatidae > Ranitomeya > Ranitomeya imitator. The sequence continues at coordinate 401,773,248 of NC_091282.1, forward strand.
CATGCATGTATGTATGTAGCATGTATGTATGTATGCATGTAGCATGCATGTAGCATGCATGTAGCATGCATGTAGCATGCATGTAGCATGCATGTAGCATGTATGTAGCATGCATGTATGTAGCATGCATGTATGTAGCATGCATGTATGTAGCATGCATGTATGTAGCATGCATGTATGTATGTATGTAGCATGCATGTATGTATGGAGTATTTTTTTTTTTTTTTTCATTCAACACATTAGCCGGATGATGGGACTATTACTGTCCCATAATTGGTTAATGTGTCAATCACTGTCATTGTAGCAGGCATCGTCCGATGGGACTTGTAGTCCCATCGGACGATGCTTGCACACACGCACAGAGCCCCCCCACGCCGCACAGAGCCCCCCCCACGCCGCACAGAGCCCCCCCCACGCCGCACAGAGCCCCCCCCACGCCGCACAGAGCCCCCCCCACGCCGCACAGAGCCCCCCCACGCCGCACAGAGCCCCCCCCCACGCCGCACAGAGCCCCCCCACGCCGCACAGAGCCCCCCTCACGCCGCACAGAGACCCCCCCACGCCGCACAGAGACCCCCCCACGCCGCACAGAGACCCCCCCCCCACGCCGCACAGAGAGGGAGAGCAACACAGGGGGAGAGTGCAGTTTTCCGGAGATCACTGGGATTGTGGGGAGGCGGAGACAGAGCAGAGGGAAGCACACACGGCAGAGTGTGTCTGCCCAGAACCTGCAGTGCCTGGAGTACAGAGGAGCAGTCAGTGCTTCTGCCCTGCGATAGAGAGCAAGTGGAGCTCAGCACATAGCACTGGACTATAATAAAATGGCAGCTAGTCACACCTACAGCAGTGAGTTGTGCAGCCCACAGAGGCGTGCCCAGCTCACTGCTAATGCTGCTGCAATGTTACAGATAGGGTCCGAGCCGGTCTATTATCTCCTATGTCCATGGGGTGCCGTAATCTGACACTGATAGTGCCCTGCTACTGCTGCAAAACCAAGATGTCAGCCCCCAGTTCCTTCTTTCTACTCATATAACACACAGAATCTGTTTTACATGCATTCAAATCTGGGTTATAACAGCATGTTATGCTACATTACATTGATTAATTAATGATCTACAAACGCGGTACCTTCCCTTTAATGTCCTGGCGGAAGGAAGGAGGTTGTCACTCTGGATTTTACGGTACATGGCTCCATCCATTCTCCCACTGATGCGGTGAAGTAGTCCTGTCCCCTTAGCAGAGAAGCACCCCCAAAATATGTTTCCACCTTCAGTGCGGACGGTGTTCTTTGGGTCATAGGCAGCATTTCTCTTACTCCAAACATGGCGAGTTGAGTTAATGCCAAAGACCTCAACTTTGGGCTCATCTGACCACAGCACCTTCTCCCAATCACTCACAGAATCATCCAGGTGTTCATTGGCAATCTTCAGACGGGCCTGCTGCCCATGTGCCTTCTTGAGCAGGGGGACCTTGCGGGCACTGCAGGATTTTAAACCTTTATGGCGTAATGTGTTACTAATTGTTTTCCTGGCCACTGTGGTCCCAGCTGCCCTGCGATCATTAACAAGTTCCCCCCGTGCAGTTTTAGGCTTATCTCTCACCGTCCTCATGATCAAGGATACTCTATGAGGTAAGGTTTTGCATGGTGGCCCAAATCGATGTCGATTGACAGTTCATTTTGTATTTCTTCCACTTTCTTACTATTGCACTAACAGTTGTTTCCTTCTCATCCAGCATCTTAAAGGGACACTGTCACCTGAATTTGGAGGGAACAATCTTCAGCCATGGAGGCGGGGTTTTTGATTCACCCTTTCCTTACCCGCTGGCTGCATGCTGGCTGCAATATTGGATTGAAGTTCATTCTCTGTCCTCCGTAGTACATGCCTGCACAAGGCAATCTTGCCTTGCGCAGGCGTGTACTATGGAGGACAGAGAATGAACTTCAATCCAATATTGCAGCCAGCATGCAGCCAGCGGGTAAGGAAAGGGTGAATCAAAAACCCCAAAATCCCGCCTCCATGGCTGAAGATTGTTCCCTCCAAATTCAGGTGACAGTGTCCCTTTAAGGTTTTGTAGCCCATTCCAGCTTTGTGCAGGTCTATGATTTTGACCCTGACATCCTTTGAAAGCTCTTTGGTCTTGCCCATGTTGTAGAGGTTAGAGTCTGACTGATTCATTGAGTCTGTGGACAGGAGTCTTTTATAAAGATGACTATGTAAGACAGCTGTCTTTAATGCAGGTAACGAGTTGATTAGGAGCGTCTAACTGGTCTGTAGGAGCCAGAACTCAATGGTTGGTAGGGGATCAAATATTTATTTCTCACAGCAAAATGCAAATAAATGTATATAATTTATACAATGTAATTTTCTGGATTTTTTTTATATTCTCTAAATGTTAAAATTAACCTAATTAATGGTGATATATAAATAAATAATAATAACCTACCCTTATATAGACTGTTCATGTTTTTGTCAGTGGGCGGGCAAGCTTACAAAATCAGGATTAAATAATTATTTCCCCCCACTGTATAAGGTCACGTACACACGTGTATTTGATCAGTATTTTACATCAGTATTTGTAAGCCAAAACCAGGAGTGAGTAATAAATACAGAAGTGGTGACGTGTTTCGTTTATACTTTTTTCTCGGATTGTTCTGCTCCTGGTTTTGGCTTACAGATACTGAAGTAAAAAAAACGCACCAAATATTCAATGTGTGCATGTGGTCCAGTGGTGTTTTTTTTTTTTAAATAATCCTGCCCTTGCCCATGTTAATAACAACCAATAGCTATGTACAAAAAAAAAAAAATATGAGTAGAAGAAAGAGGTTGAAACAGAGGGACTATAAGGGTATGTTTCCACGTGCAGGAAACGCTGCGTGTCTGACGCTGCATAGAGCTGCAGCGTCAAACACGCAACGTCCAGATGTTACAGCATAGTGGAGGGGATTGAATGAAATCCCGTTTCCACTATGCATGGTAACACGCACGCGGCGGCCCTGCGACTCCGAACATGCGGCGCGTCTTTTCAGATCGCAGCATGTCCGTATATCTTGCGGCGACGCTGCGTCGCCGCAAGATATAGCACAGGGCCCTATGTGATGGGTGCGATGATGCCGGATGTGTGCTGTGAACACATCCGGCATCATCGCGTCCCAGAAGGGGGCGGGGCTTACCGCAGAGCAGCAAAGCCGCTCAGACGAAACCGCCGGCCATCCTGAAGGTGGAAACATACCCCAAGGCCCAGAAAAACTAAATTGGGGAACATTTAAGGCTGTGTGCACACGTTCTGGATTTTTTGCTTTTTTTCGTTATAAAAACTAGATAAAACCTGGAAAAACACGCCTTCATTAAGCATCCTATTAATAGAATGCAATCCGCAAACGCATCGCGGTAAAAAATGCAGAATTTTCATTAATTTTGGGGATTATTCGCTATTTAATGCATTGGAAAGCTCTGGGGGAAAAAAACGCGAAAAATGCACAAAAAACGCATGTGGCTTTCCTGCAGAAAAGTCCGGTTTTGTTCAGGAAATTTCTGCAAAGAATCCTGACCTGTGAACATAGCCTTTTCCAAAGCTTCCCAATGCATTAAATAGCGGGAAATCCGCAAAATTAATGAACATGCTGCATTTTTTACCATGATGCTTAATTTTCGCTGAAAAAAAACGCAACATGTGCACAAAAATTGCGGATTACATTCTATTAATAGGATGCTTAATGGATGCGTTTTTTCGCAGTTTTATCGCTTTTTATAGCGAAAAACCGCAAAAAATCCGGAACGTGTGCAAACAGCCTTACACTGAGCAATAATTGGAAATTATTTCTAAACTTGTTTAGAAGGTCTTGGGCTATATGGCCACGTTGCGGATTCATGTGCAGATTTTTCCGACCATTTTTGCGAAATCTGCAGGTAAAACGCACTGCGTTTTACCTGCGGATTTACCGCAGATTTCCTGCGGTTTTTACCTGTGGTTTTACAACTGCGGATTCCTATTGTGGAGCAGATGTAAAACGCTGCGAATCCACACAAAGAATTGACATGCTGCGGAAAATACAACGCAGCGTTTCTGTGCGGTATTTTCCGCAGCATGTGCACTGTGGATTTGGTTTTCTATAGGTTTACATGGTACTGTAAACCTGATGGAAAACTTCTGCCAATCCGCAGCCAAATCTGCAATGTGTGCACATACCCTTTGATGTAAAATTTTGCTTTGTGAAGAGCACCAAATTGGTGTAAGGAGACTAATAATTCAGGCAATGTTACACTGGAAATTTAAATATGCAAATCACCTCTTCAGAGAGGAAAAAAAAGACAGGAATTCAAGTGCCACCTATTGGATGTAGCAATCCTAAATGTGAATATCGACCCTTTAAAAAGGGCCCTGCCACATGACTTCGGATAAGCCAAACTACACTGTGTTCCAAATTATTATGCAAATTGGATTTAAGTGTCAAAAATGGTATTGTGTCTCAGGGCTCAATGGATCACTGAAATCAATCTTAAACACATGTGATAATTAGTTTTCCAGGTGATTCTAATTAAAGGAAAACTACTTAAAAATTATGTTCCACATTATTAAGCAGGCCACAGGTTTCAAGTAATATGGGAACTAAAAAGGATCTCTCTGCTGCTGAAAAGCATTAAATAGTGCAATGCCTTGGACAAGGTATGAAAACATTAGATATTCCACGAAAACTTAAGAGTGGTCATCATACTGTGAAGAGATTTGTGACAAACAGAGCACAGAGTTCATGCAGATAAAGGCATAATGAGGAAGGTTTCTGCCAGACAAATTCATGGGGTTAAGAGAGCAGCTGCCAAAATACCATTACAAAGCAGCAGTTATTTGAAGGTGCTGGTGCCTCTGGAGTCCCTCGAACCTCAAGGTGTAGGATCCTTCAAAGGCTTGCTGTCGTGCAGAAACCTCGTATTCAGCCACCCTTAAACAGTGCTCAAAAGCAGAAATGTTTAAAGTGGGCCCCGACATACATGAACACTAATTTCCAAATAGTCTTGTTTACTGATGAGTGTCAAGCAACCCTGGATGGTCCAGATGGATGGAGTAGTGGATGGTTGGTGGTTTGCCACCATGTCCCAACAAGGCTGCGACATCAGCAAGGAGGTGGAGGAGTCACATTTTGGGCCAGAATCACGGGGAAACAGCTGGTAGGACACTTTAAGGTTCCTGAAGGTGTGAAAATGACCTCTGCAAAGTATTTAGCGTTTCTGACTGGCAACTTTCTTCCATGGTCTAAAAAGCAGAAACGTGCCTTCAGGAGCAAAATCATCTTCATGCATGACAATGCACCATCTCATGCTGCAAAGAATACCTCTGAGTCATTGGCTGCTATGGGCATAAAAGGAGATAAACTCATGGTGTGGCCACCATCTTCCCCTGACCTCAACCCTATAGAGAACCTTTGGAGTATCATCAAGCAAAAGATCTATGAGGGTGGGAGGCAGTTCACATCAAAACAGAAGCTCTGGGAGGCTATTCTGACTTCATGCAAAGAAATACAAGCAGAAACTCTCCAAAAACTCACAGGTTCAATGGATGCAAGAATTGTGAAGGTGATATCAAAGGGGTCCTATGTTAACATGTAACTTGGCCTGTTAGGAGGTTTTGGAGTTAAATAGCTGTTTTGTTCAGTGAATGTGACCTCCTAATGCTGCAAATTCAGTTCTTTAAAACATATCAAATATATAGAAATTCTACTGTGCCTATTAATTTGGAACAGTGCATTTTGACTTTTTATTTATTTTGGAGATTATACTGTTATCATTGGGAGGTTTCTTCAATAAAATTCGATGTATAATCTATCGGGTGATGACTTTTATTAGACTTACTCATTTGCACCGACCATTTAGGAAAATCCGAGAAATATATCATTTGCATAATAATTTCGAACACAGTGTAGACACTCCATTTGCAGGTACAAGTTTTGGGGTGTTTTCCCCACATCAGTGCAAAGCAAGAGACAACAACCCAGTCCTCTCCTGCATTGCACTGATGAGGAGCAAACACCTTGAAACACGTCTGCAAATTAAGTTTCTGGTTTGGCTTCTTATCCTAAAGGCCCCTTCACATTAAGCGACGCTGCAGCGATACCGACAACGATCCGGATCGCTGCAGCGTCGCTGTTTGGTCGCTGGAGAGCTGTCACACAGACAGCTCTCCAGCGACCAACGATGCCGGTAACCAGGGTAAACATCGGGTAACTAAGCGCAGGGCCGCGCTTAGTAACCCGATGTTTACCATGGATACCATGCTAAAAGTAAAAAAAAACAAACACTAGATACTTACCTACCGCTGTCTGTCCTCCAGCGCTGCGCTCTGCTTCTCTGCTCTCCTTCTGTACTGTCTGTGAGCCGGAAAGCAGAGCGGTGACGTCACCGCTCTGCTTTCCGGCTCACAGACAGTACAGGAGGAGTGCAGAGCACAGCGCTGGAGGACAGACGGCTGTACGTAAGTATCTAGTGTTTGTTTTTTTTTACTTTTAGCATGGTAACCAGGGTAAACATCGGGTTACTAAGCGCGGCCCTGCGCTTAGTTACCCGATGTTTACCCTGGTTACCAGTGAAGACATCGCTGGATCGGTGTCACACACGCCGATCCAGCGATGTCAGCAGGAGTCCAGCGACGAAATAAAGTTCTGGACTTTGTTCAGCGACCAACGATCTCCCAGCAGGGGCCTGATCGTTGGTCGCTGTCACACAGAACGATTTCATTAACGATATCGTTGCTACGTCACAAATAGCAACGATATCGTTAACAATATCGTTATGTGTGAAGGTACCTTAAGTTATGTGGCAAGACCTGGTGTTTGCTACCCCATCTGAGAGAAGCATGTTGTAGAAAGATACCCTGATTGCAGTGATTATCACTTACTGGGCTGCATGCTGTCATTTTGATAAAATTACCATTTTATCTGTTGCAGATCTACCAGTTCTCTGAACGCTAATCTGTTTATAACACTACCCACACCCCTGATTGCACATTTTTAAAAGGGTAGGCAGAAAGTGGGGGTGAGTTATACAGAGCTCATGAATATGGGGATTACATGGCAGCAGGTTAGCTGATCCTCTAGTGAAAAAAAAAAAAAAATCACTGTTTTATCAAATTATTAAAACTATAGCAAAAAGCCCAGTAAGTGACATCTCTGGAATCAGGGTCTCTGTTGCAATTTCAACTTGCTTAAAAATCTTTGAGGAATGGGCTAAGAATACTGAGGAACACTGCAAAACTGGTGTCTGGCTATGGATCATGTTAGCAGCAGGTCATAACAGACAAAATGAGCTCTACTAAGTACTATAGACGCTCATCAAGGAGTTAAATAATTGTAATACTGCAGTGGTTGGTAAAAGTGTCATTTTGCGATACATTTGGAGAATTTGTTATATTACCGAGCAATTTAATATAGATCTTGTTTAATAGATTTACAAGTTAAACATTCAAACTTTCTGCTGATTGCAATAAACCAAATCTGCTACAAGGGTTGAACAATTTTGATTTCATCTGCAAGTAGAATGTAGAACTCAGCAGTTCTAAAATGTTCATTTTCAGGAACAGTTATGAATTTAGGGTTTGGCTTGGTTCAGACTTTCACAAAAAAATGAATGAATGAAAAAAAAAAAAAACATTACACCTTGATCCAAAATTGCTTGAAGGCACTTTTGAACGTAAACTGCTGGGCATTCACTTCCCCCTCCTCACACCTATATTTTTTATAAAAATAAAAGTATGGGGAGGTGGGGTTGGGTTTATTCTATATTTCAGGATTGTTTGTTTTAATTGTGGTAGTAGAGCAAACCATCACATCATCACATTCATTATTGGTCAATTTGTGATATTTCATAGTTCAGTTAAGCCAAATGATTTCTTGTAGATTGTGAGCCCTCGCAGGCAGGGTTCTCTCTCTCTCCTCCTGTATCAGTCTGTGACTTATATGGTTCATGATTATTGCACTCGTTTTTTGTCATGGCGCTATAATAACAGATCCACATACATTTTTGCACTGTTTTATTTAAACAAAATTCAAATCCAATTTTAGCAGTTTACTTTTTTCTTTCTTTTTAGCAGCAACAAAAAGGCACATGTTTAAAAAAAAAAGCCAAAGGAAATTTAGTACAAAATATCAGTAATTACAAACGATAGATTAAAAGATTATTTACCATGAGATAGGGTGGTATAAGAACACACATATATAATTGACTCTTACTATAGCTACTAAATAAATGTACATTTTAACATTTTCATTAAGGGGCCATTGAAAAGGCTATTGTACCCCTGCAACCCCAACTGTTTAGAAGTATTGTCCCATGTCCTTGAAATGCAAAGAAATTGCAAAACAAAGTTTAAAGCGAACCTGTTACCATGTTTGACCGATAGGAGACACGGCCACCACCTTTCAGCCCACGTATACAGCATTCTAATATGTTGTATATCTGCCCCCAACCTGACCTGCGAGACAAGAAAAACACCTTTTATTATACTCACCTGCGGCGGTCTGGTCTGATGGGCGCCGCTGGTATTGGTCCGGCACATCCCTTCTTCTTGCTTCATGTTGATGACACGTCCCTAATTCATCCACATAGTGTAACAAATTGTGCTCCTGCGCAGGTGACTTCTCAGTCTTGACTAAGGCATGCGTCGGGATCTTTGACCTTTCCCAGCACCTGCGCATGCAGAACTCTGCTCTGCCCTCATCAGGGCAGATAAGTACGCCAGTGTGAGCGCGATGCCGGGACACTGTGTGGATGACGTTGGGATGAGTTATTCACACGAAGTACAAAGGAGGACGGCCACAAGAAGAAGGGAGGCGCCAGACCAAGACCAGCGACACCCCTTGAACTGCCCCGCAGGTGAGTATAATACAACGGTCTTTTTCAGGTCTTGAAGGTCGTGATGAGGGCAAATATACAGCATTATAGAATGCTATATATCAGCGCTGAAAGGTGGTTGTCTTATTTCATATCGGTCAAATCTGGAGACAGGTTTGCTTTAAATCTTTATACAAAGTTGAGCAACTTTGCAGATACTTCATTTTACATTTTTTCAGTGTATTTAGTTATGTACTATGGTTTTCTCCACATTATAAAGAGGATGTCACCTGATTTTACAATACAAACTGATTACATTATTGCATAAACATGGTGAGGATGGCAAATATATTTTGAAAATCCATGCCAGACTGGTTGTATTTCCGTCATGTTGAAGAATTCTCGGTACTTTCTCCCTAAACCCTGTGTCTGTGATGTAGTGCAAATGCATTAAAATATTTACAGATCGCCATCTTCCCCAGATTTCAGCGCAGTGCTCATCCCCTTCTGGTCCACGTGACTGCTCTTCGGCTATGAAGGCTTATACAGGGAGTCCAGTGCGGGGCCGTACTTCTTTTCCAAACTAAGGCTATGAGACTATGGCACCTCGTTTTGGTTCTATCGGCTGCTCCAGACATCTGTGCAAATCGGTCCGAACACAGACTGGCCACAAGTCTCCCCAGTGTGACAGCTTTATATGTGTCTGAGCCGTGATTCTAGGATCGGGAGCGCCATGCTTGTCCATAAAAAAGCGTTTACATTGAGAAAGTGATTTCCATCCCACACATCATAAACCTCTGTGCGAGTGTTTTTAGATCACGTGGGCAGAAGAGAACCAGAGCAGCGCTAGAAACCAGGGGAGACTAATCAAGAAGTTCTTCACAAGGAACCTGTCAAGTGAAAAAAAGGCCATTAACCTGCAGAAATGGGGTTAATTTGCAGGATAATAGTGTTTAGGACCTGCCCAGTGCCCACACTTAGACCCTCCCCCCCTTGCTGGTAGGAAATAAACTTTATTCCTCTGGGCAGCAGTCATGTTTCAGTCACGGGGGTGGCGCTGGTGCAGGTTCAGTCACCGCTCTGCGTATGTTGAGCAGCAGCTGTAACTGCGCTCCCAGCACTGACTGACAGCAGGGACCGTATTAGAGCCGGCTGTCAGTGTTGGGGGCGTGGTTACAACAGCCACTCTCTATAGAAAGAGCAGTAACTGAACCTGTGCCAGTGCCACCCCCGTGACTGAAACCCGAGCACGACCCGGAGGAATAAACGTTATTTCCTCCCGGCAGCAGGGCTCTGAGTGTGGGCACCGGGCAGGTTCCAAATACTATTAACCTGCAGGTTAACACCATATCTGCAGGTTCAGTCCCCCCCCCCCCTTTAATATATGATGTATACAAATTTATAATCCTATATATGTGTTATATACTTATTATTAAATTGATGATAGCCATACTAACTTGGCTTTTCAAAGTAAGCAGCGCATCCTCATCAGGTATAAGATTTATTTATTAATATATGCAGGTTGTATGATGAAACCTGGTGACACATTTCATAAAATTTTGTTCAAATTCATCAAAATAGTCAATAAAAACAGTAGTAGTTTATCAGGCACATAACTTAATAGATATTTATTCTGATCTGCTTCTCCCACCCAAAGCGACAGTAGGAGATAGCAGCTGGTATGTGGGGCAGCTGCCTAGGTAAACTGTACAATTACTAAAGCTTCAACAGTACATAGCTCCCATTAGTGTGTTTAGCCCTAACTTTTGCTAAAATCTACTCTCACAATACACTTTATAAATTATTAAAAGGGAATCTGTCAGCAGGTTTTTGCTACCTTATCTGAGAGCAGCATCATGTAGATAAAGAGAAGCTGAATCCAAACATGTGTCACTTAGAATACTGGCTGCAGCCGTCCTGACACAATCAGAGCCTTTAGAATTAGCAATACAGCAGAGCTGAGAAAGCTAACCCCGCCCCCACCAGGCTCTCCATGTACAAAGTCAACAGACAGTGAGGTGCTTATCACCGCAGGGGGCAGGGTCGGACTAGTCCGCAATGTTAATCTCTTTGTGATTAATCCTTCACAAGTAGGAAACAACAGCTGTGCACTTTGACAAGCAACACATCCCTGAATTCTTTATTTCAGCCTCTATCTCCTGCTGTCTAAAGATTACATAGCAAAAACCCGCTGATATATTCCCTTTAACTGACAAACAAAATCCTTGAATTTAGCTCTGAAGAGCGTAGGTGCACATAATACACAATATATAATTGTATTAGGCAAAAAACATGTAGCACATTGTTCATACTGTTCAATGAAACGTAACATGGCAGCAATAACTAGCAAATATAAAGCTCTGGTTGCAAACGCCATCATGTATGAATATGCTTAATATAAAAATAGACATGGCGGATGGACAACAGCATAAACATGAAATGACGGCATGAAGTAACCTTTCAAACAGTAATGTATAGCTGCCATCATTAGCACAACTAGGTACAGATCAGATCATCATTAGAGCACCACTCCATAGGGTTTTTTTGTTTTAGTTTTTTTTTTTATTTTACAGCAGGAGTAGTGTCACTAATGTAAGTTCCCTGTCCCTAGCCTTATACTTACCAGCCGCCGTCTTCATCTATTCTTGGTGCCGCACCAATCAGTTTTTTCAGGTTGTGACTTGCCGGATCGCTCCAATGTTCGCTGGGCAATCCGAAATGCACTCCTCTATGTAAATCTATGAGAGCCACAACAAGGCCAGAAAAAGGCTACTTACATGGAGAACTTGTGACCACTGCCTCTGATCTCTGCTGAGTTACAAGTTGCGATCACAAGATGGCGGGACGGGACCGGACCGGAGACAAAAGGCTGGTGAGTATAATACTAGGGGCAGGGAACTTTGATTAGTGGCACCACTCCAGCGCTGAAATGAAAATAATAAAATGCTGTAGTGGCGCATTAAAGCCCTAAATGGTTTTCTACACTGAAGGACAGATACTTGATGGCGTGACATTCAAATGTCCCATTTGCAGGCGATTTGTGTTACTTCTTTTTAACACCACGGCTTTGAGAATGAATATATGAATGAAAATTATATTATATTATAATATATATATATATATATATATATATATATATATATATATATATATATATATATATATATATATATATATATATTTTTTTTTTTTTTTTTTATAGCAGAGAACTGAACGCAACTTCCATCATGCAGTTTTAAGTCACAATGTAATGTAAAAATGGTCAGAAAGTTGTCAACTTTGCTTTTCTATGGATAGGACATGTTTGTAAAAGACATAGGTGCCTGGTAATGTGCTTGTACCCTGAAGGAATCATGTAGATAAATACAGCCCTTATGTATGGCACTAACAAGTTCTACAATGGTGAACTTGCATCCACTCACATTTAGTATATACAGAGACAAACATTTCTATGTTTTCATGAAGAGAAGTAGAAAATACTTCACTTAGGAGCATAAGCTACAGATGCTCAGAACTACTATTAAAACTGGAAGGAAAATACCTGTGCATTACTGCTGTAAATGATATGTCTGGATAAATACATTTACACTGTCATCTGTGTATCTTTAGAGCTATAAAAGCCAAATCTTTAAAAAAAAAAAATGAAATGATATCAGCACAAATTAGACTTGTAAGAAATAGGCATTGTAGATTATAAAAAAATTAGTTATTCTATATACTTATTCATAGTTTGTTTTTTAACACAATCAGGAGTATAAAATAGTGATAGTCAGATTGGTTAATAAAGAATTTCCTGTTCTCGCATCGAAATATCTGAAATTTTGGAAAAGGTTCAACATAAAAAAAAAAAAAGTGTGCATGTATTCCATTGCATATACCGTAAGAACACATTTCTACAGAAGCCCACACCTATCAAAATGATATGCGCAGAACGTGCATCTATAAATATACATGTCTTCTAGATAGGAGGTTTTGTTAGTAAGCACAATAGAAGAGAATTCTTTTTTGTTCCAGCTAACAATAATAAAAAAAGACAAACTGTTTTTGTATACATCTCTGTGGGGAATCTTTCTTTTTTATATATAAAGTTATTTGGAAGTAAGCAAAAAAAAAATAAAATAAAAAATCACAGCGTAACAGTACTTAAAAGGTCCATGACATAATCTGTACATGCACCAATATTTGGTTTTCCTCTAGTCTTTATTTTCCCCATCGCTAGTTCACTCTTTTTACTTCCTCAGACCTGGAACGTACGCTGTTGTAAGGCTACGGATGTAGCATCTTCTCTCGGAATCCTCACACTGAACAAGAGCTTACCATCATTAGCATGTCCGTAGTTTAGCAGAAATGGAGCAATATAAAAAAGGAAAAGTTAATTTAGTATCAAAGTCGCTGCTTGCTTGATCACAGAGGCAGCCATATCCAATTCTTCATCTGTTTGCTCCACAGTCACTATCACTCTTATGCTGCAAGATACCAAGGAAAGAGCAGGTCATTCACTACAGGCAAAATGAGGATTATTGGTACTCACCGTAAAATCTCTTCTCCGAACACCCTCATTGGAACACACAGCAACCATGGGTTATATGCTGCCACCTGGAGACGGACACTAAGAATATATCTTGGAAAAAAGTTGGCTCCTGCCCAACAGCCTGCACCTGGTCAGCAGACACCCACGTATTCGGTTAGTGCAAATGCAGTAGGATGAACAAAATCAAGACCCCCATACAAGGGAAGGTGTTGATGTGTCCCCAATGAAGGGTACAAGAAAGTTTACAGTGAGTACCCAAAATCTTCACTTCTTGAACGCTTCATTGGAAGACACAGGAACCATGAGACATCATAAAGCAGTCCCTGGTGTCGGAAAACTAATACCAATATGGTAGAAGGAAGAATCATAGGTAAAAACGGGCATGAAACTCAGACCTGTGTCTACCTCCTACTTGATACTAAGCTAAATGGAATAGCTGGGTGTTGACTGGCCAAGCATAGGCTTTTTGGGGAAAAGCAGACTTTTTCAATTGAGGAGGCTTCTGGACATCCTTGGCCTAGGTTGCCAACCATCCAGAGATCCCTGGACAGTCTGTAAAAATAGGGCATTTTTTGTACTGTCCGTAAAAAAATGCGAAGTGTCAGATTTTTTTGAGACTGAAGAAGCTTGTATAGATTTTATCTGTAATTATGATATTTTTATAATTCGCAGTGGAAGCAGTTAATTTTTTCATATTAGAATTATAGGCTGTAGAGTAGACCTGTATGTATCACTTCTAATCAAAGATTAATTATAGTTTTCCAAATGTGTCCATAAAAAATATTAATAAGCTGTCAAGAAAAAATAAAAAGTCAAGCTGGCAACTCTGCCCTTAGCGTGGCCAAGAGAAGTTTGTTGCACGGCTATGTCTCATTTGCGTATTGGGGTCTGTCCTTCACTTCTGATTGACAGTACTCGCTTCCTGGAGCAAGCAGTGTCTGAATGTTGCAGGCATGTGCACGTTCTCCTACTCGCTACACTTCCGGGTATATTAGAGCAGATTTCGGGATTACAAAAAAGGAGACGGGAAGGAGAACATGGGTGCACACGCCGGCAGCATTCAGACAGAGCGCACTATGGGAAGTGAGCATGGTCAATCAGAAGCGGAGGAAGGGCCTCAATTTGCAAATGAGGCAGCGTAGCTGTGCACCAAACTCTTGACCATGCAAGGGTACACCGAAGACTCCCTATTTGCATATGAATTAAAGCAGATAGTGCTAATATGGTTGTTATAGAGGTCCCTTCTAACGCTGTACAGGATATGAGGAGGGAGCTGTAGCTAGAGTTCCTCAATGTGGAGAAATGAAATAAGTACAGGATAGAATCTGTGCTGATGTAAGAGCTAACTAAGACAGAAGCACCCTGGATATACACAGATCTCACACCCAACCTATATTACTGATACAGACACTCCAACAAAAGAAAATTCTGAAACTTAATCTGGCTGCAAATTGTGTATCCAGGGAGTTTACAATCAAACCAAGGAATGAAGATTGCGGACTGAAAATGGATCCACTAACAGAAGTAAAAATAATGTCCTAATGTCAAAAGTTGTCCATAGCTTTTATGGCTAACCATACAAACAGTGCCATGCAATTGAAAATTAAGTCGCACTAGTACCAGATATATTTTTTAGTCTTTCCTGTGGATAAATAGTTTTATGCAGTTGTAAAATTGCTAAATTTTACAATTACACAAGACTCAGAAATATCTATTAGTTGCCAAGGTCTACTTTATATCATTTGAATGACAATAGACAATGTGCATGTTGATGGTTGTACCCTTCCAACACTGCAACTCTGTTCTTTATTTCCCCACTTTTTATAGACATTTTAATCTTTCTAAATATGCATCTTTCTTTTTACTCCGATACAGCACTTATAATAAATATTACACTAAGAAAAGCGAACAAAGTAAAACAAAATACTCTTATTACAGATTTCCAGAGGAATAATACAGGGTTACTGACCTTGGTGGTGGGAGATTTTTCTCCTCTTTTTCCAAATAACGAGCTCGAGTTAATGCAATTTTCCTATTCATGCACTGAAACATGAATAAGTTGGGTTTAATGTAATGCCCAGATGTTGTGCATTTAAACAGTAATGCCAAACCTATAACTGCGTGTCCTATACTACTAATATAGACTAAGCTACGTAAAATCATTAACAAAAAAAAAACAAAAAACCACGGCAAGGATTAAAGGGAAAATCAAAAGGTGAGCTAAGCCCACCAGCATCAGGGGCTTATCTGTTGAGGGCAGAGCAAAGTACTGCAGTGCGCAGGCTCCGGGCCTCTCTGACCTTTTCTGGCGCCTGCACACTGCAGTACTTTGCTCTGTCCTCAACAGGGCAGCTAATGTATGCCTGCGCCGGAGCGTGAAGACAAGAAGAGGACGTCATCGTAAGAAGATGGGAGGCGCCGGACCACAACGCCCATCGCAGCGGGACCACCCCTGGGTGAATATAATCTAACCTCTTTTTCTCATATCTCAGGATACATCAGGGGCTTATCTACAACATTACAGAATGCTGTAGATAAGCCCCTGATGCCGGTGGGCTTAGCTCATCTTCAACACAGCACGATATTTCTCATAATTAGTAGAAAGTAAAATGCCCAGCAAGTGTCCTAAAGTCACACATAAATGTGGATATGTCATAAATGTCTGAGATGGGAACATGATCACCAGTTCAAGATGGTCATAAACATGAGAGCTTTTGACAAAAAAACATTCAGGCAGTAGCTCTCAATCCTGAAAACGCCATACGCTCGATATATTTCAATGGCTAATAGGAGAAAAAGAAGGTGGCAAACATCTAGCAAAAGACCCTATAGGTAGCTTCCGGCCGATTGATGGTTTGGTTATTATGCATGACCTTCATACATGTGAGCGCTCGCTCTGCCGAGCCGGGGGCCCCACATACACAGACCTTAAGGAGGCAGACAATTTTCATTTTTGCCGTTTCCCTTACCCTTTTCAACAAGTCATTATGAGAGAAAAGTCATACCTTTGAAAAAGACACTATTCATTTTACCACATAGTTCACGGGAAAAAAAAATATAAAATGAAAATGCAGTGGAATGGTGAAAAAAACAAAGGGAAAAAAACAACAACAAAAAACCCACACCATTGTTTTTTGTGGGGGTTGCAGCAACAAAAAGTGACAGTTTGGACATTTAAATTTTTTCTTCTTTGCATTATGTACTGTATGGGATAAATAATTTTATATTTTGATATATTGGGTTTTTACAGGAGCAGTGATAATTGGGTACATTTTAGTATTTTCATATAGATTTTTAACTGGGAAAAAGGGGCGGGTGGGTATTAACATTTTTAGGTTTTTATACAGTACAGACCATAAGTTTGGACACCTTCTCATTTAAATATTTTTCTGTATTTTCATGACTATGAAAATTGTACATTCACACTGAAGGCATCAAAACTATGAATTAACACATGTGGAGTTATATGCTTAACCTTTGTCAGGCTGCATAATTTTACAACGTTAACAGGCTGCAGAGGTACAATTGTACCTTCATATATATTTTATTGAAATTTGGCCAATATATTCTGGACCAAAACTGCAGAGATGTCACGAAATTTCAGCCCTCTACGGCTTTTCGAAAAAAAAGTTAATGCAATTTTAAAACGGAATAGTTACAATTGTACCTACTCAGCCAGACAAAGGTTAACAAAAGAGTGTGAAACTCAAAATATGTCTTATATTCTAGGTTCTTCAAAGTAGCCACCTTTTGCTTTGATGACTGCTTTGCACACTCTTGGCATTCTCTTGATGAGCTTCAAGAGGTAGTCACCAGGAATGGTTTTTACTTCACAGGTGTGCCCTGTCAGGTTTAATAAGTGGGATTTCTTGAATTATAAATGGGGTTGGGACCATCAGTTGTGTTGTGCCGAAGTCTGGTGGATACACAGCTGATAGTCCTACTGAACAGACTGTTAGAATTTGTATTATGGCAAGAAAAAAGCAGCTAAGTAAAGAAAAATGAGTGGCCATCATTACTTTAAGAAATGAAGGTCAGTCAGTCCGAAAAATTGGGAAAACTTTGAAAGTGTCCCCAAGTACAGTGGCAAAAACCATCAAGCGCTACAAAGAAACTGGCTCACATGAGGACAGCCCCAGGAAAGGAAGACCAAGAGTCACCTCTGCTTCTGAGGATAAGTTTATCCGAATCACCAGCCTCAGAAATCGCAGGTTAACAGCAGCTCAGATTAGAGACCAGGTCAATGCCACACAGAGATCTAGCAGCAGACACATCTCTACAACAACTGTTAAGAGGAGGCTTTATGCAGCAGGCCTTCATGGTAAAAGAGCTGCTAGGAAACCACTGCTAAAGGACAGGCAACAAGCAAAAGAGACTTGTTTGGGCTAAAAAAACACAAGGAATGGACATTAGACCCGTGGAAATCTGTGCTTTGGTCTGATGAGTCCAAATTTGAGATCTTTGGTTCCAACCACTGTGTCTTTGTGCGACGCAGAAAATGTGAACGGATGGACTCTACATGCCTGGTTCCCACCGTGAAGCATGGAGGAGGAGGTGTGATGTGTGGGGGTGCTTTGCTGGTGACACTGTTGGGGATTTATTCAAAATTGAAGGCATACTGAACCAGCATGGCTACCACAGCATCTTGCAGCGGCATGCTATTTCATCCGGTTTGCGTTTAGTTGGACCATTATTTATTTTTCAACAGGACAATGACCCCCCAAACACACCTCCAGGCTGTATGACCAAGAAGGAGAGTGATGGGGTGCTACACCAGATGACCTGGCCTCCACAGTCACCAGACCTGAACCCAATCGAGATGGTTTGGGGTGAGCTGGACCGCAGAGTGAAGGCAAAAGGGCAAAAAAGTGCTAAGCATCTCTGGGAACTCCTTCAAGATTGTTGGAAGACCATTCCTGGTGAATACCTCTTGAAGCTTATCAAGAGAATGCCAAATGTGTGCAAATCAGTCATCAAAGCAAAAGGTGGCTACTTTGAAGAACCTATAATATAAGACAATTTCAGTTGTTTCACCCTTTTTTGTTAAGTATATAATTTCACATGTGTTAATTCATAGTTTTGAGGCCTTCAATGTGAATGTACAATTTTCATAGTCATGAAAATACAGAAAAATCTTTAAATGAGAATGTGTGTCCAAACTTTTGTTCTGTACTGTATATAAGTTTTAACTCTTCAGTCCCAATAGGGGACTTTGGAACCTGGGAACGTATGGTAGGATTTTTTTTTGTTTTTTTTTGGCCATATACCGCAATACTATATTATTGCAGCATATAGGAAAAGCGGTCATAGCAACCCATCGACGCGATTGCGAGAGGCTCCTTGCGGAGATTGACATGCTAAGCATACCGAGATGAGGAGACTTAAAGCCGCAATGCTCCTCTGAGAAATATGCTAATTATGCAAATTGTCTCTTCAGAGAGGGAGAGAACTAGAACTCTAGTGCCACCTATTGGCATGTCAATCTCTGCAAGGAGAAATGATACGTCTTGGATATCGTTCAGACGCCTCTCACTCAGCCAAACCAGATCTCCACTTTGCACTGACAAGGGGCAGTACCCCGAAACAGTGTCTGCAAATTGAGATTCTGGTTTGGCTATTATCCCAAGTCATGTGACAAGGCTCGTTAAAGGGTCGACATTGACTTGTAGGATTGCTACCTTCCAATAGAGGGCACTAGAGTTCTAGTTCTCTTCCTCTCTGAAGAGACAATTTGCATAATTAGCAATACACCAAATGGTAAGATCACATAGAAGGACAAAATTCTAGTTAAGTTTTAAAGTTTTCCTTCGCCTGAAAAATAAAGGATTCCTTCTGGTCGAGTTGTTGAGAAGGTGTAGGGAAAAGGAAAGTTTTACTTTAATTCCTTGTTGCTATAATTTGGAGGATTTAACCAAAACCACACCATGACTTCGAAATGAGGACTTGTGTCATGAGAAAAGGTTCAGATTTCACTATTGTATGCTGTGCCTATTTATGTGTAAAATCATAACACTAGTCTCCAAGGAAATGGTTGAAAGGGTCAAGGAGAACACTGCTGGGTCTGGCAATGATTACAGTCATCTATTAGAATACTTTATGTTTTCAGGTATGCAGAAGTTTAAAAGTCAGTTCAAGAATAAATCAGTGGTCATTTGCAGCACTTACGTGATCTACAATATCTTGCAGCTGCTTTGAGTCTGTTACCCGGCATCCGCTGCTTTCTTCTAACTGCAGATGAAAGGCAGGGGAAAAGTTCTCACCAACAACCTTCAAACCCTCCACACTACAAAAAACAAAAAGAATAGAAGGAAAAACATCTTTAGGAAAACATACAATTAGGACAAGAAAATCAGGCAAGACAACCCAAGGCTGGTGTCATACATTTGTAAAATACAGACTGTGCTCGGATCCGTAGATCCATCCAGACCAATGGGTCTCCTGACCTGAGCCAACTGCCTCACAGTCATATGTAAAGCAGTTAGCTTAGTTGAGGAATCAGGAACTGCGAGAAACCGGCCTAAAGTGAATAAGTCACGACTCATACTGCAACATGTGAACCCGGTCTCACAAGATTCTTGCATTCAGTGGATAAAAGATGCATCTGCTGGGTGTCTTTAGTTGTGGAAAATAGGACTGAAGACATCTGCCACACTTGTGAAGTTCAACATTGCCTGAGGGCCTCACACAAAATGCGAACACCACTTGTACAGATGATCTTTGTTAAAGGAACATGCATGTGTTGTGTTTGGTAGCATGTGAAATTTTCACACTGTTTTCTTGTGCGCTGATGAATATTTATAACCTATAAGTCGAGAAAAACATTTACACTGGTCTATAGCTAAATTGGTTCAGTCATAGAAATAGTTAAACCCAACCTTATTTTGGGATGCTGAAAATGAAAACTTATTATAATTGCTAATTGGTGCTAATTTTCAAGATAGAGTGGTAATTGTCTATGAGAGACTTTGATGCAATTTGAAGATTGGATCTTCAGTATAGAGACATCAGAAGCCTGTTGAGCCATCAGTAGTGCATCATCATGGTGTGACCAATAGAAACCCTGATGAAGCCATCACGTCGGGTAACAAGCGGGGCATAATACGGGCATACTGCCTTCTCCCAATCACTCATATATCTGCTGAGACATGTCCTATGGTCATATGAGCGTTCCTTGATCTGATTTACACTTTAAGCTATTTTTTCTGTCTGCCATTGCATTTTTTGCTTTTGCTTTATTTCTTTAGCACAGATCTTTGTTGCTTCGTGCATTACCATACACTCTTATGGCATGTGCACACGTTGCGGATTTGCCTGTGGATTTGATGCATTTTTTTATGCGGATTTGCCTGTGGATTTGATGCATTTTTTTATGCGGATTTGCATGTGGATTTGTATGCGTTTTTGTAAGCTAAAAAAAGATATATTATTTAACAAAAATTGTGAATTGTGATGTCATTTCCTAGTCCAACCTCTTTCACATACTACATTGAAGAATAATGTTTACACACACAGATAGATATATCTATAGATAGATACAGGGTGGGCTTTGTATATGGATACACCTAAATAAAATGGGAATGGTTGGTGATATCAACTTCTTGTTTGTGACACTTTAGTATATGGGAGGGGGAAACTTTTCAAGATGGGTGGTGACCATGGCGGCCATTTTGAAGTCGGCCTCTTGGATCCAACTTTACTTTATCCAATGGGAAGAGGGTCATGTGACACAAACTTATTGAGAATTTCACAAGAAAAACAATGGTGTGCTTGGTTTTAACGTAACTTTATTCTTTCCTGCGTTATTTACAAGTTTCTCTTTGTTTGCAGGCATTGACATGTCACAGAGGTTAAAACGTGAGGAGCGGATAGAAATTGTGTTGATGTCTGGTGAATGCAGTACCCGGGTCATTGCAGCAGATTTCAATGCAAGACACCCTACGCAAGAATACTGTCACCATTCCCATGTTATTTAGGTGCAACCATATGAATGGCCCACCCAAAAAAGTTTACCTCATCACTGAACATAATGTTCTGTGTAAACTGAGGGTCCTGTTCCAATTTTTGTTTTGCCCATTCTGCAAATTCAGTGTGCCGATCAGGGTCATCCTCGTTGAGATGCTGCAGCAGGTGGATTTTGTAAGGGTGCCATTTGTGAGGAGCTAATATCCGCCGAAGGGATGTTCGACTGATGCCCGATCGACCCACATGTCTACTTTACATCAGCACAATTTTTGGAACAAAATTTTTTTTTGTTAGGAAGTTATAACGGTTAAAAGTTTACCAGCGATTTTTCATTTCTCCAACAAAATTTACAACATCACATTTGAAGTCACTTCGAGGGGTCTATATTATTATTATTTTTATTATTATTATAGCGCCATTTATTCCATGGCGCTTTACATGTGAACGACAGAATATATCCAAAAGTGACACCATTCTAAAAACTGCACTCCTCAAGGTGCTCAAAACCACATTCAAGAATTTTATTAACCCTTCAGGTGCTTCACAGAAAAAAAAAAAACATAACGTTTTAGAACAAAAAATTGAGTTCAGATCCAAATTTTTTCTATTTTGACACAGATAAGAAAAAAAACAGACCCCAAAACTTGTGTAATTTCTCCTGAGCATGCAGATACCCCATATGCGGGAGAAAACCACTGTTTGGGCGCACGGCAGCGCTTGGAAGGGAAGGAGTGCCATTTGATTTTTTGAATGCAAAATTTGCTGGAATAATATGCAGATGCCATATCGTATTTTTAGAGCCCCTGATGTGCCTAAACAGTTGCAACCCCCACAAGTGACCCCATTTTGGAAACTAGACCCCTCAGGGAACTGATTTAGTTGTGTGGTGAGCACATTGAACCCTCAGGTGCATCACAGAAGTTTATAACGCTGAGCCATAAAAATAAAAAAAAATATATATATATCAAATTTTCCCCACAAACATGTTTTTAACACAAAATACTGAATTTTCATAAGGGTAACAGGAGAAACTGCACCATACAAATTGTTGTGCAAATTCTCCTGAAATACCCCATATGAGGGAGAAAACCACTGTTTGGACGCACAGCAGAGCTCAGAAGGAAGGAGCATCATTTTAACATTTTGAATGCAAAATTTCCTGGAATTATTAGCGGACGTCATGTCCCATTTGGAGAGCCCCTGATGTGCCAAAACAGTGGAAACCACCCCACAAGTGACACCATTTTGGAAACTAGACCCCTCTAGGAATGTACTTAGAAGCATGGTAAGCACCTTGAAGCCTCAGGTGCTTCACATAAGTTTTTAATGTTGAGCCAAGAAAATAAAATTTTCCACAAAAAAAAAAAAGTTATTTTGGCCCTAAGTTTTTAATTTTTCCAATGGAAAAATGTATTTATTTTTTTACAACAAACTGAGGTTCATTTTTACCTGAGTGTGCCAATACCCTACATGTAAATCGGGAAACATTTTTTAAGGCGCAGTGCAAAGCTCAGAAGGCAAGGAGCGCCAGATTTTACTGTTATGGTTTGCAAGTGCTATAACCCACTGGGAGAGGCCATGAGGTGCCAGAACAGCAGAACCCCCATAAGTGACCCCATTTTACAAACTACACCTCTCAATGAATTCAACTAGGGGTGCAGTGATCATTGACACCAAGGGTGTGTCACAGAATATTATACCATTGGGCAGTGAAGACAAAAAATACATTTTTAACACCAAAATTTTGTTTTAGCCCCAGATTTTACATTTTTACACAAGAAGTGGGTAAAAATGGCATCATAATTTATCCGACAATTTCTACTGAACGTGACAATATCCCATATGTGGCTGTACAGTACTACTTTGCCATATGGAGACTCGGCAGGAATGGAGCGCTATTTGCCTCCTGGAGTGCAGATTTTCCTAGAACAGTTTGAGGACTCCATATACAGAGCCCCTAATTACCAGAATAGCAGAATCCAACCTCAAGTGACCACATTTGGGAAACTATACCCCTTGGGGAATTTATCTACAGGTGTAGTGATGATTTTGACTCCATGGGTGTTTACCAGAAACAGGAAGTAATGTATGTTCATGACTGAAAATAGCAAAATGCCGTTGTGACCAGTACGTTATGCTCAGTCCATGCTTCTGGAGACATGAACCCGTAAGTTAGGCGGGCTCTCATCGCTTCAGAAATGCCAAACGTGTGGACGCAATATGTGGTTTAGGTACACTGTGGGGCTCAGAAGGGAGGGGGCATTTGGATTTGGGAGCGGAGATTTTGCTGAATTTCTTTTGGCGGGTGAGGAGCCATTTAGCTTTTCCAGAGCCTTTGTGCTACCAGTAACATGGAAACCCCCTATATTTCCGTCAACAGATGACGAACCTGAGTAAGGACTTGCTTTTTTTGTGAACGGAGTGGAAGCTTTTTTTTGGAAACATTCTACATAACGTTTGGGATCATATTTATAAGGAGCTCTACACTGAGCACTTACTTATGCCGTTCCGTGTGTAGTAAAAATTATTAAGGCAGTTTTATTCTTTGGGTCAGTACGATTACAGCGATACCTCATTTATATAGTTTGTGTTTTGGCGTTTTTACACAATAAAAACTATTTAATAGAAAAAAAATGTTAAATTGCTTTATTCTGAGGGCTATAACATTTTTATTTTTACACTGATGGAGCTGTATGGCGGCTTGTTTTTGCATGACAAGATGGTGTTTTCAGCGGTACCATGTTTATTTATATCAGTCTTTTTGATTGCGTTTTATTCCACTTTTTGTTCGTCAGTATGAGGATAAAGCATCGTTTTTTTATTTTTTTTATGGTGTTCACTAACAGGGTTAACTAGTAGTACAGTTTTATAGGTCAGGTTATTGCGGACACGGCGATGCCAAATATACCGTATTTTTCGCTTTGTAAAACGCTCCGGATTATAAGACGCACCCCAAATTTTGAGAGGAAAAATAGGAAAAAAAACTTTTTTTTAATAAATTGGTGGGGCTTCTTATAATCCATGCATCTTATTGCTTACCAGGGGTTGTGGCTGCGGTGGATCAGGGTCGTTGCTGGAGGCAGGAGTGGAACATTGCTGCAGGCTGGAATGAGGGGGTCTGCAGGGGGGCTCCTGTGCTGCAGGGGTGTCTCCGCTGCTGCAGGGGTGTCTCCGCTGCTGCAGGGGTGTCTCCGCTGCTGCAGGGGTGGGGGCACCTGTGCTGCGAGGGGGGCACCTGTGCTGCGGGGGGGCACCAGAGCCCCCGGCAGTTCGTCCATGCTTTCCTGTGCGGTGGACTTCGGGAAAATGGCTGCCGGGAGACGGCGCATGCGCAGATGGAGATCTTGGGACCAAGATCTCGAGAGATGAGATCTCAGCGCTGAAATCTCATCTCCCGAGATTCTGGCGGCCATTTTCCCGGAGTCCATCACACAGGAAAGCATGGACGAACTGCCGGGGGGCTCTGGCCTTTCACAAAATTTCGCCAGAGCCCCCCGCAGCACCAGAGCCTCCACCATCACCCCGGGCAGCAGCAGACAACCGCGGCAGCGGTGGCGGGCGGCAACAGACAACCGTGGTGGCAGGCGGCAGCGGACAACCGCGGTGGCGGACAACTGCGGCGGTGGACACCTCATTCCAGCCTGTAACGGTATATCCGCTTTGTAAGACGCACCCCCATTTCCCCCCCAAATTTGGGGGAAATAAAGTGCGTCTTACAAAGCGAAAAATACGGTATGTAATTTTATTGTTTATATTTTCTTCATTCAAATATTTAGATACAATATCCTTTCTTGAAAAATATTTTTACAATTTAAACTTTTTTTTATTATTTTTTTTTTTACTTTTTTCTAACTTTTACTTTGTCTGACCATAGGACAATCATTTTTTGCAGGCTGATCGCTTCTACAGCATGGGGATGCAGCAGCTCTGCAACTGACAAACTTGCTCATCAAGTTTCCTAGGTCTGGTAACCCGGATGTCGTCATGATACCTGGTCACGATCGAACCACCCTGTTTGATGTAATATTCCGTCGTCCATGGTCAAATAGGTCCAGGGCACAAGGACATATTACCTCTGATGTCAGAAAGGGGTTAACCAATGGAAACCTGACCTGTCAGCCCCAGGGATGAAATCCTAATTAAAACTGTATTACTTGGCTTTACAAGACACTCCCTCTAGCCGTCACACAGCACTATTTGTTAACCTTTTGGCTTATTTATATTTATTTATCAGAGATGCCTGGTGATTGCATTAACAAAGCAGATTTCTGCTATATATGTGGCAACGTGACTTTTGCATCACAAAAGAAAAACTTCCATGGTTAGAAAAGCCAATAACCCGTTTTTAGATGCAGAATAGATCAGGACAAGAATTGAGCTCTGCACATAGGCTGCAATAGATGTGCATCTTATGAAATGATTGAATGGGAAAAGGCAATCCTTTTGCAATCCCAATCAAATCACACTACCAACTGCTATTTTAGAAGTCTACTCTACGGGATACATGCCGACATCCCTATTTAATCTGTTTGCCAGCTAAGCTCAGAACCACACTTTAGCGGTCTTTGACCTATGCTGCAATAATAAAGTGATTTCACTAAAAGTCAAAGTTATTTTGTAAGATAAAAAATAAAGACAAAGGCCAATACAGTTCAAACAGAAAAGGGCAAGATGTGAATGAAGGGAAGGGGCTATTTTATTTTACATACCCTTGCAATGCTTTATGGATTCTTTGGCACTTTTCTTTTAAGGTGTGGAATATTTCTATAAAAAAACAAAAAAAACAAAACACAATATCTAATTTTAATTAAAAAAAAAATACATACATGTCACTTCCCAGCAAAAGCAATCAGAAAGTATTGCTTTACCAGAAATAAGATTTTGAAGCACATTGGGGTTCTCTCAGGTTGTAAACGCTAAACTCTACCCAAGATACAAGGCAAAATGAAGAATAATCAAGTAAAATCAGTATTTTAATCATGTTAATAGCAAAGTAAACACATCAGGGACTGAACAGGAATCACAGCAGAGCAAGAAATTATATGAAAAAACTGGTGACAGGGTATGTCAAAAAAGAACAAGAATGAATAATGGTCAAGAGGAAATTAAAGGGAACCTGTCACCCCCAAAATCGAAGGTGAGCTAAGCCCACCGGCATCAGGGGCTTATCTACAGCATTCTGTAATGCTGTAGATAAGCCCTCGATGTATCCTGATTGTTGAGAAAAAGAGGTTAGATTATTCTCACCTGGGCGGGCTGTCCGGTCCAGGGCCTCCCATCTTCTTACGATGACGTCCTCTTCTTGTCTTCAGGCTGCCGGAGCCACAGCATGAAGACAAGAAGAGGACGTCATCATAAGAAGATGGGAGGCCCTGGACCACGACGCCCATCGGACCGGACTGCAGCAGGACAGCCCCAGGTGAGTATAATCTAACCTCTTTTTCTCATCTTTCAGGATACACTGGGGGCTTATCTACAGCATTACAGAATGCTGTAGATAAGCCCCTGATGCCGGTGGCCTTAGCCCACCTTCGATTTTGGGGGTGACAGGTTCCCTTTAATAAATTTCATGTTAACTATTGCTAGAGAAAACTAAAAATCAGAAAATGTTAAACAGGCACTTTGGCCTGACAAAGTCAAATGACCAGCCACCTGTTAGCTTTGGATATTTTTTTCCTGAAATAGTAATGTTTCTTTAATGTAGCTCATCTAAAGGTGATACTTCTCCAAATGAGATATGTACTGCATCCGAGGCACGTTGGGAGATCACAGCTCTGAAGACTGTATATTATGAGCTGTTCTGCAGCACCTAACAGTGGCCACTACACAAATGGAGCTGTATTGTTCTGCACCATTCACTGTTTACATTTGCCTATGACTGGAGCAAAGAACAACTGATCGGTATTATGAATTATTTAAGCGCATGGATGGGTATGCTATAATCCACAAAGCAAACTAAGCCTTAGAAACAAAACAATACCTGAAGTTTCCTCCATAATATTAAGGCCTTCGATAGCAGCAGACGCTAGCAAAGGGGGAAGCGATGCTGAAAAACAGTATCCTTGGCCAGATAGTCTCTATTATAAATACAGAAAAATTAACATTTTGAGTTCTTTTATTTTTAAAAGTCACATACATTATATTTTGTGAGCCTATGGAGCGCTTCGAGAACATACCTGTTCTGCCCCTGCCAGCAATTCTGCTGTTTCCGTTGAGGTCAAGTTGACATAGCAGCAGTCTTTCTGCACCTACAGCATAACAGTCACACTGCTCTCTGCTCTAAACAGTGGGACCTCCCTTATTACTGATGTTTTTATTATATTTTGAAAGTTGCTTATTTTTAAATCACATATACATTGTATATATGCATACATACACTATATTTAAATATATATATACACATACCGTATATATACATATATACACACATATATACATATACATACATATACATACATACATACATATACATACATACATACATACACAAAATTAGATCAAAAAGTAATTTATTTCAGCTATTCAATACAAACAGTGAAACTCATTACAAACAGAGTGATCTATTTTAACCCCTGGAGCTTTTTTCACTTTTTCGCTCCCCTCCTTCCCAGAGCCATAACTTTTTTATTTTTTCCGTCGATATGGCCATGTGAGGGCTTATTTTTTGCGGGACGAGTTGTACTTTTGAACGACACCATTGGTTTTACCATGTCGTGTAACAGAAAATAAGAAAAAAATTCCAAGTGTGATGAAATTGCAAAAAAAAGTGCAATCCCACACTTGTTTGTTGTTTGGCTTTTTTGCTAAGTTCACTAAATGCTAAAACTGACCTGACATTATGATTCTCCAGGTCATTACAAGTTCATAGACACCTAACATGTCTAGGTTCTCTTTTATCCAAGTGGTAAAAAAAAAAAAAAATTTCCATAGTTTCCTAAAAGAAAAATAAATAAATTGTGCAATATTCAGATACCCGTAGCGTCTCTACTTTGCGTGATCTCGGGTTGGCTGAGGGCTTATTTTTTGTGTGCTCAGCTGACGTTTTTAATTATACAACTTTTGTGCAGATAGGTTATTTTGATCGCCCGTTATTGCATTTTAATGCAATGTCACGGCGACCAAAAAAAGTAATTTTGTCATTTTGATTTTTTTCTAGCTACGCCGTTTAGTCATGAGGTTAATTTTTTTTTTTATTATTGATAGATCGGGCGATTCTGAACACAGCGATACCAAATATGTGTAGGTTTGATTTTTGTTTATTGTTTTATTTTGATTGGGGAGAAAGGGGGCGATTTGAACTTCTATATATATATTTTTTTTTTACTTTTTCCATATTTTTAAAACACATTTTTTTTCTTCTTTTTGGCATGCTTCAATAGTCTCCATGGGAGACTAGAAGCTGCCACAACTCGATCGCCTCTGCTACATAGAGGTGATGCACAGATCACCTCTATGCAGCAGAATTACAGGCTTGCTACAAGCGCCGACCACAGGGTGGCGTTCATAGCAATCTGCCATCAACAACCATAGAGGTCTTGAGGACCTCTGGTTGTGATGGCAATGCATTGATGACCCCCGATCACATGACAAGGTCAGCGGTGCGCGTATTTTCGGTCACGCGGCCGGCAGCGCTTGATAAATGCAGCTGTCAGAGTTTGACAGCGGCATTTAACTAGTTAATGGGCGCAGGCGGATGAAAACAGCTGACATGTCCCGGCTTTCATGAGGGCTCACCGCCGGAGCCCACCTCAAAGCGGGGGATACTGCTAGCTGACAACCTATTCTGTCAGCTGGCAGAAAGCGGTTAAGTGTTTAGTTCTTTTAATGTTGATTATGGCTTACAGCCAATGAAAACCCAAAAGTCATTATCTCAAAGTATTCTAATTTACTAGCACCTGCTTGAAAAATGATTTTAAAAATCTGAAATGTTGGCCTACTGAAATGTATTTTCAGTAAACGCACTCAATACTTAGTCGGGGCTACTTTTGCATCAATTACTGCATCAGTGCGGCATGGCATGGAGGCGATCAGCCTGTGGCACTGCTGGGGTCTTATGGAAGCCCAGGTTGCTTTGATAACAGCCTTCAGCTCGTCTGCATTGTTGGGTCTGGTGTCTCATCTTCCTGTTGACAATACCCCATAGATTCTCTATGGGGTGAAGGTCAGGCGAGTTTGCTGACCAATCAAGCACAGTGATAATGTTGTTTTTAAACCAGGTCTTGGTACTTTTGGCAGTGTGGACAGGTGTCAAGTGCTGCTGGAGAATGAAATTTCCATCTCCAAAAAGCTTGTCGGCAGAGGGAAGCATGAAGTGCTCTAAAATTTCCTGGTAAACAGCTGCACTGACTTTGGTCTTGATAAAACACAGTGGACCTACACCAGCAGATGACATGGCTCCCCAAACCATCACTTATTGTGGAAACTTCACACTAGACCTCAAGCAGCTTGGATTGTGGCCTCTCCACTCATCCTCCAGACTCTGGGACCTTGATTTCCAAATGAAATGTAAAATTTACTTTCATCTGAAAATAACACCTTGGACCACTGAGCAACACTCCAGTTCTTCTTTTCCCAAGTAAGACGCTTCTGGCATTGTCTCTTGGTCATGAGTAGAGATGAGCAAATTTTCTCAGGTTCCCTCTTATTCAGCAAGCTGGAGAGCCCAGCAAACAGGCTCTCCCTGCATGTGTCGTGCCTGTCACACAGCAGCGACACATGGAGCAGTGGCGCCGATTAGCTAATCTGCCGGCGCAATCCAGAAAGCCGGGTTCACTCTGAAGCTTATTTGGCAAGCAAATTCGCTCATCTCTAGACATGAGTGGCTTGACACAAGGAATGCGACACTTGCAGCCCATGTCCTGGAAACGTCTGTGTGTGGTGGCTCTTGAACCAATGACTCCAGCAGCAGCAATCCACTCCTTGTGAATCTCCCCCAAATTTTTTAATGGCCTTTTCTTAATCATTTCAAGGCTGCGGTTATTCCAGTTGTTTGTGCACCTTTTTCTACCACACTTTTTCCTTCCACTCAACTTTCCATTACTATAATAATAATAATAATAATAATAATAATAACTTCATTTATATACCGCCAACATATTCCGCAGCGCTTTACAAATTATAGAAGGGACTTGTACAGACAATAGACATTACAGCATAACAGAAATCACAGTTCAAAATACTGTAGATAGCAAGAGGAATGAGGGCCCTGCTCGCAAGCTTACAAACTGAGAAAAAGGGGAGACACGAGAGGTGGATGGTAACAATTGCTTTAGTTTTTCGGACCAGCCATAGTGTAAGGCTCAGTTGTTCATGTAAAGCTGCATGAACCAGTTCACTGCCTAAGTATGTAGCAGTACAGACACAGAGGGCTAATAACCGCATAAAGTGTATGAGAACATGATGCGAGGAACCTGATTATGGTTTAACCCCTATCTGACCTCGGACGGGATAGTACGTCCGAGGTCAGATCCCCTGCTTTGATGCAGGGCTCCGCGGTGAGCCCGCATCAAAGCCGGGACATGTCAGCTGTTTTGAACAGCTGACATGTGCCCATAATAGGCGCGGGCAGAATCGCGATCTGCCCGCACCTATTAACTAGTTAAATGCCGCTGTCAAACGCAGACAGCAGCATTTAACTACCGCATCCGGCCGGGCGGCCGGAAATGATGTCATCGCCGACCCCCATCACATGATCGGGGGTCGGCGATGCGTCTCCATTGTAACCATAGAGGTCCTTGAGACCTCTATGGTTACTGAACGCCGGTGGCTGTGAGCGCCACCCTGTAGTCGGCGCTCACAGCACACCTCCATTTCTGCTACATAGCAGCGATCAGCAGATCGCTGCTATGTAGCAGAGGCGATCGGGTTGTGCCTGCTTCTAGCCTGCCATGGAGGCTATTGAAGCATGGCAAAAGTAAAAAAAAAAGATGAAAAAAATGTTAAAAAAATAAAAAAAAATATAAAAGTTTAAATCACCCCCCTTTCGCCCCAATCAAAATAAATCAATAAAAAAAAAAAAAAAAAAAAAAAAAAAATCGACACATATTTGGTAACGCCGCGCTCAGAATCGCCCGATCTATCAACTAAAAAAAAGCATTAACCTGATCGCTAAACAGCGTAGCGGGAAAAAAATTCAAAACGCCAGAATTACGTTTTTTTGGTCGCCACGACATTGCATTAAAAATGCAATAACGGGCGATCAAAAGAACGTATCTGCATCGAAATGCTAACATTAAAAACGTCATCTCGGCATGCAAAAAATAAGCCCTCAACCGACCCCAGATCACGAAAAATGGAGACGCTACAGGTATCGGAAAATGGCGCAATTTTTTTTTTTTTTTTAGCAAAGTTTGGAATTTTTTTTCACCACTTAGATAAAAAATAACCTAGTCATGTTAGGTGTCTATGAACTCGTACTGACCTGGAGAATCATCATGGCAGGTCAGTTTTAGCATTTAGTGAACCTAGCAAAAAAGCCAAACAAAAAACAAGTGCGGGATTGCACTTTTTTTGCAATTTCACCGCACTTGGAATTTTTTTCCCCGTTTTCTAGTACACGACATGCTAAAACCAATGATGTCGTTCAAAAGTAAAACTCGTCCCGCAAAAAATAAGCCCTCACATGGCCAAATTGACGGAAAAATAATAAAGTTATGGCTCTGGGAAGGAGGGGAGTGAAAAACGAACACGGAAAAATGAAAAATCCCAAGGTCATGAAGGGGTTAAGCTTGTTTTTTTCCTTTTTTTTTGTGAATGTGCCACACAGGGATAGTTAGGTTAATGCGTTGAGGCGATAGGCCAGTCTGAACAAATGCGTTTTTAGGGCAGGCTTAAAACTGTGGGGATTGGGGATGAATCATATTAACCTAGGTAGTGCATTCCAAAGAATCGGTGCAGCACATGTAAAGTCTTGGAGACGGGAGTAGGAGGTTATGATTATTGAGGATGCTAACCTGAGGTCATTAGCGGAGCGGAGGGCATGGGTAGGGTGGTAGACAGACCAGAGAGGAGATGTAGGGTGGTGCTGAGCCATGGAGAGCTTTGTGGATGAGGGTAGTAGTTTTGCACTGGATTCTGGAGTGGATGGGTAGCCAGTGTAATGACTGGCACAAGGTAGAGGCATCAGTGTAACGGTTGGTGAGGAATATAATCCTGGCAGCAGTATTCAGGACAGATTGGAGCGGGGAGAGTTTGGTAAGAGGGATGCCGATTAGTAGAGAGTTACAATAGTCCAAACGAGAATGAGTAAGTGAAACAGTAAGAGTTTTTGCAGAGTCGAAAGTAAGAAAAAGGCAAATTCTAGAAAGGTTTTTGAGATGCAGATAAGAAGAGCGAGCCATTGATGTGGGGGGTGAATGAAAGCACGGAATCAAGTATGACCTCAAGGCAGCGGGCAAGTTGCTTTGGAGTAATGGTGGAACCGCACATAGAGATGGCAATGTCAGACAAAGGAAGGCTAGTAGAGGGAGAAAACAAGAGGAGTTCAGTTTTTGACAGGTTCAGTTTCAGATAGAGGGAGGACATGATGTTAGAGACAGCGGTAAGACAATCACTGGTGTTTTCTAAAAAGGTCGGCTAACAGGAGAAGAAGTGTATAATTGGGTGTCGTCAGCATAGAAATGGTACTGGAAACCAAATCTACTGATTGTTTGTCCAATAGGGGCGGTATACAAAGAGAAGAGGAGGGGGCCTAGGACTGATCCTTGAGGAACCCCTACAGTAAGGGGAAGGTGAGAGGAGGAGGAATCAGCAAAAGATACAGTGAAGGATCGGTCAGAGAGATAGGAGGAGAACCAGGAGGGAACGGTGTCCTTGAGGCTGATGGAGCAGAGCATAGTGAGGAGGAGCTGATGATCCACAGTGTCGAATGCTGTGGAGAGATCCAAGAGAATTAGCATGGAGTAGTGACCATTAGATTTAGCTGTTAGTAGGTCATTAGAGACTTTAGTGAGGGCAGTTTCAGTAGAGTGTAAAGAGCGGAAACCAGATTGAAGAGGGTCGAGAAGAGAGTTATCTGAGAGATAGCGGGTAAGACTGGAGTGGACCAGGCGTTCGAGGAGTTTAGAGATGAAGGGAAGATTAGAGACAGGTCTATTATTAGCGGCACAGTTTTGATCGAGGGATGGTTTTTTAAGTAATGGATGTATGATGGCATGCTTAAATGAGGAGTGAATTATACCGGAAGTGAGAGAAAGATTGAATATTTTTGTTAGGTGACAGGTGAGCCTAATTACTTCTTCTTCTGTAACTGGTTCAAAGTCATAGAGTGAACTATATGCAGTGGGGGAGGGAGGACAGTGCATGGTATGAAGGGATTGGGAGATAATTTCCTGTCGAATGTGGTCAATTTTTTTTTTCAAATAATTGGCCAGATCGCCAGCGCGGAGATCCGTGGTTGGGGCTTGCACTCTTAGGTTGAGTAGGGACTGGAAAGTGTCAAAGAGACGTTTAGGGTTATTGGACAGCGAGGTGATGAGGGTGTTAAAATAGGTTTGTTTGGAGAGGTGAAGGGCAGAGTTGTATGTTTTTAGCATGAACTTATAATGGATGAAATTTTCAGATAGATTAGATTTTCTCCACAGAATTTTGGCGCACTTGGAGCACCGCTGCTATGCTTGGATACAGCACTGTGAACAGGCAGCATCTTCAGCAATTACCTTTTGTGGCTTACCCTCATTGTGGAGTGTGTCAATGACTGCCTTCTGGACATCTGTCAAGTCAGCAGTCTTCCCCATGATTGTGGAGCCTACTGAAACAGACTAAGGGACCTTTTTAAACGCTTAGGAAGCCTTTGCAGGTGTTTTCTGTTAATTATTCCAATTTACAGAGCTAATGACTTTTGGGTTTTCATTGGTTGTGTGGCACCCCTAGGGGTATTTGCCACAAAAATAGTTACTGACAGTAAGTACAAATACTAAAATAGCAAGACTGCACTACCACCTCCGGCCAGAAGGGGGAGCTCCAGAGACTCCCCTTGATCCATTCTGGTCTGAGAGAAGAAATGGCAGTTGGGCTAAGGAGCTGAAAGTGAGAGGTCATACAGCTGAATTTCTAACAGCCCTATGATTGTTACCAGGCCTAAATCACCGGCCTGAGGAGAAGAGGGATAGAGAAAAAGGACATTGTGAGAACCGGGTAGCATTAATCACTACCCAGAACAGGCGCAAAGACGGATACCGGATCCGTGGCTGTATTCATTATATATAATACAGCAACCGGAAAAACGTGAGGTGATATCAGCTTCACTAGGGCCGGACGCAGCAACAGACACAGAGTTCAGCGGTACTCCCAGAGGGGGTAAACCGATAAAAGGACTTGGGTTGCCCGTCGAACCAGGACCCGGAGGGGACAGATTGGGCCGGCAGCCAGTTCACATACAGCAGCAAGGCCACACAGAAATTGCGCACAATAAGAGGCGAAGACCCCGGCAGGGTCAAAGTAACTCAGAGTTCCCATACAGACTCCGGTGACAGGACTGGTTGTAAATCCTTTTATGTTAAAGTAAACTGGTTAAACGTTTCAGTGCCTCAGTCTTTCATTTGGACAATAGCCATCTATCCAGGATCGGGATCGTCACCGCTGGGAGAACCTGCTGCTGATCAAGTAAGTGCCTGTCCCCTCATGATACCCCTTACACTGTGCATTGCCTGAGGCCACAGCACCGGGTCAAGCCACCCGTGACATCCCCCTCAAGAGACAGACTCCATTGGTCCGGTGCTGGGTATCCCGGTCTCCTGGGCGTCACAATTGGCGTCACGAACAGGATCTAGCCAGCCCGTATACCGGGTATTGTGTGCCGTGATTGGAGCCCAAAACTGTGAAAACTGGGATGAAAAATCTTGAAAATTGACTTTATTAAAGAAAAATCCATTCCCCATTGAAAACTATTGAAAGTGACTTTTCCCCATTGGTTATAATGGAGTAAAGATGGCCGCCATCCCCTGAGGTAATCACTTCATAACAGTTAGGCACGAGACTGTTAATTGAGCTACGCCATCACCTGAGCCCCAGTCTAACTGAAAAACTTCAGAATCCGCCATTACAGAGCGCGGTGGGTGGGAGCAGCAGGGGGCGTGTCATTGTGGGCGGCACCAAGCTGAGCGCTCTGACATCAGAGCAAGGGGAAAATCGATCCTGCTGCACAGCGGAACGAATCTACACTATCCCGACGGAAGCGGAGGACCGGAAGGGTCCGGATTAACTAAGGGGGCACAGTATGTCGCAGCACGGAGACGCCGCAGCACCCGGCAACGCTAATGCAGCTAAAAGACAGAGTGTCAATAGAGAGTCCGGCAGCGCAGCGGTGCAAGGAGTGGCGCCCATCATGCCGGTGCTGATGCCATATACCCCGGGTGGCCCATGGCTTCCAATGTATGAAGGTGAGCCTAATACCCTTGACGATTTCAGAGAAAAGATGCTGGCCCATTTTGACATGTTCCCTGTGGGTGAAGTTCAGCGTGTTAGTCTCCTGATGATGCAGTTAAGTGGCCATGCTAAGCGAGAAGTCACAGCTTGGGCAGCTGATCTAAAAGGCACTGTTGAACGCATATTTGCTGGATTAAAAGCTACATTTGAAACCACGGCCAGCAGCAAAGCTAAAATACGATTCTTTAATTGCAAACAAAAAGCTAATGAGGGCGTGAGAGACTTTGCCTTAAACCTGCAGGAAGCCCTTAAATCACTTACACTGGCTGAACCCATTTTTAACACGGAGCGGATAAACTGCTAAGAGATCAATTTATTGAGGGACTCTACACCCCTTCTCACCGGGGGCATGTGAGCATGCTTGTTTTTAAGAACCCTGAATTGACATTTGCCCAATTAAAGGAGAGCGCTATACGTCTCCAGCTGGCAGAGGCACCTCGGGATCAGGATCCTGCGCAACCCATGGCAGAGGCACCTCAACAACAGGGAGTGCCAGTGACATCAGCTATGTCTGGGGCCATTGCTAAGCCCCTGGGGCCCAGTACTAATGAGGCTCTTCAACAAAAGCTTGACTCTTTAGCTGATGTTGTTGCTTCAATGGCTAA
The DNA here is from genome assembly GCF_032444005.1 of Ranitomeya imitator. NCBI lineage: Eukaryota > Metazoa > Chordata > Amphibia > Anura > Dendrobatidae > Ranitomeya > Ranitomeya imitator. Next base: position 401,809,589 of record NC_091282.1, read on the forward strand.
AACCATGCAGGAGATGAGAGGACACAAGATGGAGTTGGCAAACTGTAGAGAGGATGTTCCATGGATGAGACCCCGGAGATACTCGACATGGAGAGGACGACCCCGCGACCGCTACCAACCGGATGGACAGCCCATTTGCCGCCGTTGCCAGCAGCCGGGCCACTTTGCACGAGATTGTGATTTAAACGGGAATCCCCTGGGAATGCGGGCCGCTTCGCAGGAATGAACTTTCAAGGCCCAACACCCTGGCACGACAGGTACATCGGAGGACGACCCATTATCCCTATCGTGCTGGACGGAATTCCCCTCAACGCTTTGCTGGACACAGGTTCCCAGATTTCATCTATACCGTATATCCTTTATAAGAGGTACTGGGCTGATGCAGATATTGATAAAGGGCCCTCTGATGTTGAACTAGATATATGGGCCAGTAATGGTAAGTTGGTACCGAAACTAGGATTCAGGGAGATGACCATAAAGATTGGTAAAGTAGAATTGAAGAAGCAGGGTATAATTGTTGTTGATGTTGACCGGCGGAACTGTGAACCAACTGTATTGATAGGAATGAATGTGTTAGAGAACTGCTTTTCCGAAGTCATTTCTGTCTTACAGCAAATTGCTGAAACTGCCCAATCCTGCCAGCAGAGAGTTCTCCGGAGGGAAATAAAAGTATTGATGTTAAGGCAACAGGTAGAAGTTGCAGGTGGAGAAATCGGCAGTGTGAGGGTAAGTGATCCAACGTCTATTGTAATCCCACCAAAAACAGAAATGCTGGTATGGTGTAGAGCAGCCATTGGTACTAAGGGACGAGATTATCAAGCCTTAATAGAACCAGTGTACACCGACAGCAGGCCCACTATACTCACAGCACGAGGGATAGTCGAGGTACACCGGGGACGAGTGCCGGTACGACTTTTGAACTGTGGAGAGGAAGAGGTCACTTTGCCAAGGTATGCTACAATGGCAAAGCTATATACTGTTGACAACAATGCCATCACAACCATTGAGCCCTTAGAACCAACCTGTCAGGTGGAAGGCAATGGCTCAGATGGAGAAATGGAGGATTGGTGCCAACAGCTACACGTGGGCATAAATTCAACACCTACCCATCAAAAACAAGGGGTGTATAGGCTATTGACGGAATATGAACAAGTCTTCAGTAAACACCCATTGGACTTCGGACGGATAGAAGGGGTAGAACACACAATCCCCACAGGTGACCATCCCCCAATAAAAGAAAGATATAGACCCATACCGCCCGCTCACTATCAATGTGCAAAAGATATGCTGAGGGAAATGAAACAGGCCGGGGTAATAAGAGACAGCTGTAGCCCCTGGGCGGCCCCTCTAGTGATTGTCAAAAAAAAGGACGGAACCATGAGAATGTGCGTAGACTACCGGAAGATTAATAACATCACCCATAAAGACGCCTACCCCTTGCCTAGGATAGAAGAGTCCTTAACTGCTTTGAAATCTGCTAATTATTTTTCCACCTTAGACTTAACAAGCGGGTATTGGCAAGTCCCTGTGGCTGAGAGAGATAAGGAAAAGACGGCATTCACCACACCAATGGGTCTATGTGAATTTAATCGCATGCCGTTTGGACTCTGCAACGCATCCGGTACCTTCCAGCGGCTGATGGAATGCTGCCTCGGACACAAGAACTTCGAGACCGTCCTCCTGTACCTAGATGATGTGATCGTCTACTCAAAGACTTACGAACAACACTTAATAGACCTGGCAGAAGTGTTCGAAGCCTTATCCAGGTATGGCATGAAAGTCAAGCCATCCAAATGTCACCTTCTCAAGCCAAAGGTACAGTACCTGGGACACATCGTGAGCTCGGAGGGAGTAGCACCAGATCCCGAGAAAATAAGCGCCATAAGGGATTGGCCAAGACCTACCAGCGCAAAAGAAGTGAGACAATTCCTGGGATTGGTGGGTTACTATCGCAGATTTATAAAAGGATTTACCAAGTTGGCAGCACCCTTGCAAGACACCTTGGTAGGGCAGACGAAGAAACCTTCAAACCGAAACCCTCCTTTTCAGTGGAACGACGAAAGGGAAGACTCCTTTGAACAACTAAAGAAGGCACTAACTGGAGAAGAGGTTCTGGCATACCCAGATTACCATCAACCTTTCATCCTCTACACCGATGCCAGTAATGTGGGACTAGGAGCGGTGCTGTCACAAAAGCAAGAAGGTCGGGAGAAAGTCATCGCCTTTGCAAGTAGAAAGCTCCGGCCTACTGAAAGAAATTCAGAAAATTACAGCTCCTTCAAATTGGAACTACTGGCAGTAGTTTGGGCTGTGACGGAGCGTTTCAAACACTATCTGGCCGCTGCAGAATTTATTGTCTATACTGACAACAATCCGTTGACCCACCTGGACACAGCCAAATTAGGTGCGTTAGAACAGCGATGGATAGCCCGGTTATCTAATTACAACTTCATAATCAAGTATCGAGCAGGTCGCAAGAATGGAAATGCCGATGCCCTATCCCGGATGCCACACTTGAGAGATGTAGAAGAGGAAACGGGGGAGCTTGAAGAAATTGAACTACCAGCCTTCCATCGTCCCAAGGCAAAACGTCATCAGTCAAGTACCTATCAGAAACAACAAGAGGTGAATTTTAATCCGTTAGCACACCATAGATGGGCTGACACCCAAGACAGCAAACCGGCTGTGAAGTTGGTGAAGGAACTGTTGACTGAGCAAAGTGCATATCCCGATGAGGATGCCCCAGAAGAGACGCATCAACTCTGGAAAGAGAGAGGCAAAATGTTCCTGTATCAAGGGAAGCTCTGTAGAAGATACACCAATCCGAAAACACATGAATTGGTTTGGCAGATTATTGTGCCTAAACAAGATGTGAAGATGGTCCTCGAAGCTTACCATAATGGTGCTGGTCACTTCGGTTGGAAAAAGTTAGAAGTACTTCTAAGAGAAAGATTTTATTGGGTCGGGATGAGAAAATCAATCGAACAGTGGTGCAGAAATTGTGGCCCGTGCAACCTCAGAAGAAACGATCAAAAGAACCAAAGAGCACCACTGCAGCCCATAATCACCAAACAACCACTTGAACTTGTAGCCATGGACCACGTGAAGTTGACACCAAGCCGGTCCGGCTATGTCTATGCCTTGACCATCGTGGACCATTATTCACGTTTCTTGGTAGTAGTACCCGTAAAAGATCTGACAGCAAAAACAGCAGCCAAAGCGTTCCAAACGTACTTTTGTAGACCCCATGGATATCCGGAACAGGTTCTCACCGACCAAGGTACAGCCTTTGAATCAGAGATCTTCAGAGAATTCTGTAATATGTATGGTTGCAAAAAGATCCGGACGACGGCCTATCATCCACAAACAAACGGCTTATGCGAGAAGATGAACCATATTGTAATAGACCTACTAAAGACTTTACCTGAGACAGAAAGGAATCAATGGCCAGAGAAATTGCCTGACTTGGTGGATCTGTATAATCATGTCCCGGTGAGCTCCACCAACTGCACCCCAGCTTACCTTATGCGTGCAAGACCCGGCCAATTACCAATCGATCTAGAAATGGGAATTCTGAAACCAGACGCAGAAGTTCAAGACTCCAATTGGGATATCATACGGCAAAAGCAGTATCGCCAAGTGCAAGAGAGTGTGGAAAGAAGCCTTCAGCAAACTAGAGAAAGACAAGAGCGAACTTTCAACCAGAATGCTCTAGCGACCCCATTAAGACCGGGTGACCAAGTGCTCAAGAGAAATCGTCGAACCAATAAACTGGACAATCAGTGGGAAGCCGTACCCTACACAGTTTTACCAACAAGAGTGGATAATCCTAAAATGTGTCTCATTAGCAAAAACGGAGGCTTAACATCTGTACTAGTGTCAAGAGACAATCTTAAATTGTGTCCGGAAGCATTGAAAGAGCCAGACGTTGTCCAGCCAGAACCAGAAGTTATTCAACCCATACAGGTTCAACCAGTAAAGGAAAAAGAAGAGGAAGTGTATCACACCTGTATAGGAGACTTTCCCAAAACCCTACTAACATACCATGGTGCAGTAGTGGTTCCCATGGTGGCCTTTTACCCAACACCAAACCCAATACCAGAAGTCCCAAGACAGGAAGAGGCTGACCCCGTACTACAGGAGGTTCCAGGCCAGGAAGAACAGATTCCTGGTCAGAGTAATCCCATTCACGGTGGACTTGCCAACTCCATAGTCGTGGAATTATCTTTAGCAGAGCGGGCAGATACTACATCCGCAGTAGACAGTAGTACACCACATGAAGAGACACCGCTATTACGTAGATCACAGCGTAGTACCCAGGGTCAATTACCGGCCAGGTATGCAGATTACCAACTATAAAGCTCATAATGTGAATTGTATATATGTTATGCCGTATATAGTTAAACAGAAAATGTAGTATAGTCATTGTTATCAGTCTGCAACGTTTAAGCCCAGTGCCTACAGAGACTTGTCTGTATGAACTTATTGCATATTCTTGAACTTTTTATCAGCCCGGAGGCACTAAATCAAAGCTCCGGAAAGACTGCTTTTTGAACTTTGCTTTTTGCTCTTTTTGAACTTTCTTTAGACTTTATATTGATAACTCCGTTGGAAAAATGGAACTAAATTCCTGGACACTAAGTACAGTGCCTTTCCTAATACCTTCAAGGATAGAACTGTATTAATGGACGCTATTTGAAGTGACTTTTTTACAGAACTCTATTTTTGTTTCCTTGAGTGGTTTTTGTAACTTTTCATTTTTAAGACTCTGTACATATTAATTGTTATTTCAAAATGTTATTGTCCCACAGTCCCGGAGTACTGTTCTTAACTAAGGGGGAATGTGGCACCCCTAGGGGTATTTGCCACAAAAATAGTTACTGACAGTAAGTACAAATACTAAAATAGCAAGACTGCACTACCACCTCCGGCCAGAAGGGGGAGCTCCAGAGACTCCCCTTGATCCATTCTGGTCTGAGAGAAGAAATGGCAGTTGGGCTAAGGAGCTGAAAGTGAGAGGTCATACAGCTGAATTTCTAACAGCCCTATGATTGTTACCAGGCCTAAATCACCGGCCTGAGGAGAAGAGGGATAGAGAAAAAGGACATTGTGAGAACCGGGTAGCATTAATCACTACCCAGAACAGGCGCAAAGACGGATACCGGATCCGTGGCTGTATTCATTATATATAATACAGCAACCGGAAAAACGTGAGGTGATATCAGCTTCACTAGGGCCGGACGCAGCAACAGACACAGAGTTCAGCGGTACTCCCAGAGGGGGTAAACCGATAAAAGGACTTGGGTTGCCCGTCGAACCAGGACCCGGAGGGGACAGATTGGGCCGGCAGCCAGTTCACATACAGCAGCAAGGCCACACAGAAATTGCGCACAATAAGAGGCGAAGACCCCGGCAGGGTCAAAGTAACTCAGAGTTCCCATACAGACTCCGGTGACAGGACTGGTTGTAAATCCTTTTATGTTAAAGTAAACTGGTTAAACGTTTCAGTGCCTCAGTCTTTCATTTGGACAATAGCCATCTATCCAGGATCGGGATCGTCACCGCTGGGAGAACCTGCTGCTGATCAAGTAAGTGCCTGTCCCCTCATGATACCCCTTACACTGTGCATTGCCTGAGGCCACAGCACCGGGTCAAGCCACCCGTGACATCCCCCTCAAGAGACAGACTCCATTGGTCCGGTGCTGGGCATCCCGGTCTCCTGGGCGTCACAGTTGTAAGCCGTAATCATTAACATTAACAGAAATAAACACTTGAAATAAATCACTTTGTTTGTAATGGCTCTATAGAATATAGGAGTGTCACTTTTTCTATTGAAGAACTGAAATAAATTAACTTTTTGATGATATTCTAATTTAGTGATAAGCACTTGTATATAAAATAAAATAGACAACTCGGGGGGCGTGGCTATGTAGCCGAAGAAGACGGAAGCATCTTAAGAGAGCTCCGTATATCCTGAGATATATCTGCCACAAATACTGATTGGGACCGAGTGGTGCCAACCCGAATCGGAGTCCTACATACCAGAGAGCCCTCTAGATCTTTGGGGGACCGCTACAGACATCCGTGGAGTCGGGAGCCGCAGGAACCGGAGCGGACAGGAGATCCCCGCAGGTGACGGCGGCCATTTTCAGAGCACGCGCCAGGAAGCACAGGACGCGGCGCTGCCTTTTGCTGGAGCTGAGCCCCCTATCATCCCGGAGGCAACGGCGGCTGACCGCGCTGGTGAGAGCAGCGGGGCACCTGCACGTGGGAGCAGAGAGGGAGCATGGAACACGGCGCTGCTCGCTGCTGAATCCCTTTCATCTTGGAAGCAGCGGCGGTGAATGGTGCTGGAGAGTGAGACGGGGAGCTTGCACGCAGGAGCGGTGAGGACTGGCAGGTGTCGGTACGTGCCTGGGGCAGCGGCCATTAATATAGCGCACACCCTGGCAGATAGGGAGTTGCGCTTTTAATTACATCAGCGGTGCTGGGCAGTGAGAGTGTGCCTGAAGAAGTAGGGGTGGTGCAGTGTGGGCCCTGAAAAAGTGGGACCTGCGCCCCCCTGTCGGGTGGACATTGTCCCTACTAGTGCCATAACACTACAGGGATTAACCCCTTTCTAGCTGCTTCCCCGGTGGTAACTGTGAAACTACACAGCCTGCGTGTTACAGTGACTATCTCTGAACTTCCCCATAATTGCCTCTGAGGTCGCTTTGCATAATCTTCTTGTGAACACTCATCATGCAGCACCCTAGAGGAGCTGCAGCCGCTGAAAAATTAAAAAAATATGCCAAGGATGATCCTCCTGATAATGTGCGCAGTCTTAGAAATAACCCCGCACAATCTCAGCGCAAAGGTCGCCCCTCTGATGGTAATGAGGAGAGAGGAGAGGATGAACTGACTCTTAAACAGGCATCAGAACAGTTGATGCAAGCTATATCTCTCACTAGATCATCTCTCACGGAGAAAATAGAAAATGTGCATACTGAGGTGGGGCGCCTGCGACATGACATGCAGGCTATGAGAGGGCGCATCTCAGAGGTTGAAACGAGGGTGTCTCATATAGAGGACACTATCACCCCTATGGAAGCTAAACTGAATAAAGCTGCTGGATCCGTGAATGCCTGGAAGCAAAAGGCAGACGACTTGGAAAATAGGCTGCGCCGCAATAATATCCGAATTATAGGTCTCCCGGAGCGGTCAGAGGGCCAGCAGCCTGAGCAATTTCTGGAGGAATGGCTTAAGTCTTCATTGGGAGATGGATTCTCCTCAACATTTTCAGTGGAGAGGGCCCATAGGGTCCCGACGAGACCTCTCCCTCCTGGAGCCCCTCCGCGACCTTTTCTGGCGCGTCTCCTTAATTGTAGAGACAGAGACACCATCCTTCGCTTGGCGCGACAGAAGGGCCTCATTAAATTCGATAATGCTACCATATCGATCTTTCCAGATTTTTCCATGGAGCTTCAAAAGCAGCGGGCACGATTTATAGATGTCAAGAAACAACTTAGAGAGAAGAACATTGTCTACTCTATGCTTTATCCGGCCCGGCTCCGTATTATTTATAAGGGCTCCTCCTTATTTTTCACAGACCCAGCGGAGGCGATCGAGTGGCTGCGGTCCCGTGTGGGATCGAATGCGGAGGACTCCTGACCTGGGTTCCCTGACTAATGGCAGTATAGATAGAGCTCTCTGTCTGGGTGCAGGAAATGTCAACAATACCGGACACTGAATCCAGTGAGGGTATCCCTTTTTCAATTTGACTGTGGGAGTATGGAAATATACTCCTCTATTGTTCAAGTTTTGTTCAATTTGGTTTTATGTATTAGATTTAGTTGTTTACTAAGTATAGTTGCCGCTAATGCTGACTCTTTGCTCTGTGTAATGCCGCTGAACTACACCCGAATAGTAATGATATGCATTAATTTTCCCTTTGAGAGTAAACATGGGGGCTGAAATTATATGTATGACCTGGAACATACGAGGTATAAAGACCCCACGAAAGAAAATTAAGGTGTTTTCGCAGATAAAAAAATACCACCCTCATGTTGTGGCACTAATAGAGACACATTTAACAAGGGACACAGTTCGATGTATGCAGAAATCGTGGGTACAATGGTCCTTGCACACATTCCACACTAGCTACTCTAGAGGGGTTTCTCTGCTGATACACAAGGAGGTCAGATGGGAGGCCAGGGAGGCGAGACGTGATCCAGAAGGCCGTTTCGTTTTTGTGCATGCATTTATTAATTCACGAGAGTATGTGTTGTTGTGCATCTATAATCCTCCTCCTGCTAATGTGTCAATCCTCCGTATGGCTCTAGGCTTCTCCTTAAAATATCCAGAAGCCAAGGTTATTTGTATGGGGGACTTTAACTTAGTTATGAATCAATCCATGGATAGATTGAGACTGGATGACGTAACACCAGGGGACACTTTACCTCAACAACCCTCTCAATTAGCATTGTTTATGAACGGGAGCGGGTGGTTAGATTTATGGAGAATAAATCATCCGGAAGTTAGAGGGTACACCTGCCACTCGTCAACTAGACAATCTCTATCTAGAATAGACTATATATTTGGGTCGAGTGAGTTGGCATTACGGGTGGATAGCATTGAACATGGTAATCGGGGGATCTCGGACCATAGTCCAATTATTCTAAAACTTAAATATGAGCAATCCGATAATAGTAATAGGTTCTGGAAATTGAATCCCTTTTGGTTGAAATTGATAGACTCTAGTGATAGGACGGTTGATCAGTTAAACGTTTTTACTCTAACACATTCGGAACTCCAAAACTCTGGTTTATTTTGGGATACCCTGAAGGCATACCTGAGAGGATGCTTGTCTTCAACTATTTCCTATATCAAGAGGGTAACGGCGAGGGAGGACGAGGAGATAGAGCAAAGATTAAAAGACTCAGAGGCCACTTATATAGCTAATCAGTCCAGCAGTAATAGAATTGAATGGCTTACTTCCCAGAGACTATATAACCAGCATGCAGATGCTAAGTCAAAACGCAAACTATTTTTTACTCGGCAGTCCTATTTTGAGCTGGGCAATCAAGCCAGCACACTCCTGGCCTTCTTGGTGCGGCAACATAACACCTCCAACACAATATTGCAGATCCGGGCGTCTGATGACTCGTTGGTATCCTCTACTGATAAAATACTTCAGAGCTTTTACGATTACTACATTTTGTTATACAAGTCTAAAAGTGGTCTTGATGTTGATGAATGCTTGGATTATCTATCAGATATAACATTCCCTTTGCTAAGCCCATCTCAACGAGCCCTTATGGAGGCTGAATTCACCCTGGAAGAGGTAGAACATGCAATAGCGGATATGGCTACTGGGAAGGCCCCGGGACCTGATGGGTTCCCCATTGAATTTTACAGGAAATACCGTGATAAATTGGCACCTATATTGCTAAAGGTACTTAGGGGAATATGGGAGGGTGAATCTGTACCTGAAACATTTTATGATGCTAATATTGTCGTGCTCAGGAAGGAAGGGAAGGATCCTCTAGATTGTGGATCATATAGACCAATTTCTTTGGTGAATGTTGACTATAAAATTTTTACGAAAATTCTAGCTACTAGACTGAATACGATCATATTGGATCTCATACACCCAGATCAAACTGGTTTTATGCCCGGGAAAAATACCTCTATTAATATCAGGCGGGTGCAATCAGTTATTCAATATAGTTCACTAGAACCGGACAATAAGTGGGCATTGGCTTCGCTGGACGCAGCCAAGGCTTTTGATTCCCTCGAGTGGTCTTTTCTAATTGCATGTCTACGGAAATATGGGTTTGGGAATAAATTTCTGAGAGGGATAGGTACATTATATGCGAAGCCTGGGGCGCGAATGGTGGTAAACGGCTCTGTGTCTGCACCATTTTCTCTGCATAGGGGAACTCGCCAGGGATGCCCTCTCTCCCCAGCTTTATTTGCCTTGGCAATAGAAGCCTTGGCAATACGGATGAGGTCCTCTGTAGATATTAAAGGGATACATATTGCTGATCGGGTGGACACTATAGGTCTTTATGCTGATGATATGGTGGTGTTTATGGACCAGACAGAAGATACATTACCAAAAGTAATAACGATGATTGATAAATTTAGTAAGTTTTCTGGCCTATGTATAAATTGGGACAAGTCTGCTCTGATGCCTCTCTCTCATACCCCAATGCCAAGCCTTGAAACCCTCTCGCTGCTGCCCATTGTCTCCAATTTTAAGTACCTCGGGATACATATGACTCAGCGCAGTCACCTAGATTTACATCTCAATATATATCCACTAATTGACGTGGTTAAATCTAAATATGCTACCTGGGACAAGCTCCCGCTATCTGTAGCTGGTCGTATCAACCTGATCAAAATGATTTTACTCCCAAAATTGAGCTACTGTTTTCAACATAGTGCCGTTTTAATACCTAAATCTTTCTTTGCAACCCTAAACTCCCTTACTACATCCTTCATATGGGGGAAGGCTAGACCTAAACTTAAATTATCCACCCTGCAGAGACCCAAACAGGGGGGCGGGGCGGCTTTGCCGGACTTCTATCTGTATTACCTTGCTGGGCAGGCCAAAATGATAAGTGAGTGGATGCCCGGGAAATCTCTTCCCAACTCTGAAAGCCATATATTACATTCAGCTAAAGTTGATTGCCCGATGGGTTTTTTAGAGATGGAGAAAATTGCTGTCCCTCGTTTGCTTCCTTTGCTCCGCCTGGCACGATCAATATGGAGACAAATTAAAAAAGTGACACAATATGTCGATATAGCAGCAGAAATGCCGTTATGGAACAATAGTTACTTTCCGGGATTATTGGGTCACCCGTCTACCGAATTTTGGATATCACATGGCGTTCTCACGGTGAGCAATATACATAGCCAGGGGGTTTTTGTTTCTTTTGAACAATTACAAAATACTCATAATATACCGAAGTCTCAATTTTTCCGCTACCTGCAACTAAGATCTGCCTTCCAATCACATATACGAAACACGGGTGCGGGTAGAGCTATTTCAACTCTGCCGTTAATAGGAATTCTTAACTCACAGGGCCCCCAGGGACTCATTTCCTCTCTATACACCTACCTGATATCCATAGGTGAAGAATCTGCCATAGATTCAATTAAGGGAAAGTGGGGGAGACTTCTTCCGGATACACTGGGAGAAGAATGGGATGAAATCTTGGAATCTCCAACTAAGGTCTCCCCATCAATCAATAATAAGATGATCCAACTGTATATAATCTATCAATCTTATTTGACCCCGACTCGTCTTTTTAAAATGGGCCGTCTTCATTCATCAGACTGCTTGAGGTGTCACTCTGGTGACGCAGATTTTATCCATATGATATGGAAGTGTCCTGTTATTTTTCAATATTGGAGAGAAGTGACGGTACTATTGACATCTTTGGTGTCGATCCCTGTTCCACTTGAGCCACTGGTATGTTTGTTTGGAGTATGGGAGGCGGAGGCTTGGGATCACCACACGGGAATATTTCTGAGGGAATCACTGTTTATGGCACGAAAGGTGTTGGCGCTGCGTTGGATGGGAGGTTCTGGTCCATCTCTTAGAGCATGGGTTGACTTAGTAAACTCAATTATTCCGTATGAGCGGACGCTATATCAGAATAGGGGTTGTCCAACTAAATTTGAGAAGATATGGGGAAGATGGAATTCATCCTGTCATACTATATAAGTTAAAAGGACTCAATATACGCATAAGAAAAGGGTGTATGATTCTCTAGACACTATTTACCAACAGAGCGGGTTTTATTTAGAACTCTTTTTCGTAAGCGGCATTACGTTAGTATTAGAGGCTTTATTAGAAGTTAATGTAGTTACAGTTAAGGTTTAAAATAAGGCATTAATGATTAACATGCACAATTTATTATCCTTATAATATCTTATACATGGCTATGTATGGTGATTTCCTGTAATCAATGGATAATGATAAATACAAACAAAATGTGTATGATCTTTCCTGAATTCAATAAACGAATTTAAAAAAAAAAATAGACAACTCGTCTGTTGGACTTCTACTCATAAGTATGTCTAAAACCATTTATCTTTTCGACAGAGAATATAGGAAGATATAAAAAATAAAACATAGAATAAAAAAAATATATATATCGTATACACTCGAGTATAAGCTGAGTTTTTCAACACTTTATTGTGCTGAAAACGCCCCTTCAGCTTATACTCGAGTGACTGTGCCAGACGATAGAGTGGGAGCGGCAACAGTGGAGCAGCGGGTCACAGGAGGCATGAGCCGGCCTGCTGCAGCTGAAGCCTGTGGCCGCTGATAAAGAGATATGAATATTCAATGTGCTGGCAGTGAATATTAATTTCTCCATAATAGTGGGCACTGTAGTCGCATCAGCCGGCTTCCTGCAGTTGCTGGGCAGTCACGTGTGCCCGCTACTTTAGAAAAATGAATATTCACATCTCTCCACTCCCATGCGACTGACACTGCGTGCTACTTAATAGCAATGGATACTCATTGCCCTCCATGCAAATAGTCCCTGCCTGGGGAGCTGGGAGTATTCTGGCAGCTGTGCTCTGCTTGTGCATGACGTCCCTGCCATGTGCTGCTTACAAGCATAAAGCACCTACTGGCATCGGAACAAAACGCTGTTTGAAAGCGTAGGAAGGTAAGTAGGATGTGAATTTTTTTGTTGTTTTTTTATGTTTTTGTTCGGGGCCATGCATACAAGGATGGAAATGGGGGCCAATCATACCAGGATAGAGACGAGGAGGCCACGCAGACAAGGATGGGGAGGAGGAGGCCACGCATACCAGGAAATGGAGGAGGCCACGCATACCAGGATGAGGATGAGGAGGCCATGCAGACCAGGATAGGGATGAGGAGGGCAGGCAGACCAGGATGGGGAGGAGGAGGCCATGCAGACCAGGATGGGGAGGAGGAGGCCATGCAGACCAGGATGGGGAGGAGGAGGCCATGCAGACCAGGATAGGGATGAGGAGGCCATGCGGACCAGAATGGGGAGGAGGAGGCCATGCAGACCAGGATGGGGAGGAGGAGGCCATGCAGACCAGGATGGGGAGGAGGAGGCCATGCAGACCAGAATGGGGAGGAGGAGGCTATGCAGACCAGGACGGGGATGAAAAGGTCATGAAGACCAAGATGGGGAGGAAGAGGCTATGCAGACCAGGATAGGGATGAAGAGGCCATGCAGACCAGGAGAGCGATGAGGATTCATGCATACCAGGAAAGGCATGAGTAGACAATGAATACCCTGGTTATACTCGAGTCAATACGTTTTCCCAGTTTTTTGTGGTTAGTTGTTTCTGCTTATACTCGAGTATATACGGTATATAAAATTAGCGTGAATATCATTTGAAGTTAGAAAACATATACGTACTTGATGATCAATAACAAACGATCGGCCACAGCAAAAACCTCCGATGGAAGCAAGAGCATTCTCCATATTTGCACTTATCAAGTCAATGTCATCAATCTAAAGAAAGATGAATAGACATTACACAATTTCATTTTTTCTTTTAAACAGGCATAATATGCACGGCAGATCCCACGATTCGGTTGTATGAAAAGTATTCCTGTGACTTAGTCGTTAGATCATATGGTAAATTAAATGTGGAATGCTGGTGATGAGTGAACACTTCACAATTGAAGGGAGCCCAAGACAAATTAAGGCAACAATTGTAAGTTTTCATTTTAAAAAGAGTATCTATCAGCAGCATGATGTAGGAGCAGAGAGTCTGAATCCAGCATGTCGATGTATCACTTGCTTGTCTGCATGGTGTCATTTTGTTACTATCAGTTTTCTCTGCTGCAGATCTAGCAGAGCTCAGAATGTGGCGTTCTGTATAACCTTGAGTACAACACTGATTGGCAGCTTTATGTGTACACTATACATTGACAGTAAGCTACTGATCAGTGCTGGGGACCGGATTACAAAGAGATGGAGGGCTACAAGCCACAAGATAACTAGTCCTGTACTGAAAGTCTCCTGCTTATAAAACACTTTTTGATTTTATTGAAATAGCAACAAAAAGCAAAAGTGACATATCACTGGAATCAGGGTTTCCGTCCTTAGATCATGCTGCTCCCAGATTACCTAGTATAAGCATGCTGATGGATTTCCTTTAAGAAAAAAATTGTGTAAGTTGAAGCCCTATTTGCATTGGATCCACATACAGTATATCAAAACTGTGCAGAATATATAATTACTGTCTGTTTCCCATTTAAGAAATTAGAATTGGCTGCTATTAATGAGGCCAATCCTTACTTTCTTAAAGGGATCACAGGAACACTGATAGTTAAATAAAGAAATAGTGTCAGTAGCATATTTTCTATCAGAATAAATTATGGTCAAATTTTTTTTTTTTTTTTTTTTTTTTTTAAAGAAGAAACTCCAAATAAATAGTTGAACAAAAAGTGCTGACTTCATCAGTAACAATATAGCCACACAAGAGGAAAAGAAGAGCACAAAAATATATCAAACGTATTCGGTAACAATACAATACAAATAAATGAGTAGTAATAATCAATTGAAGATAAAGCTAAATCGTAAATATCCTAGGTGTACAGCATGGGATCCACCAATGTTCTAGTGGAGGTGGGGTAGCAGATAGCAGCAAATCAAAAATAGAATAAAGTGCAAGTGCTACCCAACAGTGGGTGTTCCCATGTTATTATAAGTGTAAGTACAGACAAAAAGAATACACAGTCTAATGCTCACCTAATATCAGATAAACCTCACAGAGTTAACAGGTGGAATATATTAAAAATAGTAGGTGGACAGAGCCAACACTAAGGAGTCATATAAGACCTCCTGGTAAAAAAAAGTGTATGTCACTTTAAGGGAACGATAAACATTTTAGATGAGCCAAAAGCTACCCTTACCCATTTTCACCACCTGAGGACCCAGTGTAGCAGCCCCAACGCGCATTTTGCGTGGGCTTCCTCAGGGGGCTGTCTGACACTACCCCCCCCCCCCCCCCCCCCACACTAGAACATTGGAGGATCCAGTGCTTTACACGTAGGATATTTACTATTTATCTTCATCTTCAATTGATTACTACTACTCATTTATTTGTATTGTATAGTTACCGAATAAATTTGATATCTTATTCTGGGACTTTTTGTGCTCTTCTTTTCCTCTTGTGTGGCTATATTCCTTGAGCGTTGGCTTCGATAGCCTCCTCCTCCCCCCGCACCGTTGAGTTTAGGGTATGATGGATTGAGAACATGCTTTCTGATCTGAGGATTGTGTTTATATCAGTAACAATATAGTATAAGTTTATTGAATACCTTTTTATATAACAGTTTCAATACATATGGCAATAAATGACAAGCGGTAAACATAAGAGAATTCAAATGATCACCCCGGGAATAGGAAATTGGGTAAGAGAAGTTATCAGTCATAAGGCAGGAGTCCGATAAATTGGGATTTCATTCCACAGAATTTCATAGAATACATGCATCGCACACAGAGACCCCACCTGATTATGGGGGATAATAAGGTGCTTAGGCTGAAATCAAGAAGCACACCCGAGTATCTTCTGAGGGTAATTCATTATGCCATAATGGCAAGATGAAAAGAAAAGAGAACGGTAAAGTGCATGTGCATTGATAGCAAATGAGAACACTTACCCATGGTAACATGGGAGTGCAGAAACAATTCCTTGAGGGCACTTGCATGTTGCATGGGTGTTCTCTCATTTGATATCTATGGGGGTAATGTTCAATTGATTCCCAACCCCATTTAATCTGTTTGGCCCCAGACAAATTTATTGTCTCATGCCGGCTAGTCACGCATATGTAAATGATAAATGAATATTCATCCCTATCCCGCCCATAATCTGGCCCACCCCTCTGCACAGTCCTCACTGATTAGCCAAGAGTATATATGTTTAATGAATAGTCACCCCTTTTCCTACCTATAATCCCAACCACCCCTCCCAGCCAGTGTCACTGATTCAGTCAGACTGCCATATGCCCAAGGATCGCATCGCAATCTTCAGACTGGCCGTCTGATCTCCTGACATGAGCATGACCGTATGTAATTCTAGGTAGCTATCACTATCAATGTCAGGAGATACAATGGCCAGTCCGAGGATTGCGATGCAATCTTCTGGCATACGGCAGTCCAACTCTGACGTCAGCACAGAGGGGTGGGATTATGGGCAGGGGAAGGGATGATTATTCATTCATCATTTACACATGCTTGAGATGCTGGCACGAGGCAATAAATTTGTCCTGGGTTTACAGCAAGGCAATGGGGGTCACGTAGAAAAATAAAAATTCCTTATCCTGAAAGGGCTGCCCAAGCCCTATTTAAGGATACTATTACTACACTACAAAGACCTTACCTGGCTGATTCCCTTTAAGTGCACGCTATATACACAATGGATATACATATACGGTCGTCCGATATGCAAATACAGGTGATAGTACAATGAGTAAAGGCAGAAGATACAACAATTACCAGTTGGTTGTTAGGCCTTGGTGCTGGCAGCCACATGGTAGATGTGGGGTGCCAGCGGGTTCTGGTTTCTTCCAACAAAATACATGGTGTGGCTCCCTTAGAAGAGAACAAGGGCTACAGCCTTGCATGAGCAATTAACACCTTGGTTGGTCACTCCCTTTCCCACCCCCGGGATGGTCCTAGTTTCCATACCCTCCGATCTGGTATGAAATAATGGCTCCCGTATGTCAGGAGGGAGATCTTTGAAGCAGCTTGGGCTCCCAGGAGAGGGTCCTTCCTGCCAGAAAGGCCTTGGTACCAGCCAAGATGCTTGGGGTGTGAGCTTTTCCATTTGGAGCTTTTGAAGATGGACCACCAGTTGCACCAGGTGTCATGTCTCAGCTTCACAATTTGTGGGAGGGCCAGAATCTCGACTCAGATATGGTACAGTTGATTGGCATGAGGTTATATCACCCATATTCTGCACAGGGGTCACTCAGCCCGTCAGAGTTTTGAGCGAGTGTTGTGTCATGCTGGCGGTCATATGGGCCACCCTCTCTCACACCCCATGCCCTTGTGGACAGGGGATGCGTGTAAAACTGCGCCAAGCTAACATTAAATATCCCTCAAGGGCTGCGGAATGTGACGTTGGTGAAAGAGAGAAGACAGTACCGTGTGATGCTCAACTTATTCGTGACATAGGAGGGGGAAGCTAGAAGGTGCGGTTCTAGGACGAGGTACATAAAGCAGCACTTTCAGCATGTCTTGCTGGAAAGAAATAGTTGTGACAATAGCATGGGACCGGAAGTTTCTACTATACGTAATAACTCCATAAATCAGTTTTAATTGGCTAGGGATGAATGCAGGCAGCCTTGGTCTGCAGATTTATAGAACAAACAACATTACTTAGTTACACAGACCAAGGATTTATAACTAGGGTTCATATGTTAAATAACAATGATTTGTGCAGAGGTTTCAAAGAGCTCACCACCAGCATTCATGGGGCTCTCCTCCATGCAGTCTTTTACTTGATAAGGTAAAATGAACTAAAAAGCCATTCTCCAGCTATAAAATTAATTTCAAATTTCCTCTGCTGAAAGCAGAACGCTGCCCCATTGTGCATTCTAAAATATCACTCTCTTGCTCATGCTTTGGCAAGGTCACGCCTCAGCCCATACAATTCCAAAACATAAAAACTATTTGATGCAATCCACATAATGACCCTGTCCGCGCTACATCCTATGACTATGGTTTAAAAGCAAGTAACACGTCAAATGAGTTTAATTGTTCTCATTTGACTCCAGGAGGGTAGAGACAATAAAGGTAACTTCTGGGACTTCCAAAGATGATGCCAGATCAACAATAACCACTATGGTGATATATACCGTACATGTATGTTAAAGAGAACAGGTCATCAGTAAATGGGGTACTTTTTAAGGATAGGGTTTTATAATAACAGATCCACTGGTTAGGTATTACAAAGGGAAAATCAAATAAATAAGGCATATGGACATCATAGAGGGTGGTAAAATTAGAAATCCTTTTCTTCTTTCATTTAGCAAATCAGAAAAAAACTGCCAAGTTTCTTACATGTGTGTGCCAGGCAATTAACTATAGCAGCTTTTTGTGCTCCAGAGCTGCTCACCCATTTCTAAACATAGCAGTGATCTACCCATATAATATGGTAGTCCATAGTACATCAATTGTATTTTTGGCTTCAACTGATCAAACTTACATTTATTCCAAAGTGTTCAGTAACTCCACGTCCATGTTCCCCTAAAACGCCAAACGAGAGGCTTTCCTCCAGGAATATTCTTACTTTGTATTTGTATTTTAACTCAACCTGTAATTTCCAAAAACATCAAGAGTTAAAATTTTTAATAAAAAAGGAAAGGGATGTAAACACTGGATGAAAAAAAAAAAGTTCATGAATTACTGTTCCAATAGAGTCCGAGAGATAGTTTATATTATGGCAGAGAAAAACGATTTGCAGCCGGTGATTACTTTTGAATAGTCACCACATAAGTAGGAAAAGAAACATAACGCATTGCTGCAATTCCTTTTCTATGAAAAATATTTTATCTGTTTGCCACCTTAAACATGCAGCATTTCGGCAACTTAGTAGAGGACAAAGGCAGTAGTTTCCCAATCCAAGGAAAACAGGTTACAGATATAACTTCGTAAAATATGGATGACTGCCACGTGAGAAATATTTAGCAACAACATAAGTCTTCAGCAACTTTCTACTGCTGTGAACTACAACTGCGGTGTGTAATCCACATCCTCCATCAATCCTTACATACAATCCCATAGCCAGCAGCATAGCTATTGGGGTAGCAAGCCAAACACGTATGAACACCTACCAAGCCCTGTACGGTAAGTGGAGAAGTTTGGTCTGTGAATGCAATATACTGAGGGTGGCAGCCAACTCCCATTTAGGAGTGACACCGTGGCTCTACCAGGGGCGGACATACAGCAGATGCAGCTGCACCGGGGCCCAGAGGTGGAGGCGGCCCTGCAGGCAGAGAAGAAGTCACCCCCTGAAGAAGCACATCGCGAAACGCGCGTTTAGCACGTGTTCTCCGTTAGTAGGTCTGTATATACCACTCATATGCACTTTAGATCACTCAAGTGAAACACTTGTGTGACTATCAGTTAGCATCCTCCTGGGTGTTATATGGGATGACTATAAACCTATAAGTATATATAGCTACATGTTGTATATTTTCTTCTGACTTTTTGGCATTTATATAGACTTGTACACCATAACCTTGCTCCAACGTGGCACTAAGGTGTCGCTGCACTCTGAATTTTATAAGTATAGGTTTATGTTTTTATAAAATATAATTTGTATGTTTACAATTACAATAAAGCCCTTTATATATTTGTATTATTGCTCGGTTATCCATTTCCTGCTTTGGGTATATGTACTTCAGATGTGTACAAGTGTCGGCATCTCAGTGCACCCGTTACACTCAGCCGTAGAGGAGCGATGAGGTCAGCAGAGAGCCAGGGTCGGGGCAGGAGGTATGTGACAGGGCATGATCTGATTCCTGTGTCTTGTTTCTTTGCAGGCTTTTTCTGAGGTACTGTGACATTTTTACATACAGACCACATTGCTCTGTCAGTGGAGGCATTGGCTCCAGCGTCACCCGATCTGTATGCATGTGGAAGTTGCGGCAATAATTCAGTGATCCTCAGCGTGACTGCAGACACCAATATATAGTCACCCTGCAGTGTGTGACCCTGAGCACGGCTCCAGGACTACAACACTGTATATGTACACATAGTATAGTACATAAGCAGTCAGTGCAGATTAGTATATATATATATATACTAGCTATTGAACCCGTTCTACGCCCGGGTGGCGAGCATTTATACTGGTATATGGTCTCCATCCTGGTATGTGCTGCTCCATCCTGCGTCCCCATCCTGTCATGTGCTGCTCCCATCCTGCGTCCCCATCCTGTCATGCGCTGCTCCATCCTGCGTCCCCATCCTGTCATGTGCTGCACCCATCCTGCGCCCCCATTCAGTCATGTGCTGCTCCCATCCTGCGCCCCCATCCTGTCATGTGCTGCTCCATCCTGCGTCCCCATCCTGTCATGTGCTGCACCCATCCTGCGCCCCCATTCTGTCATGTGCTGCTCCTATCCTGCACCCCCATTCTGACATGTGCTGCACCCATCCTGCGCCTCCATTCTGACATGTGCTGCACCCATCCTGCGCCTCCATTCTGACATGTGCTGCACCCATCCTGCGCCTCCATTCTGTCACTGGCTACTCCCATCCTGCGTCCCCATCCTGTCATGTGCTGCTCCCATCCTGCGCCCCCGTTCTGTCATGTCCTGCTGTCATCATGCACCCCCGTTCTGTCATGTGCTGCTGCCATCCTGCACCCCCGTTCTGTCATGTGCTGCTGCCATCCTGCACCCCTGTTCTGTCATGTGCTGCCCTATTCTGTCATATGCTGCTCCCATCCTGTGCCCCCGTTCTGTCATGTGCTGCTCCCATCCATATGCCCCATACGCTGCTCCATAAAGGTTTATGACCCCCATCAGGTGGCGTAAGTAACAAATAGCTGTGGCATGAAGTGCCACAGCCTCATGGCACAGCAATTTGTTACTTACGCTACCTGATTCTTTTCCGGCGCCATTGTCTTGCTCCTCCCAGTGCCAGAATCGGCACCTGCACAGTCCGTGCTTTCCGGCGCCATTTTCTTGAAGACACACTGCTGTGTGTCTTCAAGAAAATGGCGCCGGTAAGCGCGGACTGCGCAGGCGCCGATTCCGGCACCGGGAGGAGCAAAACAATGGCGCCGGAAAGGAATGGCGTAAGTAACAAATTGCTGTGGCATGAAGTGCCACAGCCTCATGGCACAGCAAGTTTTTACTTACGCTATTCGTTTCGGGCGCCATTGTCTTGCTCCTGGTGCCGGAATCGGCGCCTGCGCAGTCCGCGCTTTCCGGCGCCATTTTCTTGAAGACACACAGCAGTGTGTCTTCAAGAAAATGTCGCCGGAAAGCGCGGACTGCGCAGGCGCCGATTCCGGCACCAGGAAGAGCAAGACAATGGCGCCCGAAACGAATAGCGTAAGTAAAAACTTACTATGGCGGCGGATTATTTGCATAATCAGGGCGCACATATGTAGACGGCGTCCCCGTGCTCCCGACCCCCTGATCTCGGCGGCATTTTTTCTATAATGTAACGCTGGGAGCGTCGCGCCTGCGCAGTCTATTAAGGCTTCGGACAGAGTGACGCTCGCAGCGTTATATATATATATATCTCTATCTATCTATGGTACAATGCAAATGCGCTGGATAAATGCCGGACGCTGCACACGCGCTGTATGGAAGCAGGACGCTGCACACGCGCTGTATGAATGTATACATCACTTTTCTCTGAGAGCTATAACTAAGTTTTCCGTTGATGGAGCTGTTTAGGGGCTTGATTTTTTGCGCGACAAGATGACATTTGTGTGGTTTTTTTACAGCGTTCTCTGTAGGGGTTAACCTTGTGACACTTTAATAGATTGGTTTGTCCCGGATGCTGCGATACCAAGTATGTGTATTTTTTTTTTTTTTTACATAAAAATGTGTATTTAAAAATGGGCCTAACAAACAGACAATCCCTGCATATGTTGCAGCTGTTGAGATATGCAGCTGCAGTGACTGTAGCATATTTTTCGAGCTGGCCGAAAATACTCGATTAGGACACAAGCAGGCTCGCTCATCACTACTGCTTATACTCAATGCCCATGTCACACAGGTCTGCTGGACCCAATTCAGCAGTCTCTTACATTTCTATAAAACGGTTGAGCTCAGGTCAGAAGGCCCATTACTAGTCTGTGCACTGCAGTCCATAATTGGACCGTGAATGTCGGCTGTGTGTATCCAACCTAGATCACAAAAATGTTTGGCCAACCCAAAAAGGTTTGGTTTTTGGAGTAAAGGGAAATGGTTGTTGCCCACACAGTTTCACTTCTAAGGCCTGATTTAAATACATCACAGAATACAGAAAGTCTCGTACCAACTGAGGAAGAGGACAAATGTCACCAGTGTTCATATAGACTCCTTCAGCAACAATAAATCGTCTGGTCACCCTGGCTTTACGTGGATTCTAAAGGAAGGAACAATACAAAACTATTAATGTTTATATACAACAAGTAAAGAATAAAAAAAACCTTTAGACACACAAGTACGGTACAGATCGATCACTTGTTTGTTTTCTAGCTTGTCACCTAGTTTTCCTTTTCACAGATTACTATTCCCACAGCGGGTTTTGTTCTCAGCCACAAGCAAAGTGATCTTTTCCTAATGACTTACACCACTGAGGCCATTTATCACGCAACGCTCAGTTCTTGGCTGCAGCCAGCAAAGTCAATTTGCAAAGGCCAAGAAAACGGAAAAGTAAAAATAGTCATAAATCCATGTTTGTTCCACATATTTTATCAAAGCTTTATTTTTATTTTTCAATACACATGGATCTCCTGGGTAATGGCCCATACACAGGAATTCCACAAATTATACAAGCATATTACCCATAACATTTACAAGTCCACGTGTGTTCCCTTGCGGTGGGGGGCTAGGTTGTCACCGCTTTCATTTTTTGTCTGTCCAGTTTTCGCACAGGAAAAGTAACAAGTACAAATAACACTGTTTTATCTATTCTACCTTTGGATGCACGAGCTATAAACCTAGTGGGATAATTGACTTCTTTACTGGAGCTGTGTACATTAAATCCTCATGTTACATTTGTATGCAATTTGTTACACCACATTTAAAGAGACTGACCCGGAATCCAAAGAACTTATTATTACTTCTACTTTTATTGGCCAGTTGAGGTTACTAGGCCTCATTTTTCTAGTGTTGTAAAGTAGTCAAATAATTATCATATATTGCCACAAGTGAGATTTACATGGATACATGATTTAGCTGAAAGACTTGCCATAAACTGACATCAGTAAAAGCGAGTTTAATATAGAGGTTTCCATAAAAGATAATTTTCCCCGGTGGAACAACTCTAGCATTGGAGAGCAGACAGACTGTTTCAGAATCATTCCTTTTATTAACAACTTGCTAACACAAAGTCTATTCTATTTATTAATGCAGGCCGTTAGTTCAGGGCTCCCGGTCATCTATCATCAGAGAAGTAAGCTGTAAATAGTGGCAATTACGTTTCATACCTATACACTAGAAAGAGAGGTTTCACAACCAAATCTAAGTTCAGCTCAAAACAAGAACCATTACTCTAGTTGGTTGACAAGTAGATCGTGAATTTAATCTACACGTAGGAGCACCATGAAGAGTCATACAAAGACATGTTTGCTGATGGTCAACACTATAAGGTGCACCACCTACTGGCCCAAATACTGAGCACAGTGATGGGTTGCTAACATTATATGCCCACAATCACACATCCAGACAAACTATTCTGGTTCTCTTCCTGGTCAGCTCCTCCTAGAACTGCTGGAGGTGATCGACAGGTCTCACCCATAGCCCAAGACTTGTCAATTATCTGGAGCGGTGTTAACAAAAGCTGACTGGGGCAGAGCCAGACTAGTGTTGTCTTTAACGCTGGTCCCCAGCCAATGTTTAAAGAGAACTTGTCACCAGGTTTTTCCCCAGAGGTAAGGCTAGTACATGAGTCCTCATAGCAGAATTCTAATAAGATCTATATATGCCCCTCATCCAGCATGCAAGACGAGAAAAAGCGATTTTATTATATTCACTTACGTGGTGGTCCAGTCCAATGGGCGTCACTGGTCTGGATCTGGCGCCTCCTCTCTTCTTGCTATTCAGTCCTTCTGTGCTTCCTGTGGATGACGTGTCCTACACCTTCTACACAGTCTCCAGCACCACGCTCCTGGGCAGGCATACTTCTCTCTGCCCTACTGAGGACAGAGTGAAGTACTGCAGTGCGAATGAACAGGTGCTCTTTGGCCTTTCCCTCCGCATGCGCACTGCAGTACTTTGCTCTGCCCTCGGCAGGCAGAGGAAGTATGCCTGCCCAGGAGACTGTGTGGATGACGTAGGATGAAGCAAAGAAGAAAGATCGTGATCGAAGGAAGAGAAGAGGCAACGGATCCAGACCAGGTACACCCATCAGACCAGACCGCCCATAGACAAGTATAATAAAAGGTCTTTTTTTGCCTTGCAAGCAGAATTTGGGGGCATACATACAACATATTAGATTGCAGTCACAGGGTGCTAAAAGGTGCTGGCCTTACTTCATATGGGAAAAACCTGGTGACAGGTTCCCTTTAAGGGGAACCTGTCACCCCCAAAATGGAAGTTGAGCTAGCTAAGCTCACCGGCATCAGGGGCTTATCTACAGCATTCTGTAATTCTGTAGATAAGCCCCCGATGTATCCTGAAAGATAAGAAAAACAGGTTAGATTATACTCACCCGGGGCAGTCCCGCTGCGGTGGGTGTTGCGGTCCGGGGCCTCCCATCTTCTTACGATGACGTCCTCTTCTTGTCTTCACGATGCGGCTCTGGCGAAGGCATACTTTGCCTGTCCGGTTGAGGGCAGAGCAAAGTACTGCAGTGTGCAGGTGCCGGGCCTCTCTGCCCTTTCCCGACTCCTGCGCACTGCAGTACTTTGCTCTGCCCTCAACAGGGCAGACAAAGTACGCCTACGCAGGAGTGTGAAGACAAGAAGAGGACGTCATCCTATGAAGATGGGAGACCCCGGACCGGACTGACGCCCATCGGACCCGGACCGCAGCGGGACCGTCCCTGGGTAAGTATAATCTAACCTCTTTTTCTCATCTTTCAGGATACAATTGGGGGCTTATCTGCAGCATTCCAGAATGCCTGTGGGCTTAGCTCATCTTCCATTTTGGGGGTGACAGGTTCCCTTTAAAGTATATGATCTTAGTGATTGGCTGCGGTGCTTTTGATGTTAAGTCCGTGCCATAGGCAATGACTGATGCCGTGATCAGCAGTGGAGACCCAGGGAAGACGAATACCGAACAGTTTGCTGCTCACTATCAAACTTGGACTGAACATTTTCTGAAAAGCGGCAACCCCTTTAATGTATTCTCATGGAAAGCAATAACTCAGATTTTTGTTTTGTAGCAAGATAAAAAGTCTAGGTCTATAGCCTGGGTATAATGTCAAACAGCTAATTACCATGCTCATTTTGCTCTCAGCTTTTGGCAAGAAGCACCCACAAACACTTCACCTAGATCTTACATTTTTATTATATTTAAAAAACACTTTTAGATGTCTTTACTAACCATTGTAGACTGGAACGGGCATTAGTGTATTACAAAGCAGGACAATTCAAAGAGATGCTACATATAACAAATATTAATTGTGAGACTTTTCTTGAAGTCCAAATAATTTTTTTAAAATTTGTGAAGTAGATTTATGTAAATATTATGCTTAGTTGGTAAATTCAGTGAGCAATTAACATGAAAAAAAAAAAAAGACATAGGTCCATCAACCTCTTGACCAATTGTACATTAGCCATCACAAAATCATTTATAACCCACAATTATTCACCTTTTGATCTTCCAGCTCCTGCTCCTTTAACAATCGCTCCAAGTCACTCATATCGTTATGTCTGAAGTACTTGATGTTGCTTCTTGACGCCTGAAGCCCCTTCTGAATAGCAAAACATGCAGCTTCATCCCTGGAATCACAAAGAAGGACAGCGCTTACAATAGTATAAGCGCCTTGGCTGTACTATAGTTCCCCAGCCCTACAACATATTTCATGTGTAATAAAGAACTACTCCTGTGTCATTTTCAACAGATCATTAATCTAGACTCATATAATTAAGAAAAACTGCAGTAAACAATGCTAATTGTGATTCATGATGATGTCAGAAGCCCTACGTGGGTCAAGCAAGTGCATGAAAAGCAGTGACCCGAAAACACAAAAGATCCAACTTTGCACCTCGAACTTACACTTTGTCTACTCTAGTAAACTTTTATATTAAAGTTAGGGAATGTAAAGTTTTTTGGCAGCTTCCAGCTCCCACTAGTTCACTTCTCTCCCTGCACTGGATCAGTATCAGTCTATATTAAAATATATTTGGGGGTTTAGGCTGTACGGGGCTGCACACATGGTTTCAGTCATACATAAATAAAAATAATAACTTTGCCCCAGAGCGTCACAGCTGCACTCCAGTAATAAAGGGCATGCTACAATGGAAGAAAGAAAAACAAGAGGCAAAGTACACGCTTCCATAGAAAACTGCAGACGCTGCAGCTCAGAACTACACATAGGCTTCTCAACACTCGAGAGGAAGCAGAGGCAAAAAACATTACTCCCATCCCATAGAGCAGTGTTCCCCAACCCCCGGTCCTCAAGAGCCACCAACAGGTCATCTTTTCAGGATTTCCTTAGTATTGCACAGGTGATTGAATGCTTGCCTGTCCAGGTGATGCAATTATCACCTGAGCAATACTAAAGAAATCCTGAAAACATGACCTGTTGGTGGCTCTTAAGGACCGAAGTTGGGGAACACTGCCATAGAGTAATGACATGCCATTACTGTAAACTAAGTGTGGGGCCCACCATGTACCTGGGAGCCCTGCTGTCAGTGTACAGCTGGAGGGAATTTCCAATCATTTGGGAAGAAATTCTACCAGTAGAAAGTGATACATTAACATTATAAAGCCCTGACGCAAAAGCTTCACCAAATAAACCCTTCATATGTTCTGTACAGTGCTTTCCATTTTATAGTAAGATGGTCCAGTCAATTTATGTCTGGGTTAGACCATTATCTCCGCACACTTATAGTCATGGGTATGAATCTGCTCTCCGTTCTTCTAATAATCAAGACTAACCTCCTCCATAATCTCTGTATAATGCATCGACTTTCTATGGTTTCCCTGGCATTTGAGTGTCTATGTGCAGCGCATAATCTTTTTCTGGTATGCTTTCTTACCCATCATCTTGTTTCCATGACCTGTTTCATGTCTCTCATCATGTTATTCTGGCATATCTTTGAGTGATCACTCCAACCCCTCCCTCTCTTTAAGAACTTTGCTTAACTCAACATTTGGTCTCGCCATATCCACCCACCTCCTCATTGCCCTTGCTGGGGATATATTCAGACCAAGGAGTCTGATCAAGACTTTAGTCTGATCCATGTATCTTTCAAATTACAGATTTCTAATTACTATACTTTGAATTAGACTTGAACTGGACTGAAATTTGACTGTAAGGTAACGGAATATTAAACCACTACAATGTTTTGGTTTCTTTTCTCTTTCACACCTATTTTTCTTTTTTTTTTCCCTACCTCCTGTAGTCCCCCCACCTAGTAAGGAATTAGTAATTTCACCCTCCATCCTCCCCAGCCATCTCGCCTCCTCCTCACAGCTATTCCTCCACATACAATCCTCTTTCTCCAGACACACACGGCCGCATCATGTTCTATCCTGCTCCCACCTTTTAACGCTGTCTGCTGCTCCTCATCGCTGGTGACGTATTCCCAAATCCTGGCCCTCCTCAACACCTCCCCACACTCATTTCTAACCCCCTGCCACAATCCTCTACAGGTTTTCCTAACCAGGATAACCTCATATCCATTCATCCAGCCCCCAATCCTTCAGTCCCCCTACTTGGAGCACTATGGAACTCACGCTCCATCTGCAACAAACTGCCATTTATCACTAACAAACTCTCCTTCCTCGGCATCATTGACACCTGTCTCACCCCCTCTGAATCAGCCTCTCCAGCTGTGCTTTCCTATGGCGGATTCCACGTCTCTCACATCCCTCGCCCCAGCAACAAACGTGGTGGAGGAGTTGGCTTGCTCCTGTCCACCACCTGCCCCTTTACTCCAGTCCCACTACCACCCTCCACTACTCTTTCCTCGTTTGAGGTGCACTCCGTCCGCATCTATTCTCCCTCCAACCAGCTGTCATCTACCGCCCCCCAGAACTAGCCATCTCCACCTTTCTCGACCACTTCACCACCTGGCTACTTCATTTCCTCTCTGCTGACATCCCCACTATTATCATGGGTGACTTCAATATCCCCATTGACACTTCCACCTCAGCTGCCTCTAAACTTATCGCTTACTGCCTCCTTCGGCTTCACTCCGTGGTCTTCTGCGGCCACTCACAAAGATGGTCACACACTAGACCTTATCTTTACCTGCTTCTGTTCCCTTACAAATCTCACCAACTCACCCCTCCTGTCTGACCACAAGCTACTGAAATTCTCTTCCCTCTCCTCTCCTAGTGTGCAACCCCCACTCCACAAACTCACTCACCCTCGCAGAAATCTCAAACACCTCAATTTACAATCACTCTCTGAGTTCATTCTCCCTCTTACAGACATAGCTTCCCTTCATGACACAGATGCTGCTGCCACTTTTTATAACACCACAATAACAGCTACACTTGATTCGGCCGCCCCCTCATGCATAGCAAAACTCGTCCAAACAGACAGACCTGGCTGACCAGCCTGACGAAAGAACTGAGACTGGCTTCCAGGGTCGCTAAGCGGAGATGGAAGAGATCCCACTCTGCTGAGCACTTCATCGCATACAAGCAGTCTCTCACCAGCTTCAAGTCCATGCTCACTGCCGCAAAACAAACTTATTTCTCATCTCTCATATCCTCCCTGTCTCACAACCCTAAACAGCTTTTCAACACTTTCAATTCTCTACTCTGTCCCCCAGCACTTCCTCCCTCCCCCCTCATTTCTGCTGAATATTTTGCCTCTTTCTTTAAACAGAAGATCGATACGATCAGAGAAAGCTTTGGCCCGCAGCGCCCAATGCCGCTCTTAGCTGCTCAACCCTGTTCCTCCAAAACCAGCTTCTCCACCATGACAGAAGATCAGATCTCCACCCTCCTGTCTAGATCACATCTCACCACTTGCACGCTTGATCCGCTCCCGTCCCACCTCATCCCTAACCTCACCACAGTACCATCTCTACGCCGATGACACGCAGATCTACGTATCCGGACTTGACCTCACCTCCTTACTCACCAAAATCCCACACTGTCTGTCTGCTATCACTGCCTTCTTTTCTGCTCGCTTTCTAAAATTGAACATGGACAAAACAGAATTCATCATCTTTCCCCCATCTCACTCTACCCCTCCACCAGACCTATCAATCAACGTCAATGGCTGCTCACTTTACTCAGTCCCACACGCCCGCTGCCTCGGGGTGATCCTCAACTCTGCCCTCTCTTTCAAGCCACATATCCAAGCCCTTACCCCTCCAGCAGTCTCAAACTCAAAAATATTTCCCAGATTCGCGCATTCCTCAACAACGAAACCACAAAAACACTAGTGCACACCCTTATCTCCCGCCTTGACTACTGCAACCTCCTACTCTCTGGCCTCCCCTCTAGCACCACTCCAATCCATCCTACACTCTGCTACCCGACTAATCTATCTGTCTCCCTGCTATTCCCCAGCCTCTCCCCTATGCCAAGCCCTTCACTGGCTTCCTATCGTCCAGAGGCTACAGTTCAAAACCCTTACTCTGACATACAAAGCCATCCACAACTAGTCTCCTCCATACATCTGTGACATGGCTTCCCGGTACTTACCTACACGCAACCTTCGATCGTCACAAGATCTCCTTCACTACTCCCCTCATCTCTTTTTCCCCACAACTGCATCCAAGACTTGCCGCGCTTCCCCCATGCTCTGGAACACTAACCAACACATCAGAATCTCGCCTACCATAGAAACCTTCAAAAAGAACCTGAAGACTCACCTCTTCCGACCTGCCTACAATGATCCTCAACCTACTGAACCGCTGCACGACCAGCTCTACCCTCTCCTAATAAATCCTCACCCATCCCCTGCAGACTGAGCCCTCGCGGGCAGGGTCCTCCCTCCTTCTGTACCGGTTAGTGCCTTGTTTTTTGCTCATGTTTATTGTATTTGTCTATATTTTCCCCTTTTCACATGTAAAGCGCCATGGAATAAATGTCGCTATAAAAATGTATAATTATCTATCTATATAATTGTCTATGGGGAACTTCCGTCTTTCTTTCTGTCTGTCCTGGATATTCATTGGTCGCGGCCAGCCAGTGGGTATAGGCAAAAGGGCAGGGGAGGCCAGGAAGTATGCAGAGCAAGTCGCCGCCCCTCCGTACAGGCCGCGCCAGAAGCGCTGCAAAGGGGCGGAGTCGCAATGAGGAAGGCGGAGCCGGCGGGACCATGGGCGCTGTTGGGCCTACCGCCGCCAGAAGCCGGGGACTAAATTTGCGGCCGCGATTATTCATGATGGCTGCGACAGCAGGAACCAGCGCAGCACATGCGGCGGTGACAGCTGCGGACGGAAGGTGAGTATATACTACTTGGGATGTGCTATATACTCTGTGGCTGTGGTATATACTACATCACTGTGCAATATACTACGTGGCTGGGCAATATACTAAGTCGCTGTGCAAAATACTACGTGGGCTGTGCAATATACTACGTGGGCTGTGCAATATACTACGTGGGCTGTGCTATATAGTACGTGGCTGGGCAATATAAAACGTGGCTGGGCAATATACTACTTGGCTGGGCAATATACCACGTCGACATGCATATTCTAGAATACCCGATGCGTTAGAATCGGGCCACCATCTAGTAATAAATAATAATCCAAAATATATACTAGATTTTTGTTTCTACCAAAATGGGAATGTGTGTTATAGTATCAAATTATGGAACAAAAGCAACATGACTTCACTTGGATTGTTTAAACTGATGAGGAAGACAGAAGCCTTTGAATGATCCTTTAAGATGCATTATCTGTTTGAGCAATAGTGATCTATCCAAATGATTTAGCAACGAGGAAAACGTGGATTGGATTACAAAGTGAAAATACAGGTTCGAACAGTTAGTCAGATCACCCATTGATACAGTTTCTCTCAGCAAGGTTTTCCTTCCAGGAAGCCGCATCATTACTAAAGCAGTAAACCCGTGTTACGCAGATTATTAACATTAAGTCACAGAGAAAATGATGGGGGCTTAACAACATTCACCATGCCGATCTGGCCACCTGATCATACCCACTCTTGAAGATATTTCAAGGGGTATTCACAAGTTCTGTAATTACTAAGAATCCATGAAAATAAACAAGAATGCAATTGATTTCCTTTTCTCTCTGCTGTAATTCGCCTGCAATTACAGTTTTCATCTTTTATGGTGTGCAGCTCATTACCATGGGGCTTGACCTCCAGAACCTGGTCAGAATGTGCAGTACATTCCAGAAGATAGGTTAACTCTTAACCTACCAGTCACTTATGATTAAGACCAATGTGCCAGAAACACATCAGTTATTTTAATCTCCCCCTACATACAGTATATACTAGTGTATAAGCGGAGTTTTTCAGCACATTTTTTTGTGCTGAAAAATGTCCCCCCTCAGCATATACACAAGCCATTGTCCCAGTTTGTGGTAGGGGGAGGGGGAGCGGCGGAGCAGCGGGTCACGGGAGCCAGCAGCTGCAGCTAAAGCCTGTGCCTGCTGCTAAAGAGAAGTGAATATACACTGCACTGGCAATGCATATTTATTTCTCTTACAGCACGCGCAGAGTTACAGCCGCAGACACCGGCTTCCAGCAGGCTCTCACGAGTGCCCGCTCATTAAAAATGAATATTCACCTCTCTCCACTCCTATAGGCTGGAGAGAGGTGAATATTCATTACCTTAATTAGTGGGAAGAGATGCTGCAAGGGTGAGCAGGGAAGACAAGTAGGATGTTTTTGTTTTTTTATGCTTTTCTCATGGGGGACCATATATACAAGGATGGGGATACGGAGCCACGCAGACAAGGATGGGGATAAGGAGCCATGCAGACAAGGATGGGGATAAGGAGCCATGCAGACAAGGATGGGGATAAGGAGCCATGCAGACAAGGATGGGGATACGGAGCCCTGCAGACAAGGATGGGGATACGGAGCCATGCAGACAAGGATGGAGATGAGGAGCCATGCATCATACAAGGATGGGAATAAGGAGCCATGAAGACAAGGAGACAAGGATGGGAATAAGGAGCCATGCATACAAGGATGGGGATGAGGAGCCATGCATACAAGGATGGGAATGAGGAGCCATGCATACAAGGATGGAAATAAGGAGCCATGCATACAAGGATGGGAATAAGGAGCCATGCATACAAGGAAGGAAATAAGGAGCCATGCATACAAGGATGGGAATAAGGAGCCATGCATACAAGGAAGGAAATAAGGAGCCATGCATACAAGGATGGGAATAAGGAGCCATGCATCATACAAGGATGGGAATAAGGAGCCATGCATCATACAAGGATGGGAATAAGGAGCCATGCATACAAGGATGGGAATAAGGAGCCATGCATACAAGGATGGGAATAAGGAGCCATGCATCATACAAGGATGGGAATAAGGAGCCATGCATACAAGGATGGGGATGAGGAACCATGCAGAAAAGGATGGGAATAAGGAGCCACGCATACAAGGATGGGAATAAGGAGCCATGCATACAAGGATGGGAATAAGGAGCCATGCATACAAGGATGGGAATAAGGAGCCATGCATACAAGGATGGGAATAAGGAGCCATGCATCATACAAGGATGGGAATAAGGAGCCATGCATACAAGGATGGGGATGAGGAACCATGCAGAAAAGGATGGGAATAAGGAGCCACGCATACAAGGATGGGAATAAGGAGCCATGCATACAAGGATGGGAATAAGGAGCCATGCATCATACAAGGATGGGAATAAGGAGCCATGCATACAAGGATGGGAATAAGGAGCCATGCATCATACAAGGATGGGAATAAGGAGCCATGCATACAAGGATGGGGATGAGGAACCATGCAGAAAAGGATGGGAATAAGGAGCCACGCATACAAGGATGGGAATAAGGAGCCATGCATACAAGGATGGGAATAAGGAGCCATGCATCATACAAGGATGGGAATAAGGAGCCATGCATACAAGGATGGGAATAAGGAGCCATGCATCATACAAGGATGGGAATAAGGAGCCATGCATACAAGGATGGGGATGAGGAACCATGCAGAAAAGGATGGGAATAAGGAGCCACGCATACAAGGATGGGAATAAGGAGCCATGCGTACAAGGATGGGAATAAGGAGCCATGCATACAAGGATGGGAATAAGGAGCCATGCATACAAGGATGGGAATAAGGAGCCACGCATACAAGGATGGGAATAAGGAGCCATGCATACAAGGATGGGGATGAGGAGCCATGCATCATACAAGTATGGGAATAAGGAGCTATGCAGACAACGATGGGGATGAAGAACCATGCATACCAGAATAGGGATGATGGGACAATGCATACCCGGCTTATACTCGGGTCAATAAGTTTTCCCAGTTCTTCGAGGCAAGATTAGGTTCCTCGGCTTATACACGAGTATGTGTGTTTAATGTATTAGAAATAAAGCTCAGGTTATATGGATGGATGTGCCAGACCTTCTTTTCACTTGTCTCCAGGACATTGATTTCTATACAGCAGTTAGCTGCTCACTTCCTGAAGACATGCAGTTATAAATCACCAGCCTGACAGTAGCTCTCAGAGCAGGTCTGCTAATCACAGCTCTGAGCTTGTTCAAAAACCTTGTTATCCCCATGTGTGAACGTAATGATAGCAGTGTACACTCCAGAACAACCACTGACTGTTGAATGTGTCACAGCAAAACTTGTGCTAAGTTTTATAGTTCCACTAATGGGAGAGTTCTACTTTTCATCAGAGAGATCAGTCAAGGAGCTGTGCCTGCCCTGCTACAAACCAAGAAGTAAGAAAAATGAAAGGGCTACGACACGTTCCCATGATGAGTTTTTGGTCCGTTTTTTACACTCCGTATTTTAAAAAAAAAAAATGCAAATAACGTATTTTACTTAATCGGCGCAGAAAATATGCAGCATCAAAAAGTCACCAAAAGTGCGAACATAGTGTAAGGAAGGACAACTTGAGAATAACCCTTGCCAAGAGATCACATGTAATAATCAGATCCACTGATGGCAAAAGCAAATTTTAAATTTTAGAGCCAAATCGGAGAAAGAAGAGTCAAACTTTGTTGTTTCATCACCGGTGTAACAATTCCAGCGATACGCCACAAATAGGTCATTAAATAACCTCTGTAAAGTTTGAGTGCTATTAAACAGCTTACTAGCCATGCTATCAGACTACAGGCGGGCAGGGAGGCTAGCTGAAGCAATAGACCACAGACACCCACTGATTTCAGTGGGAGGGTGCCACTCAGCAGTGAGGATGTCAGCACTTATAGGCCATGGAATTCTTTTACACATTTAGATCTAGAAGTACGATGATAACAG
This sequence comes from Ranitomeya imitator, assembly GCF_032444005.1. NCBI lineage: Eukaryota > Metazoa > Chordata > Amphibia > Anura > Dendrobatidae > Ranitomeya > Ranitomeya imitator. Next base: position 401,843,834 of record NC_091282.1, read on the forward strand.
ACCAGGAAAACTCTGCACTTACACAAACACTATGTCTCCCCGTTTCGAGTAAGCTGGAATAGCACTTGCAATGGTGGCAAATCCATAGGAATAAATGATTGCTTCTTCTGTCCTCATAAACTTGGCCAGTCTTTCTTCCAGTTCCAAATGTACATCTGCAAGAAAGTTTGTGAAGGAGTTAAGTAGTGTGGTCAGCTACTTCCACAGAAAAAGGTGGCAGACATATGTGGACCCTCCAGAAAACATCCTAAAGATGTGTGAAGAAGCAGTGCTAGCTTTGAAATGGGTTTGTGTGGAATCTCCACACTTTGTGAAGAGCACATATTGTTCTTTAACCTTGGGGCATTCATGTCCCCGAAAACTGCCCATAAAACCGTTATGGTTTCCCCCACACTATAATTTACAAGAAGGATATACAACAAATATTCTGAATTCAAAATACCCCTTTAAATAAACAAGGATCCAAAATTAACTCTTTATGGAGAGCCGCACCCTTCTGGTCTTGGTAGCACCCAATAGATCCAGGGAGTGACACAGATCATGTCTGACATATCTCGAAAACATGGAAAAATATAGGTGATATGAAAGACCTCAATAGTCTTGTAGATTGTGAGCCCTCGCGGGCAGGGTCCTCTCTCCTCCTGTACCAGTTATGACTTGTATTGTTTAAGATTATTGTACTTGTTTTTATTATGTATACCCCTCCTCACATGTAAAGCGTCATGGAACAAATGGCGCTATAACAATAAATAATAATAATAATAATAATAATAATAATAATAAATAGTCAGCGACCAGCAGATGGGAGCACTGCCAACTGCCTCCTGCTTTCTGGAGAGTTCAGCAACTTTTAGAAATAGTAGGCCCAGAGCGAAGTCATGTGTGCGTCACACCACAACAAAGAAGTCGAGGTGAACCAGCAAATCAGAAGAGACGCTGGGGAAATAGAAGAAGGTGCGCTTAGCTCCCATCCAGGGGTCATGGAATAATGACATGACAGCTAGACTAGGGTCCTACAAATCAATTCACTCATCGCTAATCACTAACTATAAGAAAATTAAAAAGTATGGCATTACAGTTATTCTCTGTAGCAGATACTACATACACAATCTGTATAACATTACATGGTATTTTAGGGGAAATGTAAAGCTTATTATGCAGAAATAGGTTGTTTCCACTGATCAGAAAAGTAGGGAAAGGCTGCCCTCTAATGGCCACTTGAGGTATCACAGACAAGTAAAGTAAAGCAAAAAATCAAAAGGAAAAATGGACATAATAAATAATTGTGAAATATGCAAACAGCTATTTTCAGCACAATGCCAGAAAGTGTCTGCCTGAACCTCTGACTAGAGGCCCTAAGTAGCACATGGGTGTCTCAGAAGTGGGTCTCCTTCTGCAATAAGTAGGCACAGCAGGTATGTGCTGCAATGTCCCGATATTCAGCTGGTGCTGATTTTGCATTAGAGACCCCACACGTAATCTACTTACCAAATGTACCATAAAACCCTCTTGGACCACATGTTCCAACACCATACTTTCTAAGTGACGCCAGTGCTGCACTCTGCAAATACAAGATTAGATGATTAGTGGGACAATTGCTTCAGGGGAAAAAAAAAACCACCCACATGACAAGTCACCCACTAATTAACATATTGCCAAAATGATAAAATTGTTTTAAAAAAGAAAAAAAGAAAAAATTGTTAGAAAGGGTATTCATGCCACAAGGCAAGCTGGCAGGTTCACTTTAATCTTCGTGGATGTAGTAAAAATTCCAATAATTTTGTCATTTCTTTTAGATATATATAAAAAAAAAATCTCTTTTTTTAATATATTAAAATTTAAATAATTGCTAGTTTTAGGAAGGCATGTTCCGTATAAGACATGTTCACTGAATGGGAGATTTCAAAGTACATGGGGGCACAGCACCCTCCCTACCTATATACATGACTATTTGCATACCTTTGGCTTAAATGCACTACAAATAGGGAGGTTCTTTTTGGGGCCTACAGCGGTTTAGTCTCCACTGCTATTTGCCCTTCTATACCTTGGATATCTGGAATCCTTTTCCTTTCAAATAACTGTCTCAGTGCAGGCCCTTTTTGGATATTCTGCTGTCTCCTTCCCAATTTTCTTGGAGGTTATTTCTTCACTCCCCTGCCTTTTAGAATTCATTTCTTGTTTTTACATATGTAACCAATAAAGATTTAAAGGGCCACTGTCACCCCCTCCAACTGTTATAAACTAAAAGAGCCACCTTGTGCAGCAGTAATGCTGCATTCTAACAAGGTGGCTCTTTTAGTTTTTGGTGCAGTTATTGCCAAAATAAAGCGTTTTATAATTTTGCCAAAATACCTTTCTTTAGACAGGGAGGCAGGTCTTAACCCCCTGCTGGAAACGCCACACTGCAGTCACTCAAATCTTCAGGGGCGCCGCTCCCTCAGCGCTGTTTTCCCATGAAATCCGGCGCCTGCGCTGTTTAGTACTGGCTGGTGCAGGCGCAGTGAGCTCTGGCCGTCTTACCTCACATGCAGTCTCACAGACTGCGCCTGTGCAGCCAGTAATAAATAGCACAGGTGCCGGATTTCATGGGAAAACAGCGGAGGGGGCGGCGCCCAGCGCCGAAGAAGATTTCAGTGACAGCAGTGTGGCGTTTGCAGCAGGGGGGTTAAGACCTGCCTCCCTGTCTAAAGAAAGGTATTTTGGCGAAATTATAAAACGCTTTATTTTGGAAATAACTGCACCAAAAACTAAAAGAGCCACCTTGTTAGAATGCAGCATTACTGCTGCACAAGGTGGCTCTATTAGTTTATAACGGCTGGAGGGGGTGGTCACTTCCTACTGGTATGGTAGAAATGCATACCGGTGTGGTAAAATAATGGGGGCACAGGTTGCAGACTTCCACCATCTTTAAATATTCATTAAGTGTGACGCCAGAAAACATTTAGACAGAATTTGTCACCAGGTTTTTGCCACTTAAAAAGCAGAACAGTGATTTTATCAAAACTTCAGTAAGCAGCCTAGTAAGTGACACATCATTGAAATCAGGGTCTCTAGCCCTACATCAAAATGCTCTCAATAAATCACCAAATATCCCAACAATCACTTCACCCACTATAACACCAGTGTGACGCCCCGGAAGAAGTTGGTGGCGAAACGCGCGTTGGGGGTGAGATGACGCCTGGTGAAGCTCTGCAGCAGGTAATATATACCTTACAAAATAGCTATTCTGAGCACAATATTCCCCTGCATATCGAGACTGGCTTAGCCTATTGTATTTGGCCTATTATGGCCTGGGGTATTCTTGATACTCTGACTTTGGTATTGGGATCCAGATCTTCATAGGGTCCCGGGTATATAGATTTGTTGCAGATCTCCATTTATCTTTTTATAGGATAGACTTTAGCTGGAATATTTTTAGCACCACTGATCTAGGATCTCTGTTATCCATTACTATGTATTAAATGTAGGTAGTTGCTATATATTTATGCTCAGTATCGGTGTCTGTATTATTTATTGGCGTCCCCTATTATGGTTATCTTGGAATATATCAACTGTTTTTTATCTATTGTCAATAAAAATATTTTGATTTCATAAGAATTTTGTGGGATCTCTTCTTAGCCCCATGATCATATCTATGGGACTAGTGTGGTTATCATAATGCTCTCAGAAGGGGTGGCAAAATCCTGGTGACAGATTCCCTTTAACAAGGTGAATCTTCCTCAGAAAGTTTATTACATTTTAACTGAATCTTGTTTGTGCCACTGGGGTGTGATTATTTTTTTAACTCCATGAGGAGCCTTGACTCAACATCTGACGGGGGGAAATCACATGACCGCTGCAGCCATTTAATTCCGTCGATCAGTATCAGTTGATTGGCTGCAGCAGTCAGATGTTGATGCCAGGTATCCGGTTAGCCGTGGAAGGGAGGTGGTGGCTTTGAGATCAGGCGACCTTGTGTAATACCGGATGTTGAAATATTAAAGGACATATGGAAGCAAGATCATAGTGTCTGTCAGTCAATAATAAAAGAGAACAATTTGTATGATATTCTTCAGAATTTAGTGTATTACTATATTACTATACTCATGTCATATTTACACAATGATTGAGAACAATACAGATCGTTACCAACCTTAACTCGATCGTTATCAAGAAGGCCAAGAAAATTAAATGATGAAAAATTAATACATTCTTTCCCATTGACAACAATCTTGTGGCTTGGAGGGCTGCAAGACAAAAATACATATCAAAGGATCCAAATTGAAAGCATCTGGAAGCCAGAAACAAGAAGAAAATACACCCAAGAACTATTCCAGACAAATTATGTAAACCTAGCTGTCGATTCTGCTAATTTAAAGGGGTTTTCTATCCCTGAAATGTTATTATTTCCTATAGAAGGCTCTAAAATAAACATTTGACCAATGCACCCAATCACACCTGTGACACAGTAACATGCCCGTCTGGCCGGAGGAGGAATCACAGAGACCAGGGCAGCACCGGAAGAGAAGCAGTATGGGGATCTGGAAGGAATTGAGGATTTACATGTGTTTTATTTTTACCTCTCCTTTTCTAAATAGTCATAACCTTTTATTTTGTTCCCCCAGACAGATATACGATGGCTTGGATTTTATTTTTTATGTAGGACAAGTCGCAATTTTGAATGATCCAATTAATTTTAACATATAGTGGCTTGCAAAAATATTCACCCCCTTGGCTTTTTACCTATTTTGTTACATTACAACCTGTGTTTAACCCCTTAAGTACCGAAGCCACTTTGTAAGTTAACGACGGTCTAATTTTTTAAGTCTGACCAGTGTCACTTTAGGAGGTTATAGCTCTGGAACGCTTCGATGGATCCCAGTGATTCGGAGATTGATTATTTCGTGACATATTGTACTTCAATGACCATGGTAAAATTTGTTCAATATTTTTTTTGCGTTTGTGAAAGTATCGGTAACTTGGAAAACATTTTCAAAATGTTGCAATTTTGAAACATTTTTAATTCGTATGCCCTTAAATCAAAGTCGTTGCACAAAATAGTTACCGTAATAAATAACATTTCCCACATGTCAACTTTACATCAGCACAATATTTAAAAAAAAAAAAAAATTGTTAGGAATTTAGACGGGTTAAAAGTTAATCATCAATTATCCATTTTTCCAACAAAATTTACAAAACCATTTTTTTTTTTTAGGGACCTCACATTTGAATTGACTTTGGAGGGTCTACATGACAGAAAATACCCAAGTGACACCATTCTGAAATCTGCACGCCTAAGTTTATTAACCCTTCAGGTGCTGCACAGGAATTAATGCAATGTAGAATGAAAAAAAAAATTAGCATTTTTTTTCACAAAAATGTTACTTTAAAAGCCCCAAATTTTTTATTTTCACAATGGTAACAGGAAAAAATAGACACCCAAATTTGTTGTGCAATTTCTTCTGAGTATGCCGATATGTGGGAGAAAACTGCTGTTTGGATACACGGCAGAGCTCAGAAGAGAAGGAGCACCATTTGACGTTTTGAACACAAAAATGGCAGGAATTGAGAGCGGATGCCATGTCACATTTGGAGAGCCCCTGTTGTGCTTAAACAGTAGAAATTCCCCACATAAGGTATGGAATTTTTCTTGCTCCTGGATTTTTAGGGTTATTACAAAAAGAGGGCAAAGTACGGTAATCTCTTGGCTCCTATGGAATTTAAGAAACCCCTTGGGGAGATATGCCAGGTCCAGCCTTAGAACAACTGTGTTGTCATACACCTGTGTGTAGGGTGGGGAATAAAGACCAGGGCCTGTGTATCGCTCACCCTGATGTCAGGGCCACTAGTACAACCATCTTAAGTGTGATGAACTTCGCAGATAAATCCTGTAAGGGCTCAAATTGGTCTCAAGTTAGCACCTCTAAAACTAGGTTCAGGTCCCAAGGAGGAATTTTTGGGACTATAACCAGTCTGGATCTACTACAGGATCTTATAAACCAATATACCCATTTATTTGCTGGTAGGTTCCAATTATACAAGGCACCCAGGGCCGATACCTGCACCTTGAGAGTGTTAGTTGCTAACCCTAGTTCCAACCCCGACTGCAGAAACTCTAGAATGGACCCAACCAGGGCTGCAATAAAAACTCCAGGAATCTCTTCCATGTTCTACCATAGATCCTTGATGTAATTGGTTTCCTACTTTTCAACAGGGTGGAGACTAGCCCAGTGGAGATTAGCCCTGTTGAGAACCAGTGCCGATTCCGTAATGCCCTCTCAAATTCCATGCTGCTAGATGGAAGCCCTTCACTTGAGTGGTAGACCGGTCCCTGGGTAAGAAGGTCCAGGATCTCTGGTAGAATCCATGGATCAGACATTAGCCTTAGAAGGGAAAACCATGGTCTCTTCGGCCAGAATCCATGGATCAGACATTAGCCTTAGAAGGGAAAAACCATGGTCTCTTCGGCCAGAATGGAGCAATGAGAATCACCCTTGCCTGATCCTTCCTGATCTTCCACACGACTGTTGGAATCATCGTTAATGAAGGAAATGCATAGGCCATCCTGAAACTCAAGGGAATTTGAAGAGCATCCACTGCAAATGGTTTCTCCCTTGGTTTTAATGAACAGAAGTTCTTCACTTTTCAGTTGTGCAAGCTGGCAAACAGATCTATCTCCAGCCGCCCTCATATCGGCACTCTGCTGGAAAATTTGGGAATTTAGAGTTGAGACCATTCTCCCTGTCTCAATTTCTCAAGACTCAGGAAGTCTGCCTTTGTGTGGTCTATTCCCCTTATGTGAAGTGCCATAAGGGACAGTAGGCGTTTGCTCCACTAGCTGGAGTAGGATGTCTGCTGCCATAATTAGGGTATTAAACCTTGTTCCCCCCCCCCCTGGTGGTTGACATAAGCCACGACTGCTCGATTGTCTGACATTGACTGACATGGTGACCCTGGCGGAAGGGAAGAAAGTGTCTCAAGGCTCTTTCCACAGCATTTAAAAGTTAGAACCTTGGCCCCTCTCTAGAGGAGACCAGGTCACCTGAACAGAGTGAGACTATAGATGTGCCCCCCATCCGGTATTGCTCATATCTGTTGTGATAACATCTTCCACTGGTCTTATCCACTGGACTCCTGGCGACAAATGTTTTCTTACTGTCCACCAAGACAGGGAATCCATTATTGCAGAAAAAAGATGTATCTTTACCTCAAAATGCCCTTTTAAAGGGAACCTGTCACCCCGTTTTTTGAGATTGAGCTATAAATACTGTTAAATAGGGCCTGCGCTGTGTGTTCCTATAGTGTATGTAGTGTACCCCGATTCCCCACCTATGCTGAGAAATAACTTACCAAAGTCGCCGTTTTCGCCTGTCAATCAGGCTGGTCAGGTCGGGAGGGCGTGGTGACATCGCTGGTTCTTCCTCAGCTTTACGTTGGTGGCGTAGTGGTGAACAAGCAGCGCGCGATCTCCGCTGTCATCCCTTTCGTCGGTGGGGGCGGCCATCTTCCTGGGGCCGCGCGTGCGCAGATCGAGTGCTCTGCTGCACGGGGCTTCAGGAAAATGGCCGCGGGATGCCGCGCGTGCGCATTAGAGATCGCGGCGGCCATTTTCCCAAAGCCGAGATGCAAACTCGGCTTTGGGAAAATGGCCGCCGCGATCTCTAATGCGCACGCGCGGCATCCCGCGGCTATTTTCCTGAAGCCCCGTGCAGCAGAGCACTCGATCTGCGCACGCGCGGCCCCAGGAAGATGGCCGCCCCCACCGACGAAAGGGATGACAGCGGAGATCGCGCGCTGCTTGTTCACCACTACGCCACCAACGTAGAGCTGAGGAAGGACCAGCGATGTCACCACGCCCTCCCGACCTGACCAGCCTGATTGACAGGCGAAAACGGCGACTTTGGTAAGTTATTTCTCAGCATAGGTGGGGAATCGGGGTACACTACATACACTATAGGAACACACAGCGCAGGCCCTATTTAACAGTATTTATAGCTCAATCTCAAAAAACGGGGTGACAGGTTCCCTTTAACAACCTCTGTGCAAACAGGACCTTCTACTGTAGCTGACTTAGGTAAAATTGGACCCATCGTACTGCCAGGATACAAGATGTTAGGAATCCTAGCAAGGACATTGCTTTTCTTAGTGTCATTCTTGGCTGATCTATCGTTGACAGTGCCAGGACCATTACCTTGGATATTTTGTCCTCTGGCACGAGACAGATCTGGCGCTCTGAGTCCAAAATCAACCCCAGGAAGGCCTGTATTCTTTCTGGTTTTAGTCCCGATTTGAGGGTATTTACCATCCAGCCCAGCTCTTCTAGGACCACAGTTACCTCCCTCAGCTGTTCTGCACAGTGATCTTCTGACCTTCCGACTATAAGTAAGTCGTCTAGGAATGGGGTGATAACGGTGTTTCATGAATGAAGGTAGGCAATCACCTCCGATATTACCTTGGTAAATACTTTTGGAGCTATTGACAGTCCGAATGGAAGGGCTGTGTGCTGGTAATGTCTGACCCGTACCTGGACATACAGAGCCACCCTCAGGAATTTTAGATGACCCCAATGGATTGGGATGTGATAATAGGCATCCTTCAAATTGATAACCACCATGAAAGAATTCTGGAATAACAGCTTTATAGATGTGTTCACTGACTCCATCTTGAAGGAATAATTCATAATCCATCGGTTAAGCTTCCTCAGGTTGATAATAGTTCTTAGAGAACCGGCTTCTTTATCAAATAGAGGGGGGAATAAAATCCCCTTCTTATCTCTTCCACCTGGACATCGCACAGAACACGCTTTTGTAAGAGTTACAAGATTTCTAACTCCAGGGCCAGCTGTTCTCCTAGTGATTTCCTGCGGGGTGTTAATACAAAGGTCTGGCTAGGTGGATGGACAAAGTCTATTTTCAGACCGTCTTTGATGATACCTAAGATCCAGCGACTGGGGGAGATTTTTACACAGACAGGGAGAAAGAGGGAGAGCCTTTCCCTTACTACTGACCTGACGTCAATGGGAGGGCTTTTTTGGTAGATGTACAGGGTCCTCTGAACATATCTCCAGACTCCTTTCTATCCTTCAACTCCAAGCTCTTCTTTTCTCCCAGAGGATGTCCCCTATTAATCTTACTCCTCTAAAAGGAAGGCTTCCTAGCTTAAGCAGAGAAACCCCTTTTTGTCTCCTGCCTTCTCTAGAATGTCTTCTAGTGTGTGTCCAAAGAGAAAATGGCCATATGGGATGGAGCAGTCGATTTTTTGAAGGCAGGTCTCCGGGAGACCCCTTCAGCCAAAAGGCCCATCTAGCCACATTGGACAGGCTCACCGACCTAGCCGCCAACCTCACAGAGTCTGCTGAGGTGTCTGACAGAAAAGCTGTTGCTCCTTGCAACAGAGTCATATTAGCCAAGATTTCATCTCTTGGGACCTTGCTCTTAAAGCTGCTCCACCATTTGTTGCAGCTAGATCATAAGGGAGCGAGCAGTACAAGTCCCAGCTTTTGCTGGCTTCAGACCCCCTGTGGCTGCCTTCCAGGTGTGCCTCAGGAACCCATCAGCTTTTTTTATCCAATGGGTCTCTAAGTGTGCCGGAATCCTCAAAGGGCAGAGCTAACCTCTTAGAGGATTTCGCCACTACCCCATCGATTTTAGGGATTTTATCCCAACTGTTGGAGTCTCTCTCCTCAAAGAGGTATCTCCCCTTTGAAGATGAGGGCAGGCTACCAGATCTTTCCGGCTTCTTCAACTCTTTAGCTAGGAGCACTCGTATTCTGGATTTAACAGGAAAGGTGCACTTCCGCCTTTCCTCTAGACCCCCAAACATTATATTCTCTAGGGATTTAGGAGCTTTCTCCTCCTTCAGGCCCATTGTTGATCTGACTGCCCTAACCAACCTATCTGTATCCTCAGCCGGAAAGCAAGGTCGGCCACACCTGTATCACTGTCCATGGTGAGGAGGAGGAGGAGGAGGAGGACAGGGATTCACTATGGCATTCTCTAACAGACTGTGGAGATGCCTCAGATTCCGTAACGACCTCCTGAGCTCTCGTTCCCCTTTTTTAGACAGGGTCTTTAGGGAACCTTGCACCTTAGCCCTGATCATGGACCTAAGCCTCATGGCGAAGTCAGGGGTCTCATCCCGTATAGTTTTCTGTCAATGAACTGCAAGCGGGGTCCTACAAAGGGCACACTCTTTATTCTTTTTGTCGCTAGCCTTCCTAGGCCCCTAGTGATTTAAGCAAGAAATGGCCCTTATTAACAAAAGGTGACATTCTCATAGATTCAGAGGCTGATAGAGGGTACATACGACGTCCCACCTGTATACTGAGGAGTCCTGTGACCTCTGATCGGGACGGCTGCCACTCCTGCCACTTGGAGCGGCTGCTCCGTAGTGCGCCCGCTCCTTAGTACGCCCGAGCCTATGACAAGGCACTGATATTGGCAACTGCTGCAAAAGCTACTGCAGGTGCTGCTGCTGCTGCTGTTCTCTCAGATTCTCCATGATGGGGAGTTTTAGACATAAGAGCCTCTTCTGTGGTCATCTCCCATTTTATAAGGGATCCACCGCGCTTTCCGCCTCCTCCGGTGCCCGAAACAATGACCCCGCCTCCCATTGTCCACCCGCCAGGATGCGCCTAGTCTCCACACGTCCCAGCCTGCTTTTTCGCCCAGGGTGCCACCATTTTGCCTCCAACACACCCCCTCGGATGTCACTTGGGCACACCCATTCCCAGCATACCTTGTCCGTGACATCAGCGGAGCGAGCCCTTGGAAGCCAGGCTCATTACGAAGCTGTGGCTGGAAGACTGAGGCTTGAGAGCAGTGTGGCGGATCCAAAACAGCCGACCCGGCCTGCGCCTGTGCCGCTCACACTAAGGCCCCTTGGGTGGTGCCTCCAGCACCTGAAGGTTCTTCCAGTGCTGGGACTGGAGTGGGCAAGTAGGAACAAAAAAAATAAAAAATAAAATAATAAAACCTTCAACCCACCTGTGTCTCGGCACGAGGGTTCCTGTCAGGACAGGAAACCCAGCTAAAGCGGGGAAAAGGTACTGCCCTTTTATTTCAGTAGGTTTCCTGTCCTGACCCTTTCTCAGGTGTGCGGTCATGGGTGAAGTGAAAATATGTATATTGCTTATCGGTAATGTGTTTTTACAGAACCCATGACAGCACCAAGGAGAGAGGAGATCTGCCCTTCAAGGTCAGGAAACCTTCAAGATAAAAAGGGTGGCTCCTCTCTCCGCATCAGTGGATTACAAAGCATGAGAGGACCTCCAAGTTAGTGTACACATATCTAAATACATTTATACAAACTATCTTTAACCACAACCATATGTGGTGTACTATATACAATAAACCACCAACCAGAAGGTGATGACTTAGTAACGGGAGGGAATATAAGGGTGCTGTCATGGGTTCCTTAAAAACACATTATCGGTAAATAATATACCGCAAGTGTTTTTCAGTCACCCATGACAGCACCAACGAGAGAATTACAGAGAATTACTCAATTGGGGAGAGACCACAGCCTGTAGAACCCTCTTCCCAAACATGTGATCAGAAGAGGCAGAGCGATCCAGTCTATAGTGGCTATAAAAGGTGGAAGTAGACGACCACTTAGCTGCCTTACGGATCTGTTCTATGGACACATCTGCTCTTTCTGCCCAAGATGTTGCAATCGCTCTCAGAGTGGGCCCCCAGGTCGTCAGGGATTGGTCTTCCTGCGCCTGTACAGACCAATTTGATTGCCTTTCTTATCCACCTGGATAGGGTACCCTTTGAAACTCTCATTCCTTTCCTAGAGCCCTGAAAGGAGATAAACAGAGCCCTATCCTTCCTCAAAAGTTCTGTTGCTGACAAATCGTGAAGAAGGCACCTCCTAATGTCTAGAGTGTGAAACTTTTTTCCCTACAATTCTTAGCATCAGGACAGACGAAGGACAGCAGAGATATCTCCTGTGACCTATGGAACTTAGATGCTACTTTAGGTAGATAGGCCGGGTCCGGTTTTAAGACTACTCTATTGTCCATTACCATGGTAAAGGGAGGGTCTGCTTATAGAGCCTGTATATCGCTCACTCTACGTGCTGATGTTAGGGATAGGCCGGAGTCACACACAACGTATAAAAATATGGTCCGTTTTTGATGGCCAAGATACGCTGAAAATTTCCTAACAGTGATCCGTATTCAATGCGAGGATGCGATTTTTTTCCATAGAATGTATATGTATGTATGTATGTATATGTATGTATATATGTGTATATATGTGTATATATATATATATATATATATATATATATATATATATATATATATATGTATATGTATATGTATATGTATATGTATATGTGTATATATATATATATATATATATATATATATATATATATATATATATATATATATATATATATATATATATATATATATATATATATATATATATATATATATCTATCACACACACCTATACTATGTGTAGACATTAATTTTATCTGTTCTATTCTAACCTGTCAGTGTGATTTTACTATACACCGCGATGAATTGCTGGCTTTTCTATAGAACACCGATGCGCATTTCTCGCAAGTCACACTGATGGTACATGTGTAATCCGTTTTTTTCCACGCACCCATAGACTTGCATTGGCGATTCTCGGCTGAGATACGCTGACAATCGCAGCGATTTCACTCGGATCCTGGATACAGCTGAGAAAACAACGGATAATAGGAGCTGCCCCATAGATTAACATTGGGCAGAGTGCTATGCGATTTTTTATCGTAATGCACTCGTTCGTATTACGGGTCTAGTGTGACTCCGGCCATACAAAGAGTATAGTCTTTAGGGTAATCAACTTTATAGACCCTTCAGTCAGAGGCTCAAAGGAGGGTTCTGTCAAAGCATTCAAAACCAAGTTTAAGTCCCATGGAGGGGTCCTGGCTACAGGGACTCGTCTGGATCTAGCACATGCTTTAATAAGCCTGACCACCCACTAAATACCCACGAGGTAGTAATTATACACAGCGCCTAAGGCCGAAACCTGGACTTTCAAGGCGCTAACCGCCAGGCCTTGTTCCTGCCCCCTCTGAAGGAACTCCAGGATTTGTCTTAGGGGTACCTTTCGTTCCAGAGTGCACCCCGTAGATGTAAAGAATTTTTTCCAAGTCCTATCATAAATCTTTGTAGTGACCGATGTGAGATAGCGCTACCTGAGTGGGTTGGGGGACACTCGTTTGGCAACGGGATTAAAGCAGTCAGGCACGATTTCTCACAAAAACAGTCTACTTGGTTTATTTAAAAGTCATAAACCGTACCGTAGGCCATGTTGCAAATCTCAGGCCTACACATAGTCCATAGCACTTTAACTCGGCGAACAGTTCATTAACGTCAAAAGAACACAAACCATCGGCAGTCTGTTCCATTGGCAGATACTTCTCTGCCCGTAACCCCCTTTAGCTGGAGTTACCTTACAGGAGCTCCTGCTCCACACACTCCTGTCAGTCCTGGTTTCCAGGAAAGCTGCCTAACTGGGATCACCTTCCTTGTGACCAGGGCACTTCAGATAGTCCAGACCCGCAGACGGAACTGTAGCTTCCCTGACACAGTAGCCATCACAGGCTCTGCAGATACGGCCTCTCCGTGCGCCACTCAGGAAGTCCAGTCCCAGGCACTTCCAACACAGGCCATCAGTCCATGGCCTCACCATGTGCTTCCAGGAATCCAGTCCACTCCAGGACATTCCAACACAGGCCATTCACAGGACCTCACATTCTGACCATCGGCCTCTCCGTGCGCTATTCAGGAAGTTCAGACCCAGGCACTTCCAACACAGGCCTTCAGTCCATAGCCTCACCAGGTGCTTCCAGGAATCCAGTCCACTCCAGGACATTCCAACACACAGGCTGTTCTGTCTCCGCCATCTAATATTGTTACCCTGATTATCTGTTTGCGTAATTGCAGGTTTCTCAGTATGGATGTTCATATCTTTATTTGTTTTTAGTGCTTTGGCTCCCTCTAGCGGTCAGAGTTATGTTGGCAGTTCAATCTTGTTTTTGTATTATCCATGTCTGATTCTCCTCCTCCTTTGCAATGCATTATGGTAGCTCAGCCTCCATTTCCCTCCATTTTTCCTTTCACTTTCTTCGGTTTGCCTTCAAGGAAAGACGCTTCACTTCATCCCCCTTGCGATTGCATTGCCGGTATGTCTTTATGCTTCCTATAGATATTTCTGCTCTATATTAGCTTAGTTTAACCAGTTGTACTCCTAGTTTAGTCACTAGCTTTCTAAATGTTATGCATAATGTATATCATGTGTATTATGTATCTGTTCTATGCCATGCACTGATTCTATGTATATCATTGTTCACAGTTTCACCGCATCAATATACCACTACGTTTAATAAAGCACAGACTCAACCACAGTCTCCTTATTGGACCCCGGTATAGCGGTTTAGCTGACTGTATAGCTACGTATGAGCCTGCCTCAGCTAGTGAGGACAGAACACAGGCTATCCAGGACGTCACACTGACCAATTCAGGTCAATACACTCAACATGTGACCCAAACCCTGGTCACATTATGTACCTATAACCACCCCATAGGTGTGAGGTGTGTGTGTGGTTAGCCAGTCCTACCCAGCTCTCTGACTAACCCTGCAAGCCTCTGGAGCCCCCCCACTAGGACCGTGGGGTACTCGGAACTGGGCCGGTTCTTCATGGGATGTGTCACGGTGACAGTGACCCGGTCCATGGCCCTGGACGTCCAATAAAAGGGGAAAAGTATATGGGAGTAAAGTCTATGGTAGTAGTGTTCGTGACGCCACCTGAGGTGGTATAGTTCCCCACAGGTAGAACTTGGTCCCCAGGGCTCCCAGTGTAGTTGATAAGGATTATAGATGGTGAAGTGCAGGAAATAATTAGAGGACACAAGGTTGCAGTCTTTTTACCTTTTACTGGTAGTATGCAGCCACAGTCCAGGGTACGGATCCCAGGTGATCGTGAGGTCCGGCCAGCCTGGAAGCGATTCGGAATCCCACTAGCCAGGTGGAGATGGAAGCCTTCCTTACTGCGCTGTGGTATAAGTCCCTTGCTGCCTAAGGATTCACACAAGGTCCTCTCTTTCTCTCTGTCCTAATAATAGGACAATATCCGTATGGAGGCAACTCAAGCCTTTTTACAGGTGTCCCTAATCTCCTGCCCGCCGGTTTCTGCTGTGGGGCATACAGTTACCCCAACAACCTCTGACTTCCGGCCTCCGGTATTCTGCGCTTCAGTGTGGAGGGAGCTCAGTCACAGCTCCTCTCCATCTCTATCCTCTCCTTCACTTCTTCTCCCCTATCAGTCTCCTACAGACTGCTCTGTTTCTCACTCTTTCCAGGAGCTGCAGAACCACGTGTGCACGGCCCCAGCTTTCCACTCTCAGACTGTGTGACTGCTCTGTCTCTGTCCTTCTGACAGACTGACTAACTCTTCCTCCAGCCAGAATATATGTAGGGAAGTTCCCCTCAATCTGGGTCTCGAGCTCCCCCTTCTGGCCTGGAGTCAGAACAGTGTTGTATGTACTTGTTACCTGTTAAAGGGATCCTCGTCGCTTCCAAGCATAGCATCACCCTACCCGTGAGGAAGTCAATACCACTGTAAAAACCAGTTACCTGGGGTGCTACACCTCCCTTTTAACTATACAAATATTTGTGGGACTACAGGTCCCAGAACAATAATACTACAGGCTTACAGCGTAGACTCCCTCTGCGACACATACCAGCCATTTACAAGCATGCCAGAGACTTTCATTATCACCATTACAGATACGCCTCCATGCGTATCCTAAAAAGCACATACTGCGCCCCCTGGCTGTAACATAGGTCACTGCATCACACCGGCTTCCTACTAGCAAGCAAGGTAGAGACTAGGTTGGGAGAAAACCCCTCACCCTCTAGCACCGACCTCTCAAATTCCATGCTGTTAAGTGCAGCCAAGTCACCTGAGAATGGAATACAGGTCCCTGAGCTACAAAGTCTGGGATCTCTGGAAGGACCCATGGTTCCGTGACTGACATGTTCCTCCTCAGCCAAAAGAACCAGGGCATCTTGGACCAAAAAGGGGCTATGAACACTACTCTTGCCCTGTCCTATCTTCCTAAGAACTGCTGGAATTAGACAAATTTGGGGGAAGGCGTAGACCAGGGTGAAGTCCCATCTGATCCGAAAGGCACCCACCGCCTGAGGATTTTCTTTGGGATCCAGGGAGCAGAACCCCTCCACTTTACTGTTCTGCCAAGTAGCAAAAAGGTTGACCTCCGGACACCACAACATGAACACTAACCGCCTGAATATTGAGGTCTTGAGGGACCATTCGCCCTGTAGCAGTAGTTTCCGGCTCAAAAAAATCTGCTGTTATATTGTCCTTTCCTCTGATGTGAAGAGCGGATAATGAAAGGTTGTTCTCCTCCGTGACACTGAAAATCCACTTGGTAATCTGCATTAGGGAACGGGACAGTGTACCTCCCTGATAATTCAGGTATGCCATCTTCACCTGGTTGTCTGAAAGAATTTTTACATGATGGCCTTGTAGGAATGGTGGGAGACTCTGCAATGCATTCTCTACCGCTAAGAACTCCCACGTGTTTGATGAGCCTTCCTTTTCTACCGCCGACCATGTTCCCTGGACCAACTGGTTGTCCGGATGTGCTTCCCACCCCCTGGAACTACCCTGGTGACATGAGGAAACCAAGGGACCCCCTCCTGAAGGGATTCTATTTTTAACCACCAGTGGAGTGAATGTATTACTTCCCGAGGCAGTGTCAGTGTACCTTTCAGATAACTCCTTAAGGAACGTTAGCTTTCCAACACATACCACTGCAACTGTCGAGTGGATTTGGGACGATTTTACTGCCGGGATACAGGAGATCAGGGACCCCAGGAGGGACATAGCATTCCTGAGGAACATCGCCGGATCTTGTATTGACCTGGAGAGGAGACTGAGTAATTTTTCCTTCTTTTGATCTGGTAGGCGACATTCTTGCTAGCATGAGTCGAGTAAGAGTCCCAGAAAGATTTGTGTCCTTTGTGGATCTAACTTTGATTTTTCTAGGTTTAAACACCACCCTACGCTTTCCAAAATGGTGGCTGTGTCTCTCACTTGACTCTGGCAATGACTGAAAGAACGTCCCCCTGTCAGGAAGTCGTCCAGGTATGGGATGACCAGTCTGTTTCTTTCTTTGAGGTGGGCCGTAACTTCCGCTATTAGTTTTGTGAACACACGAGGAGCTACCGCCAGGCCAAAGTGGAGGGCCCTGTAATGGAAGTGCCTTGTGGTGCCTCCTACTGGTACTGCTACTCTGAGAAACGTCCAGAACGCGAAGTGTGTTGGCACGTTGTAATACGCGTCTTTATGGTCCAGGATGGCCATATATCAACCAGGAAAGAGCAGTTGTATCGCTGAGTTGACGCCATCTTGAACTTGGGAATCTTCAAGAACTTGTTCAGGCCTTTCAGGTTGAAAATTGTTCTGTATGAGCCGACTGGCTTCTTTATTAAAAACAGGGGAGAAAAGAAGCCTTTCCCTTTTTCTCCTGCTGGAACATCCTGCAGAACGTTTTTCTCTTGTAGTCTTAGTACCTCTGATTTCAGTGCTACTTGCTCCGAGCTGGATGCTTGTGGGTCCGTCAAAATGACCCAGACTGGTGGATACTCCAGAACTCCAGCTTTAACCCTGATCTTACCAGGCTGAGAATCCAAGGGCTGGAGGATATTTTCTCCCAGGCTGGAAAGAAAAGGGAGAATCTTCCTCCCACCTGGGGTAGGGAGTCATTTGGAGGGCTTCCTACCACCCTGGGAAGGATTACCAAATAGGTACCCCTTGCCTTTCCTTGGCTGATCCTCCCACCTACTGTGTTCTGTGGTCAGTATCCTTCGGCTGAATTTCTTCCTCCCAAATGACTGCCTGAAGGACGAGAAGGGAAGTTTTGGGAACCCTTTCTTCTTATCAGCAGCTTTTTCTAAGAGGTCATCCAAAGCTGAAACGAACAAGTACTGACCTTCACAAGGGAGAGAACACAGTTTCCCTTTTCCTTGTACGTCCCCCGGGCAAACTTTTAACCAGACTGCTGTCTAGCCTGCGTTGGATAATGCAGCAGATCTTGCAGCCAGTATGGCGGAGTCGGAGGATGCATCTGATAAGAAGGCCGCCGCTCCCTTGATGACTGCGAGCGTGGCCAGAATGGAGTCTCTGGGTGAATTTTACCTCAGGTGGTCTTCCAATCTACTCAGCCAGACCATAAGGGGCATTGCTGTACATGTTGCAGAAATAGCTGGCCTCAGAGCCCCTGCCGATGACTCCCAGGTAGCCTTAAGAAAGGTGTCAACCTTTCTGTCGAGGGAGTCTTTCAGTAAAGGTACCTTCACACTAAGCATCTTTACAACGAGAACGACAGCGATCCGTGACATTGCAGCGTCCTGGATAGCCATTTTGTTGTGTTTGACACGCAGCAGCGATCAGGATCCCGCTGTGACATCGCTGGTCGTAGCTAGAAGTCCGGAACTTTATTTGGTCATCAGATCGGCGTGATTCGTCATGTTTGACAGCAAAAGCAACAATGTCAGCAATGTTTTTACATGGAGCTAACAACCAGCGAGAACGATAAGTACGTCACTGGATCGCTCCTGCATCGTTCTGTTGTTGCCGTGTTTGACGTCTCTTAGTGACCTACACAGCGACGCTGCAGCGATCAGCTCGTTGTCTATATCGCTGCAGCATCGCTTAGTGTAACGGTACCTTTACCCTGCATCTTCAAAGGGAAGGGATGATCTTCTTGTGGCCCTGGATATAGCGACATCCAATTTGGGCGCTTTATGACGAGGTAGCCACATCAAAGGGGTACTTCCTTTTAAAGGAGGATGGCAAGGGACCCTTCTTATCTGGCTTTTCCCATTTATTAATGAGATTTAGCACTTTCTCATTCATAGGGAAGCATCTACATTTTTTCCTGTTGAAGGTCCCTTGGACAGACTTTTTGGCCTTTCGTTCGACTTGTTCCATTGTGGACCTAAGGGCCTTAACTAAATTGTCCCACCTCCTTTAGGGGGAAGCAATAACCTGCTCCCGAGTGGTCTCCTGACGAGGATAAATCTGAAGTATCCTGCAGAACCCACTCATCCGAGTATACAGTCGACGATGCGGGAGACACTTTAGCCCTATCCCAGCATTGTGTTTCCTCATAGAGGGACTGGGACCTTAATGAGTTTTCTACCTCACTCATGATGAGGGTTCTTATTGTGGAGGAGAAGTCTGGGGTCTCATTTGCCACTGTATCATTGATACATGCTTGGCATAATTTTTGGGGCCATGTACTAGCCAGACTCTGCATTTGATTTCCCTGTGCATTTTCTAGGGGAATCCCACCAGAAAAGCAAGAGGATAGAGAAGGAGAGAGGGAGACAGATATTTGCATTATTAAAATAACATTCTTGTAGCTCACTCACCACTCCAGGGTACCGGAACAGGAGGCAGAATGTCATCCGAAAGGTCTCCTTTAGAGACCACGGAATCTTCCATCCTGACAGAGCCAATCTGTGTACCGACTTGTCCTACAATGTTTGGACCTGCGTGCCCCGCTGGAGCACCCAGAACTCCTATTCTAATGTGGTCGCATCTGACGTCGAGGTCATTGAGGCTGCTCTGGCTCCAAATGCTGCTTGCTGTGGCTGCAGCCCCTGTGGCTGCTGTTGCCGCTGTGGAGAGGACTACTGTGCATCCATAGCACCCTTAAGTACTGGGCTTGTAGGGGGATCTGCCAGCCAGCGCGCTCCTGCAGCTTCCCGTACCCGCCCCTCGGAAGTGCTCCAGGTGAAAGTCCCGGCCAAGTCATCAGAGAGCGACTTATAGTCTCCGGCCGCGCTCTATGACCACGCTGGGACACAAGGCTGCCGGATAACCATGCGGTGATGACTCTGCAAACTCCCGCATGACCAATGGCCGAGACCCCATTGGGCCACCCAGCTGCGCTTCCAGCAATCCCAGCCGCATCAGAGATGGTGTCCTGCCCCAACCGACCGGCCCAGGTCTGGGAACTTGCCTTCGTCTTCTTTTCTTTACCCCTCTCTCGTTGGTGATGTCATGGGTGACTGGAAAATTATGGTACCATTCTAACCCACTTATTGCATGAAAATGTGAAATCTAGGGCTAAAACAAAATTTGGCGGTTGTGTTTAGTAGTTATTTTTTCTTCACTGCCCAATGGTATAAAATTCTTTGACCACCCCTAGATGAATTCTTTGAGAGGTGCAGCTTGTAAAATGGGGTTACTTATGGGGGGAAATTTGGGTTCTGCAGTGCTGGCACCTCAGGGGCTCTCCTAGTGGGTCATGGCACCTGCAAACCATAACAGTAAAATATGCACTATAATATGGCGCTCCGTCCATTCTGAGATTTGTACTGTGCCTCAAAAGTAGTTTTCTCCCACACATGTGGTATCGGCGTACTCAGGAGAAATTGCACAGCAAATTGTATAGTGCAATTTCTCATGTTACCCTTTTGAAATTAAAAAAAAAAAAAAAAAAAAAAGTACTAAAACATTTTTGTGGGTAAAATGATTTCTTTTTTTTATTTTCACAGGCTCAATGTTACAATTTTCTGTGAAGCACTTGGGGGTTCATGGTGCTCACACATTTAAATAAATTCCCTGAGGAGTCTAGCTTCCAAAATGGTGTCATTTGTGGGGAATTTTCACTGATTAGGCACATCAGGGGCTCTGCAAACAGGACAGGACATGGTGCTCGCTAATTGTTCCAGCAAATTTTACATTCCAGAAGTCAAATAGCGCTCCTTCCCTTCCATGCTCTGCCATCAGCCCAATCAGTGGTTTCTCCCCCCCCCCCCCCCACCCCCACATATGGGGCATCGGCTTGCTCAGGAGTAATTGGGTTAAATTTTTCCAGCTACCCTTGAAAAAAAAAAAAAAAAAAAAAAATTTAAAAATGGGTATAAATTAAATTTGTGAAAATGTGTTCATTTTTTTCCCACATTTCAAAAATTCCTGTAAAGCAAGTGAAGTGTTAATAAACTTCTTGCATGTGGTTTTGAGAGCTTGAAGGGTGCAGTTTTTTTTTTTTTTATAGTGTCACTTTTAGGCAATTTCTGTCATACAGACCCCTCAAAGTCACTTCAAATGTGATGTGGTCCCTAAAATAATTAGTTTTGTAAAAAAAATGTTGTAAAAATTAGAAAAACCACTGGTCAACTTTTAACCCTTATAACATCCTAAGAAAAAAAAAAAGTTTAAGAAATTGTGCGGATGTAAAGTAGACATGTGGGAAATGTTATTTATTAACTATTTTATGTGACATAACTCTCTGACTTAAGGGCATAAGAATTCAAAGTTTGAAAACAGCAACTTTTCCAAGTTCTTACCAAATTTCCATTTAAAAAAAAAAAAAATGATATATATATATATATATATACATATACATATACATATATGTGTATGTGTATGTATATATATATATATATATATATGTATATATGTATGTATGTATGTATGTATGTATGTATGTATGTATGTATGTATGTATGTATGTATGTATATATATATATATATATATATATATATATATATATATATATATATATACACACACATATACATTTATTTAATTTTTTTTTTTTTTACACAAATAAACGCAAGTCAAACCCAAGAAATTTTACCATTATAGAGAATGGCCATTATATTGTATTGTATGACCATGCTGGAGTAGTTGGGGATGTGGATTGTCACTCTTTTCCTACATTATTATATCAGGATATGACTTGTGTACAAGATTTGTGCTGTTGTTTCACTTTTAATGTTTTTATCCGTTTTTCTGTGTGATGTATCTTTTGTGTGTTGCATTTCTTTGTAAAAAGCTTACTAATAAAAGATTTTGTATTTTTTATATATGGTTGTGGTGCTCCCTTCCGTGTGGACTTGATCTTTCTCTATGGGTTTAGTTGCTATGTTTCCAAGTCCACGGTGAGCCCCAACAGTTATATATTTAGTGGTGCCCTCCGCACTCATGACATTATAGAGAATCTGTGGCATTCGTTGAAGCAATCCAAAATTATTACCACAAAGTGACACTGGTCAGAATTGTAAGAAATGGCCTGGTCATTAACGTGCAAACCACCTTGGAGGTTAACCCTTTCACGACATGCGCAGTAATAGTACGGCGCATGCCGTGTCACCCCCTTTGATGTGGGCTCCGGCGGTGAGCCCACATCAAAGTCGTGACATGTCAGCCGTTTTGTACAGCTGACATGTGCGCGCAATAGCGGCGGGTGAAATTCGCTATTCACCCGCCGCTATTAACCTGTTAAATGCCGCTGTCAAACGCAGACAGCGGCATTTAACCGGCGCTTCCGGCCGGAAATGATGTCATCGCCGACCCCCGTCACATGATCGGGGGTCGGCGATGCATCAGGAAGATAACCATAGAGGTCCTTGAGACCTCTATGGTTACTGATGCCGGCCTGCTGTGAGCGCCCCCCTGTGGTTGGCGCTCACAGCACACCTGCATTTCTGCTACATAGCAGCGATCTAATGATCGCTGCTATGTAGCAGAGCCGATCAGGCTATGCCAGCTTCTAGCCTCCCATGGAGGCTATTAAAGCATGGCACAAGTAAAAAAAATGTTTTTAAAAATATGAAAAAAATATAAAAAATATAAGTTTAAATCACCCCCCTTTCGCCCCATCCTAAATAAAGCAATAAAAAAAAAAACCTAAACGTATTTGGTATCGCCGCGTTCAGAATCGCCCGATCTATCAATAAAAAAAAGCATTAACCTGATTGCTAAACAGCATAGCAAGAAAAAATTCCGAAACGCCAGTACTGTCTTTACACGCCTATTTAATGGAAGTATACAAACACAGAGGGTAGCTGTGTTATGGAAAACTTCCTGTCTGGTGCCGGTACCCAAGACTTCTTCTCCTGCAACCCTAAATGACTATCGTCCTGTAGCCTTAACATCTCACGCTATGAAGGCCTTGGAAAGATTAGTTCTTGCTCACTTAAGACCAAGGGTCAATGCTTTTATCTATTAACTAGTTAAATGCCGCTGTCAAACGCAGACAGCGGCATTTAACTACCGCTTCCGGCCGGGCGGCCGGAAATGACGTTATCGCCGACCCCCGTCACATGTCCGGGGGTCGGCGATGCGTCTCCATTGTAGCCATAGAGGTCCTTGAGACCTCTATGGTTACTGATTGCCCGTCGCTGTGAGCGCCACCCTGTGGTCGGCGCTCACAGCACACGTGCAATTCTGCTACATAGCAGCGATCAGCAGATCGCTGCTATGTAGCAGAGCCGATCGGCTTGTGCCTGCTTCTAGCCTCTCATGGAGGCTATTGAAGCATGGCAAAAGTTAAAAAAAAAAGTTTAAAAAAATGTGAAAAAAATAAAAAAAACATAAAAGTTTAAATCACCCCCCTTTCGCCCCAATCAAAATAAATCAATAAAAAAAATATCAAATCTACGCATATTTGGTATCGCCGCGCTCAGAATTGCCCGATCTATCAAATAAAAAAAAGTATTAACCTGATCGCTAAACAGCGTAGCGGGAAAAAAACTCGAAACGCCAGAATTACGTTTTTTTGGTCGCCGCGACATTGCATTAAAATGCAATAACGGGCGATCAAAAGAACGTATCTGCACCGAAATGCTATCATTAAAAACGTCATCTCGGCACGCAAAAAATAAGCCCTCAACCGACCCCAGATCATGAAAAATGGAGACGCTACGAGTATCGGAAAATGGCGCAATTTTTTTTTTTTTTTTTTTAGCAAAGTTTGGAATTTTTTTTCACCACTTAGATAAAAAATAACCTAGTCATGTTTGGTGTCTATGAACTCGTAATGACCTGGAGAATCATAATGGCAGGTCATTTTTAGCATTTAGTGAACTTAGCAAAAAAGCCAAACAAAAAACCAATGTGGGATTGCACTTTTTTTGCAATTTCACCGCACTTGGAATTTTCTTCCCGTTTTCTAGTACACGACATGCTAAAACCAATGATGTCGTTCAAAAGTACAACTCGTCCCGCAAAAAATAAGCCCTCACATGGCCAAATTGACGGAAAAATAAAAAAGTTATGGCTCTGGGAAGGAGGGGAGCGAAAAACGAACACGGAAAAACGAAAAATCCCCTGGTCATGAAGGGGTTAAGCAAAGTTTTTAATTTTTTTTCACCACTTGGATAAAAAATAACCTAGACATGTTAGATGTCTATGAACTTGTACTGACCTGGAGAATCATAATGTCAGGTTAGTTTTAGCATTTAATGAACCTAGCAAAAAAGCCAAACAAAAAACAAGTGTGGGATTGCACTTTTTTTGCAATTTCACCGCACTTGGAATTTTTTTCCCGTTTTCTAGTAAAAAACATGGTAAAACCAATGGTGTCGTTCAAAAGTACAACTCGTCCCGCAAAAAATAAGCCCTCACATGACCATATTAACGGAAAGATAAAAAAATTATGGCTCTGGGAAGGAGGGAAGTGAAAAATGAAAACGCAAAAATGAAAAAGGGCCGTGACTTGAAGGGGTAAAAGGGATCCTGTCACCAGAAAAAAAACAGCTATTAACATGCAGACATGGGGTTAATCTGCAGGTTAATAGCGTTATTAACGTGCCCGATGGTCGCACTTACCCGAACACTGTTGGGAGAAAATTAACTTCAGTTCCCTGGCAGCGTTCAGCCTCCAGTCACGGGGGGCATTGGCTGCACAGGTTCAGGCCCTGCTCTGAGTATACATAGTAGCAGCTATAACTGCGTCCCTGGCCCCGATTGACAGCCGACCCCAATGCAAAGCCAGCGCCAGTCAAGGCCCTGGGGAGTGGTTACAGCCGCCGCTCTCTATACACAGAGCGGTGACCGAACCCGCGCTGGCATTGCCCACGTGACTGAACACTGCCGAGGGAATAAAGTTAATTTTCCCTTCCCAGCGTTCAGCTAACTGCGGGCACCGGGCAGGTTAATAACCTGCAATCCCTATATCTGTAGGTTAATAGGGTTTTTTTTCTGGTGACAGGCTCCCTTTAAAGTTTATGACCCATTGATAGATCTGCCTGAATCTTGTTTTTCATGACTTAGGAAAATTTCTGCAAGAAATCCTGACGTGTGCACATAGCCTGACAAAAACCGGACATTTCTGCCAGAAATCTGCATGCGTTTTTGATGCGTTTTTGTGCGTTTTCTCCAAATGCATAGAATAGCGGGAAAAACGCTGAAAATCCGCAAAATTAATGAACATGCTGCTTTTTTTACCACGATGCGTTTTTTTCACGGAAAAAAACGCACCATGTGCACAGAGCATGCAGAATGCATGCTAAATGATAGGATGCATAATGTATGCGTTTTTAATGAGGTTTTTATAGTGTTTTTATCGCGGAAAAACACGAAAAAAACGCAAAAAAACCTGAACGTGTGCACATACCCTAAAAGGCAGAAGCCTCGATGTGTGGAAAATATCTGCCTAAGTATTGGTGTTATATGCATGGGAATGAAATGCCAACACATAAAAGCCTTGTATTCAAATCCCGTGATCAGACACACTTGGTAATTAAGACCAGGATGGTAAAGAATCTTCACTCCCAAACCACCCTCAGGTTTTTTTTTGGAACTAAGATATTATTAAATAACATGGTGGGGGAAGAAATCTCCGGTAGTGCCACTGATCAGCTGATATCTCAGTCCCCTACCTGAGCAATGTGCAGAGTACAGGAACACCGCAGCTCCGAACCTTGCTTTGTGGCCGCTGCCGAGTACTGGAGGTTATGATCTATTCAAATGCCGTGGGCAACAGACGTGAACTTCGTGTCCACATACTATACGTTGCCATGAGTCATTTATGGCACGTGCTATCATAAAGCCTTAACACATAAGGACGTACATGATTAACATATGAATTCCAATTGTAGAAAAGTGAGGTTCTATCATGCGGTCAAGCTGGTTTTACCCGAATCCGTAGAGCTTGATTCTTTTCTCAAATTTGACAGGACAATGGACTGAACGTCCTGCCATAGTCAAGACCTGAAATTCTGCCTTTTGGTGATACACTTACAGGTAATTAGATCAATATTAACTTAGAACAGCAACTATCCATATAACTAATTAAAGAGCAACTTACCCGGAAACAATATTATAACTGAGAGCTGGGTCGTCTTTAGAGACAGGAGGGACAAGGGGTTCAGGGTGCCACTCATCTATTAACTCTTCTTTCTCCTGCAAATCCAATAACAGGACCTAGTTTACAGGAGGGCGACTACTGCCCACATTTACAACAGAAATGTATACGATTGCTATGCACAAACGTCAGCACGGACGCGTCCAGCCACTCATGGTATACATTGTACAGACGATAAGCGCCATCTGTCTTCTGACAAGACACTCAGGAAAACCCTGGAAAATTATTCCCTCCCCCATGTACAAAAGAGTCTAACACGCTTGAATGAATTACGGTATGTAGAGAAATTCTTTAATCATATGGTCCGATACAGAGTATAAATCATATGATGCTTTGGTCAAATTGGTCTTTATCATACATACACAAGTGACCATTAGGATAAGGAGGAAGCACCATGTAAACTACATCCGCCGTCGCTGAGAGATATGTGCATCCAGATATGGTCCGCTATCACTTGTGCATGTTTAATGAAGGTTAGATTGACAGAAGTGTCACGTGATGTATACACCGCATTGGACCACACGATTAAATTATTGCTCTACGTGGTTCATTCCAAGAGTGCTGGAATCTTTTCTGCCCCGATCTGAGCACATATTCCACTATTAGATTAGAAAAGAAGTCTTATTTCCCATCGCATTCTGAACAGAACCTCCAGAGGGATTAATAAGTCTGCAGTCACACAGAGCGACTACAGACTTTTCATTTTAGACCGGACAGCCCCTTCAAGGGTAGCTGCCCTTGTTAAGAATTGGCTGCTGGCATTTCTGCACCAAAAATGTGTCTCTTGGAGGGCATAATGTTGTGTAAGTGCATCTGTTTATGCATGGCCTGAATTTATATGCTGCAGACATGACTCTGCTTCAAATCTACACAGGAAAAAACAAGCTGAATGTGCAGGAGATTTCAGAAATGTCACTCAGTTTGCCGCTACTGTAAAACACTTTTTTCGGCAGCAAAAACGAAAAAGCAACAGGTGAAAATACCCTTTTAGGGCTTATGCACACGTTACAGATTTGGTGCCTTTTGCGATGCAGATTTTCTAGAAAAACCTGAAGCAATCCTGTTCGGTATGTTCACATGTTGCGTTTTTTTTCCCCCCACAGGCAAAACCTGTTCTCTTGGCAGTAAAGAAGCAACTTTAAAAAAGCAGGTTTTGCTGCATTTTTAGTCACTTGGTGCATGTTGATACATTTTAGTGTCCACCCCTCTCCCAAAAAAAGATAACTGTGTTTTTGAACTTACCCATTGCTTTATGTGGGTGAAAAAAAAAAACGCTGTAAAAAGCGACATGCTGCCGTTTGCAGAAACGCAGTTTTCTAAATCAGTCAGGAAAAAAACATTGTGTGTGCATGAGATTTCAGAAATCTCATAGCTTTTGCAGGTACTGTAAAATGCAGCTTATAATTTGCATAAAAAGCAGCAAAAATGCAATGTGTGAACACAGCCTAAGGCCGGGTTCACATTTGCGTTCAGGAGGGCTGCGGATGGCTGTTTACTTCCTCCTTGAAGCCCCGCCTACTTCTGAATGCATCTTGCGTTTCCCTGTGTACCTATCTTTAACATTGGGTACGCAGGGACATGTGTTGTATGCAGATGTGTTCGCATACAGCGATTTGAGGTGTGCGGCGACCGCAAGGAAACACAAAATTGTGTGTTCCTGTGCGGCCGCCGCCCGCGTCAAATCACCCCATGTGGATGCATCCGCATACAATTAATGTCCCTGCGTACCCAATGTTAAAGATAGGTACACAGGGAAACGCAAGATGCATTCAGAAGTAGGCGGGGCTTCAGGGAGGAAGTAAACAGCCATCCGCAGCCCTCCTGAACGCAAATGTGAACCCGGCCTTAGGCAGATTTTAATCCAGCCATCAATACACATGAATAGGCCAAAAATGTATCCCATTTTTATTACCTTTTCTGTAAGGTCAGACCTTTCCTGAAGTTTGTAAGTTTTCGAAAATATGAGTCTAATAATCCATAGGATGAGAATTCCTTCAAGTATAAGGTGATATGCAGGTGCCTACAAAAATACAAAATTGGCAGAAAAGTCACATTTTAGGAAGCAAGATTGTCAAATGTCTACATTTTAAAAAATACAGACATTATTTTTGACATACTGCCATTTCCTAGTGCACAATTATTCCTAAAACTACTCATTAAACTACTACAGGAAAATCCACAAAATAGTGAGAATGTATAAATTCGGATGTCCCTGCTGTATCTATTGCAATTACCGTACTGTGTAATGGTAATTTTCAGCCGCATTGCCACGAATACCCCTGAAAAATGATTAGTGTGAATTTACCCTAATAGTGGATCCTATAGTCTCATAAATCACATTATAATGTTTGAATTCCTTCTAAGGAAGATTTGAATTGAGTCCAGAAGTAGGTACATTCAGGGTCCCACACACATGAGCAGAAAAATACAGAAAAATCCATTGGTGGTGTTATGCAGGTCTCGCAATGCATTAAGTTGCAAAATTGCTGTAAACTTCACCCTATACAAAGCATTACGTTAACAAAATCCAGTGCACAAATTACATATACACACAGGACAAGCTGCTGGTTTCACACATCAGTGCCTCCGGTACGTCTGGTGACAGTCTTCTCACATACCAAAGACACCAACAAATGTAGACCCATTCAAAAGAATGGGTCTATGCACATAGAACAAAAAGACAGCGCCACAATGGATGGTGAAAAAATAAGAGCTTACATTTATTCTGCCTCCTGTAGCGACGTTTCGGTCAACAGACCTGACCTTTATCAAGCACTGTGCTACTGTAGGCGCTGTTCCCCTGCGTGTGGTGCGGAACGTGGCTTTCATCCATTGTCCCCTGCTCTGGCTGGTAAAAGGTTAAATAAACACACACACGCTAAATAAAGTATTTTAATGAAATCATACACCACACAGTTTTCCCATCTTTATTGTACTGGTAATCCAAGCGACAGCCTCGATCTCCTGTAAAAAAAAAATAAAAACAACAAACCAACAACAAATTCATACCTGTTCCGGGGTACAGTCAGTCCCATGCCGTAATCCATATCTGGGGAATGTACAGTTTACAACCGGGAGCGTAGCTAATGCAACAACCACCGGCTGTAACATAGTAACATAGTTAGTAAGGCCGAAAAAAGACATTTGTCCATCCAGTTCAGCCTATATTCCATCATAATAAATCCCCAGATCTACGTCCTTCTACAGAACCTAATTGTATGATACAATATTGTTCTGCTCCAGGAAGACATCCAGGCCTCTCTTGAACCCCTCGACTGAGTTCGCCATCACCACCTCCTCAGGCAAGCAATTCCAGATTCTCACTGCCCTAACAGTAAAGAATCCTCTTCTATGTTGGTGGAAAAACCTTCTCTCCTCCAGACGCAAAGAATGCCCCCTTGTGCCCGTCACCTTCCTTGGTATAAACAGATCCTCAGCGAGATATTTGTATTGTCCCCTTATATACTTATACATGGTTATGAGATCGCCCCTCAGTCGTCTTTTTTCTAGACTAAATAATCCTAATTTCACTAATCTATCTGGGTATTGTAGTTCTCCCATCCCCTTTATTAATTTTGTTGCCCTCCTTTGTACTCTCTCTAGTTCCATTATATCCTTCCTGAGCACCGGTGCCCAAAACTGGACACAGTACTCCATGTGCAGTCTAACTAGGGATTTGTACAGAGGCAGTATAATGCTCTCATCATGTGTATCCAGACCTCTTGTAATGCACCCCATGATCCTGTTTGCCTTGGCAGCTGCTGCCTGGCAGTGGCTGCTCCAGGTAAGTTTATCATTAACTAGGATCCCCAAGTCCTTCTCCCTGTCAGATTTACCCAGTGGTTTCCCGTTCAGTGTGTAATGGTGATATTGATTCCTTCTTCCCATGTGTATAACCTTACATTTATCATTGTTAAACCTCATCTGCCACCTTTCAGCCCAAGTTTCCAACTTATCCAGATCCATCTGTAGCAGAATACTATCTTCTCTTGTATTAACTGCTTTACATAGTTTTGTATCATCTGCAAATATCGATATTTTACTGTGTAAACCTTCTACCAGATCATTAATTAATATGTTAAAGAGAACAGGTCCCAATACTGACCCCTGCGGTACCCCACTGGTCACAGCGACCCAGTTAGAGACTATACCATTTATAACCACCCTCTGCTTTCTATCACTAAGCCAGTTACTAACCCATTTACACACATTTTCCCCCAGACCAAGCATTCTCATTTTGTGTACCAACCTCTTGTGCGGCACGGTATCAAACGCTTTGGAAAAATTGAGATATACCACGTCCAATGACTCACCGTTGTCTAGCCTATAGCTTACCTCTTCATAAAAACTGATTAGATTGGTTTGACAGGAGCGATTTCTCATAAACCCATGCTGATATGGAGTTAAACAGTTATTCTCATTGAGATAATCCAGAATAACATCCCTCAGAAACCCTTCAAATATTTTACCAACAATAGAGGTTAGACTTACTGGCCTATAATTTCCAGGTTCACTTTTAGAGCCCTTTTTGAACATTGGCACCACATTTGCTATGCGCCAGTCCTGCGGAACAGACCCTGTCGCTATAGAGTCCCTAAAAATAAGAAATAATGGTTTATCTATTACATTACTTAGTTCTCTTAGTACTCGTGGGTGTATGCCATCCGGACCCGGAGATTTATCTATTTTAATCTTATTTAGCCGGTTTCGCACCTCTTCTTGGGTTAGATTGGTGACCCTTAATATAGGGGTTTCATTGTTTCTTGGGATTTCACCTAGCATTTCATTTTCCACCGTGAATACCGTGGAGAAGAAGGTGTTTAATATGTTAGCTTTTTCCTCGTCATCTACAACCATTCTTTCCTCACTATTTTTTAAGGGGCCTACATTTTCAGTTTTTATTCTTTTACTATTGATATAGTTGAAGAACAGTTTGGGATTAGTTTTACTCTCCTTAGCAATGTGCTTCTCTGTTTCCTTTTTGGCAGCTTTAATTAGTTTTTTAGATAAAGTATTTTTCTCCCTATAGTTTTTTAGAGCTTCAGCGGTGCCATCCTGCTTTAGTAGTGCAAATGCCTTCTTTTTACTGTTAATTGCCTGTTTTACTTCTTTGTTTAGCCACATTGGGTTTTTCCTATTTCTAGTCCTTTTATTCCCACAAGGTATAAACCGCTTACACTGCCTATTTAGGATGTTCTTAAACATTTCCCATTTATTATCTGTATTCTTATTTCTGAGGATATTGTCCCAGTCTACCAGATTAAGGGCATCTCTAAGCTGGTCAAACTTTGCCTTCCTAAAGTTCAGTGTTTTTGTGACTCCCTGACAAGTCCCCCTAGTGAAAGACAGGTGAAACTGTACAATATTGTGGTCGCTATTTCCTAGATGCCCAACCACCTGCAGATTTGTTATTCTGTCAGGTCTATTAGATAGTATTAGGTCTAAAAGTGCTCCTCCTCTGGTTGGATTCTGCACCAATTGTGAAAGATAATTTTTCTTGGTTATTAGCAGAAACCTGTTGCCTTTATGGGTTTCACAGGTTTCTGTTTCCCAGTTAATATCCGGGTAGTTAAAGTCCCCCATAACCAGGACCTCATTATGGGTTGCAGCTTCATCTATCTGCTTTAGAAGTAGACTTTCCATGGTTTCGGTTATATTTGGGGGTTTGTAACAGACCCCAATGAGAATTTTGTTACCATTTTTCCCTCCATGAATTTCGACCCATATGGACTCGACATCCTCATTTCCTTCGCTAATATCCTCCCTTAAAGTGGACTTTAGACAAGACTTTACATAGAGACAAACCCCTCCTCCTCTACGATTTTTACGATCCTTTCTAAACAGACTGTAACCCTGTAAGTTAACTGCCCAGTCATAGCTTTCATCTAACCATGTCTCGGTTATTCCCACTATGTCAAAGTTACCTGTAGATATTTCTGCTTCTAGTTCTTCCATCTTGTTTGTCAGGCTTCTGGCGTTTGCGAGCATGCAGTTTAGAGGATTTTGTTTTGTTCCAATCTCCTCGCTGTGGATTGATTTAGAAATGTTCTTACCTCCCTTCTGAGTATGTTTTCCTGGGTCTTCTTTGTTCAAGTCTAATGTTTTTCTTCCCATCCCCTCTTCTTCTAGTTTAACGCCCTCCTGATGAGTGTAGCGAGTCTTCTGGCGAATGTGTGTTTCCCAGGTTTGTTGAGGTGTAGTCCGTCTCTGGCGAGGAGTCCATCGTACAAGTAATTCACACCGTGGTCCAGGAATCCGAATCCTTGTCGTCTGCACCATCGTCTTAGCCAGTTGTTTGCATCAAGGATCCTGTTCCATCTCCTGGTGCCATGCCCGTCTACTGGAAGGATAGAAGAAAAAACTACCTGTGCATCCAGTTCCTTTACTTTCTTCCCCAACTCTTCAAAGTCCTTGCAGATTGTCGGCAGGTCCTTCCTTGCCGTGTCATTGGTGCCAACATGTATCAGAAGAAATGGGTGGACGTCCTTGGAGCTGCAGAGCTTTGGTATCCTATCGGTCACATCCTTGATCATCGCACCTGGAAGGCAGCATACTTCTCTTGCGGTTATGTCCGGTCTGCAGATGGCTGCTTCTGTGCCTCTCAGTAGTGAGTCTCCCACCACCACCACTCTTCGTTGCTTCTTGGCTGTACTTTTTGCTGTCACTTGTTGCTGTGTGCCCTTTTCTTTTTTGCTTGCTGGTATTGCTTCATCCTTAGGTGTGCCATCTTCATCCTCTACAAAGATTTGATATCGGTTCTTCAGTTGTGTGGTTGGTGATTTCTCCATGGTCTTCTTGCTTCTTTTGGTCACATGCTTCCACTCATCTGCTTTTGGAGGTTCTCAAACTTTTTTCACCTTCTGTGACCAGTAGAGATGCTTCTGTTCTGTCTAGAAAGTCTTCATTCTCTTTGATGAGTCTCAAAGTTGCTATTCTTTCTTCCAGACCCCGCACCTTTTCTTCTAAAAGGGCCACTAGTCTACACTTCTGACAGGTGAAATTTGATTCTTCTTCTGGTCGATCTGTGAACATGTAGCACATGCTGCAGCTCACCATGTAGGTTGTCACATCTGCCATGTTGCTCCTAGATCCTGCTGACTTGCTGTGTGTTTTCCTTCTTGTGTAATCTACTCAGCCAAGCTCTCTTGCAATAATGTCCTACAGGCAAAAATTTGCGCGCCTTACGGCGCGCGGTTTGGTGATGCTTTCCAAGTAGCTGGTCCCGGCTGTACCCAACGATCTTCTAGCTTAGGGAGACTCCTTGCTTTTCCCAGAAGGCTCCTGGAATATGCAAATTAGCCTCCTCTAGCTTGAATCCCTGGTTTGGTGATGCTTTCCAAGCAGCTGGTCCCGGCTGTACCCAACGATCTTCTAGCTTAGGGAGACTCCTTGCTTTTCCCAGAAGGCTCCTGGAATATGCAAATTAGCCTCCTCTAGCTTGAATCCCTGGATTCCCTTGAATCCCCAGTGTAAACTACTGGGGAATGAATGATACGCAGCGGGCGCAGGCTCATTAATTAGCGGTGACGTCACTGAATATGTGCTCGCTGCCGGCATGAACTCCCGTGACCTCAGGACCGTGGGAGAATGCAAGTGATGAGGTCACAGCAGTTCACAGCACAGCACATATCTCCGGCCCTGATAATATCAGGACGTGTGAAACCAGCCTTAGGCTGCTAGCAGCACACATTCCAGAATCTGAATGAAGATGTGAAACTGGGATAACAATGCCCCACCCAATATGAAGGCCGGGGCACAACAACCTCCGAACAATCCAAGTAACATCCAAAAACAGGACTATCCAGCAAACCGGATGACAGAAATTCAGATCAGCATGAAGTAATGACCAGGCTGCCCAAGCTAATAAGATCTCTCCTGCCTGCCCCATAAAAAAAGCATGGCCACCTGTATATTTATGGCACATTGCTGATCTTCCCATTGCACTACACTCAGCATCTCTACACCACTGTGCACGGAGTCCGAGTCTCACCTGCAGGGTATGACATGTACATATATACGGGTCCCAGTGTAAGTAATGGATGCTGCGTAGCATACTTTTAGGAAAGTACAGACTACTTTGCTTTCCTATACAAAAGAAAAATCAGACATTAGCACCCCAATGGAAGTCACGAGGGCACTTTTTGGGCTTCTACTGGGTGCATGGAGACCTATAAATACGTTTTAACAAAAATGCTGGGGGACTTTTCCATTTATACACTAAAGGTAGGGGCTCTGATCCAATCTGCACAGAGCAGAACACATTACAAGACATGGCCTTCTTCACCGGTTCTACACGATATGCTATAATTTATTGTACGTACTCAGCCCTACGTAAATGAGCCAAGAAAGTTGAAAGTAGAAGTCCTGCCCCTAGTGAGGTTCTGTACAGTAGTGAACCATTAACCATTTGTTGCAGCTTGCGTTAAGAACTTATTTAAATCATTTTCTTTCTGGAGATCCCTTTGTTTAGAATGCTCTTTTCGTCAGCTTTTGCGTACAGTAGTGAATACACCATAGACGGAGCGTGACGTTCCTCTAATCAATTACTAGTTTAGTTCAAGAAAAACATGGAAAAAATGACTCAACTTCAGGAAGATCAATCAATACAGGAGTTCACCCAGGAGTACCCTGATATTTCCCACAAGACCACATCATAAGAAACTCCTATTAACGAGAATGGGAAGTGACTCCTGCTGCCACAAGAATGAATGCCTTGTAGTACTACTTCGCACTCTCAGAAAGGGGTTACAGTTTCATTTAAGGAGTAGTTATACTTAACAGGGTCTTAAAGAAGCACTCCCATCAGAGTTTTTATCCTCCGAATATATAGCAATCATCATATCATATAGCACTGTGTACTTACAATTGCTCATTTTGCCTTTCTACCCAGTTATTTTCTTTTCTCTGTTCCATACAGAAACAGGAAGTCTCTTGTCCCTGCGTTTATCATTTTCCTCTCCAACTCCTGACCCAGCTGCTCCGCTTCTTCCTGTCAGGGATTTTTTCAGTGACTAATAACTCATACAGGGAAAATTGACCTCCTGTTTCTATAAAGAGAGTAGAAGGATTCAGCTAGTCGGTTTTTAATCACTTGATGTCATAGACCTACTGGAAAAGAAGAATTAGCTGGGTAGAAAGGCAAAATGAGCAATTGTAAGTACACAGTGCTATATAAGATGATTGCAATATATTAACAGGATAACAATTTTGATGGGAGCAGTGCTTCTTAAAGTCAAGTGCAACCTTAAATAAAAAGGACCGGTCATACCATAAAACATGTTCGTAATGTAACCCAGGCCTTTCATGACGCACTGAAAAACACTGCATTTTATATGCTTTTTCGGAGCATTAGTACTGGTCTTTTTTTTCCCCCCGTTCATTTAAATGGGTGAAAAACTTTGCAAAAAAGCTTAAAATATTGACAGGTTGCATGTTTGAAAAAACACATTGATGGTTAAAAGCCGCACGATAAAAATAAGCAGCATGTGCATCAGATTTCAGAAATCTCATTCACTTACTGATACCAGAGTCAAAGGACAGGTTCAGACGAACGTAAAAAAAAAAATCGTTCAGAGTTTCATCCAGAAAAGTAGAACTACTTTTTCTCACTCGTCATCCATGTGCATTCCATGTGCAGTCCGTATACAATCTTGTTTTACAGCAGTCGCTATTAATCTATTACAGGACCATTTAGACTATGTGCCCACGGTCAGTAATTGGCAGCGCTTTGGACATAGCACATGTCCGCTCCGTCCAAAGCGCTGCTGTCTATTGAACACAGATGATTTCGCATGTGATCACTGAACCATGCTGAATCACCGCGTCCAATACATTGTATTAGGCTCACGTCCCCGCAAGATAAATAGACATGCTGCGGTCTGGAAAGACGCACCGCATGTCTGTCTACGCAGGTGATCTGGAGTGTGTGCATAGTGGGCACGGGATTTCTTGAAATCTCATCCACTTTCTTTCACATACACAGAATTGAATGGGTTTCCGATTTACAGAAGAAACTAGCGCACGCTACGATTTTATTTTCACATGTTGATTTGGTTAGTGAAAAAAAAAAAAAAACACCTGCAGATTACATGCCTTGTTTTTTTTTACCTGCAGATTTTCCCCATAGAGTTCCATTTAGATGTGGAAAATCTGCAGGTAAAAAAATTTGCAGATTTTCCACATCTAAATGGAACTCTATGGGGAAAATCTGCAGGTAAAACGCAGCATTTCCACAAGAGAGATTAACATGTTGAGGATGTGAAACACGAACCGTAGGTCAGTCACCATGGGAACGTGACCTAAGAGGTTGGAAATAAGTGAAAATGTCCAGACACCCATTGGCACCCCCCCCCAACATGACTACGGGACCCTGATGGCGCTGCCATGTTTGTACACCTATGAAGCCATATACCGCCACTTTTTCCTTATTACTTCCTGTAATGGTTATGAATCTGCGGTACAGCCGGCGTGTGACCTGTGGTTCATCGGTGGTTTCACCATATTACAGTACTGAACAAGCCATCAAGTGATTGCAGGTTCAAGTCCCCTAGAGGGTCCAATAGATAATGAAAAAGTATATATATATATATATTTCTATTTATTTTTCAGCTAATATAAACAAAAAAAACTTATGTTTTCTGTATTACCACATGTAACTGTACAAACATATGTGTCCCATGAGAAGGTTAAACTAAAGTTCATAAAGTGTAATGGACCCCCCAATGATCAGCGTTGATGTAATCCGTGGCACTGGCCACGCCGGTAATCGGTGGCTGCTGGACAGGAGCGGTGACCAGCGCGTTACCTGTTGCCATCAGTGTCCCTTCATTAGACGGCTGGCGTGACTTCATGGTGTGGTATGATGACATTTCGCCAGCCCAGCAGCCGCGAAGCCGTCACGCCACAGGCGGCTCCTGTCCAGTGGCCGCAGGCTCCTGAGGAGGCCGGTGGGCTGACTATGATGAGGGGTAATGAGGAAGACCACAGGTCAGCTCTAGAACAAGCCCTCAGCCAGCTCAGCAGGAAAGGGACAAAGTTTAGGGACCGCACAGACCTGCCCCCTGGCGGACACCTGCACCGGCTCGCCCCATGAGGCAGCTGCCGGCCTCCGCTCCCCACACCTGTCACGGAAGTTCCTCGGAAGTAGGAACAATGCGGCCGGGACGCCACCGGGGTCTCTCAGGGCGCGCCACCCACCTCATAGAACGCCTGCACCATCTCCACCAACACCCACTGCTGACTCGCCGCCATGACTCCCGACACACCGCGCTGCAGCGAAGCTCCAAGAAGCCGGACGCTTCCTGGACTGAAAGTGACAGAGGTCGGTAGGCGGGGATTTGGGAGAAGCTTTGTGGCCATTGGTGGTTACTAAGTGACGTCATCACACGGAAGGACCTAGGCGAGGAGCTGAGCATCCTGAGAGAATAGGGCGGGGCCTCGCTGGCGCTGCCCAATGCTGACTGCCGTGAGGTGAGGCGGAAGTGGCGGGCGGTAGAGCTGGGTGTGTTGTTGCCGTGGTAACGGAGAGAAGCGGAAGTTCCAAGCTGCCGATGTGTGCGCTCATTGGTTGTCGCGGTTCGCTGGCCATCATTGCTATTGGCGGAGGCGGCGTAGAGCAGGCTGTCATTGGGCTAAGGCCACACATGGCGGGTTGTGGCAGCGAGTTGTGCGGCTTCTAGTCATGTATGGGGCGGGGTCTGTCCTGGTATGGGGCGGGGTCTGTGGTGTTCTTGTGAGGGTGGGGGCTCTGGAGCAACGCTGGCACCAAATCTCACTGCAGTGGCTGCAGCTCTCTTGGGCACAACATGGCAATTAGTGGCACCAGCTTCCAGGAGGAGCCTGAAGTGCCGGGGGCGCTGTGTCTTCACCTTTTACACCGCAGTCCTGTGGGCACGTTGCCTTATGTAAATTACTTGCATCTTTTCATTGCATTTTTAGTGCGTTTTTTATCTTACATTCATTTTCATCATGTTTTTGACTGCGGTTTTTTTGTTATGTCATTTTTTTTTTAATAAAGCTGCTTTGTTTATTATACTTCCTTATATTTACCATCACACATATTTATTGATGCCGTCATATGCATTTTTGATGAGTTTCCACTGTGGAAAAGCACTAAAAACACAATACTTGCACATTTTCCGCTTCTAATGCAAGTCTATGGGGACAATCTGTGTGAACCATTATTTATGAGAGTAGTGGAGTATTTGACAGGTCAACATATACTGCTCCAAAAATAAAGGGAACACTAAAATCCCACATCCTAGATATCACTGAATGAAATATTCCAGGTGTAAATCTTTATTCATTACATAGTGGAATGTATTAAGAACAATAAAACCTAAAAATTATCTACGTAAATCACAACTAATATCCTATGGAGGTCTGGATTTGGAATGATGCTCAAAATCAAAGTGGAAAATGAAGTTACAGGCTGATCCAACTTCAGTGGAAATGCCTCAAGAGAATGAAATGATGCTCAGTACTGTGTGTGGCCTCCACGTGCCTGTATGACCTCCCTACAATGCCTGGGCATGCTCCTGATGAGGCGGCGGATGGTCTCCTGAGGGATCTCCTCCCAGACCTGGATTAAACATATGAGGAGCTGGCCACTTACTAAAGACTATTGGATAAATGGACTGAAATCAGAGTCCACGGCTTTAGGGAATGCAGACTTTCCAGCACGGAACACCATTGTCTTTGATGATCAGAGACTTTCTTGCTCTGTTTTACTAGTGATTTGCTTGCTCGTCAGTTCAGCCACAAGAATCAGTGTTTCCAGTCATTGACAGTAAGGAGAGGAAGAAATGCAGGCTAGTTAGTATGCATACATAAGGCCAAACCCAAGATTAGTAATCAAGGCACTCTATCATTCCATTGCTCTTCCAGCCAATAGTCCCATTGTGTGGATGGGGTTCGTCTACCCAATGAAGCTGTCACTACAGGGGGTTCACATGCAGTCCCAGGTGAGGGGCTTATGGAATATTCTTCATTATTTGAGCCAAAAGCAAATATTTAAGGGGGAGTGAGGAAAAGAAGCCGCATGTTTAGTCAAGCAGTTGGAGCGACGTTGAGGTGACAGGATCTAGGCAGAGGTCCTTGAGTCGTAGATAATGGGCCTATGGGGTTTTGGAGATGAGTTGCCGGCTGGGCTAGGTCCCCCTGCTACGGTTGAGGGATCTGTCATCTGGATTTCACCCAACTTTCTTGAGGATTGTTTCCCCTGGTTACATGGACTTCCATTGTGTTATTTGTCACCTGGAAGAGCCAGGACTTGCTACCAGAAACTATACTGGAGGGAGATCCGAAATCTGTGAGCCAACCAATAGTAAGGAGACGTGTCGCCTGGTATATGATACTAGATATCCTGCTTAATAAGGGGTTATATACA
The DNA here is from genome assembly GCF_032444005.1 of Ranitomeya imitator. NCBI lineage: Eukaryota > Metazoa > Chordata > Amphibia > Anura > Dendrobatidae > Ranitomeya > Ranitomeya imitator. Next base: position 401,883,401 of record NC_091282.1, read on the forward strand.
CTGCAATTTGCTGTTTTCTTCATCTTTATATTTTCAGGACTATGGAGTGGTTGTACCCGCATTTCTTTTTAATTATGTTTTAATGTCACTTGCTGTTTCGTGTGCCAATAAAGATTTCTCATAATTTTTTATGATTTTCAGGAGTAGTGTGCATATTTTACAGTAGTGCTTTCCTTCTTTCATACTGATTTTCCCTACTACTGGTTTTTGCACCTCCCTGTTTCATGTTAACTAGAGACGTGCACCCGGGTTATCTAATTTGTACAAAGCCACCACTTCTCTCAGGGACATGGAAAGTTGCTTGTTTTCTTCAAAGGGAAAAAAATCCCTCTCTACACACCCAAAGAAGCACTCAAATTTTATCTCCTTGATGGAAGTCCCCTACTCAAAGACCAACCCGCCCTCTAACACCAATCGTTGAACTAGATTCCTTCACAATTCATAAGACGGTTCCTAACTGAATTCACCACTCTCAACTTAGCTCTTGGGCATTAGCTAATATGCTATATACCTATCTTGTTCTCATTTTGTTGTGCTTTCCTTCTCTTACTACCCTTCCATTTTGAATTGATCATTAACACTGTGTTGTTAATTGCTAATTGTATATGCTTAACCTTTCTACACATACTAGAGGTACAGTAGATACCTCAGGAACTCCATCCACAAACTTTTCCCCCCGATAGAGAAGTAGAATCCACTGTTCTGTAAGATTCCTTCAAGAGGACTCTAACTAGTAAACACTTTGTTGTACTGTATTTGATATATTTTATTGTACTTTGTCATACATTGTTGATTGCTCATTGTTTAACCTGTTAATTGGAACTATTGAATTCTAGCCAACCCGATCTATCTATTATGGTAAACGGCATCACGCTCTCTCCCACACCTGAAATCCGCTGCCTCAGAGTAACTCTCGACTCTGCCGTGTCCTTCAAACCTCACGTCCAAGCTCTTGCCACCTCATGTCACCTCCAACTCAAAAATATTGCCAGAATCCGTTCCTTCCTCAGCCCGTCAGTTTATTACCTCCATCTACACGGCCCCTCAGTTTCTTCCCCCTTCTGCACAGATCCTCAGTTTATTCCCCCAACTGCACAGCTCCTCACCTCATTTTATTACCCCATATTAGCACAGCCCCTCATCTCATTTTATTCCCCCATCAGCACCAGCACAGCCCCCACCTCATTTTATCCACCATCAGCATAGCCCCTCCACTAATTTTATTCCTCCATCAGTAGTACCTTCTGCACAGTAATATAAGAATTTTAAAAAACCCTCATAATTACCTAAACCCGGCTCCCATCTTCCATCTCCTTTGTGTTGTACAGCAGTGAACGCTGGATGGCGCGATGACTTCACTGCACCACGCGATTTAACGTCCCCTACATACATCTTCTCCAACACGGTGCAGGCCGAAAGTGGCCTGCTACTTGCTAGAGATCCCGATAGAGCAGTTGAGATGACTGCTACTCTGCTCCTGTGCCGGTGGCGGCTCACAGCAATTGCATTCGTGTCTGATAGACGCAAATGCAATTGAGAGCAGGAAGGGAGCGACGGCCAGGGCACAGGACAGAGGGAGGGGTGAGCTGTTTCAGTGACTGACATCACTCACCTCCGTGCCTGCGCCCCCTTCAGATAGGCAGGTGGGAGCACCCTAGGGAGGTGCTAACCCTGCCTGCCCCTTGTCCCTTCTGCAAATGCTCATCTAGAAAATCCCTAAGGTTCTTGTTAAGAGATCCTTTGCCGGAAATTATTGGGCGAAAGGGTGGAGGAAAAGTTCCTTTATGTCGAAGGGGTGGAGGAAAAGTTCCCTTATGTATGTTGGGGGGGTCCGTGGAATATAGGATAGGATGGTTTTGCAATAAGCACCTTAGAAGCTTGTTATTGAGAACCTCAAACATCCAAAACTATTAAAGGGAATCTGTCACCTAATTTTGGGCCTATAAACTGCGGCCACCGCCATCAGGGGCTTATCTACAGCATTCTATAATGCTGCAGATAAGCCCCCGATGTAACCTGAAAGAGAAGAAAAACAAGTTATATTATACTCACCCAGGGGCGGTCCCGGTGCGGTCCGGTCCGATGGGTGTCGCGGGTCCGGCGCCTCCCATCTTCATACGATGTCGTCCTCTTCTTTGCTTCCTGTCGCTGCTCCAGTGCAAGGCATACTTTATCTGCCCTGTTGAGGGCAGCGTAAAGTACTGCAGTGTGCAGGTGACGGGAAAGGTCAGAGAGACCAGGCGCCTGCGCACTTCAGTACTTTATGCCTCCCTCAACAGGGCAGATAAAGTACGCCTGCGCAAGAGCCGCTACAGGAAGCAAAGAAGAGGATGACATCGTATGAAGATGGGAGGCGCCGGACCCAGACCTGTGATGCCCATCGGACCAGACCGCAGCGGGACCGCCCCGCACCGGGACCGCCCCGCACCAGGACCGCCCCTGGGTGAGTATAATCTAACTTGTTTTTCTTCTCTTTCAGGTTACATCAGGGGCTTTTCTGCAGCATTACAGAATGCTGTAGATAAGCCCCTGATGGCGGTGGCCGCAGTTTATGGGCCCAAAATCAGGTGACAGATTCCCGTTAAGCTGAAAGTACCATTAGCAAAGTACGGTAGTAAATTTATTGGCCTGTGTGAGATTTTGGAAGTAGTTAATGCAGTGGCCTTTAGATTAAGACTTCCTCTGACATTTCACATCCCAAATGTGTTCTACAGATCCCTGTTGCAAGCGATTGTCCCGTCAGTGGTGTCTGCCTCGTCTCCGCCTCCTGTTTTTGGCAATGGAATATGAGGTGTAGAGGATTGTAGATTCTCGGAATGTCCAAAATTCTCTCCAATATCTTGTTCATCGGAGGAGGCACAGCTCGCTCCGTGAAGGCTGATTGTCTGGTCAGGGCCTGCCATCAGAGGTGTCTTGTTAAACCTTGGGTCCGATGGCTACCCTAGAAGAGTGTGTACTGTCATAATTCCACTTATCTGTGTGTTTGGACGCAGTGAGTGACAATTCATCAGCCCAATCTAGGGCAGTGGAGTGCTGAGCTGTTGATACGGTTATGAACATCTCAGCCGTCCAGTCGGAGGCTGGTGCATGTTGAGGCTTCCTCCATGTGTCTCCTGATTTGGAGTAATTACCTGGCTATATAAATGGCTCACTGCCTCCAATTACTGCCAGTTGTAGCTTTGTGAAGTGGTGTGTGTTTGCTCTGAACTCTGTGTTCCTGTATTTTTATCTTGTTGCCTGACCTTGGACTTTGTCTTTGACCATCCGTTTGTCTTGATCCGCTACCTTCCTGAAATTCTGACCTTGGACTGTGGCCTGACTACACATTTACCTTTCCCCTTTGTTTATGACAAGCCCTCTTGGTATCTGACACCGGACATCTTGTCTACCCAGCCTAACGGCTTGTCCGTGAGTAGTGGCTAGTGTCACATTATTTTTACAGAATCCAACCCTCAGGTCACAAGCATGTTTTGCTTAGAACACCCTTTATACACTGATGTTAGTTTGGTTCTAAAAGGGTTAATATGTAAAATGACACTCTAGAACAATTACTTCATTTTGAAATGTGAGCTGATAAATGTACTAGCTTATTTTACATCTGATATAAATATCAGTGATCTGTTGAATTTCCGATCTTACGGGAATAAAATTGTGTGTCTTGTTTTCTTTGTAGGAAATTCACAGAGCTATTTGTGGATGTGTCTGGAGAAATGTGACAGGTCTCTGGAATTTTAAATTTTATAAAATGAGTCATGAGTCATTGTTAGTGGCCTTTTGCCATATATTTCGCATACTATGTATTGTTCCACGCTTTTACAGTAAATGGTTTTTTCATTGAAGATGAGGGTATGAAAACTAGGAACATGTACAGCACTAGAGGTAATTAGAGGGGTATAAAAGATCAATAGCTGAGGTCATAGTACACCCCTTCGGAAGAAGCAAGAACACGAAATGTGCGTTAGGGGGTTCCCACACGTGGTCCTTTAAATCTGACTCAGTGGTATGTCATCCTAAGGGCTCATAATCACTTGCGTGAAATACGGCCGAGTCTCGCTCGGTAACACCCGACTCTGCCGCCGGCACTTGGGAGCGGAGCGTGCAGCTCCATGTATTGCTGTGCGGCCGTGCGCTCCGCTCTGGAGTGCCACGGCAGAGCCGGGTTTTAACATGCGAGAGACTCGGCCGTATTTCACGCAAGTGAGTATGAGCCCTAAGGGTTATATGCATCTTTTTGCTATGGGGATTGCCTTGCACCAATATAATACTACTATATTGCACTTTGCACTTTAAAAAAATTCCTCTTTTTTATGCACTTTTGCAGTGATTATGATAGAAATTTAAAGGAGATATATATGGGTATTGCTTGGCTTAATCTGCAAATAAAGAACTATAGAAATGATTGCAGCAGTGTATATGGTTTAAATCACCAATAGTATGTAAATCTTTCCATCCCACTAGATGGCAGTGTAATAATAAAAGAATAGGAAAAATCACCCTATATATATAAAATTTCTGTATTAATTTTGTATGAATAAATTGTGGAGATTTGTGATTGCAATTCTTGAGAACGTTATGGTGAATATAGTTCCATAGTCCAATATAATGAGGATGGTGTTTTCGTGAGAATAATCATGTATTTTTAACGAACTATCTAAGTCTAAGTTCACATTAGCGTTGCGCCGCTGTTGCGTCGGCGACGCAGCGGCGACGCAGCGGCGACGCGCCCCTATGTTTAACATAGGGGACGCGTGCGTCTTTTTGGTTGCGTTTTTCGCCACGTGCGTCGTTTCCGACGCTGGCGTCGGACGCACGAAAACGCTACAAGTTGCATTTTCTGTGCGTCCGATTTTGGTCAAAAACGACGCACGCATCGCAAAACGCACGCGTTTGCGCGCGTTTTTCGATGCGTCGCGCGTTGCGTCGCCGACGCAGGGCGGCGCAACGCTAGTGTGAACGTACCCTAATATTTGTATCACTTCTTGAAGGTATCATGTATTGTCTAATCATGTACTACTTACAATCTATGTGTTTTATTAATTATTGTGTTTAATAAAGAATTGTTGATTTTATTAAGAAAATATCCAAGATTTTTTGATAGGATGATTTAAAGTTGCACCTAAGCAAGGCTGGTTTTGTCTTGAAGAGGTCCTGTGTTGACTTTGAAACGCATTGACCTAAAACCTATTCAATAAAGCTTTCAAAGTATACCAACTAGCTGTCAATATTCTTCAGCAGCACATCTAGTGATACCTCGCCCGGTTTCTAATAGATGCCTCTCCATTAGTAACACCTGGACTTAATGTCAGCTGACATTACAAAAATATCCCAAAATATTACCCAACTTGCCACCGCACCAGGGCAAGTGGGAAGAGATAGGCAAAGCGCCAGAATTTGGGCATCTAATGGATGCACCTTTTCCGTGGCAGCTGCAGGCTGCTATTTTTGGCTGGGGAGGGCCAATATACAAGGCCCCTTTCCAGTCTATGAGTAACAGCCCTCAGCTGCCTGCTTTTGCTTGGCTGGTTATCAAAAATGGGGGGACCCCACAGCAATTTTTTAAACATTTTTATTTAATTAATTAAAAAAAAACAGCGTAGGGACCCCTCTATTTTTGATATCCAATAAAGATAAAGCTGACAGCTGGTGACTGCCGCTGTCATCTTTGCCTGCACTGGTTATAAAAAAATAGAGACCCCATGTGGTTTAGGGCTTCTTTAGGGTGTCCTAGAGTGAGACGACATTGAGCAGGGGCGCCAAATCTCTGTGGCCAGGTAGGGTGAGTATACTATTGAGTGAAAGTATTGTACCCTCCCCTTATCTAACATTTTTGCAAAATAGTGGGTATTGATTGTGGTCCTGGGGCCATTTACCACTAAGTATTCCTTTTTGGTTTTGGAGTATGGTGGTTTGTCTTTGCCTTTTAAATAATATTAATAAAGAGTATATTTTATTTGGGGGTTTGTTTATGTTATTCTGACTTCCTCCAGTTGTATGTTACTTAGTTAGTCTATTAACAACACTTATCTACATATTTCACTTATAACGTTTAACTTTAACTTATGAAAATATTATTCTATGAAAATATGCCTCAAAGTCACATTATATGAGGTATACAGTTGTATACTATTGGGTTTGAAATAGCACTAAGCACCATCAGAACAAATGGGCAATTTAAGTTATGTTTTCTTTTGTTGGCCATGGACAGATTTTAAAGGGGCTGTGCGGTTCAACTCGATACGTCTGCAGTCACTATGTGGGACTGACGAGCGGCTTTTGATCCCCAACTTTTTCGGCATTCAGGTAAGTTCCCATTATTAGTTCCCCCCCCCCCCCCCTTGGGGGCATGTGTCACCGCTAACATCACCAGGGACCCACCTGTAATGATAGGTTTTCTTTGAGACAGCTGATCATTTATTTTATTACCCCAATATGGTTACTGGATTGAGACATAGGTAGATATATTTTGGACACTTGCTTAATCTATATTCTAACATCGTACTGTCTCAGTATATATTTTCTCCTATGTGTATGTGGGGTGATATCCTGTAATACCTTTATTGACTTTTTGCCTAACTCTGTATATGTGATTTATGTTAAATTAATATTATGCATGGTGGATTCCTATCCAACCGTCGTTGTTTTGCACAGTTGCACTTTCTGCATGCTATTTGCACATGTGCCCCATTAGCTCCATTCTATGTTCTAATAAAGACGTTTTGCATTTACTTCTTGGATCACAGTGTCGCATTTTTGTGGTTGCCACAATCTTTCCTTCTTCCACTGTGTGTGACTGCAGACTTATGAATTCCCCCAGTACATGCATTGGGCAATGTGAGGATTCACCAGTTTCAGAGACGGGACCAGATGGTATGTATGTGTTGTTAGGGGGCAGACAGACGGCCGTATTTCTCATGTGAGGATTGCATTGGAACCCTTGGACTGACCATCGGCTCTCCTGAGCTGAGCATGACAGTTGCATAGAAATGCATCATGCTGTCACGCTCAGGTTAGGAGAGTTGCCGGGCCAGTCCGTGCACTATCATGCGATCCTCGCACAGCTGTCTGTCTGCGCCCTTATACATACTCCTGGCCAGAGCCGTTCAGTGTGCATGGCTTGGCTCCATACACTTGTATACAAATTAGGCCCTGACTGGGACTATGCATAACACATAGTTACCCTCCGTTCTCGGCTCAGAAACTGGCAAATCCTTGCAGCACACAGTGCGTGTGCTGGGAGGATTCACAAGTCTGCAGTCAAACAGAGTGACTGCAGACTTATCGATTTGGATCGGACAATCCATTTAACTTTAAAGAAGTTGTCCACTACTTGGACAACTTCCGATACCCCTTGCTTGGCTATGATAAAATTATAAAGCCTATACTTACCTCCCGTGCCGGTACAGTTCCTGCAGTGTTGGCACTAATTCTCTCGAGACTCCCGTGCTGTTGTTGTGACACTGGCGGCCAATAAGTTCTGGCGTCACTGTCTCCGCCTTTGGACAAATCGAAAATGAAGAGGAAGTGATGGATCAGCTGCAGCCCAGACTTCCTCTTCATGTTCGATTTGTCCGAAGGCGGGGACACTGACACCAGTGCTGATTGGGCGCCGACATCACGTGTCACAACAAAAGAACAGGAGCCCCGGGTGGACCATTGCCGACACCGTAGGAATGGCACCAGCACAAGAGGTGAGTATATGCTTTATTATTTTATTTGGGCCAAACATTTCGATCAATAAGTGGTTGTCCTAGTAGTGGACAACACCTTTAAAGGGTTATTCCCATCATAAAAATGTATCATCTATCTTTTATAACATGTGTTGCTGTCCGAACCTCACCAAATCCTAAAATGGTGTTTTGAAATGCAGAGTTGCACTTGTGAGAGAAAAGTGCTGTACTCTGTTATATCTGTCAGTCCCATAGAGAATGAATGGACTGGTGTCAGGCATGCATATTCTAACAGTCGGAGCATAGTCACCCGCCTAAGGCTTCCATAGAGAAGCTTTAAAAAGCACCGTCTTTGTGGAGCTCAGCCAATGGACACATGCAAAAAGCATAGATGCTTTCATGTAGCTTGTACATTAGAACGTGTACAGGTCTGTATTTTGGATGGATGGGTCTTTATGGATCTTTGAAAATGGATCTTTATAAAAATGTCCATGAGCATAAGGTCTCAAAGATCGGGTGGGGACATGGGAACAGGTAGCAGACGTATGGGGGGACCAGGAACAGGGAGCAGAGTGCCTGGAGACTGCAGACAAGTAGCTGAGTACTGGAGACCACAGACAGGTACATGAGGTCCTGGACTGCAGACGGGTAGCAGAGGTCCTGGAGACCGCAGACAGGTAGCTGAGGTCCTGGACTGCAGACAGGTAGCAGAGGTCCTGGAGACCGCAGACAGGTAGCAGAGGTCCTGGAGACCGCAGACAGGTAGCAGAGGTCCTGGAGACCGCAGACAGGTAGCTGAGGTCCTGGACTGCAGACAGGTAGCAGAGGTCCTGGACTGCAGACAGGTAGCAGAAGTCCTGGAGACCGCAGACAGGTAGCAGAGGTCCTGGAGACCGCAGACAGTTAGCTGAGGTCCTGGACTGCAGACAGGTAGCAGAAGTCCTGGAGACCGCAGACAGGTAGCAGAGGTCCTGGAGACCACAGACAGGTACTTGAGGTCCTGGACTGCAGACGGGTAGCAGAGGTCCTGGAGACCGCAGACAGGTAGCTGAGGTCCTGGACTGCAGACAGGTAGCAGAGGTCCTGGAGGCCACAGACAGGTAGCTGAGGTCCTGGACTGCAGACAGGTAGCAGAGGTCCAGGAGACTGCAGACAGGTAGCAGAGGTCCCTGAGACCGCAGACAGGTAGTAGAGGTCCCTGAGACCCTAGACAGGTAGCAGAGGTCCCTGAGCAGGTCATGATGCAAAGGCAATGGCATGTTATGGCCAACCAACTGCATGAAAAATTCAACATAACATGTGGCCAGATAACAGATAGTTGTCTACATGTGTTGGCACAGCGTTGGGAATACCAACCAATACTTACTGCAGACTAGATGGAAGCCCATAAGGTATACAAAGTACAGTAGAGAAGAGATTGCAATTATGCCAGCCTTAAGCATTGTAGTTCCTTGGCCAAAATGCAAAATCTGTAACAAGGCAGCCACCTACTATGTGCCATTCATAAAACTGGTGACTTCTTGTGGCACATGGGCTATTGGCTTGTGTTGGGCATTAGGTATATAATTTAAGGCTTTGTGCTTGTTCAGATCAATTGTGCCTTTTATTGCCAGGCTATATAACTTTGACAATTCAATGAACTTATTAATTTTACAGTTTCCTCTAGCAATTAGTTTTTCTAGATAAACATTTACTAGCTATTGAACCCGTTCTACGCCCGGGTGGCTAGCATCTATATTGGTATATGGTCTCCATCCTGGTATGTGCTGCTCCATCCTGCGTCCCCATCCTGTCATGAGCTGCTCCATCCTGCGTCCCCATCCTGACATGTGCTGCACCCATCCTGCACCCCCATTCTGACATGTGCTGCTCCCATCCTGCACCCCCATTCTGACATGTGCTGCTCCATCCTGCGTCCCCATCCTGTCATGTGCTGCACCCATCCTGCGCCCCCATCCTGCCATGTGTTGCACCCATCTTGCGCCCCCATTCTGTCATGTGTTGCACCCATCCTGCGCCCCCATTCTGTCATGTGTTGCACCCATCCTGCGCCCCCATTCTGTCATGTGCTGCTTCCATCCTGCGCCCCCATTGTGACATGTGCTGCTCCCATCCTGTGCCCCCATTCTGACATGTTCTGCACCCATCTTGCGCCCCCATTCTGTCATGTGTTGCACCCATCCTACGCCCCCATTCTGTCATGTGCTGCTCCCATCCTGCACCCCCATTGTGACATGTGCTGCACCCATCCTGCGCCTCCATTCTGACATGTTCTGCACCCATCCTGCGCCTCCATTCTATCATTTGCTGCTCCCATCCTGTCATGTGCTGCTCCCATCCTGTGCCCCCGTTCTGTCATGTGCTGCTCCCATCCTGTGCCCCCGTTCTTTCATGTGCTGCTCCCATCCTGCGCCCCTGTTCTGTCATGTGCTGCTCCCATCCTGCGCCCGTTCTGTCATGTGCTGCTGCCATCCTGCGCCCCCGTTCTGTCATGTGCTGCTCCCATCCTGCGCCCCCATTCTGTCATGTGCTTCTCCCATCCTGCGCCCGTTCTGTCATGTGCTGCTGCCATCCTGCACCCCCGTTCTGTCATGTGCTGCTCCCATCCTGCGCCCATTTTGTCATGTGCTGCTGCCATCGTGCGCCCGTTCTGTCATGTGCTGTTCCCATCCTGCGCCCCCGTTCTGTCATGTGCTGCTCCCATCCTGTGCCCCCGTTCTTTCATGTGCTGCTCCCATCCTGCGCCCCTGTTCTGTCATGTGCTGCTCCCATCCTGCGCCCGTTCTGTCATGTGCTGCTGCCATCCTGCGCCCGTTCTGTCATGTGCTGCTGCCATCCTGCGCCCGTTCTGTCATGTGCTGCTGCCATCCTGCGCCCATTCTGTCATGTGCTGCTGCCATCCTGCGCCCGATCTGTCATGTGCTGCTGCCATCCTGTGCCTGTTCTGTCATGTGCTGCTACCATCCTGCGCCCGTTCTGTCATGTGCTGCTCCCATCCTGCGCCACCATTGTATTATATGCCCCCGATAAGATGCTCCATTATATATGCCCCGTATGCTGCTGCCATATATATATAAAAAAAAAAAAAATACCATACTCACCTATCGTCGCTGGGCGCCGAGTGCTGGGGGCCTGAGCAGGCGGGGACACCGGCGCGCTGTGGGGGTCAGGTGCCGGAGTCACCGCTAGCTCAGGCCCCCAGCACTTGCTATACTCACCTGTCTGTCCCGTTCCAGCGCTGCGCGCCGCCACCTTCCGGCTCCTCTGGCTGTGACTGTTCAGTCAGAGGGCGGCGCCGGCGCGCATTAAGCGCGTCATCGCGCCCTCTGAACTGGGAACGTCACAGCAGAGGAGACGGGAGACGGAGCCGCACGCAGCGCTGGAACGGGGGACAGGTGAATATACTCACCCTCCTGGCGGTCCCTGCCTCTCCGGTGGAGATCGCAGTGTGCGTTCAGTGTTTACGCATACCGCGATCTCCTGGGAGCGTCACTCTGTGAGGCCCACACTGCGCCGGCGCTTGCGCTTGCGCAGTCTATAGAGGCTTCGGACAGAGTGACGCTCCCAGCGTTATATTATAGATTACCGTATTTTATCTGCATGAAATGTATCAACTAATTGTGGTTATAAATACATGCAATGTGCTCTTTACTTCCTGTAAAGTCTATCGACTAATTGCTGCAGCATGCCAATTAGCGATGTATGTGTGCCACTCATCCTTTATGACAATTGCTTTGGGGGAATTCTCCATACAAAAAAATAAATATTTGACTATGTTGATTACTATAGCTAAATAAGATGCTCTTTTAATGATAATCGTAATGTACACAAGATTTCTGCTCTATTGAGGCATCAATTTCCAAAGTCCATCAAGGTATGGACCAAAGGGAGCTATGCTATTTCAACCATATTGTTATTTATTTCCAAAATATTGGCAAACAAGCAATATGATGCTTTAAACTAGTATAAAAGGAATTATATACTTGGTATTTTCTTATATATTAATAGTAAAATGTAATGCTTGTATAAGAAAATGTATTACAACTTATTGAATTTTTTTATGAACAATGTTTGAATTGCAATATATTTTCCATGTGCTGTTTAGTGTCACCATACATATTCGATAGCTGTCGTCTGAACGCTTGTTTTGCTAACACCTTTCTCGTCCAACTTCCCTCCTTCCCCATGCGTTTGAACATTCAGCCCACTGAGCCTCCGTGTTTTTTTTAAGGGAATTTGTCATCAGGTTTTTTACTTTGTCGTTCAGTCCTCTAGAAATTGGCAGGTTTATCTGACTAAGGCCGGAGTCACATACAACGTATAAAAATACGGTCCGTTTTTGATGGCCGAGATACGCAGAAAATTTCCTGAACAGTGATCCGTGTTCAATGCGAGAATGCGATTTTTTCTCCAAAAATTATCCGTGTGTCATCCGTATGGCATTCGTATGGCATCCGTACGGCGAGATTTTCTCGCCGGCTTGCAAAATGGACATAAAATGGATCCATGGCCTCAAATATTCGTAAAAACATATATACAGTCTATATATATACAGTATATGTCAGTGAGACACAAATATATATATACATATATTTATATTATATAGCGCTAGATAGCAGAAAAGCCGGTAATTCAATTGCCGGCTTTTGCTATCTCCTTCCCAAACCCGACCGGATATGAGACATGGTTTACATACAGTAAACCATTTCATATCCCTTATTTTTTTACATATTCCTCACTGCTAATGTTAGAAGTGTCTGTGTGTAAAATTTGAGGGCTCTAGCTGTTAAAATAAAGGGTTAAATCAGAGTGGGAAAGCCAGTGACTGAGGGCAGATATTAATAGCCTAGAGAGGGACCATAGTTATTGCCCCCCCGGCTAAAAACATCCGCCCTCAGCCACCCCAGAAAAAGGCACATCTGTAAGATGCGCCTATTCTGGCACTTAGCCTCTCTCTTCCCACTCCCCTGTAGCGGTAGGATATGGGGTAATAAAGGGTTAATGTCACCTTGCTATTGTAAAGTGACTGTCACGCCGTTAACGGCGATAAAGGGGCAGGACGGCGTACTGGGACCCGCACCTGTCCCTGCCACTATAATGGGGCCCTGACTTTCCCTTATCTCAGGGGTACCTATGATGGTTAGGAGGCCTGAGCCGCCAGCGTATCCCTGTCTCCTGTGCAGGCCCTATCAATAGCCCCCTCACCCCCCAAAGGAGGTGGACTGCACCAGTGTATAAATACAACAATAAACAGGGTATACAGACAAGGTAACTTAAAGTCTCAAACTACCCAAATGCTCACACAACCACAGAGGTAACACATAGAAGGAAAGAGAAGGAAAAAACTAGGAAGGAAAACAGGTTTAACATGCAACCAAAACAGCAGACACCAATCTCTGTAAATAAACCTCCAAGCTCATAATACACCACACTCCTTCACCCTCCAAGCCAGGCAACTGAACTGATCACTGACAATAGCTGAAGTCAAGGCTGGGTCTATATAGAGGAGGAGATTACAAAATCACCTTCAGCTGAGAGACCCAGCTCACAGCAACTCAGCAACAAGATTAACTCCTGCACTGCTGGCACAAAGCAGCCAGGTCAAAATACAGGAGAAGAGCTTCTGTTCACTGTGTGTGAACAAGGCCCAGAGCGCTGCGGTTCTCTGGAACCTCTGTGTCGCGGTAGCCCCGTGACAGTGACATTAAGCCTGGTTAATAATGGATAGGTGTCAATAGGACACCTATCCATTATTAATCCTATGTTCATAAGGGGTTAAAAAAACACATACACATTAGGAAAAAAGTATTTTAATGAAATAAAGACACGTGTTGTAATAGTTTATTAAATGCTCAATCCAATTGAAGACCCTTGTCACCTGAAACAAAGTTAAAATAAAAAAATAACAATATCCCATACGTCTCCGGCGTTACAGTCATGTCCCACGCTGTAAATCCATCAGAAGGGGTTAAATAATTTTACATCCGGGAGCCTGCTAATGCAGCTGTGCTCCTGCCTGTAAAAAGTGGGGAATGAATGAAGGCAGGGGAACGTAGCTGCCTAGACTTGCGGTGCCTCGCCTGCTGCTGGCATAAACTCATATAAACTCGAGCGTGAGAAAATATTCAGAAAAATTCCCACGCTCGAGTTCACACGCATTAGCAGGCTTCTGCTTGTAAAATTATTTAACCCCTTCTGATGATTGTATATGACTGTAACGCCGGAGAGGTATGGGATATTGTTGTTTTTTTATTTTAACTTTGTTTCAGGTGACAAGGGTCTTCAATTGGATTGAGCATTTAATAAACTATTACAACACATGTGTCTTTATTTCATTAAAATACTTTTTTCCTAATGTGTGTGTGTTTTTTTAACCCTTTATGAACATAGGATTAATAATGGAGAGGTGTCTTATTGACACCTCTCCATTATTAACCAGGCTTAATGTCACCTTACAATAGCAAGGTGACATTAACCCTTTATTACCCCATATCCCACAGCTACATGGGAGTGGGAAGAGAGTGGCCAAGTGCCAGAATAGTCGCATCTTACAGATGTGCCTTTTCTGGGGTGGCTGGGGGCAGATGTTTTTAGCCAGGGGGGCCAATAACCATGGTCTCTTTCTAGGCTATTAATATCTGCCCTCAGTCACTGGCTTTCCCACTTTGGCGGAGAAAATTGCGCGGAAGCCCACGCCAGTTTTTTTCCGTGATTTAACCCTTTATTTTAACAGCTAGAGCCCCCAAATTTAGCACACAGACACTTCTAACATTAGTAGTGAGGAATATGTAAAAAAAATAAGGGATATGAAATGGTTTACTGTATGTAAACCATGTATCATATCCTGTCAGGTTTGGGAAGGAGATAGCAAAAGCCGGCAATTGAAATGCCAGCTTTTCTGCTATCTAGCGGTATATGAAATATAAATATATGTATATACACTGTGTTCCAAATTATTATGTACAAAGAGTTTAGGAGTGATAAGGTTAGAATTTTTTTGTTTGTCATTTAAACTCATTGATGGTGATGTGTGTCAGGGCTCTTTATATCACTGAAAGCAGATACCTTTGCAAATTAGTTTGGCAGGTGTGTCCAAATAAAGGCAAGACTACTTAAGAAGGCTGTTCCACATTATTAAGCAGCCTACATTTTTGGCCAAAATGGGAAAGAAAAAGGATGTGTCGGCTGCTGAGAAGCAACAAATTTTGGAGTATTTAGGTCAAGGCATGACTACAATCAACATTGTCAAGATACTTCATCGTGATCATCGCACAATCAAGAATTATGTAGCTGATTCCCAGCACACACGTGTGCGGGCTGATAAGGAAAAATTGAGGACTCTTTCCAACAGGCAATTGCGTAAGGTTAAAAGAGCAGCTGCAAAAATGCCCTGTCATAGCAGCAAAGTTTTTCAAGCTGCTGGTGCCTCCAACGTCCCCAGAACAACAAGATGCAGGGTCCTTCAGAGGTTTGCAGCTGTGCGTAAGCCATCCTGTCGACCACCTCTATCCACTGCACACAAGCAGAAACGGCTCCAGTGGGCCAAACGATACATGAAGACTGACTTCCAAACTGTTTTGTTCACCGATGAGTGTCATGCAACGCTCGATGGGCCAGATGGATGGAGTGGAGGATGGCTGGTTGATGGACACCCTATGAAAACACGGCTAAGGCGCCAACAAGGAGGAGGTGGAGTAATGTTTTGGGCTGGAATCATGGGGAGAGAGATTGTCGGCCCCTTTATGATCCCTAAAGGGGTAAAGATGAACTCCATAATCTATGTGGAGTTTCTAAAACAACACTTCCTGCCATGGTTCAAGAGGAAGAACCGTGCTTTCTGCAGCAAGATCATTTTCATGCATGACAATGCACCGTCTCATGCTGCAAAAAACACATCTGCATCTCTGGCTGCTATGGGCATAAAAGAGGACAAACTTATGGTGTGGCCACCATCTTCCCCTGACCTCAACCCCATTGAGAACCTCTGGAGCATCATCAAAAGGAGTATCTATGATGGCGGGAGGCAGTTCACATCTAAGCAACAGCTCTGGGAGGGTATTCTGTGCACATGCAAAACAATTGAAGCAGAAACCATCCAAAAACTGACAAATTCAATGGACAAGAGAGTTCAGAAGCTTCTTTCGAACAAGGGGTCCTATGTGCAAATGTAATATCACCTAGAATAAAGTTTTCACTTGAAAACTGTTTGATTTCATTTTGTAATAAGCTGATAATGCTTATAACTTCACAATTGACCATTTTTTTGTTCAAAATTAAATAAAAAAGGTTGAAAACTCTAATGTGCATAATAATTTGGAACATGCATTTTGAGTGTTTATTTTTTTTTTTAAAGATACTGTTTTCATAGGCAGTTTGTTCCAAAACATTGCAATTATACTAGAATAGTAGATGACTGGAAAATAACAACGACTGCAATTCAGATAGGTAATTTAGAGAAAATATGAGGAAATATTATTTGCATAATAATTTGGAACACAGTGTATATGTGTCTCACTGACATATATATATATACCTATACTATGTGTAGACATTAATTTTATTTGTTCTATTCTAACCTGTCAATGTGAATTTACTGTACACCGCGCTGAATTACCGGCTTTTCTATAGAACACCAGTGCGTATTTCTGGCAAGTCACACGTATGGTCCGTGTGTAGTCCATTTTTTTCTCGCACATATAGACTTGCAATGGCGATTCTCAGCCGAGATACGCTGACAATCGCAGCATGCTGCAATTTCACTCAGATCCTGAATACGGCCGAGAAAACAACGGATAATAGGAGCTGCCCCATAGATTAACATTGGGCCGAGTGCTATGCGATTTTTTATCGCATTGCACTCGACCGTATTACGGTCTAGTGTGACTCTGGCCTAAGGCCAGGGTCACACTACCGTAGAGTATAGGCGAGTGCTATGCGATGAAAAATCGCATAGCACTCGGACCAGTAATAATAATAATAATTTTTATTTATATAGCGCCAACATATTCCGCAGCGCTTTACAAATTATAGAGGGGACTTGTACAGACAATAGACATTACAGCATAACAGAAATACAGTTCAAAACAGATACCAGGAGGAGTGAGGGCCCTGCTCGCAAGCTTACAAACTATGGGGAAAAGGGGAGACACGAGAGGTGGATGGTAACAATTGCTTTAGTTATTCGGACCAGCCATAGTGTAAGGCTCAGGTGTTCATGTAAAGCTGCATGAACCAGTATTAATCTATGGGGCAGCACCCATCACCGCTTTTTTTTCTCGGCCGTATTCTGCGTGCAAGTGAAATCGCAACATACTGTGATTTTACGCATATATCGCCTGAGTCTCGCCAATCTAAGTTTATGGGTGTGAGAAAAAATTGGGCACAACATGGACCATCAGTGTGACTTGCGAGAAATACGCACACATTTTCCTCATTTCAGCCCATTGAACCGTTCAATTCATTGGGGAAAATCAGTGTGAAATGTAAAGCCATATGCATGTCAAACGGATGTCATACGGATACATAGGTGCGAGGAAATCGCATCATCGCATTGCAAACGCATTATATACGGATGACCATACGGAGAACATTTGTGTGGCTCTCGGGCGAGAGAATCTGACCGATTTTTCATACGATAAGTGTGACTCTGGCCCCATGTAATGTATCTTGTGCCTTTGGACCACAGGTACGGGTGAAAACCGTGTGAAATCCTCTGCCACATGGCATCACTACAAATACCAAGAGTGACTCATAGTTAATGTCAGGAGAGTGGAAGCAAGTTGTCACCCATAAACTTGTATATATAGTTTCTTGTGGTTTTCAGCTTTCAAAATAATTTTGTAAAGGAACAGATTTTTCAGGATCACAATTGAACACAAGGAGTTTGACATAGAACAAACTGCAAACATCCACCTACGGAAAGTGTGTTCTTCTGACACAGTATCGGATACCAGACTTCGTTCCACTTATAGAGGAAGCGGTAATTAGACATTCCATAAGACTATATCCAGATTGCATATCACACTAGCTCCACAAAGATAAAATGGCGAATCGCCAAAGTGTTTTCGTAAAAAAAAACAGCATAATATCCTTTGAAATGTTGTAAAATTTTTGTGCAGTACGGAGTTGTAAAAAAATGTTGTTACGTTTTTCATTTTCACACTGGTTTCAAACAGCCCGGTCAAAATTGGCAGAGCTGTGGAAGAGTCGGAATGGGGCATTACTACACCCGCCAAATTAATCAAAAGTGGCAGATTTTCTTACACCACAAATGTTACTAGTAACATTTCTGGCAAAGCACATGGGGGTACACACCACTAATAAGATGTGCCAACTTCATTAAGTAGCATGAGCCGATTAAGCCCTTCATGGCCTTGCAATTTTCTGTTTTTGCATTTGTTTTTCCTCTCCTTATTCCAAGAACCATAATTTATTTTTATTTTTCCATTCCCACAGCCATATGAAAGCTTGTTTTTTTGCTGTACGAGTTGTATTCTTGAATGGCACCATTCATTTTATCATTTGATGCACTGAAAAGCGGGAAAAAATCACACAATAGTTTTTTTGTTTTTTTTTTACTTACCATGTTCACTATATGGTAAAACTGACCTGGCAATATGATTATTCAGGTTAGTATGATTGCGAAGATACTAAACATGTATAGTTTTTTTTATTTAAGTGGTGAAAAAAAAGTTGGAAATTTATAAGAAAAATATTTTTGTTTATGTCACCATTTTCCAAGACCAGTAACATTTTCATTTTTTTGGGATATGGGGCAGTGTGAGGGCCTATTTTTTGTGCCCTGAGCTGACGTTTTTATTGATACTATTTTGTAATTCTGGCAGTTTGATTTTTTTTCTTGTTTCGGTAATTACTGATCGGATTAATTTATTTTATATTTTGATAGATTAAACTTTTACGAACACAATGATTACCAAATATGTGTAATTTTTTTAATAGTTTTGTTTTATGGGGCAAAAACGTGGGTGATTTAAATTTGTGTTTTTTTATTTTTTCCTTATTTTTAAAAAAAACGTTATCACTTTTTACTTTATTGAATTGTCCGGTGCAAGCCCATATCAAAGGCAGAGACACAACCTTTGACATAAATGTACCTCAAAGGTTTTGAAAGGGTTAATGAATTTGGCACACTTTTTCTCCTGTTCTTAAAATTGAATCAAATTGAACCCTGATACACCTAATAATTTAGAATTGGATCTTTGTGTGAGTCCTAGTCACATTCAGTGCAGTGTTGGATGTAGAATGTATCCTCATCTTCAATGTCTGCTGTGGCCCATTAAGATTATGCTAAAAAAAAAATGGTGAAAGAGTTGGTGATTGTATTCAGCCTTGTTTTACACTGTTTCTATTAGAATGGGTTCTGGGTAGTGATGAGCGAGTGTGCTCATTACTTGAGTTTTGTGAGCATGCTCAGGTGTTCTCCGAGTATCTTGGGCGTGCCTGTAGATTATGTTTGTGTCTACACATCTGCATGATTTGTGACTGTAAGACAGCCTGAACACATGTTGAGATTCCCTAACAAACAGGCAATCCCTGCATGTGTTCAGCTGTCCAGCAGTCGCAAATCATGCAGCTGCAGAGACACAAACATAATCTACAAGCACACCCATGATACTCGGAGAACACTCAGCATCCTCGGAAAACTCGAATAACAAGCACACTCGCTCATCACTAGCTCTGAAAGATAATTTTTGTGTTTGACTCGAACATGTTGACTGTTATGTAGTTGGATAATCACGTTGAAGAACTTTGGAAGACATCCTAGTTGTTCCATCATTTGCCACAGGCCATTCTTACTCACTATGTCGAATTCTTTAGTGAGGTTCAGAAATTATACATACTGACCCTTCTTCTAACAGTATTTGGTCTTCTTTGAGGAGAATCCTAGGATTTTTTAGAGGTCTGCTTGATGTTGATTTTTACATGTTTTTAAAACACTTCTATGGAGGTGTCTGTGGGACATCTGAGGTCTAGACTGGAGGGTCACATGGAAGCGAGTCTTCTGAGCAGTTGACTGGAGTTGGACTATCTGGAATATTTCTCTTTGGATGCCACAACTCTTTCACCTTGGTGTTCAGTGCAGCCTGAGTTTGCAGCACATAAAACGGTGGACCGGAGCGTTCAGCTGCATAGAAACACATGCAGCCTCACGTTCCGGTCACGAGTGCCGACGACAGTGGCGGGTATTGAGGCGAGAGACTTGCTTGACTTTTTCGCATTGCACTCAAAGGTGTGACCCCTGCCTTAGTGTGACATTTGGCACTGGGTATCACTCAGATGTGTTGGTCTATCAGGCGTTCTAAATTATAGTCTATCAGAAGCCAGTGTTTAGATTTAGGATGCATCCATATTATTTTTAGGCTGTCTTTCTGCTGTAAGAGAAGTGTTGGTAAAGGTAAGTGTTGTGAATTCTGCTTTTGGGCTCCCTCCGGTGGTTGTAGAGGGTAATGCAGTTGTGCCTGGACTGCAGGATTGGACAGGTGTATCTGCTAATTGCAAAACTGACTGGGGTATATAGCTTTGCAGGACTCTTTAGTCCCTGCCAGTTGTCCATTGTTCCTTTGGAAGTGTTGGTCCTGCCTGGCCTCTCCTGCTTGCTGCCAATTCAGCAAAGTTAAGTGTTTGCTTCATTTTGTTTTAGACACACTGCTGTGTGTTTATTTTCTGTGCTATCTTGTTTCTATTTTGTTCCTGCTAGACTGTGCCTGATGTTTTTCTCAGTCTAGTTGGATTCGCTGGAGTCGCAGATATACTCTCCACATCTTTAATTAGGTGGTGGAGTTTTTTGTATTTTTCTGCTGTGGATATTTTGTAGTGTTTTATGCTGACCGCATAGTATCCTGTACTTTCCTTTCCTTTCTAGGTAGAAGTGGCTTCCTTTGCTTATCCCTGTTTTCAGTCTGCGTGTGTCTTTTCCTCTCCTACTCACAGTCATTATTTGTGGGGGGCTGTCTATCCTTTGGGGGTCTATTCTGAGGCAAGAGAGTTTTCCTATTTCCATCTTTAGGGATATTTAGTTCTCCGGCTGTGTCGAGGTGTCTAGGTCTGGTTAGGCACACCCCACGGCTACTTCTAGTTGCGGTGATAGGATCAGGGTTTGCGGTCAGTATAGTTACCACTGCTCCAGTGAAGGTCATTTCATGCTGCTCCAAGGCCACCTGATCATAACAGGTAAGTTGCTGCTCTGCACAGAACTCTAGCAAAAGCCACCCATTACCATTGCAGTTTTCTAGGCTGTGTTTGCTAAATGCTCCTTGGAGCTGTAGAGTGTGGCATACTGCTTGTTCCAAAATGATAGGTACAAGAAGATGATGCAGTCAGAATGTCATGTTGGTAAGTTTTTAAGTTTGGATGTAATGGATGACTTGTTTGACCAATATTGTCATGATCCCAATGGCAGGGGATCACTAAAGGACAAGCACAGATACAAACAAGCTCTAGGGCGATGGAACCTGAGCTGACCGCGACCCTGAACCTAACACACAAATAAAAGTAGCCGGGGAACGTGCCTACGATGATCCTAGACGTCTCGCTCCAGCCGAAGATCTAACTTCCCCTATTAGAAGAAACACAGACCTCTCTTGCCTCCAGAGAAATCCCCCACAGAAATAGCAGCCCCCCACATATAATGACGGTGAAATGAGAGGAAAGCACATACGCAGTATGAAAACAGTTTCAGCAAAATGAGGCCCGCTAAAGCTAGATAGCAGAGGATACAAAAGTGAACTGCGCGGTCAGCGAAAAACCCTTCAAAAAACCATCCTGAAATTACTTGAACTCATGTGCCAACTCATGGTACATGAGGAGCAATTTCAGCCCACTAGAGCAACCAGCAGCAAGAATCACATATCTGCAGGCTGGACTAAAAACCAAATAAAGCAAAACGCCAAAACAGGAAAATCCAAACTTAGCTTGACCAGAAGGTTCTAGGAGCAGGGAGCAGAGGTAACAAGACACACTGGATACATTGATAACCGGCGAGGAAATGCCAGCAAAGCCAGGTTAAATAGGAAACTCCCATATCCTGATGGAACAGGTGGAACCCAGAGACCCAGGAAAGACAAGTCACCCAGTACCATCAGTAACCACCAGAGGGAGCCCAAAAACAGAACTCACAACAGTACCCCCCCCTTGAGGAGGGGTCACCGAACCCTTACGAGAACCACCAGGGCGACCAGGATGAGCCCTATGAAAAGCGCGAACCAAATCATCAGCATGAACATCCGAGGCAACCACCCAAGAATTATCCTCCTGACCATAACCCTTCCACTTGACCAAATACTGGAGTTTCCGTCTGGAAACACGAGAATCCAAGATCTTCTCCACAACATACTCCAATTCTCCCTCCACCAGCACTGGAGCAGGAGGCTCAAGCGAAGGAACAACAGGTACCTCATACTTCCGCAACAACGACCGATGGAACACATTATGAATAGCAAACGATGCCGGGAGATCCAAACGAAACGACACAGGGTTAAGAATTTCCAAGATCCTATAGGGACCGATGAACCGAGGCTTGAACTTAGGAGAAGAGACCTTCATAGGAACAAAACGAGAAGACAACCACACCAAGTCACCAACAAGAAGTCGAGGACCCACGCGGCGACGGCGATTAGCAAACTGCTGAGCCTTCTCCTGGGACAACTTCAAATTGTCCACCACATGACTCCAAATCCGATGCAACCTATCCACCACCATGTCCACTCCAGGACAATCAGAAGGTTCCACCTGACCAGAGGAAAAACGAGGATGAAACCCCGAATTACAAAAGAAAGGAGAAACCAAGGTAGCAGAACTAGCCCGATTATTAAGGGCAAACTCGGCCAGCGGCAAAAAGATAACCCAGTCATCCTGATCAGCAGATACAAAACACCTTAAATAAGTTTCCAAGGTCTGATTAGTTCATTCAGTCTGGCCATTCGTCTGAGGATTGAATGCAGACGAAAAGGACAAATCAATGCCCATCTTAGCACAGAACGTCCGCCAAAATCTAGACACAAACTGGGATCCCCTGTCAGAAACGATGTTCTCAGGAATCCCATGCAAACGAACCACATTCTGAAAAAACAGAGGGACCAACTCAGAGGAGGAAGGCAACTTAGGCAAGGGTACCAGATGAACCATTTTAGAAAAGCGATCACACACAACCCAGATGACGGACATTTTCTGAGAGACAGGGAGATCCGAAATAAAGTCCATGGAAATGTGCGTCCAAGGCCTCTTCGGGATAGGCAAAGGTGACAACAATCCACTGGCCCGAGAACAGCAAGGCTTAGCCCGAGCACAAACCTCACAAGACTGCACAAAAGAACGCACATCCCTCGACAAGGAAGGCCACCAAAAAGACCTGGCCACCAAGTCTCTAGTACCAAATATTCCAGGATGACCTGCCAACGCAGAAGAATGGACCTCGGAGATGACTCTACTGGTCCAATTATCCGGAACAAACAGTCTCTCAGGCGGACAACGATCAGGTTTACCCGCCTGAAACTCCTGCAAAGCACGTCGCAAGTCTGGGGAGACAGCAGACAAAATCACCCCATCCCTAAGGATACCAGAGGGCTCAGAATTACCAAGGGAGTCAGGCACAAAACTCCTAGAAAGAGCATCCGCCTTCACATTCTTTGAACCTGGCAGGTATGAAACCACAAAATTGAAACGAGAGAAAAACAGTGACCAACGAGCCTGTCTAGGATTCAGACGCCTGGCAGACTCACGGTAAATCAAATTTTTGTGATCAGTCAAGACCACCACACGATGTCTAGCACCCTCTAGCCAATGACGCCACTCCTCAAATGCCCACTTCATGGCCAAAAGTTCCCGATTACCAACATCATAATTCCGCTCAGCCGGCGAAAACTTTCTAGAAAAAAACGCGCATGGCTTCATCACTGAACCATCGGAGCTTCTCTGTGACAAAACCGCCCCCGCTCCAATCTCGGAAGCATCAACCTCAACCTGAAAAGGGAGCGAAACATCTGGCTGACACAACACAGGAGCAGAAGAAAACCGGCGCTTAAGTTCCTGAAAGGCCTCCACAGCCGCAGGAGACCAATTAGCAACATCAGCACCCTTCTTAGTCAAATCCGTCAAAGGCTTAACAACACTAGAAAAATTAGTTATAAAACGACGATAGAAATTAGCAAAGCCCAAGAACTTCTGTAGACTCTTAAGAGATGTAGGCTGCGTCCAGTCACAAATAGCCTGAACCTTGACGGGATCCATCTCAATAGTAGAAGGGGAAAAAATATACCCCAAGAAAGAAATCTTCTGGACTCCAAAGAGACACTTTGAGCCTTTTACAAACAAGGAATTGGCCCGCAGAACCTGAAACACCTTCCTGACCTGCTGAACATGAGACTCCCAGTCATCAGAAAAAACCAAAATATCATCCAAATACACAATCATAAATTTATCCAGATATTCACGGAAAATATCGTGCATAAAGGACTGGAAGACTGAAGGAGCATTAGAAAGTCCAAAAGGCATTACCAAATACTCAAAATGGCCCTCAGGCGTATTAAATGCGGTTTTCCACTCATCACCTTGCTTTATTCGTATAAGATTATACGCACCCCGAAGATCAATCTTAGTGAACCATTTAGCCCCCTTAATGCGAGCAAACAAATCAGTCAACAATGGCAAAGGATACTGATATTTTACGGTAATCTTATTCAAAAGACGATAATCTATACAAGGCCTCAAGGAACCATCTTTTTTGGCCACGAAAAAAAAACCTCCCAAAGGGGGCAAAGATGGACGGATATGTCCCTTTTCCAAGGACTCCTTAACATAATCCCGCATAGCAGTATGCTCTGGCACTGACAGATTGAACAAACGACCTTTAGGAAATTTACTGCCTGGAATTAA
Source organism: Ranitomeya imitator (assembly GCF_032444005.1). Taxonomy (NCBI): domain Eukaryota; kingdom Metazoa; phylum Chordata; class Amphibia; order Anura; family Dendrobatidae; genus Ranitomeya; species Ranitomeya imitator. Next base: position 401,907,958 of record NC_091282.1, read on the forward strand.
ATTTATAGCACAATCGCAATCCCTGTGAGGAGGAAGCGAACTGAGCTTAGGCTCCTCAAAAACATCCCGATAGTCAGACAAAAACACAGGAATCTCAGAAGGAGTAGATGAAGCAATAGAAATCGGAGGTGCATCATCATGAACCCCCTGACAACCCCAGCTTAACACAGACATTGATTTCCAGTCAAGGACTGGATTATGAGTTTGTAACCATGGCAGACCAAGTACTAGAACATCATGCAAATTATACAGTACCAGGAAGCGAATCACCTCCTGATGAACGGGAGTCATACGCATGGTCACTTGTGTCCAGTACTGAGGTTTATTCATAGCCAAAGGTGTAGAGTCAATTCCCTTCAAAGGAATAGGGACTTCCAGAGGCTCCAGACTAAACCCACAGCGATTGGCAAATGACCAATCCATAAGACTCAGGGCTGCGGCGGAAATGGATGATAATGAACAAATCAGAGTCACAGACAGAATGAACTTAGACTGTAAAGTACTAATGGCAACAGACTTATCAACCTTTTTTGTGCGTTTAGAGCATGCTGATATAACATGAGCTGAATCACCACAATAAAAGCACAACCCTTTTTTCCGCCTATACTTTTGCCGTTCACTTCTGGACTGAATTCTATCACATTGCATTATCTCAGGTGACGGTTCAGACGACACCGCCAAATGATGCACAGGTTTGCGCTCCCGTAAACGCCGATCAATCTGAACAGCCATAGTCATAGACTCATTCAGACCAGCAGGCGCAGGGAACCCCACCATAACATCTTTAATGGCCTCAGAAAGGCCATCTCTGAACTTTGCAGCCAGAGCGCACTCATTCCACTGAGTAAGTACCGACCACTTTCGAAATTTTTGACAATAAATTTCTGCTTCATCTTGCCCCTGAGAGAGGGCCAACAAAGCTTTTTCAGCCTGAATCTCTTGTTTAGGTTCCTCATAGAGCAAACCCAATGCCAGAAAAAACGCATCCGCATTAAGCAACGCAGGGTCCCCTGGTGCCAATGCAAATGCCCAATCCTGAGGGTCACCCCGCAGGAAAGATATAATTATCTTGACTTGCTGAGCAGGGTCTCCAGAGGAGCGAGATTTCAAAGAAAGAAACAACTTGCAATTGTTCCTAAAATTCAGAAAACGAGATCTATCTCCAGAAAAAAACTCTGGGACAGGAATTCTAGGTTCAGACATAGGAGCATGTACAACAAAATCCTGTATATTTTGAACCTTAGTGGCAAGATTATTCAGGCTGGAAGCCAAACTCTGGACGTCCATGATAAACAGCTGGGATCAGAGCCATTCAAAGATTAAGAGGAGGAGGAAGTAGCCAGGCTGCAATAAGGCTAAGCAGCAAACTCTGAGGGAAAGAGAAAGAAAAAAAAAAAAAAAAACTTCCTCAGACTACTTATCCTCCTACTTCAGCCAATACAATTAACACTTTGTGGGCCGGTTATACTGTCATGATCCCAATGGCAGGGGATCACTAAAGGACAAGCACAGATACAAACAAGCTCTAGGGCGATGGAACCTGAGCTGACCGCGACCCTGAACCTAACACACAAATAAAAGTAGCCGGGGAACGTGCCTACGATGATCCTAGACGTCTCGCTCCAGCCGAAGATCTAACTTCCCCTATTAGAAGAAACACAGACCTCTCTTGCCTCCAGAGAAATCCCCCACAGAAATAGCAGCCCCCCACATATAATGACGGTGAAATGAGAGGAAGGCACATACGCAGTATGAAAACAGTTTCAGCAAAATGAGGCCCGCTAAAGCTAGATAGCAGAGGATACAAAAGTGAACTGCGCGGTCAGCGAAAAACCCTTCAAAAAACCATCCTGAAATTACTTGAACTCATGTGCCAACTCATGGTACATGAGGAGCAATTTCAGCCCACTAGAGCAACCAGCAGCAAGAATCACATATCTGCAGGCTGGACTAAAAACCAAATAAAGCAAAACACCAAAACAGGAAAATCCAAACTTAGCTTGACCAGAAGGTTCTAGGAGCAGGGAGCAGAGGTAACAAGACACACTGGATACATTGATAACCGGCGAGGAAATGCCAGCAAAGCCAGGTTAAATAGGAAACTCCCATATCCTGATGGAACAGGTGGAACCCAGAGACCCAGGAAAGACAAGTCACCCAGTACCATCAGTAACCACCAGAGGGAGCCCAAAAACAGAACTCACAACACAATATAGGATGTAGCATGCACCATGTTCTTGAAGGCCTGCCTTCTTATGGGATCCGAACTTCATTGAGAGCAGCAGTGTCAACATCCTACTTTGATAGTTTATGGGAAACTAGAACAGTGTCATTCTGGGCAGCCATTGTTTGCTGTGTTGAGCATGGTTCTGATTTTCCATCATGCCAGTTTCATACCTTGGGAGACCAGTCCATGCGTGCCTTTTTGTCTTTACCATTTTACACCTTTGAAAGATGCCTGTTGACCACAGGTAGTCAACTGGAGGTGAGGAGTTGAAATGAGCTATCATTGGACCACCTTTTCTAGACCCCTGTCCATGTGGAGCAAGCAGTGCTGTCTTCTGAGAGGAGAGGGCTGCTGGGTTATATAGGTTGCCGCTGGGTGCTACAGCCAGGTGACCAATATACCGATGTGTGCCAAAAGGAGAGCAATTCAGAGCAATGATTTATAAAACAAACTTTAATTGTCATAAATAATACAAAAACATATATCAAAATATTACACTATCTAATGACTAGAGCACAGGATGAATGTCCCAGGAATGCTGGAAAAGCGCCCATCCCCCCGCTCCCCCAGATGTAAATACCCTTGTAATGGTATGCATAAGAAAAAGCACCTACACTATCCAACCAAAGTCACCCCAAAGCAGTGGGACTCTATAGTAATGCCATTAAGTATGGTGGTGGAAAAAGGGTGCTAGCACTTACCACTACACAGAGGTAGGGGGGGGGGCGGTCAGGCGATGGTCCCCAACGCACGTTTCGTGGCCACCAGTGCCACTTCCCCCTGAGGAAGTGGCACTGGTGGCCACGAAACGTGCGTTGGGGACCATCGCCTGACCGCCCCCCCCCTACCTCTGTGTAGTGGTAAGTGCTAGCACCCTTTTTCCACCACCATACTTAATGGCATTACTATAGAGTCCCACTGCTTTGGGGTGACTTTGGTTGGATAGTGTAGGTGCTTTTTCTTATGCATACCATTACAAGGGTATTTACATCTGGGGGAGCGGGGGGATGGGCGCTTTTCCAGCATTCCTGGGACATTCATCCTGTGCTCTAGTCATTAGATAGTGTAATATTTTGATATATGTTTTTGTATTATTTATGACAATTAAAGTTTGTTTTATAAATCATTGCTCTGAATTGCTCTCCTTTTGGCATGGTTTGTTTTGAGCTGATTTGGTGAGGTCGGGGTCTTTTGGCGTATTTACTGCCAGACCCCGTGCGCTCACAATATGTATTTGGGAGTTTTGTATTCAATATACCGATGTGCCTACATGCGTGGCCGGGATGGGACCGTGGCTCCCAGTGGACATCTTCCAGCTACAGCTTTGCCTCTTACCTGTTGCTGCAAGGCTTGAGGCCTGTCATGGACTATACACTACGAGCCTGTGCTTTAGAATTGCAGAGTGGTGTCAGTATTGCAGTGTGCACATTACTCCACCACTCTTTACACTAGGGATCCTTCTGTTATTGCCTATCAAGCTGGGATGGTGGCAGTGAAGTCAATGAACTGAAGGTGTTACTGTACATTGGAGTGTCCTTCTCATAGCTGGATAGCTTGCTAAAGTTAGATGGGCTCTAACTTCCCAAGTTTGAAGTCAAAGTCTACTATCTGTGAAACAGTGAGGGAGATCATATGCGAGGGTCGATATTTGTCCTCCAGGATGCGGACGGAGTCGTATTAAACCCATTGGAGTGCCTTTTGTTTACAGCAGGACGCTTATGAATCACAAGGCAAAACAAAAGAAAGAATGGATTGGGTCCAAGTAGTGACCCAGTCGGACTTTTAGGAAAACCTGTTAAGGGCTTTTATTTTTTAGAGGGATTTGCAGGTTTGGTAGTGAGGCGAATCCCTCTTTCCACTCCGGATTTTGGATGTGTCTCTATGGCCATGATTCCATTTAAATCTGTCAGTTTTGCCTTGGGTGTGTTAGTATTGGAGTTTGCAAACTGCAGAGCAGGTGGCTCTTTGCAACCCAGGTCTGTGTGGAGCTAACACAGAGCAAGGGACTTCGAGCCGGTTGGCGAACTCAAAAGACACGGTAGTGCCATTGTCTACAGCAACGGGTTTTGAGTTCTGGACTGTGCTTGTGGAAACCCAGCTGATATCACTCTTGTGTGTGAGTTCTGCAAATAAATGCACCTTTTATGTTGAACTTTCTGCGATCCCTGTCTATCTGTTGCACTGCACCAACCCCGCTGTACTACACTTCTCGTAGACTGGCTGACAAATACAACTAATTAGCCCACCCTGCCTTGATTATGCTTAGTTTGACTTTTTGATTGAGACCTTATTTGCTTGTGTGGCCCTTCTGGTTTCATACGCTACCGTCAGCATAGCTCTCTACTTCATCAAAGCACACAAGCTTCTCCCCTACATCGAGGAGGTGCACACAGAGGAATATTATTATAATGTTAAAGTACCGTATATGATTGATAAACAGCAATTGTTAAGATGGAAGGAAAAATAACCAAATGTCCTTGTAGTTTCTGGAGTCTCCAATGTAGCTGCAAATTTATCCTAAACTGGCACCATGGAGACTCATTTTAATGTTGATAAATGTAAAGTGATGCACCTAGGGTGCAGTAATCATGGTCTTGTATATATATTGGATTGATTTATACTCTGAATAACAGAATATGAGAAGGACTGGGGTATTCTGGTTACAGGTACACAAGGCAGCAGTGCTCAAAGTCAAGCAGCAGCTGCAAAAGGCAAATAAAATATTAGAGTGTACAATTAGGGTGCAGAATCCTGTGATTTATAGATGGGTATTATCTGTAAATCACTTGTAAGGCCACATCTTGAATGTGAGATCCCGATTTGGGCTCCACATTATAAAAAGGTTATATGAAAGTTGGAGATGGTTCAGAAGCAGACATCTAAATTATTAAAAAGGATGGGTAGTCTGTCTTTTGTTCAGAGTATTAATTGGGTTGAAATAAAGATGTCTCAGTGGTTATGTGATTTCCATTTATATTTCAGTTAATTTCTTAGGTAAATAGTTACTGTATGCCAGTTTATTCAGATTTTTTCAAACAGGACCACAATGAGAGGCTGCTGAGCTAAAATAATTTTCACTTCTATGGAAATTCAAATAATTTTAACAATGGATCATAAAAAATAAGTACATAGCGAAACACTAGTGCATTTTTTACCAGTTATGCCAATTACCCACCTGAAATGATGAAAACACTTTGGGATTAATAAAAACTTCTTTTTGACATGACAAAGGTTTGTAATTGGATTCCAGTAGAAAGAATTGCTGATCGAAATTTATATAGCTAGAAACTAAGTACATTCTGCTGCGTATTAGCCGAAGTGGTATAATGTAAAAAGGGTTAAAATTTGACTTCAACCTTAATGTAGATTGTTACTAAGATGGAATTTACCGTATGTAAGAAAATTGCTGCCTATGAGCAATAATTGTGCTAAGGGAGGTGTCCACCTCCGACGGAGCGTCGCCGCAAGGTAAACAGACATGCTACGATCTATAAAGACGCGCCGCATGTCCGGAGTCGCAGGGCCGCCGGGTGCGTGTCCACACGCATAGTGGAGACGGGATTTCATAAAATCCCCTCCACTATGCTGTAACATCTGGACGCTGCAGATTGAACGCTGCGGCTCTACGCAGTGTTCAATCCGCAGCTATTCCGGATGTAATACGGCCTGTGGACACATACCCTAAGGGTTTCGGAATTACAGCTCTTTAATATGCAACTACCTCTTTTTTAAAGGGACCAAAAGTAATTGTACAATTATCTCAAAAGCTCCTTAATGGGCTGCATGGGCTATTCCCTCATTAATACATCACCAATTAAGAAGTTAAAATGTCTGGAGCTGATTCCAGCAAAGAAATCCAGCAAATTCTGCACTCCCAAATTCAAATGCCCCTCTCTCTTCTGAGGCCCACAGTGTGCCTAAATTACATTAATGGTCCATATGTTTTGCATTTCTATAGCGATGAGAGACCGCTTAATTTGCAGATGCTTGTCTCCAGAAGCACACGCTGGGCACAAAGTACCGGTACTACAATGTACTGGGCACTACAACGTAGGGGCCCCACAACCCACGAGCACTACACTGTCGGATTTGCAACATTGGCAACATCGACTGTTGCTTGATTCTGGAAAACACCTATGGCATCAAAATTTTCACTACAATTGAAAAAAAAATTCCTAGAGGGGTATAATCTCCAAAACGGGGTCACTTGAAGGGGAACTCTGTTTTTCTAGCACTTATGGGCTCTGTATATGGTGTGCAAAAGCCTATTCTACAATAATTTGTTCTCCTAGGGTCAAATAGCTCTCCTTCCCTCCCTAGTCTCACCATGTGGCTAAGCAGTACTGTACAGGCACATATGTAAAAAAAATTTAAATTTTGTCCACAAAAATGTTTATTAACCCCTTTCTGACCTCGGACGGGATAGTACGCCCGAGGTCAGATCCCCTGCTTTGATTCAGGGCTCCGCGGTGAACCCGCATCAAAGCCGGGACATTTCAGCTGTTTTGAACAGCTGACATGTGCCCGTAATAGGCGCGGGCAGAATCGCGATCTGCCCGCACCTATTAACTAGTTAAATGCCGCTGTCAAACGCAGACAGCGGCATTTAACTACCGCTTCCAGCCGGGCGGCCGGAAATGACGTCATCGCCGACCCCCGTCACATGATCGGGGGTCGGCGATGCGTCAAGATGGTAACCATAGAGGTCCTAGAGAACTCTATGGTTACTGATCACCGGTGGCTGTGAGCGCCACCCTGTGGTCGGTGCTCACAGCACACCTCCATTTCTGCTACATAGCAGCGATCAGCAGATCGCTGCTATGTAGCAGAGGCGATCGAGTTGTTCCTGCTTCTAGCCTCCCATGGAGGCTATTGAAGCATGGCAAAAGTTAAAAAAAAAGTTTAAAAAAATGTGAAAAAAATAAAAAAAATATAAAAGTTTAAATCACCACCCTTTCGCCCCAATCAAAATAAATCAATAAAAAAAAATCAAATCTACACATATTTGGTATCGCCGCGCTCAAAATTGCCCGATCTATCAATTAAAAAAAAGCATTAACCTGATCGCTAAACGGCGTAGCGAGAAAAAAATTTGAAATGCCAGAATTACGTTTTTTAGGTCGCCACGACATTGCATTAAAATGCAATAACGGGCGATCAAAAGAACGTATCTGCACCAAAATGCTATCATTAAAAACGTCATCTCGGCACGCAAAAAATAAGGCCTCAACCGACCCCAGATCACGAAAAATTGAGACGTTACGAGTACCGGAAAATGGCGCAATTTTTTTTTTTTTTTTTAGCAAAGTTTGGAATTTTTTTTCACCACTTAGATAAAAAATAACCTCGTTATGTTAGGTGTCTATGAACTCGTACTGACCTGGAGAATCTTAATGGCAGGTCAGTTTTAGCATTTAGTGAACCTAGCAAAAAAGCCAAACAAAAAACAAGTGTGGGATTGCACTTTTTTTTGCAATTTCACCGCACTTGGAATTTTTTTCCTGTTTTCTAGTACATGACATGCTAAAACCAATGATGTTGTTCAAAAGTACAACTCGTCCCGCAAAAAATAAGCCCTCACATGGCCAAATTAATGGAAAAATAAAAAAGTTATGGCTCTGGGAAGGAGGGGAGTGAAAAACGAACACGGAAAAACGAAAAATCCCAAGGTCATGAAGGGGTTAACAATGCTCAATGGTATGGTATTGTCTGACACGCCCGTAGTGTCAATATTATCACAACCCTTAGATGAATTTATTGAGAGCTGTAGTTTGTAACATGAGGTCACTTATGGGTATTCTGCTGTTCTGGCACCTCAAAGGCTCTAACAGTGTGTCATAACCATAACAGTAAAATCTGTACTACAATATGGCACTTCTTCCCTTCTGAGTTTTGCACTGTGCTTGAATAGTATTTCCCAATAACATGTAGGATATTGGCTCACTCAGGAGAAACTGCACATCAAACTGAGATATTTTTTCCTATTAGCCCTTGTAAAAATGTAAAACTTGGGCCTGTAAGAACATTTTAGTAGTAAAAATTAAATTATTCTTTCCTCACCGCCAAATGGTATAAAATTCTGTGAGGCACATGTGGTGCCAATATGCTCACTATACCCCTCCATGTGGTCACTTATGGGGGTTTCTAGTGTTTTGGCACCTCAGGGGCTCTGCTACTGTGACATGGCACCCGCAAACCATTCCAGCATAATCAAAACTCCAGTATGGCGCCTCTTCCCTTCTGAGCTTTGCACTGTGTGTAACAAGGTGGCACGGGGTGGTAGTCATGGGCGCGTCCACTAGGTCACAGTCAGTGAGTACCCCGGCCCCTTGCACAAGAAATGGCAGTTCTAGTCCCAGCCCCGAGTCACAATGAGTTACCTCAGATATATATGGCTCCGTGCTGGAACAGATGCACCACGTGTCAGACTCTTTAGGGCCAAACAGTGACAACTTGCTTAATAAAGGTGAGGTAGAGAAGAAAAGTAACAGTGCCTGCACTGTCCCTATTCACAACAAAGGCAGCAGCAAGAAGACACTGGCTCCCAGTTGGCTTCCAGGAGCAACAAGTCTCTTGTGAGGCACACACACAGTCCTTGTGTCCGCTGCCCAACAGTCCACTGGCAGCTCTGTTCCTTCCAGGGGGTACGGTATGCTCCCAGATGGGGAGCACGTCCTGCCACTGCCAAGCCTGACTCGGCTCTGAACTCCAGACATGAACTTCCTGTTGCTTTGAGGCTGCTGACCCAGCCTCCTTAATTAACCTCTTACTGTCCCTAAGCTACAGACATTACAATACACAATGACAGAACATTAGCCCCTTAATGACCAACGATAGGCCTTTTAACGGCAGCAGTTAAGGGTACTTAAACCACAGCGCCGCTTTTTAATGGCACTAAGGTTTAAGGTTATAGCGCCCCCCAGAGTCGGAATTTCTCTGGGGTCTCTGTTATGAACTGGTGATTCAGAAACACAATGGACCTGGTGGTTAAGAGCACACAAAGTGACCTGATAGTTACTAATAACATAGGACGAGCTCTGAGACGTGGGAACTCTGCTGACCGCAATCCCTAATCCTATCACACCACACTAGAGGTAGCCGTGGAGCGCTCCTGACCAGACCTAGGCGCCTCGGGCACAGCCTGAGAAACTAGCTAGCCCTGAAGATAGAAAAATAAGCCTACCTTGCCTCAGAGAAATTCCCCAAAGGAAAAGGCAGCCCCCCACATATAATGACTGTGAGTAAAGATGAAAATACAAACACAGAGATGAAATAGGTTTTAGCAAAGTGAGGCCCGACTTACTGAATAGACCGAGGATAGTAAAGATAGCTTTGCGGTCAGCACAAAAACCTACAAACAACCACGCAGAGGGCGCAAAAAGACCCTCCGTACCGACTAACGGCACGGAGGTGCTTCCTCTGCGTCCCAGAGCTTCCAGCAAGCAAGAAAAACCAATATAGCAAGCTGGACAGAAAAAATAGCAAACAAAAGTAACACAAGCAGAACTTAGCTTATGCAGAGCAGACAGGCCACAAGACGATCCAGGAGAGAGCAAGACCAATACTGGAACATTGACTGGAGGCAAGGAACAAAGAACTAGGTGGAGTTAAATAGAGCAGCTCCTAACGACTTAACCTCGTCACCTGAGGAAGGAAACTCAGAAGCCGCAGCCCCACTCACATCCACCAGAGGAAGCTCATAGACAGAACCAGCCGAAGTACCACTCATGACCACAGGAGGGAGCTCGACCACAGAATTCACAACAGTACCCCCCCCCTTGAGGAGGGGTCACCGAACCCTCACCAGAGCCCCCAGGCCGACCAGGATGAGCCAAATGAAAGGAACGAACCAGATCGGCAGCATGAACATCAGAGGCAAAGACCCAGGAATTATCTTCCTGACCATAACCCTTCCACTTAACCAGGTACTGGAGTTTCCGTCTCGAAATACGAGAATCCAAAATCTTCTCCACTATATACTCCAACTCCCCCTCAACCAAAACCGGGGCAGGAGGATCAACGGATGGAACCACAGGTGCCACGTATCTCCGCAACAATGACCTATGGAATACATTATGGATGGAAAAAGAAGCTGGAAGGGTCAAACGAAAAGACACAGGATTAAAAACCTCAGAAATCCTATACGGACCAATGAAACGAGGCTTAAACTTAGGAGAGGAAACTTTCATAGGAATATAACGAGACGACAACCAAACCAAATCCCCAACACGAAGTCGGGACCCACACAGCGCCTACGGTTAGCGAAACGTTGAGCCTTTTCCCTCGGGACAATGTCAAATTGTCCACTACATGAGTCCAAATCTGCTGCATCCTATCCACCACAGTATCCACACCAGGACAGTCCGAAGACTCAACCTGCCCTGAAGAGAAACGCGGATGGAAACCAGAATTGCAGAAAAACGGCGAAACCAAAGTAGCCGAGCTGGCCTGATTATTAAGGGCGAACTCAGCCAAAGGCAAAAAGGACACCCAATCATCCTGATCAGCAGAAACAAAACATCTCAGATATGTTTCCAAGGTCTGATTGGTTCGTTCAGTTTGGCCATTTGTCTGAGGATGGAAAGCCGAGGAAAAAGACAAATCAATGCCCATCCTAGCACAAAAGGCTTGCCAAAACCTTGAAACAAACTGGGAACCTCTGTCAGAAACGATGTTCTCCGGAATGCCATGTAAACGAACCACATACTGGAAAAACAATGGCACCAAATCAGAGGAGAAGGGCAATTTAGACAAGGGTACCAAATGGACCATCTTAGAGAAGCGATCACAAACCACCCAAATGACCGACATCTTTTGAGAGACGGGGAGATCCGAAATAAAATCCATAGAGATATGTGTCCAGGGCCTCTTCGGGACTGGCAAGGGCAAAAGCAACCCACTGGCACGAGAACAGCAGGGCTTAGCCCGAGCACAAATCCAACAGGACTGCACAAACGAACGCACATCCCGCGACAGAGACGGCCACCAAAAGGATCTAGCCACCAAATCTCTGGTACCAAAGATTCCAGGATGACCAGCCAACACCGAACAATGAACCTCAGAGATAACTCGTCCATTTATCAGGGACAAACAGTTTCTCCGCTGGGCAACGGTCAGGTCTATTAGCCTGAAATTTTTGCAGCACCCGCCGCAAATCAGGGGAGATGGCAGACAAAATTACCCCCTCTTTGAGAATACCCGCCGGCTCAGGCAAACCCGGAGAGTCGGGCACAAAACTCCTAGACAGGGCATCCGCCTTCACATTCTTAGAGCCCGGAAGGTACGAAACCACAAAGTCAAAATGGGAGAAAAACAGCGACCAACGAGCCTGTCTAGGATTCAACCGTTTGGCAGACTCGAGATAAGTCAAGTTCTTGTGATCAGTCAAGACCACCACGCGATGCTTAGCTCCTTCAAGCCAATGACGCCACTCCTCGAATGCCCACTTCATGGCCAACAACTCTCGATTGCCAACATCATAATTACGCTCAGCAGGCGAAAACTTCCTGGAAAAGAAGGCACATGGTTTCATCACCGAGCCATCAGAACTTCTTTGCGACAAAACAGCCCCTGCTCCAATCTCAGAGGCATCAACCTCGACCTGGAACGGGAGCGAAACATCTGGCTGGCACAACACAGGGGCAGAAGAAAAACGATGCTTCAACTCCTGAAAAGCTTCTACAGCAGCAGAAGACCAATTGACCACATCCGCACCCTTCTTGGTCAAATCAGTCAACGATTTAGCAATACTCGAAAAATTATTGATGAAGCGATGATAAAAATTAGCAAAGCCCAGGAACTTTTGCAGACTCTTCAGAGATGTCGGCTGAGTCCAATCATAAATGGCCTAAACTTTAACAGGGTCCATCTCGACAGTAGAAGGGGAAAGAATGAAACCCAAAAATGAAACCTTCTGAACACCAAAGAGACACTTTGACCCCTTCACAAACAAAGAATTCGCACGCAGGACCTGGAACACCATTCTAACCTGCTTCACGTGAGACTCCCAATCATCCGAGAAGACCAAAATATCATCCAAGTACACAATCAGGAATTTATCCAGGTACTCTCGGAAGATGTCATGCATAAAGGACTGAAATACTGATGGAGCATTGGCAAGTCCGAAAGGCATAACTAGGTACTCAAAATGGCCCTCGGGCGTATTAAATGCTGTTTTCCATTCATCGCCCTGTTTAATACGCACAAGATTATACGCACCACGAAGATCTATTTTGGTGAACCAACTAGCCCCCTTAATCCGAGCAAACAAATCAGACAGCAGCGGCAAGGGGTACTGAAATTTGACTGTGATTTTATTTAGAAGGCGGTAATCAATACAAGGTCTCAACGAACCATCCTTCTTGGCCACAAAAAAGAACCCTGCTCCCAATGGTGACGACGACGGGCGAATATGACCCTTCTCCAAGGATTCCTTTACGTAACTCCGCATAGCGGCGTGCTCAGGCACAGACAAATTAAACAGTCGACCCTTAGGAAACTTACTACCAGGAATCAAATCGATAGCACAATCGCAATCCCTATGCGGAGGTAGGGCACTGGACTTGAGCTCATCAAATACATCCCGGTAATCCGACAAGAACTCTGGGACCTCAGAAGGGGTGGATGATGAAATAGACAGAACTGGAACATCACCATGTACCCCCTGACAACCCCAGCTGGACACAGACATAGATTTCCAATCCAATACTGGGTTATGGACCTGTAGCCATGGCAACCCCAACACGACCACATCATGCAGATTATGCAACACCAAAAAGCGAATATCCTCCTGATGCGCAGGAGCCATGCACATGGTCAGTTGGGTCCAGTACTGAGGCTTATTCTTGGCCAAAGGCGTAGCATCAATTCCTCTCAATGGAATAGGATACTGCAAGGGCTCCAAGAAAAACCCACAGCGCCTAGCAAAGTCCAAGTCCATCAAATTCAGGGCAGCGCCTGAATCCACAAATGCCATGACAGAATAGGATGACAAAGAGCAGATCAAAGTAACGGACAAAAGAAATTTTGACTGTACCGTACCAATGGTGGCAGACCTAGCGAACCGCTTAGTGCGCTTAGGACAATCGGAGATAGCATGAGTGGAATCACCACAATAAAAACCATCCCATTCCGACGTCTGTGTTCTTGCCGTTCAGCTCTGGTCAAAGTCCTATCACATTGCATAGGCTCAGGTTTATGCTCAGATAATACCGCCAAATGGTGCACATTTTTACGCTCACGTAAGCGTCGATCGATCTGAATGGCCAAAGACATAGACTCATTCAGACCAGCAGGCATAGGAAATCCCACCATGACATCCTTAAGGGCTTCAGAGAGACCCTTTCTGAAAATTGCTGCCAGCGCACATTCATTCCATTGAGTGAGCACAGACCACTTCCTAAACTTCTGACAATATATCTCTACCTCATCCTGACCCTGACACAGAGCCAGCAAATTTTTCTCTGCCTGATCCACTGAATTAGTTTCATCATACAGCAATCCGAGCGCATCAATATCGCATAATGCAGGATCTCCTGGCGCAAGGGAAAATGCCCAGTCTTGAGGGTCGCCACGTAATAAAGAAATAATGATCTTAACTTGTTGAACTGGGTCACCAGAGGAGCGGGGTTTCAAAGCCAGAAACAGTTTACAATTATTTTTGTAATTCAGAAACTTAGCTCTATCTCCAGAAAATAAGTCAGGAATAGGAATTCTAGGTTCTAACATAGATTTCTGAACCACAATGTCTTGAATATTTTGTACTCTTGCAGCGAGATGATCCACACAAGAAAACAGACCTTTAATGTCCATCACTACACCTGTGTCCTGAACCACCCAAATGTCTAGGGGAAAAGAAAGACAAAACACAGTGCAGAGAAAAAAAAATGGTCTCAGAACTTCTCTTTTCCCTCTATTGAGAAGCATTAGTACTTTGGTCCTCCAGTACTGTTATGAACTGGTGATTCAGAAACACAATGGACCTGGTGGTTAAGAGCACACAAAGTGACCTGATAGTTACTAATAACATACGACGAGCTCTGAGATGTGGGAACTCTGCTGACCACAATCCCTAATCCTATCACACCACACTAGAGGTAGCCGTGGAGCGCTCCTGACCAGACCTAGGTGCCTCGGGCACAGCCTGAGAAACTAGCTAGCCCTGAAGATAGAAAAATAAGCCTACCTTGCCTCAGAGAAATTCCCCAAAGGAAAAGGCAGCCCCCCACATATAATGACTGTGAGTAAAGATGAAAATACAAACACAGAGATTAAATAGGTTTTAGCAAAGTGAGGCCCGACTTACTGAATAGACCGAGGATAGTAAAGATAGCTTTGCGGTCAGCACAAAAACCTACAAACAACCACGCAGAGGGCGCAAAAAGACCCTCCGTACCGACTAACTGCACGGAGGTGCTTCCTCTGCATCCCAGAGCTACCAGCAAGCAAGAAAAACCAATATAGCAAGCTGGACAGAAAAAATAGCAAACAAAAGTAACACAAGCAGAACTTAGCTTATGCAGAGCCGACGGGCCACAAGACGATCCAGGAGAGAGCAAGACCAATACTGGAACATTGACTGGAGGCAAGGAACAAAGAACTAGGTGGAGTTAAATAGAGCAGCACCTAACGACTTAACCTCGTCACCTGAGGAAGGAAACTCAGAAGCCGCAGCCCCACTCACATCCACCAGAGGAAGCTCATGGACAGAACCAGCCGAAGTACCACTCATGACCACAGGAGGGAGCTCAACCACAGAATTCACAACAGGTCTCAGCTGCTGGGGGTAGCTGAGACCCCAGAGAACATGATTCGAGTAAGTTTTTACCGACCCCGGAGTTGCGATCGCCGTTATTAACGGTATAATGGCGACCGCAAAAAAAAAATCAGATTTTCCATTTAATTTCTCCCTCCTCTAATGTGATCGCACATCATAGGAGAATGAAATAGGGTCCCCCCAGTCCCCTGATTATCCCCCCTATACCTCTGGAGTCTCTGCCGTCCCCCCATGAGGTCTCCCGGGCTGCTGGCGTCTTCTTCTGGGAGAAAATGGCGAGATCTGCCGTCCGGCACCCGGCAACAATAGGAAATTTCTCCTATTGGTTCATTATGATCACTGTAATAGACCCTATCACAGTGATCAAAATAAGAAAAATAGTAAATAAACCCCCTTTTATCACCCCCTTAGGGAAAAATAATAAAAAATAAAAAATATATATTTCCATTTTTCCATTAGGGCTAGCGTTGGGCTAAAGTGAGTTGGACTAAATATAGGGTTAAGGTTAAGGCTAGGTTTAGGGTTAACATTAGGGTTAGGGTTAACACTAGGGTTAGCCTTAGGGCTAGGGTTAGGGCGAGCATTAGGGTTAGGGTTGGGATTACAGTTAGGGCTGGGACTAGGTTTAGGGGTGTGTTAGGGTTAGGTTTGTAGTTAGGATTATGGATTGGGTTGGGATTAGGGTTATGGGTGTGTTGGGATTAGGTTTGTGGTTAGGTTTATGGTTAAGGTTGGGATTAGGGATAGGGGTGTGTTGAAGTTAGGGTTGTGGTTATGGTTGGGATTAAAGTTAGGGGTGTGTTGGGGTTAAGGTTGTGGTTAGGGTTATGGTTAGGGTTGGGATTAGGGTTAGAGGTGTGTTGGGTTTAGGGTTTGAGTTATAATTGGGAGGTTTCAACTGTTTAGGTACATCAGGGGGTCTCCAAACGCGACATGGCGCCACCATTGATTCCAGCCAATTTTGCATTCAAAAAGTGAAACGGTGCTCCCTCCCTTCTGAGCCCTGCCATGCACCCAAACAGTGGATTACCCCACATATGGGATATCAGGATACTCAGGACAAATTGCGCAACAACTTTGGAGATCTAATTTCTACTGTTACCTTTGGGAAAATAAAAATTTTGGGTCAAAAAGATAATTTTTGTAGAAAAGATATGATTTTTTATTTTCACGGCTCTACATTATAAACTTCTGTGAAGCACTTGTGGGTTCAAAGTGCTCACCACACATCTAGATAAGTTCCTTTGGGGGTCTAGTTTCCAAAATGGTGTCACTTGTCGGGTTATTTTTTCACTGTTTAGGCACATCAGGGGCTCTCCAAAAGCGACAAGGCGTCCGATCTCAATTCCAGCCAATTCTGCATTGAAAAAGTCAAACGGCACTCCTTCTCTTCCGAGCTCTGCCGTGCGCCCAAACAGTGGTTTACCACCACATATCTGGTATCGGCGTATTCAGGAGAAATCGCACAACAACTTTTATGGTCCATTTTCTCTTTTTACACTTGTGAACTGCAAAAAATCCGCAAAATTAATGAACATGCTGCGCTTTTTACCGTGACGCGTTTTTTTCACGGAAAAAATCGCATCATGTGCACAAAAATTGCGGAATGCATTCTAAATGATGGGATGCATAATATATGCTTTTTTTCGCGTTTTTATAGCGTTTTTATAGAGTTTTTATAGCGAAAAAACGCGAAGAATCTGCAACCTGTGCACACAGCCTTTGAGTTGTGGCCCATATTGTGTTGAGAGAGAAAATTCTGTCATTTTTTGCATAAGTTATAAAGAAAAGTTGGTTTAATATCATATTGTGCTCTGAGTCATTCATAGCAGCGCCGTATTCTGTTCTCGAGCTGCGACCGGCATAACGGTCGTTGCACAATATTTCTAATTTCATATAGAAGCTGGTTAGAGTCCATAAGATATGAGGGCAAGGTTTTTACTAATTCTTGTAAAAACAAGTCGATGTAATGGGACAGCTGACTGGTAAGAGAACCAATGCCTGCTATTATAGGCCGACCAGGTGGATTTTTTAGGCATTTGTGTACCTTAGGAAGGTGATAGAATATTGCAGTGTTGGGATTCTTATTTGTCAGGAATTTCTTTTCTTAATAATAATAATAATAATAATAATTTTATTTATATAGCGCCAAAATATTCTGCAGCGCTTTACAAATTATAGAGGGGACTTGTACAGACAATAGACATTACAGCATAACAGAAATCACAGTTCAAAATACTGTAGATACCAAGAGGAGTGAGGGCCCTGCTCGCAAGCTTACAAACTATGAGGAAAAGGGGAGACACGAGAGGTGGATGGTAACAATTGCTTTAGTTAGTCGGACCAGCCATTGTGTAAGGCTCAGGGGTTCATGTAAAGCTGCATGAACCAGTTAACTGCCTAAGTATGTAGCAGTATAGACACAGAGGGCTATTAACTGCATAAAGTGTATGAGAACATGATGCGAGGAACCCAATTATGTTTTGCTTTTTTTTTCAATGGGCCACACAGGGATAGTTAGGTTAATGCGTTGAGGCGGTAGGCCAATCTGAACAAATGAGTTTCTAGGGCACGCTTAAAACTTTGGGGATTGGGGATTAATCGTATTAACCTAGGTAGTGCATTCCAAAGAATCGGCGCAGCACGTGTAAAGTCTTGGAGACGGGTGGGAGGTTCTGAGAGCATGGGTAGGGTGGTAGACTGAGACCAGAGAGGAGATGTAGGGTGGTGCTGAGCCATGGAGTGCTTTATGGATGAGGGTAGTAGTTTTGTACTGGATTCTTGAGTGGATGGGTAACCAGTGTAATGACTGGCACAAAGTAGAGGCATCGGTGTAATGGTTGGTAAGGAATATAATCCTGGCTGCAGCATTCAGGACAGATTGGAGCGGGGAGAGTTTGGTAAGAGGGAGGCCGATTAGTAGAGAGTTACAATAGTCCAGACGAGAATGAATAAGTGAAACAGTAGGCGTTTTTGCAGAGTCGAAAGTAAGAAAAGGACGAATTCTAGAAATGTTTTTGAGATGCAGATAAGAAAAGCGAGCCAGTGATCGGATGTGGGGGGTGAATGAAAGCTCGGAATCAAGTATGACCCCAAGGCAACAGGCATGTTGCTTTGGAGTAATAGTGGAACCGCACACGGAGATGGCAATGTCAGGCAAAGGTAGGTTAATAGAGGGAGAAAACACGAGGAGTTCAGTTTTTGACAGGTTCAGTTTCAGATAGAGAGAGGACATGATGTTAGAGACAGCGGTAAGACAATCACTGGTGTTTACTAAAAAGGTCGGCGTGATAACAGGAGAAGAAGTGTATAATTAGGTGTCATCAGTAGGGTTGAGCGACTTTTAGTTTTTTAGGGTCGAGTCCGGTTTCGCAAAACCCGACTATCTCAAAAGTCAAGTTGAGTGAAATCGGCCGATTATCGCGAAAAGTCGGGGATCGACCGAAACACGAAACCCAATTCCAGGCCAGGAAAACACATACAGTGCCCATTTTAATAGCAAAAACATCCATTCTTGTTACTGAAGCTTGTCAATCTTAATTTACCTTATAATAATAGTAAGGCATTGGAAATTGGGGGTCATTTGGCTAAAGTTGTGGGGGGTAGGGCTGGTTCAAGTATTTAGTGGGCCCAGGAAATCTGGACCACGTCACGGCAGTGGAGCAGGGAGAGGTAAGTATTTAAACTTTGCAAGTGCTTTGATCCTGAGCAAGCAGGGGGGCCCACTCGTTGGCATTGGCACTGGCACAGGGCCCCTTAAAGTACGGTGGTGTGTTTGCACAGTGGGGGCGCCTCCCACCGGCAGCGACACTTTTGCGCACTATGAGGGGCCCTATGCCAGTGACGTCGCCAACGAGTTCCCCTCCCCCCCCACCACCTGATGAAGGAACCTGCACTTTCATCTGCACCTTCCTCTTTGTCCCCGTGTAAGGTGGTATGGTATGTGGGAAGGGGAACCTCACAGTCAGCAGGGTCACATTCTTGCTGTGTAGCGTGCACGGGGAATGTAGCGTTATGAGTCAATGTACCAGCAGACTCATCTATCACTGGCTGGGCAATGGGCAGGATGAGGAGGAAACACAGATATAGGCCCAAAGAATAAAGTGGGCTAAATGCAGTTAAAAATTGGTAACAGGACTAGCCAGGGGGCATTGCTTTGTTCAGTGGAGTACAACTGTAATGAGAGGCTGACACAGTGAGTAGGCCCAAATCAGTAAGTAGGCTAAATGCAGTTCAAAATTGGTAACAGAAGTAAACAGACGGCACTGGTTTGTTCAGTGTAGGAGAACATCAAGGAGCGGCAGACACCGTTAGTAGGGCCAACAAAACAAGAAGGCCAAATGCAGTGTTATATTAAAAACAATTTAACGAGAGCCTGAAGATAGAAGCTAGGGAAAGGCAACCTGGAGAACACCTTGGAGCGGAAGACACCGTTTGTAGAACCCAGACCCAACTTGTAGGCCTAATGCAGTGTTGTTTCAACAACTACTTAAATAGATCTTGAAGATAGAAGCTAGGGAGAGGCAACCTGGAGAACACCTTGGAGTGTCAGACACCGTCTCTACAACCAAGACCCAACTTGTAGGCCTGACGTAGACATGATAACTTAACATCTAGACAGAGAGTGGCCCTAAAACAACTGAGGAATCTTGAGGACATAGTGATCAAACCAGCAGACAAGGGGGGAAATGTGGTACTTTGGCCAAGTATACTCTATGAGAAGGAGGCGTTGAAACACCTCAGAGATAGGGAAACATACAGGAAATTGGATTACAATCCTACTGATCGCTTTTTTCGCGAACTCGAGGGAATTCTGGTAGATGCACATGAGAGGGGTACTATCCCTAAACCAGTGCTAAATGGTTTACTTACCAGATCCCCTAGAGTCCCCACACTATATTTTGTCCCCAAGATCCACAAAAACCCCATTGATCCGCCGGGCCGTCCGATAGTCTCTGGAATAGGGGGGTTGAGCGACCCCTTATGCAAATTTGTAGATTATTATCTTAAACCACTAGTGGAATCGCTCCCCTCCTACGCCAGGGACACGTCGGATGTCCTTCGGCGGATCAATGGGATTCAATTGGAGGAAGATATGTGTCTTGTCACTGCGGACATACAATCCTTATATACCTGTATTGGACATGAGGATGGTCTGGAGGCGGTCCGCTTCTTCCTGGGTGCCAGCAACTGGGATGGCGAGATTTGTGAGCTTGTCATCGAACTCCTGACATTTATACTAACAAGAAACTTTTTTGTATTTAAGGATGTATTCTACTTACAGCAGCGCGGCACTGCCATGGGTGCGGCCTGTGTGCCCTCCTTCGCCAACCTCTTCCTGGGTTTCTGGGAGAGGGAGATTTTTGGGGAGGGGGGGCCGCAGGCCGCCCACCATGTGCAGTGCTGGCTGCGATACATCGATGACTTGCTCATTATATGGCAGGGACCTGATGATGCGTTGCATGATTTCATGAAACAACTTAATGAAAATTCATACAACATCAAATTAACGTACCAAATAAGCAAGACCAGTGTGGATTTCCTGGATATAAAGATCGAGGTTGATGGTGACCGGTACTTACAGACGGACGTCTACAGGAAATCCACATCGGTCAATGCTCTACTGCACGCTGATTCAGGTCACCCATACAGTACCATCAAAGCCATCCCAGTTGGTCAGCACCTCAGGATGAAGCGGATCTGCTCATCTACTACTAAATTTGAAGCCCAGGCATCGGATCTGAGAACTAGGTTTCAAACAAGAGGATATAGCAACAGGAGTATCAAGAGGGGCTATCAAAGAGCCAAATATACATCTAGAGATTAACTACTCTGTCCTAGCAGTAATAACAGCAGCTGTAGGAGTAGGGAGACAGGTAAACAACAGGATTTAGTACGATTCATCTCTACCTATAATGGGGAATGGGCCACAATGAAGAATTGTCTCCAAAAATATTGGAGTATTCTCAAAAGTGACCCAGTGCTCTCTGGATGCCTGAAAGACTATCCTGCAATGACCGCAAGAAGGAGTAAGAATCTCAAAGATTTACTAGTGTCAAGTCATTATGTCCCTAAACCCAGAGGATACAACTTTGGATCTAGAGGACCACCAAGGGGATGTTTCCCCTGTGGGGATTGTATCTCTTGTCCGAACATCTCTCGTACGGCTACTTTCAATTTGGCTGATGGAGAAAAAAGTTTTTCCATCAGATATCACATAACATGCAACACCACACAGGTTGTGTATTATGCCGTATGTAGTTGTCCTAAAATTTATATAGGACTAACTTCCCGACGTTTGGGTACACGCACACGTGAACATGTGCGCAGTATAGTTGCCGCGAGAGATGAGATGGACACGATGAAACTTAAAACGATACCACGGCACTATAAACAATATCATGATTGTGACCCGAGGTCCTTTATGGCACGGGGGATTGAACATATACAATGTGGTATCAGAGGGGGTGACATTGGGCGCATTCTGGCCCAAAAAGAATGTCGCTGGATCAGTATATTGGGGACCATGGCACCCATGGGCCTCAATGAAACGAATGGTTTTTCCTCGTTCCTGTAGGTACCTATGGGGATTATTACCCCCGATTGGGCCTTCCTGTTTTGTTATCTGTCATTTACTGTCATTTTTAATATGGTATCTTTTTTATCTTTATTTGTAGTGTGTCTTTATTTACACCTATGTCCACATGATCGCTGTCGTTTGTGACTTTCAAGTGGAGAAGTTCTGGGGATGAAGAATAATAATAACCATCTTAGGAAAACATCAAGGACCGGTATTTATACATCATTCCAGATGGTGAACATAGTTGATGACCAACGTCACTGATCTCTATCTGAGCGAAGGACGGAAACCATAACCACCACAAACAAATATATACCTCACTGTCGGCGATTCATAGTGCATATATGTGTATATTTTATTCCTATTTAATTAAATGTTAGTGTAATGATGTTTAGTTTATATTTTGTGCATGTGTAATTATGTAATTAGTCATCTATACTGGGGATCTCTGTGCCCATTTTGGTCCATTTTCATTCATGGGTCACGTTTTACTCTAATTGGCACTTGTGTTTTAACAAATGCTCTTTTATATTCATATATCGGCAATTTAATTTGCTGACATACCACACTATATATTTTTCATATTTTTTGTAAGGTTGTCTAATGCATAGATGATCTGAGTAATTATCACCTAACACCTATAGTGATCATATATTGATATATTTAAGCACTTTAATATATTATTTATTTATATTGTTTGCCCATGCACTTATAAGCACTGTCACTTTATATATAGATACGCTGGTACTCTGGGGTCGCTGCGTCCAATCCTCTCTCCGGCGGCTGTCTCAGGTTGCGTGGTGTGGGCGTGGTGCCTGCCCGCTCATGTGACTTGGGCGTGCCGACCGGGTATGAGGCTTGGAGCGCAGTGACGGCCAGATCCGGCGTACTACGCTTGCGCACTCTCTCTCACTACCCGATCATGTGATCGGAAGCACACACTATTTAACCGGACACAGATTCATATTAAACCACGCCCCCTGAAGAAGCGGTAACAAGTGAACGCGCAACGCGCGTTGGGGATTGTCACCCAGGAACCGGACAGGACTCTTTCTGCTCACATGGGTAATTCACTCTTCTGATTGTTCTGCTGTTACATTAGGTGCGTGTGTTGATCTTTGCATACGGATACCAATAGTAGACTTGTAATGAGATTACCACATGCCCCACACAATGCAGCCCATGTATAGCTAGCACTTTACTTCTGATGAGCTGTCATCATATATACCATTTTAATATTACTAACTGGGCCCTGTCCTACATACCTGGTTGACACAGATGTGCCTTAGGATATAGTTACTGTGCACCTGATACCAGTGATTATTACTGATTTATTTGTATTTTTGTTTAAATTTACTTAATAAAATATTACTTTTTTATTATACTTTGTGGCTAGTGTTGACTCATAGTTCTCCATTTCCTGATTATCTGATATCGAGTCGCCATATATGTGCATTTCATTGTACTCATTACTGACACTCATTGTGCCTAATGCAGTGTTGTTTCAACAACTACTTAACGAGAGCTTGAAGATAGAAGCTAGGGAGAGGCAACCTGGAGAACACCTTGGAGTGGCAGACACCGTCTCTACATCCCAGACCCAACTTGTAGGCCTAATGCAGTGTTGTTTCAACAACTACTTAACGAGAGCTTGAAGATAGAAGCTAGGGAGCGGCAACCTGGAGAACACCTTGGAGCGGCAGACACCGTCTCTACAACCAAGACCCAACTTGTAGGCTTAATGCAGTGTTGTTTCAACAACTACTTAACGAGAGCCTGAAAATGGAATTTCAGGACAGGAAACCAGGAGAACAGCACGGAGCGGCATACACCGTTAGTAGGCCCCAACCACACTAGTAGGCCAAATTCAGTGTAATATTAACAACTACTTAACGAGAGCCTGAAAATGGAAGTTCAGGACAGGAAACCAGGAGAACAGCAAGGAGCGGCAGACACCGTTAGTAGGCCCCAACCCAACTAGTAGGCCAAATGCAGTTGTTCCATTTAACAACTATTTAACAAGAGCCTGAAGATAGAAGCTCAGGAAAGGCAACCAGGAGAACACCTTGGAGCGGCAGACACTGTTAGTAGGCCCCAACCAAACTAGTAGCCCCACTTCAGTTGTAAAATTCCGATAGGCTGAAAACCTGATAATTGCAGGTATTTTTTTTAAATTGGACAGCTGTATTGAGTGGCGCTGCCAGACACTGTTAGTAGGCCTTACAGCACAAATTTGGCTCGACGCAGGTTTTAAAAAGGTTACATGGGTACACGGCCTGCATTGGTGTGCTTAGTGGAGGACAATTGGAAGGAGGGACCGCAGACACACTTAGTAGGCCTAAAATAAAAAAAGTAGGCTCTATGCACTTTTAAATAGGTTCCAGGGGTACACAGGCAGCATTGGTGTGGTCAGTCGAGGACTATTGGAAGGAGGGACCGCAGACAGACTTAGTAGGCCTAAAATAACAAAATAGGCTCTATGCACTTTTAAATAGGTTCCAGGGGTACACACGCAACATTGGTGTGGTCAGTGGAGGACTATTGGAAGGAGGGACCACAGACAGACTTAGTAGGCCTAAAATAACAAAATAGGCTCTATGCAGCTTCGATTATGTGGCAACCTGGAGAACACCTTGGAGCGGAAGACACCGTTTGTAGAACCCAGACCCAACTTGTTGGCCTAATGCAGTGTTGTTTCAACAACTACTTAACAAGAGCTTCAAGATAGAAGCTAGGGAGAGGCAACCTGGAGAACACCTTGGAGCGGCAGACACCGTCTCTACAACCAAGACCCAACTTGTAGGCCTAATGCAGTGTTGTTTCAACAACTACTTAACGAGAGCCTGAAAATGGAATTTCAGGACAGGAAACCAGGAGAACAGCACGGAGCGGCATACACCGTTAGTAGGCCCCAACCACATAAGTAGGCCAAATTCAGTGTAATATTAACAACTGCTTAACGAGAGCCTGAAAATGGAAGTTCAGGACAGGAAACAAGGAGAACAGCACGGAGCGGCATACACCGTTAGTAGGCCCCAACCCAACTACTAGGCCAAATGCAGTGTAATATTAACAACTACTTAACGGGAGCCTGAAAATGGAAGTTCAGGACAGGAAACCAGGAGAACAGCAAGGAGCGGCAGACACCGTTAGTAGGCCCCAACCCAACTAGTAGGCCAAATGCAGTTGTTCCATTTAACAACTATTTAACAAGAGCCTGAAGATAGAAGCTCAGGAAAGGCAACCAGGAGAACACCTTGGAGCGGCAGACACTGTTAGTAGGCCCCAACCAAACTAGTAGCCCCACTGCAGTTGTTAAATTCCGATAGGCTGAAAACCTGATAATTGCAGGTAATTTTTTTTAAAGAGGACAGCTGTATTGAGTGGCGCTGCCAGACACTGTTAGTAGTTCTTACACCACAAAGTTGGCTTGACGCAGGTTTAAAAAAGGTTACATGGGTACACGGTCTGCATTGGTGTGCTCAGTGGAGGACAATTGGTAGGAGGGACCGCAGACACACTTAGTAGGCCTAAAATTTTTAAAAAATAGGCTCAAAGCAGTTTGAATTATCTTGCAGGGGTACACAGGCAGCATTGGTGTGGTCAGTGGAGGACAATTTGAAGGAGGGACCGCAGACACACTTGGTAGGCCTAAAATTAAAAAAATAGGCTCAAAGCACCTCGATTATGTGGCAGGGGTACACAGGCAGCATTGGTGTGGTCAGCGGAGGACGATTGGATGGAGTGTCTGACACAGTTAGTACTCCCAAAAAAAATAGATGTTAATGTCTCGCAAAACAACAAAACAAAAAAAAATGGTGGCATACTTAGGTACAGGGGTGGGCTCTTCTGCTGAGTTTCAGACATAGTAATTTGGCGCTAAGTATTTACTGGTGTCAATATAGGACACTGACCCTGACTATTTTAACTAGCATCATACATGTCAACAAATTGGTATTGTCAGTGCCAGGCATTGAAGGATGTCAGCGCATAGACTAAACATTGGTGGAGCTGTGAGAGATAATTTTTAATTTCTAAAGTGGTAGAGCACTGTTTGAGCTGGGGGGGAAACTCTCTTGCGGCCGGCGGTACAGGCCCAGGGCCCCTCATGTTACAACGGTGTGTCTGACGTTGGGTGCGAGCCACCACCGCCAGAGACACTTTATTGTACTATGAGGGACCCAGTGGCAGTGCCGTCGACCAAAAGCGGGCACACCCACCTCTTCAGACAAACGGCACTCTCACGGGTGCTTGCGCCAAGTGGCGAGACCACGGCCCCGTGGGGGGAGTTAGCCCATTTAGGGAGGTGTAAACATGTCGTATGCTGGACAAACAGCTGCTGCAAATTAAGAGATTGGAACAGTCAGTAAGAGCAGTCCACAAGCAAGACCTTTTTATAGGAAAGCTAGGTGTCAGCCGGGAAAGGTGGGGCAAAATAATTAGAAATCCATGAGTGGTTCATTTTAATGAAGGTTAGATCATCAACATTTTGGGTAGCCAGACGAGTCCTTTTTTCGGTCAATATTGAACCAGCAGCACTGAATACTCTTTCTGATAGCACACTAGCTGCTGGGCAAGCAAGCTCCTGCAATGCATATTCTGCCAATTCAGGCCAGGTGTCTATTTTGGATGCCCAGTAATCAAATGGGAATGACGGTTGAGGGAGAACATCGATAAGGGATGAAAAATAGTAACCATACTGGACAAATGTTGTCTCCTGTCACTTTGAATTGATGCTGCAGTACCTGTCCTGTCTGCGGTCATTGCGAAATCACTCCACAACCTGGTCAGAAAACCCCTCTGTCCAACGCCACTTCTGATTTGTGCACCTCTAACACCTCTGCCCTGTTGCCCCCTGCAGCTCGTGTGAGAACCATCACCGGCGCTGTGTGCTGGGAATGCCTGAATCAAACGGTCTACAAGAGTTGCTTGTTTGGTTGCTAATATTTGTTCGAGGTTCTCATGTGGCATGATATTTTGCAATTTGCCTTTATAGCGAGGATCAAGGAGGCAGGCCAACCAGTAATCGTCATCGGTCATCATTTTAATAATGCGTGGGTCCCTTTTGAGGATACGTAAGGCATAATCCGCCATGTGGGCCAAAGTTCCAGTTGTCAAATCTGCGGTTGTGCTGGGTTGAGGGGCAGTTTCAGGCAAATCTACGTCACTTGTCTCCCTTAAAAAACCTGAACCCGGCCTTGCAACGCCACCAATTTCTATTGGCCCCGGAGAAGCTTCCTCATTCAAAAAATACTCATCCCCATCATCCTCCTCGTCCTCCTCCTCTTCGGCCGCTACCTCGTCCTGTAGACTGCCCTGACCAGACAATGGCTGACTGTCATCAAGGCTTCCCTCTTCCTCGGCTGCAGATGCCTGCTCCTTTATGTGCGTCAAACTTTGCATCAGCAGACGCATTAGGGGGATGCTCATGCTTATTATGGCGTTGTCTGCACTAACCAGCCGTGTGCATTCCTCAAAACACTGAAGGACTTGACACAGGTCTTGTACCTTCGACCACTGCACACCTGACAACTCCATGTCTGCCATCCAACTGCCTGCCCATGTATGTGTATCCTCCCACAAATACATAACAGCCCGCCTCTGTTCGCACAGTCTCTGAAGCATGTGCAGTGTGGAGTTCCACCTTGTTGCAACGTCGATGATTAGGCGATGCTGGGGAAGGTACAAAAACTGCTGATGGTTCTGCATACGGCTGGAGTGTACAGGCGAACGACGGATATGCGAGCAAAGTCTGCGCACTTTGAGGAGCAGGTCGGGTAACCCCGGATAACTTTTCAGGAAGCACTGCACCACCAGGTTTAAGGTGTGAGCCAGGCAAGGAATGTGTTTCAGTTGTGAAAGGGCTATGGCAGCCATAAAATTCCTTCCGTTATCACTCACTACCTTGCCTGCCTCAAGATGTACACTGCCCAGCCATGACTGAGTTTCTTGCTGCAAGAACTTGGACAGAACTTCCGCGGTGTGTCTGTTGTCGCCCAAACACTTCATTGCCAATACAGCCTGCTGACGCTTGCCACTAGCTGTCCCATAATGGGACACCTGGTGTGCAACAGTGGCAGCTGCGGATGGAGTGCTCGTGCGACTGCGGTCTGTGGACGAGCTCTCGCTTCTGCAGGAGGACGAGGAGGAGGAGGAGGGGGGGCGAACGCCTACAGCCAACTGTTTCCTAGACCGTGGGCTAGGCAGAACTGTCCCAATATTGCTGTCCCCTGTGGACCCTGCATCCACCACATTAACCCAGTGTGCCGTGATGGACACGTAACGTCCCTGGCCATGCCTACTGGTCCATGCATCTGTTGTCAGGTGCACCTTTTACATGCTGGTGGAATGCTGGGATGGGTTTTCTCGAAAAGAAGTGTCGACTGGGTAGCTCGCAGCGTGGTACAGCGTAGTCCATCAGGGCTTTGAAAGCTTCACTTTCAACTAACCGGTAGGGCATAATCTCTAACGAGATTAGTCTAGTAATGTGGGCATTCAAACCCTGTGAACGCGGATGCGAGGATGAGTACTTCCTTTTCCTAACGAGAGTCTCATGTAGGGTGAGCTGGACTGGAGAGCTGCAGATCGTGGAACTAGCGGGGGTGCCGGTGGACATGGCAGACTGATAGAGGGTTGGAGATGGTATTCTTGCTGGTGCCCTACATGCAGTGTTTCCTACCACGAACCTGGTGATTCCCTGACTGCTTTGGCCTGGCGACGAAACCTGCACATTTACTGCAGGTGGTGCGGGAAATGGTGGGCTTACAGTGAGGGAAGGGATGTAGCGTTGCTGACTAGCTTCATTGGCTGAGGGTGCTACAACCTTAAGGGACGTTTGGTAGTTAGTCCAGGCTTGCAAATGCATGGTGGTTAAATGTCTACGCATGCGACTTTTAAGATTCTGACCTCTGCTTAAGGTAGTTGAACATTTTTGACAGATGACTTTGCGCTGATCATTTGGATGTTGTTTAAAAAAATGCCAGACTGCACTCTTTCTACTATCGGATAACTTTTCATGCATTGCAGACTGAGCTTCTTTAACTGGATGGCCACGCTGTCCTACAACTGGTTTTGGTTTTGCCACGCGTTTTTGGCCAGATATGGGCCTGGCAGATGGAACCTGTTGCGATGTTGATGCCTGCTGCGGCTCCTCCTCCTCCGCTTCTGAGCTACTGCCACCT
The DNA here is from genome assembly GCF_032444005.1 of Ranitomeya imitator. Classification (NCBI taxonomy): domain Eukaryota; kingdom Metazoa; phylum Chordata; class Amphibia; order Anura; family Dendrobatidae; genus Ranitomeya; species Ranitomeya imitator. Next base: position 401,936,721 of record NC_091282.1, read on the forward strand.
GCACCCTGTTCCCCCAATGGCTGCCAATCGGGGTCAACAACTGGGTCATCTATGACCACCTCTTCTATCTCGTGTGCAACTTCGTCTGTGTCACCGTGTAAGCCGGTGGTATAGCGTTCGTGACGGGGCACCATAGTCTCATCAGGGTCTGATTCTGGATCAGTACACTGCGAGGGCAATGTTCTGGTCTGAGTCAAAGGAACAGCATAGTAATCTGGCTGTGGCTGTGCATCTGTGCACTCCATGTCCAATTCAACTTGTAATGGGCATGGCCTGTTAACTATTTCACTTTCTAACCCAGGAACGGTATGTGTAAAGAGCTCCATGGAGTAACCCGTTGTGTCGCCTGACGCATCCTTCTCTGTTGTTCTTGGTGAAGAAGACAAGGAAGCGACTTGTCCCTGACCGTGAACATCCACTAACGATGCGCTGCTTTTACATTTAGCAGTTTCAGAAGAGCAGGCGAAAGAGCTAGAGGCTGAGTCAGCAAGGAAAGCCAAAACTTGTTCTTGCTGCTCCGGCTTTAAAAGCGGTTTTCCTACTCCCAGAAAAGGGAGCGTTCGAGGCCTTGTGTAGCCAAACGACGAACCTGGCTCAACAACTCGAGACTTAGGTGCTATATTGCTTTTCCCACGACTACCTGATGCTCCACCACCACTACCATCATTACCAGCTGGCAATGACCGCCCACGGCCACGACCTCTTCCACCAGACTTCCTCATTGTTTGAAAAACGTATCCAAACTAACGGTATTTGTTACTGTAAAACCAGTTACAAGGTGAACTCAAACTTCTGTTGGATTTATATATGGGTGAGACTGCAGGGAAAATCAGGCCCAATGTATAACAGTACACAGCTTCAGTGGCAGACAGATATGCCACTAACAGGACTGACGCAGATGCAGACACTACCAATAAAAATCTCCCCCTTTTTATTTTTTCTGGGAGAATATTGAAGAAATGTGGCCCACTCTTATACAGTATATGTTCTGTGGCATAAAATGAAAGACAGATGCCACACACACGACTGGCACTGAGGCAGAATTGCCAATCTTAATCTCCCACTAATTTTTTTTTTCTGGGAGAATTTTAAAAAAATCTGGCCCAGGATTACACACTAGATTTTCTGTGGCACAAAATTAAAGACAGATGCCACACACACGACTGGCACTGAGGCAGAATTGCCAATCTTAATCTCCCACTATTTTTTTTTTATTTATGGGAGAATTGGCAAGAAATCAGGCCCACTGTTAGACTGTATGTTTTCTGTGACAGAAAATGAGACACAGATGCCACACACAGGACTGCCACTGATGCAGATTTGCCAATCTTAATCTGCACCCTTTTTTTTTTTCTTCAGGGAGACTAGTGATTAAATCTGGGCCACTGTATTAGAGTATATTTTCTGTGGCAGAAAGTGGCTTGAAGAGATATAACGAAAAAAAAAAGGGACTGTCCTACAATTACTATCTCCCTGCAGTAATCTCAGCAAAGTATGGCAGGCAGCAATAACAAGGAGTGGACTGCTGCACAAAAAATTCAAAAGTGTGGACAAACAAACAAGATAGCTGTGCAGAAAGGAAGGAGCAACAGGATTTGTGTTTTGAAAAAAGCAGTTGGTTTGTACAGCGGCGTACAAACAGCAATGCAGCTATCAGGGAGCCTTCTAGGGCAGCCCAATGAGCTACAGCGCTGAGGAAAAAAAATGTAGCCTCCACTGTCCCTGCAAACAAAAGGTGGTGTTGAACAGTGGAAATCGCTACAGCACAAGCGGTTTGGGGGTTAATGTACCCTGCCTAACGCTATCCCTGCTTCTGACGAAGCGGCAGCAACCTCTCCCTATGCTCAGATCAGCAGTAAGATGGCGGTCGGCGGGAACGCCCCTTTATAGCCCCTGTGACGCCGCAGAAAGCAAGCCAATCACTGTAATGCCCTTCTCTAAGATGGTGGGGACTGAGACCTATGTCATCACGCTGCCCATACTCTGCGTCCACCTTCATTGGCTGAGAAATGGTGCTTTTCGCGTCATTGAAACGCGACTTTGGCGCGAAAGTCGCGTACCGCGTGGCCAACCCCACACAGGGATCGGGTCGGGTTTCATGAAACCCGACTTTGCCAAAAGTCGGTGACTTATGAAAATGACCGATCCGTTTCGCTCAACCCTAGTCATCAGCATAGAGATGGTACTGGAAACCAAATCTACTGATTGTTTGTCCAATAGGGGCAGAATACAAAGAGAAGAGGAGGGGGCCTAGGACTGATCCTTGAGGAACCCCAACAGTAAGGGGAAGGTGAGAGGAGGAGGAACCAGCAAAAGATACAGTAAAGGAGTGGTTAGAGAGATGGGAGAAGAACCAGCAGAGAACGGTGTACTTGAGGCCGATGGAGCGGAGCATAGTGAGGAGGAGCTGATGATCCACAGTGTCGAATGCTGCGGAGAGATCCAAGAGAATTAGCATGGAGTAGTGACCATTAGATTTAGCTGTTAGTAGGTCATTAGAGACCTACTTTTCTTTTTTACATTTCTCTTTTATTTATAATATTTTAGTTATAATATTTTTATAATATTTTTTCCAAAAGCTTAATTAATTAAATCATGAGGGTCCCTGCCACCTTCTTACATGTGCATCAAAATTAGTTTTCAACCACATATGGTTCAGGACAAATTGCACAACAAAATGAATGGTTCATTTTCTTTTGTTATGTACACACGTTGCAGATTTGCTCTTGTAAACATCTGCGCGGCTTCTTCCTCTCTTGGCAGAAAACACAGTTGAAAATCCGTGTGTTTTTGATGCAGATTTTCTTGCAGATTTGTCTGCGTTTTGTAAGCTAAATAAAGATATATTATGTAACCCTTTAATCCCATTGGACGTACTATCCCGTCGAGGTGACCTTGGACTTAATTCCCAGTGATGGGATAGTACGTCCAGCGCAATCAGCCACGCTCACGGGGAGAGCGCGGCCGATCGTGGCCGGCTGCCTGCTGACTATCGCAGCTGACATACAACACTATGTGCCAGGAGCAGTCACGGACCGCCCCCGGCACATTAACCCCCGACACACTGCGATCAAACAGTAAAAAAAGAATATTTAGTTGTGTAAAAAAAAAAAAGTCCTAAATAAAGAAGAAAAAAATATGTTATTCCTATAAATACATTTTTTTATCTAAATAAAAAAAAAACAATAATAGCACACATATTTAATATCGCCACGTCCGTAACGACCCGACCTATAAAACTGTCCCATTAGTTAACCCCTTCAGTGAACACCTTTTATCATATAAAAACGCCAAGACATAGAAAAATGATATAAATGAGGTATTGCTGTAATCGTACTGACCCGAAGAATAAAACTGCTTTATACATTTTAACAAATGCGTAACGGTATAAACGCCCCCCCCCCCCAAAAAAAAAAAAGAAATTCATGAATAGCTGGTTTTTGGTCATACTGCCTCACAAAAATCGGAATAAAGCGATCAAAAAAGTCACGTGCCCGAAAATGGTACCAATAATATGTCAACTTGTCCCGCATAAAACAAGACCTCACATGACTCTGTGGACCAAAATATGGAAAAATTATAGCTCTCAGAATGTGGTAACGCAAAAAAATATTTTTTGCAATAAAAAGCGTCTTTTAGTGTGTGACGGCTGCCAGTCATAAAAATCAGCTAAAAAACCCGCTATAAAAGTAAATCAAACACCCTTCATCACCCCCTTAGTTAGGGAAAATTAAAAAAATTAAAAACTTATTTATTTCCATTTTCCCATTAGGGTTAGGGCTAGGGTTAGGGCTAGGGTTATGATTAGGGCTAGGGCTAGGGTTAGGGCTAGGGCTAGGGTTAGGGTTGGGGCTAGGGTTAGGGTTTGGATTACATTTACGGTTGGGATTAGGGTTAGGGGTGTGTCAGGGTTAGGGGTGTGGTTAGGGTTATGGTTGGAATTAGGGTTAGGGGTGTGTTGGAGTTGGGTTAGGGGTGTGGTTGGGATTAGGGTTAGGGGTGTGTTTGGGTTAGGGTTTCAGTTAGAATTGGGGATTTCCACTGTTTAGGCACATCAGGGCTCTCCAAACGTGACATGGCGTCCGATCTTTATTCCAGCCAATTATGCGTTGAAAAAGTAAAACAGTGCTCCTTCCCTTCCGAGCTCTTCCGTGCGCCCAAACAGGGGTTTACCCCAACATATGGGGTATCAGCGTACTCAGGACAAATTGGACAACAACTTCTGGGGTCCAATTTCTCTTGTTACCCTTGGGAAAATAAAAATTTGTGGGGCTAAAAAACCATTTTTGTAGGAAAAAAATGATTTTTTATTTTCACGGCTCTGTGTTATAAACTGTAGTGAAATACTTGAGAGTTCAAAGTTCTCACAACACATCTAGATAAGTTCCTTGGTGGGTATAGGTTCCAATATGGGGTCACTTGTCAGGGGTTTCTACTGTTTAGGTACATTAGGTGCTCTGCAAATGCAATGTGATGCCTGCAGACCATTCCATCTAAGTCTGCATTCCAAATGGCGCTCCTTCCCTTCTGAGCTCTGCCATGCACCCAAACGGTGGTTTCCCCCACATATGGGGTATCATCATACTCAGAACAAATTGGACAACAACTTCTGGGGTCCAATTTCTCTTGTTTCCCTTGGGAAAATAAAAATTTGAGGGGGCTAAAAAAAAACATTTTTGTAGGAAAAAATGATTTTTTATTTTCACGGCTCTGTGTCATAAACTGTAGTGAAACACTTTGGGGTTCAAAGCCCTCACAACACATCTAGATAAGATCCTTAGGGGGTCTACTTTCCAAAATGGTGTCACTTGTAGGGGATTTAAATGTTTAGGCACATCAGTGGCTCTCCAAATGCAACATGGCGTCCCATCTCAATTCCTGTCAATTTTGCATTGAAAAGTCAAACGGCGCTCCTTCCCTTCCGAAATCTGACATGCGCCCAAACAGTGGTTTACCCCCACATATGGGGTATCAGCATACTCAGGACAAATTTCACCACAACTTTTGGGGTCCAATTTTTTCTCTTACCCTTGGGAAAATAAAAAATTGGGGGCGAAAAAATCATTTTTGTGAAAAAATATGATTTTTTATTTTTACGGCTCTCCATTTTAAACTTCTGTGAAGCACTTGGTGGGTCAAAGTGCTCACCACAAATCTAGATAAGTTCGTTAGGGGGTCTACTTTCCAAGATGGTGTCACTTGTAGGGGATTTCAATGTTTAGGCACATCAGTGGCTCTCCAAACGTAACATGGCATCCTATCTCAATTCCTGTCAATTTTGCATTGAAAAGTCAAACGGCGCTCCTTCCCTTCCGAGCTCTGCCATGCGCCCAAACAGTGGTTTACCTCCACATATGGGGTATTGGCGTACTCAGGACAAGTTGTACAACACCTTTTGGGGTCCATTTTCTCCTGTTACCATTGGTAAAATAAATCAAATTGGAGCTGAAGTCAATTTTGTGTGAAAAAAAGTTAAATGTTCATTTTTATTTAAACATTCCAAAAATTCCTGTGAAACACCTGAGGGGTTAATAAACCTCTTGAATGTGGTTTTGAGCACTTTGAGGGGTGCAGTTTTTGGTGTCACACTTGGTTATTTTCCATCATATAGACCCCTCAAAATGACTTCAAATGAGATGTGGTCCCTAATAAAAAATGGTGTTGTAAAAATGTGAAATTGCTGGCCAACTTTTAACCCTTACAACTCCCTAACTAAAAAAATGTTGTTTCCAAAATTGTGCTGATGTAAATGTTACTTATTAAGTATTTTGTGTGACACATCTCTGTGATTTAAGGGCATAAAAATTCAAAGTTGGAAAATTGCGAAATTTTCCAAATTTTCGCCAAATTTCCATTTTTTTTTTTCACAAATAAACGTAAGTAATAGCAAAGAAATGTTACCAGTATTATGAAGTACAATATGTCTCGAGAAAACAGTGTCAGAATCACCAGAATCCGTTGAAGCGTTCCAGAGTTATAACCTCATAAAGGGACAGTGGTCAGAATTGTTAAAATTAGCCCGGTCATTAACGTGCAAATCACCCTCGGGGCTTAAGGGGTTAACAAAAAAAAAGAATTGTGATATAATTTCCTAGTCCAACCTCTTCTTTTACTTTCTCCATTGAAGACAATATATAATGATTACATATAAGTGAATATATATATGTATACAGTGGGGCAAAAAAGTATTTAGTCAGTCAGCAATAGTGCAAGTTCCACCACTTAAAATGATGAGAGGCGTCTGTAATTTACATCATAGGTAGACCTCAACTATGGGAGACAAACTGAGAAAAAAAAATCCAGAAAATCACATTGTCTGTTTTTTTAACATTTTTTTCCATATTATGGTGGAAAATAAGTACCGTATTT